>NC_060138.1:698797522-699447068 GCF_021461385.2 Schistocerca piceifrons
AACTTAGAACGTAAGAGTTTAACGACCTGATAACATCGAGAACATTAGAGAGGAAGCACTAGCTCAGGCCTGGCGAAGATTTGCGCTTTAGGAGCGCACTCATGCTCCCTAAGAGCATTCGTGTCTTCTCAGTGCTCCAGCTCCCCCCAACCACTGTCTTAGTCTGGGAATGGGTATGAGTGGGATGGCTAAATGCTGAAGGCTGCATATGGGGGAAACATTGGAATAAATGTTTCCAGCGCAGTGTGACTGCTTCTGAGAGGCGAATATCGCACATTTTTATAAGCAGGATTTTATCACTACTGTTTAGTTTCAACTTTGTATTCAGAATGAGATCTTCACTCTGCAGCGGAGTGTGCGCTGATATGAAACCATGGCAGATTAAAACTGTGTGCCGGACCGAGACTCCAACTCGGGACCTTTGCCTTTCTCGAGCAAGTGCTCTACCGTCTGAGCTACCCAAGCACGACTCACTCCCCCACCTCACAGCTTCAATGCTGCCAGTACCTCGTCTCCTACCTTCCAAATTTCGCAGAAGCTCTTCTACACACCTGGCAGAACAAGCACTCCTGGAAAAAAGGATATTACAGAGACATGGCTTAGCCACAGCTTAGGGGATGTATCCAGGCGATGTTGCCCGCGAAAGGCAAAGGTCCCGAGTTCGAGTCTCGGTCCGGCACACAGTTTTAATCTGCCAGGCAGTTTCATATCAGCATACACTTCGCTGCAGAGTGAAAATCTCATTCCAGTCTGCCCTTTGTCAATGTCACTTATGTCGGTGGAGATCCCCATCGTCTTTTCTAGGCTGATATACTTCCCTTGCCGCATCCCTTGTTTCAAGTGCCGCCAGGTGGTATTTTAGGGGGTAGACCAGGGTACGAATTTTGCTTACACCCTAATTTTTTATTGGACTGAAAGTTCCTTACTGAGTCTATTTTTAAGATTCATTCCTGTAAAGCGTGCCATCAATGTTAACATATGTTAAAGCCACAATTTACCGCATGGCGATGTGAAGCATCCGATCGCTCGAATGGAACCAATGTAATACTACGATAATTACCGACGGAATATGGATCCTGTTAGTATCAGATAGTATCAACTGAAATACTAATCTCAAAAAGATTTCTCTTCGTAACATAATTCGTTTATGGTAAACTGTCAGAAAGCACGTACCTGTTCTGCGTCTGCTTGTCATATCACTTGTTTTTTGTACAAAGTAATGGATGGGTGCTTGGAAATGACAAACAATCGTATTTATAAGAATACAAAATGTTCGGAAAGTAATTCCAATCGTGCAAAAAACGTTTCGATTGGTAAACGAAAGGCAGTTAATTGGTATGATTTCGTCAAATTGAGAGTGTTTCGACAACGGCGAAAAAAGGCCATATGTACGGTGCTGGCAAAAGCATCGCCCATTAAAGGTTTGTTCAATTTCGGTGTAGCTGAAATTTTAAACGCTTGTTTTTTCAAAGCATCATTTTTCAAGTTTATCGGAAGATCATGAAATATGCACGCAATTACATTATACTTTTTTGTAACTTGTGAGTCGGCGTTTTATCTACTTACAGACGGAGAAGGAAATAAAAATTATTCTCTCCTGAGAAATTGCTCCGGACATAACGAGAATAGATTATTTGTATTCATCTTAGCAAATGACTTTTGACAGAGTTGCTCTGTTGTAGACAACTTAAATGAATTGAGATACGACGCAAGTATCAAGCGACGAGACTCAGACTCGATCCACTGGACACTACGACAGCTGAATTCGTTCAGCAACTATCTCAGTTCGATTTTCAAGCAGTGGAAAAGCCAGGGTGGAATAATGACAATACTCACTATGCAGCGCAGGTACTGAGTCGCAGATGAGCACAACAAAAAGGACTGTCAAAGAAAGCTTTCGGCCAAACAGAGCTTCATCAGAATTAGACAGCATACATCACACACTCAAGCAAACGCAACACACACACACATGAACGCAGTCTCTTGGCAGCCATAGACTGTAGTCATGTGTGTATGAGTTGCATGCGCGGGTGTGTGTGTATGTATGTTGTCTAATTCTGATGAAGGTCTGTTTGGCCGAAAGCTTTCTTTGACAGTCTTTTTGTTGTGCCTGTCTGTGATTCAGCACTTACTCCACATGGTGAAGAGCAACTACCCTTTTCATAAAATTGCCATTTCTGTTTTCGTGTTTTCTCTATGTCAGCTCAGAAGACTGTCGGGATGTGGCCTTAATTAGGCTACAAACTCCTCCTTTACTTACACTTGCCAACTGAAATTGTATCCCTCGATATCGACTTATCATTCTCTGACCTTTTGCTGTTGTACATTCCAATAACATCACTATAAACACTAAATTTTTTTTGCCTTTTGTTTTTCCTCTGTATACGTTTCTAACGTCCAGTCAACATCAACATGAAGATGGTTACAGCAGATGGATGTGAAACCGCAAGAATCTCTGTCATTAGCTTTAGATGTTAAGCTGTTAGTTCTCCTGCCGGTAATTAGAGGGGTGCCGTTTGGACGAGAGCCCGGGATGTTACCTTGAACAAGACGATTACTAATAAGGCAGTGCATTGCTGAAAGTAATCTCCGAGATGAAATTAAACTTTAGCTATTTTTATCTACATACACTGATGGAAAAAAATCGCAACAACAAGAAGGAGCTGTGAGACATAAAGTTGGTAGGTGTGTTTCTACATTTATCTATTCAGATTTCGCGCCAGGCGCATAAGAACGCTATATGAGGAAGCTAACCAGGTTTACTTTAAATACACGCTGTAACGGTCGTGAGCGTTGGTTACTTTCGAGAATGGTGAGTTGATGTTAGTCGAGAATGCCTCTAACACTACCAAGATGCCATTATCAACAAATCACTGAGTTTGAACGAGGTCGTATAATAGGGCTATGACTAGTTGTATGTTCCTTCTGCGATACTGCAGAAAAACGTGGCGTGAATGAAGTCGCTGCATATGATTGCTGGCGGCGGTAGTAACGAGAATGTACGGTCGCAAGAAGACTGGGATCCGGACGTCGACATGGCACTATCGAGAGGGAAGACCGTCATGTTCGACGTATGGCTCTGGCGCATCGTACTGCATCTGCAGCAGCAATCTGAGCAGTAGTTGACACAACAGCGACACAACAAACTGTTATAAATCGGTTACTTCAAGGACAGCTCTGAGCCAGACGCCCTGTAGCGTACATTCCACTGGCGCCTAATCACCGCCATCTGCGATTTCAGTGGTGTCATCCGAGAGCCCATTGGATAGCAGGGTGAGGTCAGTTCTGTTTTCTGATTATAGCTGGTTCTGCCTCTGTACCACTGATGGTGTGTTCTTTAGAACGCCAAGTGAGCACCTGCAACCACCCTGTCTGCGTGGTAGACACACTGGAGTTATGGTCTGTTGCGCGATTTTGAATGATAGTAGGAGCACTCTCGTAGTGTCTCACGCACCCTGACTGCAAATTTGTATGTCGCTCTGGTGAATCGACTTGTTTTGCTGCCATTAATGAACAGCCTTCCAGGGGGTGTTTTCCAACAGGATACCGGTCCAGAATGAGATTTTCACTCTGCAGCGGAGTGTGCGCTGATATGAAACTACCTGGCAGATTAAAACTGTGTGCCGGACCGAGACTTGAACTCGGGACCTTCTTAGCCTTTCGCGGGAAAGTGCTCTGCCATCTGAGATGGCAAATGTCCGGACTTCGAGTCTCGATCCAGCACACAGTTTTAAACTGCCAGGAAGTCTTCAGGATACCGGTCGCCAACATACCGCCCTTGTAACGTAATAACCTTTAGAGTGTGTTGACATGTTGCCATGGCCTGCTCGACCACCAGATGTGTCTCCAGTGGAGCACATATGAGACATCATCGGACGTCAGGTATAGCCATCCACAAACAGCATAAAATATCCCTGCATTGACCGACGAAGTGCAACAAGCGTGGAACTCTATCCCACAAACTACATCAGGAAACGGTATAACAACACAATACATGCACATTTACATAACACATTCAACATTATGTCGATTAAGCCGGCTGTTAATGTACTAGCATTTCACATTTGCAGTGGCCTATCTCGCGGTTACATTAACCTGTGATCTTGCAATGTTAATCACTTACGTATATTACCTGGAAAAATATATTCCCGAAGTTTGGTTACTCTACATTGATTGTTTTTTGGTGTTGCGATTTTCTTTTTCCGTCAGCCTATATTTCTGATGGACGCAACACGGAAAGGGCCACAACTGCTGGAGCATATCCGAAAAAAGCGCACTTTCATTTTCTTTTCTTTACGTCTCTGACGCGAAAGGAAGTCGAAATGAAACTGTACGAGCTACACACTGGTATCGGCTAAGTTAACGTAGATACACATTTTCAACGGCTCAAAACGTATGGATCCAAAGTTACGTCCCACTTATCCCGATTACAAGGAATTAGGCAGGCCGCATTGTAATATATGCACTAATTACCCCGTGCGCTCAGAGCTCGCCCTCACTATTCATCACGGGCTTATCGGGAGACGCGCCCCGCGTAATCTCGCCAGTGCGCGCACCTCCTAGACAGAGTTTCCTGCAGAAAAATTCGTCACGGGGCGCTTCCTCTTTGGCGTATCGCGAAAATCTCTCATCGCTCGCGGACGCACTTATCATCCGGTATCGGGCGGGGCACGGCAATAAATGTCCGCGTAGCCGCAGAAATACTGCTCTCAGTTTATCTCGTTTTACATTTCAAACATACTGTTTGCGTGTGGGACTATCAGTGCGTGCGGCGTCCCGATTTATGGCAGCCGAATCTGATCAAATTTTCGGCAGGAAACTTTTGTTCGTAGACCTATTTTTCCTCGTTTTGGTCATCAAGAGCTACAGTTTCCCAGTACGGGAACCGATAAAAGGATTTTTATGAGTATCATTCGTACGCAGGGCCCGCTTGCATGATATATGGCGATCACCCGCAGGAGCACGCAATGCTAAAAGAGTGGCAGAGATGTGGGCGCGATTTCGACACCGTGCCAAGAAAAGATGAACAGCAGCGGCCGTTTTACACGGAAATTGGTATACTTTATTCATTCTGCGTCCGAGAAATAGAGATGTTTTAAGTGATGTGTAGACGGGTTATTTGAATTTCGCATCACATAGTTACAAAATGACTTGCTTGCTTCGGCAATTGCTAAGGAAGTACACTTACTTCTGCATTCTGCAAACCGCCATACAGCGTGCGGCGGAGGGTGAATAGGTACCAGTATCAATTACCTCATTTTTATTCCATTCAAGAATGGTGTTGGCCGCGCGGGATTAGCCGAGCGGTTTAGGGCGCTGCATTCATGGACTGTGCGGCTGGTCCCGGCGGAGGTTCGAGTCCTCCCTCGGGCATGGGTGTGTGTGTTTGTCCTTAGGATAAATTAGGTTAAGTAGTGTGTAAGCGTAGGGACTGATGACCTTAGCAGTTAATCCCATAAGATTTCACACACACACAACGGTGTGCAAAAATAAAGATTGCTCCGTATCTAGTTCTGGGATTGTAGTTATAATGCAAGATAAAAACTGGATGAAGTAATACGTTCTGCGAGTCAAATGGGAACGACGGCTCCCGAAGTTTTGTTCTTAAATCTTTACGCGGCGTAGTGGCGTTAGGTGGGTGTTTCCGCGACTGTCTCGTGGTGGGGGGTGGGGGGAAAGATCCGTAACGGAGTGCGCTGTAGTTTTTAAAAGACGATCCACTTCTTCGCATAATCGATTTAAAATGTAACAGAAACGTTATCAGTTCTAACGGGTTTTATCGACCATGCATTTCTGTCATTTTACAGTTCCGTGCTGACTATTTTTGTACCTATCATGGCACTAGCGTGACGATCGAAGTAAGAAGTATGTTATGACCGCGTATTCGATTAAGAGCTTCCGGGAGACAGAACCAAATGTTTCTCACATATGTGTCCTATCGTTTGTGTTGACTACGTTCAGCTTTCGTTTATCGGTGAGGATTTCCTCTTTAATAAATAAGTAAATAAATAAATCTTCTGTACTTTCTCTCTGCTTTCTTGTCACATTTTTCATCCTGATGTTGGATTATAATGATTCCTTGTCAGTCCTCACTCGGCGGCCACGGTGGCCGAGAGGGTCTAGGCGCTTCAGTCCGGAACCGCGCGACTGCTATGGTCGCAGGTTCGAATCCTGCCTCGGGCATGGATGTGTGTGATGTCGTTAGGTTAGTTAGGTTTAAGTAGTTCTAAGTTCTAGGGGACTGATGACCTCAGATGTTAAGTCCCATAGTGCTCAGAGCCATTTGAACCATTTTTTTGAATCCTCACTCTTTTCACAAGACAGGTTCATATAGAACTTCACTTACAATGTTTCTGAACAGGTTGCCCGTACTATCTAGCCCACACTTAAATATTTACTGTTGGCAGCTCAGATAGTTTAAATGTTTCTTTGTTGCTCTTTTTAAAGCAGAAATATCTTCCTTTCTTACCTTTTGATTAAACACTAGTGGTCAATCACGCTATAAAAGACTTGTGAATTGTGATTGCTGGTTTCTACCGCTAAATTAACTGAATCGAAAAAGTCTGACGTGATTGCTGCCATCTGATAAAATACGCCACCCTGATGAATGGGTTGCCTCAGAAAATGTTATAAATACAATTTAATAACAACCTTTATACCTACATAACTACTGTTTTAAAGACGTGTCTCTTCCACACTGTGAGGCCGAGCGGTTCTAGGTCCTACAGTCTGGACCTCCGCGGCCGCTACGGTCGCAGGTTCGAATCCTGCTTCGGGTATGGATGTGTGTGATGTCCTTAGGTTAGTTAGGTTTAAGTAGTTCTCAGTTCTAGATGACTGATGACCTCAGAAGTTAAGTCCCATAGTGCTCAGAGCCATTTGAACCATTTTCTTTCGTACTGTAGCTGACAGGCTTAAATTTTATGTCAAGATCGAAATATTGGCACACGATATTTTTGTATGAAATATCGCGTCACTTCGATAAAAGATGTGGGTGGGCGATAGAAACATCCGAATACAATTTTGTCCTACGTTTGACGCTTAACTTCAACCAGTTTATTTCGCATTTTCAGTTACATTGCATTACGTTCACTATAGTAAATAATGCCCCAATGTAGGCGTCCAGCATATCTCTCTGCTACGTATTCCACTCTGGATTTAAGGTGTTACTGCTGTGTACCCCTGGGTGCAGCCAGTTTTTTCCAGCAAGCTCCTGCGCGTTATAACCGTTAATGGTAATCGAAGGAAACTTCGAAAACCAATATCGCTAAAATGCATTTTGTTGGGTAACCGGTTTAGACAGAGCTATGTTGTCATCATCGAATCTGCACAAGGCTGAATAAAAGTTTTTGCAGTCATGGCGCTACTACTTGTTGAACTGTCTTGTTAATAACATAAAACACCTTATGCTTTTGAATTTTTACAACATATTACCCGTCAGTGTTACAAGTCGCTTCACACTGCATACGCACTTCCCGCTACCATAAAGACCACTAGTGTGAAGCGCAAATACAGTGTGAGCCGATTTGTAATACTGTCTTGTTGCAACTGTTTTAGCATCTCTAGTGAAATCAGTGTGGCCTGGGATCACCATCGCTGTCATGCGTCTCTGACCAGGAGTTGAATGTGGGTAATGGTCTCACCCCACGGCTATTTCCCCTTAACAAAGGTGATTGACTGTTGACTGTTTGTGATAAGACGGCTGAGCGAATCTATAATCGAGACCACAAGAAATCCCGACCAGCAGTTGAGACAATGTTTGGTGTGACAAAAACAAAGTTCCCCTGTTTAAGTTTTGGACTCAGACTAATTATAAATCGTACGGCAGTTATTACAGTTGAGCATTTGTGTTGCACAACATTGCCGCCAATCCAGCGGATGAGGAGTCAGTGTCAGTATGAACGCCATATCTTCTTTTATATCTAGTTATTTATGTTATTTTCTGCTTCTTTGATACTGTTGCAGACATAGCTTCGCAAATGATATTAGGAACTATCTTTTATACACCAAATGCGTCTCAAAACGTTAATCAGTGCGTATTAAAATTATTCAAAGCACAACATATAACTTCAGGATGAAAATCTGTCTACGAAGAAATTCCAGTAGCACCAGAAAATGGAGCAAACAGGAGTCACAATGCAATGAGTGCAAAACTTATTCATAATGTGTTTACAAAAAAACATTTTCAAACTAGGACTGTTTTTTCATTTCTTTTAGTTCCAGTTCCTTAATTTCTTTATCTGTTTTCAGTATTTCCATTTTTATTTCATGTTACGCAAAGAGGCACTATACTTTTATTTTACGTTAACGCTGCCACGCGGAGTGGCCTCGCGGTTTGAGGCGCCATGTCGCGGATTGCACGGCCCCTCCCGCTGGAGGTTCGAGTCATCCCTCGGGTATGGGTGCGTGTGTTGTTCTTAGCATAAGTTAGTTTAACTAGTGTGTAAGTCCAGGGACCGATGACCTCAGCAGTTTGGTCCCTTAGGAATTCACACACATCTGAACATTTATGTTCACGCTCGAGGCATTCTAATATTATTTTGTGAATTAGGTATTTTACATAGAAAACAATTTGACTTTCTTTTGTTTTTCGGACGCGGTTTTGACTCTTGTCACGGGGTCCTGGCTTGCATGTTGCGCATCTACCCGAAATTAAAGATTTTTTTAGTTTAATATTAGTGATGTTATGGTGTCACAGTTAAGTTCGTACATTATTTTAATACAGTATCGTTCTTACCAGCTCAACGTAAACATTTTCTCATTCATTATCATTTACATTGTCGTTGTCGTCAACGAGAACAAAATTTTCATTTGAAGCTACAGTCGTCTCCGCGTTTACTGACGTGAAAGAACTGCAACTTTCAATGTTATGTGAATCTGTATAGAAACAAGAACGTAACGAATAATGTTATAAAATACGTTTTACGAAGCATATTTGCTTCAAAATTTTATGCAAGCGTATTAAAATGTTTAAAAACCGTCGCATTTAACTTCGGCATGAAAATCTGCATCGTCATCGTAAGGATAGCAATAGGAAAAAATTGTGGCTTCAGGGCTGCAGTTAGCTTCTGTCCACTTTTCGCAACAACAGACTTGACGAAATTATCGACTGCAGTTTTATGCATTTCAGTCCCGAAAACTTTGGACAATGTTTTTGCTCCAGTTTATACAACGCATGCAATTAAACACAGATGAAATGTAGTAACTCTAAAGCGTATCTTAAAATTATACCCTAGGAAGCGCGAATGCTTTCTTTGTCCTTTTCTTACCGTTTTCGAAACACATTTTCGAACTCTTCTAGCCACGATTTGTCTCCATATTCTGCGAATTAAAGTCAACAGCAACTTCTGTTCTCGCCATTGCCTTGTTGGTTGTACTAACTATCTTTATTTTGGGATTCTATTATGTCTTTATATTGGACCAGTACAATCTCCTGCAGCAAATCTTCTTCGTGTTGGGAGAAATTTCCCCTTTGCGTTGGGAGAAGTTTCTCCTTTCTCTGTTTTCTTCCCTCCATCTCTATGAAGCGACACCTTCGATAACAGATATTGGGTATCTACTACGTACGATTAATATCTGCGGTCGAAATGCAATAATCTTGCCGATAGCTGATTTTAGCCATATTGCCAAGCTGGCATGTTTCATGCCAACGCAGATCAACACTGAGTCTTCTTCGGTGGATCCAAGTTTAGCGTTATGCAATACAGAGGAGTCCAGAATAGAGTTTAAGTCCTGAACTACCGTCAACAATGATCTCCAGTCAGCGATGTTTATACAGTCCGGCCTAAGAATAGCGCCATCAAGTCAAGAAGGGCCTGGGTGTTTTCTAAGGGAATGTCTATCCTCGTAGTTTGTGTGACAGTCGACAAAGCTTCAACAGTCGTTATTGGAGGACCGAAACAAACAACTGCCAGTCAGCTACATCCCAGACGCGTTCGCACGGTGGCAGGTCTGATCAGTCCCCTGCCCTGTCAGCAGTGCTACCCGTTATTCCTCGAGCAAAACTTGTACACTCCTTGCACATGTAACAGGATTACACCCACTGAAATCTTGGTGTATAGTTGCATTTAGGAGTAGTACTACCGCAAGCTTGTAACCAATAACGGCCCAAGACGATACATTAGGCACTGTCCGCAATACCATTCAACAATGGACAGTGTAAAGTCTCTCGTTCACGACGAGAACTTTAGAGATGAAAGGAGGACAAGAGCAGATAAGAACATCGATCGTGTCCTCTTCGCAGGAATCGATCCGACAGTCTTTCTGGGTGTTGCAGTACTCAAGAACGTTGATGTAATTTTCTGATAATCGTCGGGTTTAACTCTGACTAACAGCTCTCTAATTCGTACCGCTGGGCACAATATTTCAAGAAAATTGTTTGAATTTCACAGGTGCATGGCACTTTCTCAGAACCTTCTAACAAATCTCTCGGAGATTGATCTTCAACAATACTAATTTTACATGATAGTGCCATTTCAGATTGGTTCTTAGTGTTGCCCCTAAATGCATATAAGATGAGACGCGCGCAAGACGTTCGCCACTAATCTTGCAAATAAATGTAAATGCCGTGTGTCTAGGGCCTCCTGTTTTTGGAGTTGACGCTACTTCGGCGACTTGCGTGTCGATGGGAATGAAATAATGATGTTAAGGACAACACAACACCCAGTCCCTGAGCGGAGAAAATCTCCGACCCAGCCGGAAGCCGAACCCAGGCCATTAGGTATGACATCCCGGCGCGCGGACCACTCAGCTACCAGGAGCGGACACTAATCTGGTAATCAGATACTATACGTTTCGTTGTCTTTGTTATAGGCATTATGCTACATTTATATAATTTTTAAAGATGTCTGCCATACATTACAGCATACTGTAATGCCTTAGGATCGATCAAAGATGATACTTCCCTGTAACCAACAAGCATCGAGACTGCTGAACAATCTCACAGTGCTATTGATCCTGTCTGATATATAGTTCATCTATAATGAAATACAGTACTGGCCATTAAAATTGCTACACCAAGAAGAAATACAGATGATAAACGGGTATTCATTGGACAAATATACTAGAACTGACATGTGATTACATTCTCACGCAAAAAGGGGGGTTCATAGATCCTGAGAAATCAGTATCCAGAACAACCACCTCTGGCGGTAATAACGGCCTTGATACGCGTGGGCATTGAGTCAAACAGAGCTTGGATGGCGTGTACAGGTACAGCTGCCCATGCAGCTTCAACACGATACCACAGTTCATCAAGAGTAGTGACTGGCGTTTTGTGACGTGCCAGTTGCTCGGCCACCATTGACCAGACGTTTTCAATTGGTGAGAGATCCGGGGAATGTGCTGACCAGGGCAGCAGTCGAACATTTTCTGTATCCAGAGAGGCCCGTACAGGACCTGCAACATGCGGTCGTGCATTATCCTGCTGAAATGTAGGGTTTCGCAGGGATCGAATGAAGGGTAGAGCCACGGGTAGTAACACATGTGAAACGTAGCGTCCACTGTTCGAAGTGCCGTCAATGCAAACAAGAGGTGACCGAGACGTGTAACCAATGGCACCTCATACCATCTCACCGGGTGATACGCCAGTATGGCCATGACGAATACACGCTTGCAATGTGCGTTCACCGCGATGTCGCCAAACACGGATGCTCCCAACATGGTGCTGTAAACAGAACCTGGATTCATCCGAAAAAATGACGTTTCGCCATTCGTGCACCCAGGTTTGTCGTTGAGTACACCATCGCAGGCGCTCCTGTCTGTGAAGCAGCGTCAAGGGTAACCGCAGTCATGGTCTGCCACTTGATAGTCCATGCTGCTGCAAAGGTCGTAGAACTGTTCGTGCAGATGGTTGTTGTTTTGCAAACGTCCCCATCTGTTGACTCAGGGATCGAGATGTGGCTGCACGATCCGTTACAGCCATGCGGATAAGATGCCTGTCATCTCGACTGCTTGTGATACGAGGCCGTTGGGATCCAGCACGGCGTTCCGTATTACCCTCCTGAACCCACCGATTCCATATTCTGCTAACAGTCATTGGATCTCGACCGACGCGAGCAGCAAATGTCGTTATAAGATAAACTGCAATCGGATCTTTATCAAAGTCGGAAACGTGATGGTACGCATTTCTCCTCCTTACACACAGGGCATCACAACAACGTTTCACCAGGCAATGTCGGTGAACTGCTGTTAGTGTATGAGAAATCGGTTGGAAACTTTCCTCATGTCAGCACATTGTAGGTGTCACCACCGGCGCCAACCTTGTGTGAATGCTCTGAAAAGCTAATCATTTGCATATCACAGCATCTTCTTCCTGTCGGTTAAATTTAGCGTCTGTAGCATATCATCTTCGTGGTGTAGCAATTTTAATGGCCTGTAGTGTATTATGCTTCCTTGCGACATATTCGTTGTATGTTTTGCGTCTGACGCACATTAGCCAGCGGCCAAAATTAAATCGGTTCCGAACTAACGCATTAGAACATCTACCAAGTTTCGCTGCCATACGATAATTACTGCCCACACTGGACCTCTACGACTGGCTACACTTTAATTATAACAACCCGGTACATTACTAACAATAGTGCCAATCAGATATTTGCGAAATATCACCAAGTGATAGCATCTTGGTTTGTACTGGACGGCATGGTAAAGTGTCGAATACCTTTCGAAAATCGAGGAAGGCGAAATTTATCTGATCAGTTGCAGCTGTTGTCTGAAAGTATCGTGTATGGATAAAGCAAGCTGTATTTTACAGGACTGAATCCGTGCTCGTTGTTTGAGAGAGTCAGTGATGCAACAAACCGCGTGATTTGCTCGCGCGCCATACGTAGGGAAGAGCGTGTGAATTCTGTCAGAAGACAGGGGTGAGACTTCGCGCGACGTTTCGGCATCACCCACGCGAAACAAAGAAACGTTTCGATGCCTTCTTTAGCTACTAGGAGATCCCCCGTATTCGACACGTAAGTTTTTGGGACTTTGGTTTTTCTGTACAGCTGATTTGCGGTTGGTAGCCACTGGAGCACGTTGGGGGCGCAGGGAAGAGGCAGCGCGGCGGCGCCACTGACGCGAAGTGCGAGTCGCTGGGGATTTTCATCAGCGTCCAGGGCGCCGGGGCTGGGCTGGTGGAGACGGCGCGGCTCATCCCGGCTGGTAATGCCTTCGCCGATATCCGGCCGCATTGTTCCGGGGCGCGCGCGCGCTTTGTCTGGGCACAATGCGCGACACCGGATACTGGATACTGCTCCAGTTTACAAATATCGCGGCGCGGCGGGGCGCGGGGTCGATAGCTGGCGCGACCCCGTTATCCGCGACACAGGCGTTCCTGTGAAATTCCGCGCCGCGTCAAACGGCCGCGCTCAGATAACGCGGGGCCACGGCGGCCAGATAGCGGAGGCTGCTCTGCGGCTCCTCGGTGTCTGCTAATCACGGCGGCGCTGACCGCGCCCGCACCACCCGCGTCACAGGGTCGCCCGGCCCGCACACCTGCAGGTTTTCCCGAGTACCTCTTCCGTGGGTTGCTGAACAAATTGCGTGAATGGAGAAACGTAGTTTCAGGTAGGTACGGTTGGGCGTTACAAACTACAGTCCGAATAAAATTACATGGTAGTTGACACTTCACGATATGTAGCCGGTTTCCTTCAATCAGAGCGCTCGGCGGCGCGCCCGAACGGTTCGACGTTGCCAAGCTGCCACAAGAATTAGTTCACTTCCAATTCCTTGTCCGGTTTTTTTTCTTGATATGTATGGATCCTACAAACACCGACACCCACCCACCCGCACACAAACACCTGTCCCCCCTCCCCACACACACACAACGCTGTTAACGAAACACCCACGTTTCATACACAGCACTAATCAAACACTACTCGACCCTTCGGCAGAAGATGCTATTCAGCGTCATTTATACAGTTATTATATCCACAGAAATAGACTTAGAGTAGATAAACTTTGCGTGACATTGCGTTAAGCCGAATATTTAACTGAACGAGGTGGCGCTGTGGTTAGCACACTGGACTCGCATTCAGGAGGACAACGATTCAACCCCGCATCCGACTATCCTGATTTAGGTTTTCCGTGATCTCCCTAAATGTCGTCAGGCAAATGTGATAGACGGTAAACTATCGTGTAGAACAGAAGTGATATCTGACGTACCGCAAGGTAGTGTCAAAAAAATAGTTCAAATGGCTCTGAGCATCATGCAACTTAACTTCTGAGGTCGTTAATTGCCTACAACTTAGAACTAATTAAACCTAACTAACCTAAGGACATCACACACATCCATGCCCGAGCCAGGATTCGAACCTGCGACCGTAGTGGCCGCCTGGTTCCAGAATGTACCGCCTAGAACCGCACTGTCTCTCCGGCCGGCAAGGTAGTGTCATAGGCCCTCTACTGTTCCTGATTTATATAAATGATCAGCCGGCCGTTGTGGCCGAGCGGTTCTAGGCGCTTCAGTCCGGAACTGTGCGACTGCTACGGTCGCAGGTTGGAATCCTACCTCGGGCATGGATGTGTGTGATGTCCTTAGCTTAGTTAGGTTTAAGTAGTTCCAAGTTCTAAGGGACTGATGACCTCAGATGTTAAGTCCCATATTTCTCAGAGCCATTTGAACCACTTATAAATGATCTAGGTGATAATCTGAGCAGCCCTCTTAGACTGTTTGCAGATGACGCTGTAATTTACCGTCTAGTAAAATCATCAGACGATCAATTCCAATTACAAAATGATCTAGAGAGAATTTATGTATGGTGTGGAAAGTGGCAATTACCACTAAACAAAGAAAAGTGAGAGGTCATCCACATGGGTAGTAAAAGAAATCCGATAAATTTTGGGTATACGATAAATCGCACATATCTAACTGCTGTCAATTCGACTAAATACCTAGGAATTACAATTACGAACAGCTTAAATTGGAAAGACCACACATAATATTGTGGGGAAGGCGAAACAGACTGCGCTTTGTTGGCAGAACACTTAGAAGATGCAACAAACCCATTCAAGAGACAGCCTACATTACACTTGTCTGTCCTCTGTTGGAATATTGCTGCTCGGTATGGGATCCTTACCAGGTAGGATTGACGGAGGACATCGAAAAAGTGCAAAGAAGGGGAGCTCATTTCGTGTTATCGCGCAATAGGGTCGATAGTGTCACTGATATGATTCGCCAGTTGGGGTGGCAGTTGTGGTATCGATAGCTACGATGCCACGGCGTAGGTGCATGTTCTTAGGTTGGCACTACGACAGACACCGACGACAGCGCTCTCTAGACCTGTACGGCTTCTGTACGCAAAGTTAAGTAAAAGAGTTATAACTTATACGCAGTACCGCAGTACTTCCTTCTCCTGCTCCTACTCGCTTCCTACATTCGGCCTACCCTTCAGTTTAGAGGAGCAGACCCACGCGCCGCCTTCCAGGCGGGATACAAAAGCAGTCACTGAAACAAAGGCGATTTTCTTTGCGGCGAAATCTATTCACGAAATTTCAATCACCAACTTTCTCTTCCGAATGCGTAAATATTTTGTTGACACCCTCCTACGTAGGGAAAAATGATCATCATAATAAAATAAGAGAAATCAGAGCTCGAACGGAAAGATTTAGGTGTTCCTTTTTCCCACGCGTCATTCGAGAGTGGAATAGTAGAGAAGTAGTATGAAAATGGTTCGATGAACTCTCTGCCAGGCACTTAAGTGTAAGTTGCAGAGTAACCATGTAGACGTAGACATGTAGATGAAATGCGGGGGTGGCTCCTTTGAAAGAACACGGTCGCCTTCCTTCCCCATCTTTCCCTATTCCGATGGGACCGATGGCCTAGTTGTTTCATCCCTCCCCCAGATCAGCCAACCAACGAACCAACCGAATATTTGAAGGCTTTCAATTAATAGCTGCTGCTGGTACACTAGAGTTGTACTTACAAGTCTTTTGCAATGTAACGGCATAGCTTAGTGGTTATCGTATAAAGCTGACGTATAGGAGGTAGAATGTTAGCATCTCGTCGAATGTAGCGGAATTACTTATTTTTCTAAATCTAATCAAAAGACTTTTATTATCATTTTCATTCAGTTACTTTTTAAAGTTCTTTTTTTCTGATACTTCATTTCCATCATCGCATTGACTGCTTTATTTAGACTTATTTTTCTTCAGACTAATTGGTTGTGCGGTACCGTTCTCGCTTCCCAAGCCCGGGTTCCCGGGTTCGATTCCCGGCGGGGTCAGGGATTTTCTCTGCCTCGTGATGACTGGGTGTTGTGTGATGTCCTTAGGTTAGTTAGGTTTAAGTAGTTCTAAGTTCTAGGGGCTGATGGCCATAGCTGTTAAGTCCCACAGTGCTCAGAGCCACAAGGCAAAGGCTCATCAGACTATTATTTTTCTACATATATGTGGTGTACTGACACCATACATGCTATCACAGAGGTTAGCTAGGGCACATTATCTGCACTTTCTCACTAGTGTGTTGTCTACCTTAATGGAGGCTGTGCGAACATCTGAAGCAGACATTTCAGGACCACTTTGTACGTCGGAAGAGGGGGGGGGGGGGGGGGGGGCGGCACACCTTGGTTCGTTCCCCAGCATCAATCCCCTAGACTGTCGGTTATGGGGACGCTTGAAGGTATTGGACTGCGCCACACCAATCAGCGATGTGCGTACACTACAGTGTGGTGTCTTCAGTGCCTGCCAGCAGCTACGACGACAAGCGGTTGTACTTCAAAAGGTGCGTCATTCCTAACACTGAACGGCAGATGGATGCTTTGTCATGAATGGACGCCATGTTGAACTACTATAAACACATGTTTATCGCAGAAAGTATGCATATCCGGACCCATGTTTATTGTATTTATTTTTCTTGTTTCGAAGGGTACTGCCACCTCTCAAAGCCTTCGACATTTTTTTTTTTTGAACGCCCGATACGTATAAATAAGGCAAGATGGCTAAATACATCTTCAGTGCGGATACACACCATGCTCAAACTCTTATGGAAATCGGCGAAATTCTGCGAGCAATGACGATAATGGGCAATGGGAACTACATTGTGTGATATAAGTTGAGAATGTGAGTCTGACGGGGCATGCTAATGTAGTCCATACAGTTGCAATGAGCACTGTGTCCGGATGGATTAGTAGTCAGGCCATCCGTCTAGTAAGCAGGAGAGCCGAGTTCGAATCCAAATTCTGCACAAATTTTCAACTTTCCCCATCGATTTCAGTCAATGTCCGCTTGTAGCAATGTGTGTAATTTCTTTGCGTCCTGATTCTTTTTTGCTTAAAACCTGCTTGTGTCGTCTACAATCTGCAACCAAGTGCCAACCAGGACTGCTCATCGGTTGGTAACGCGACATCGCCCATAACCAGTGTAAGGATAGTTTCAGTTACCCACTGACAGCGAGAAATTACATTTTGCTTTTACCGCCAAGACTGAAATATTGCTGCGGAAAATGGCTGTGAAAACAAATATATTATGAAATTTTTCTGTCTTGAGTTTGCCCTCAGGGGTTAGCCTACAATTCTGTGAACAAAGACATCGCGACTTCAGTTCTGACGCAGATCGTTGATCGCTGTTTTCTCGGACGCATTGCACATCACGAGGTTGTATTTAGGTTAGGTCATGGGGTTAAATGCAGAACTACAAAACTCGTCATCTGCCGCAGTTCAGTCATTGGTCACTTGAAATCAGCTGCCAACAATCTCCCATTTTCTTTCGCGGCGGCCGCTTCCAACATCGTTCCGCGTCACACATTAACAACACTTCTGAAGTGACCCGGCAGCGGATGTGGCAACACTGTAGTGGTAAGTGACAGACGTCACCTATAAAGTAAGTTTAGTCGGTCTATAGAGCCGTAGCTTACGAGTCATAGGAGTTCGCCCGGAGTTTATGCGGAGATGGGGTGTGTCGAGATCCTGCGGCCTCCGGGACATTTCTGGTAGAATTTTCCTTTCACATTCGTTAGCTTCGCCAACTCACAATCAAACTGAAGCATTAGAACCCAACCTTGGCCTCGGAAAAATCTACAGATCAGTCCGTCAACGGAAGCGGATTTTTTTCTTTTCACATTCTCGATCAAACTTTCACTTTCCAAATTAACCAATACCTGGGTCAGAATAACAAAGTGATTGGCAATGAAGAACAGTTGACCATGGAAGGGGGAATGTTGTCGGTTCGCCGGTGCGTGCGCGCGCCGTATGGCTATAGCAGCAGCACCTGTGCGGCCCTGTACTATCTTCCAACACTCCCTGTTAACACAAGAAGTATTGAGTTCGCGAGACAAGATCGTCACATAACTGTAGCTTAAAAATTATACTCCTCTGCATAAAAGGCCTTCTTCCTATTATTTGCACATCTCAACAAAAGCAACCAGACGCGCATTGTCTTCTAATATCAGAACGAATTGTATAGAGTCGCCGTACTCGATATGAAAGAAATGCTCAAATGGATATGATCCTTCATATAGATACAATAATTAGCAACAGTAAAATAATACAAGCTGTAGTGTGTATGTATGATGGGCGATCAAAAATGTTTCCGTTCCAAGGCCGTACAGTCCAGAATCGGTATGCCGCTGAGGAAAAATCTCCGTGAGGATTGGAACAAGCATCTCATCGGCACAAGTTGAAGACACCTACTTGGTAGAACACCGTGTCCTGCTGCGTGAAAAAATCGGTAGCTGCCAGCGGCGCACCCTCGTCCGACAGGATTCGTCGACTCTTCATGGCCTTTTCTAAGGGACCGAAGGCGTGATAATCTCATGGACTATAGGACTATAGGACGGGAGCTTGAGTTCAAATGGCTCTAAGCACTATGAGACTTAACATCTGAGGTCATCAGTCCCCTAGAACTTAGAACTACTTAAACCTAACTAACCTAAGGACAGCACACATATCCATGCCCGGGGCAGGATTCGAGCCTGCGATCGTAGCAGTAGTGCGGTTCCAGACTGAAGTCCCTAGAACCGCTCGGCCACAGCGGGCGGCGGTGCTTGAGTGTCTGCAACTTGAGTTGGCGTATCTGCTACCTCATGACATTTGCGATATGGGGAGCAGCGGCAGTCCTTAGCGCACCATTTCACTGCGGTGCTTTTCGACAGACATGCTGCCCCATACCTGTTCTTCATCCTGCGATGGATGTCTACCGACGTTTCTCCTTCGGCAGCCAAGAAAACAATCAACAGATCGTTGGTTCTGTTTGGACACATTTCGTAATAACGTCGTCATAGTTCACGTTTCCACATTTACCGCACGTGCGCCGGAAAGACACGAATGCCACAAAAATCCCTTGCCTTCACGTCACTGCTTGTATACGAGCCTCTAAGTCGCATTACGTTGCATATACGCTGCAGCAACGCCCTAAAACGGAAACTTTTTGATTGCCCGTTATAGTTCGTTATCCTTGGGCAGAGGGGTATTCCTTCATAACAAAATTAGATTTCTTATGGGAGGCCGAGACACACAACACCTTCAAACGGTTAAAATGTCTGTTGAAAATCCAGAACCACACTTCTCTCCATTATAATTTTGCTCCCATTAACTTTTTATTGGTACCTGAAACGGAGAGCTGTGACAACTGTTAACAAAGAAGTGTTACTTCCACTGAATAATTCTGCCTCGCAAAAGAGTAAACACAGTTTATTCACGGTTGGATGTTTTGGAGACGGAGGAGATTAGTGTTTAACGTCCCGTCGACAACGAGGTCATTAGAGACGGAGGTTGTTTTCTTCTCTCGTAACGTCGGTATATGTAGCGACGAACAGCATTGTGTTGGAAAGAGTCCAAGTTCGTTACTCGTTGTTTTATCTGCTTCTTTCTATCAGGTGTCTGTATCTGAGATCAACCAGCCCCTTCCTTTTTTGCGCAATATTTTTCCTTACAAATTTTCACGACAATGTTTTTATATAGCTACCTTAGTTATAAGCAGCTGATTCGCACCACAGTCTCTCTTCTCTCCTCCTCGAAATATTCCCGCGTGGGAAAACTCACGTGCCTGACCACGCAAAATGTGAGTTGAGCAGGTCGCTAAATATTCCGTTTAGCACCACACATATCTGCACACTTCCGCCACAAGCTCCAGTTATTCTGAAGCGCAAAACAAACTCGCCGCACAGAGGAAGAAAGCGGACAACGAAAACAGATCAAAACTGTTAGCTTACTGGGAGCATCACTTGCAACTGTCTACTAACAGTACCGGACAGATTTGACAACGGTTAATGGAACAGAAGTCGTGACAACGCGCTTTTTCTCACTGGCTGTTGCTATGGAAGTACCCTTGTAAACGGCTAGAGGTCAACCACTTTCTCGTTCTCATAAGAGTATAGACCTCAGGCTGAGTTAAAGATCAGTCTGTCACCACAACCAGGTTCCTTTTATTTCGCATTCGTTGGCTTCGCCAACTCAAAACCACACAGCCTGCAAAAAACCGCGTATTCGGAATGTCATTCTGCATAACCGTTCCACTCCGGGACATAGGCCTCGATCAATTGCCGGGTAACACAGATGACTTCAAGAAAGCAGTGCCGATTTCAAAATGTTTATTGACATTTCCTCTACAAACTGGATTTTTTTCGACCGGAAATGTCGAAGAGCGAAGGCGGAAGTGCCGTCAGTACGAAACAAAATTTCAATATAGACCTCCACGCGCGGTATGTTACAGGTCAGCCGGCTCTTCTGAAATCAAAACTGAGTTAAGGTAAGCAAAGTGTATAAGATTCTTCAGGAGTTGTACCTCACTTAAGTTATTTGGACCATAGGAAACAAAATGGCGGCCTTTTGAAAAAATAGGCTTTTTTTCATCGATTTTTCGACTTCATCGGCCAAGTAAAAATATTTATAGTCGATGGATCGGAATAAAAGTGGCACACCTCCTAGACAATTTAGTTAGCTTCGTCGGAAACAAAGAATCATGCCAATCGGTTCTGTAGATTTGAAGTTACCATACCGCGCGATAAAGAAACGTCATTTCGAGAAAAACGCGTTTGAAATTTTGACTACATATAAATGCAATATTATGCTACATACGTTCAATCTGCTTTTCTGGGTCCATAAACTAGTCCTTCCTCTTCCTCACAGAGGGCATTCTGCTCGATCTGGGCCATCCTGCGCTGCTCCAGAGTCGCCCGTACGGCCGGTGACAAGCGGTTTACGGCTGCTTGAATGCGATGGTCGTCCGAATGCTTGGCGAACTGCGTCGAATAGAGTCCCAGGGTGACGTCTGTCGTTGTCATGGTCTTCAGAATTGCTGAATACCCTTCGCTGAAGCTGCTCACTGCCAGGAAAGTCGCAATCTCCACAGTCTTCGCACCAGAATGCAAATGCTTGGGGGATAACTTCGAAACACGCACGTTCAAACTTTCATTTGAATTTTCTGTGTTTCCTCCCGAGCACCGGTACAATAAATCGTCCTCCGACAGAAAAAAAACTGGTGAGTGAAAAAAGCCCAATTCAGGAAGGTGTATTTTTTTGTTCAGCCGCAAATAACAAATATTTCCGTTCCGTATTCGGAAAAACCGTTTCAGGGGTGGATCCAAAAATGCAATTTAAAAAAAAAATCGATTTTTTGAACCAAGTGATAGTAAACCTCCCCTTAACAACGGTGATCGAGGACATATTTGTGAACGTTTAATGTGTCTCGAACTCAAACGCGAGAAGCACAGAAACGTGTCGGTGCCAGCATCATCGGTGACATCACCTCCTGCTCCCGCCGGAACTTCGCGCTGTCGGAGACCGCAGCGCCTGCCACGCCAGCTGCCAGTGCCCGTGACACCGCACCTGTTCCAGTCCGTACTGCCTCACATTGCCGCTGCTGCCTGGTAGGTGCAAATATTGGCTTCCTGTTATCATCTTCCTGGTCCTAAAATGGAGCCCTCAGAGAAAACAAAATTGGTCAAGCAGAGAGGTGTAGCAAATGCCGCTCTCGCGCGCTTTGCGAGCTTTGTGCAGTCTGCAGACATCGAAATGCTGGACTCAAAATTAAGTCGATTCACTCGGATTCAGACTAATTTTGAGTCGTCTCAAACATGGCTGGAAACTGAAGACGAATCAGCAGATCATAGTGAGGACAGGCAGAATTCGAGGATTTGTGGGACGTCGTTGAATCCACTATCAAGGGTTCAATGAAGAGGTACACCCAGCTTTCGCGGCCTTGGGGTTCGAATCCGTCAGGCAGTGTCACTTCTTTGAAACTATCCGTTATTAATTTGTCAAATTCTGAAGGCAACTATCTTAAGTGGTCATCATAGGGGACACATTTTTGAGTCGCATTATGAGTAACAATTCAATTGATGACATTCAAAAACTTAATTACCTTAATTCATCTTTGCGAAATGAAGCTGAAGACCTATTCAAACATATACCTGCCACAGCAGGAAACCTAGCGATAGCCTGGGGACTTAATATGCAGCGGTATAATAATCCAAAAATAATTGCAGTCATACATGCTAAGGCTTTGTTGGCCTTACCCACAGTCGGCCACGGCGCAGCAAGCGATTATAGGCAACTAATTAATCACATATGTAGCCCTTTGAAGACCTTAGAAGCTCTCAAATCTTATGTTCCACTTCATGAAGTTATTCTTTCGGAAGAGATTCTGTCTAGTATGCGACCCACGGCTCGTCATGAGTGGGAAGTAAAGATGTCTGGGTCGACATTCACCACGTTAAATCAACTGATGGATGTTTTGGAAACAAAATGTCAGGCCTTTGAGTTGATCAGATTCAGGGATAACACCTCAAGGGACCCACAAGGAAATGCCAATAATTCAAATCAAAAGAGACATGTGAGGAGGGCTCATCTCGCTAATGCCGATACTGAGGAGTCATGTAATTTTTGTAGTGAACCTCTCCCTATCACCAAATGCAAGGGGTTTCAATCACTAAATGTCGATGAGTGGCGGGCATATGTGACAAAAAATAAGCTTTGTTTTTTGTGCATCCGCTCTGGTCATTTCTCGACTAAATACAAGATTTCTCCTTGTCTAAGATCTGTAAAGGAAGGCACAACACACTGCTCCACAAGCCTGCTGAACCAAGGAATGGGCAGAATAGTAAACCAGGAGGCCATTGTTTGGCCCATCAAGCTACGAACGGGAAAGCAAACATCCATTGTAATATTTTGTTAGCAACTGCTGTTGTCAATATTAAGGACAGCATGGGTAGACAGCAGGTTTGCAGAGTTCTGCTAGACAGTGCGTGTCAGCTATCCTTTTTATCTAAGGGCATGGCAGAGAAATTAAAACTGTAACGAAGTAAATATTCGTTTCCTATGAAAGGCATAAATAATGCCTTTGCAGCCTCAGTGTCTTACACCTGTAATGTTGAACTGTCGTCTAGGCTCAATGACTTTCATGTTAGAACCACTTGTGCTATCGTAGACCACATCACCAGTGACCTACCAGCGAGCAAGGTAGACACGAGGTCCTGGAGTGACACGTGTAATCTTCCGCTCGCTGATCCAGAATTCAACAAGCCTGCCACAGTAGATTTAATTCTTGGTGGTGAGGTTTTCTTTGATGTTGTTTGTAAGGAAAGGCTGGTGAAAAAATGGTTCAAATGGCTCTGAGCACTATGGGACTTAACGTCTGAGGTCATCAGTCCCCTAGACGTAGAACTACTTAAACCTAACTAACCTAAGAACATCACGCTCATCCATGCCCGAGACAGGATTCGAACCTGTGGCCGTAGCAGCATCGAGGTTCCGGACTGAAGCGCCTAGAACCATTAGGCCACAGCAGCAGCAAAGGCTAGTAAAACCAAGCCATCCTTCACTGGTCGAAACAAAATTTGGCTGGATTTTGTCTGGTAGGATGCCTTCAGCTGCATGCAACATGCCTCGTTCTACAGTGACCTCATGCTTTGTTGGAAGTGACAGTTTAGATGCCAAACTGCAAATTTTTTTGGGCATTAGAGGAAGTGTTTACGAAAACGACGAGTAGGCAGGTACAATATGTGAGGATCACTTTCAGTGCCACACGGCACGAGACGAAGAAGGGAAATTTGTAGTACGACTACCAGTGAAACCTTACTGTAAACCCTTAGGTGAAACATAACAACAAGCCTCTCGGAGACGGGCGCATCTTGAGAGGAGATTTAAAAGGCAACCGAATCTGCAGGAGGAATATGCTGCATTCATGCATGAATATGTCGAACTGGGACACAAGGAGATATCTAATTCTCAAGGTATTATTGGTCCAAGGTGTTACGTTTCACATCATGCTGTCTTCAAAGAATGCAGCTCCACTACTAACTTGAAGGTAGTGCAAAGTCCTGTCTACAATAGCATCAATATGTGACTCACTGGGGCTTCTAGGTCCAGCAGTCATAAGATGTAAATTGTTCTTGCAGTGCTTGTGGCAACTAAGCCGTAATTGGGATGAAATTCTTCCATCCAACCTCACTTATGAATTGAATGCTGTTTGTGTGCAACTACCTTCCCTAAATGGTATTTTGATGAACTGGGATATCATTCCTTGCCCCCAGTATGTTAAATTAGAAATTCGTGGGTTTTGTGATGCTTCACAATTGGCATATGGTGCGTGTGTATAAGTCAGAGGTGTTCTTCCCAATAACAGTGTGTTGGTATTATTGGCTGCAGCCAAATTTCGGGCTGCCCCTGTAAAACGACAGCCTCTTCCACGACTAGAATTATGTTGTGAGCTGCTTCTTGCTCGACTCATTCACAAGGTGGCAAATGCCTTAGACATCATAGATAGTGGCGACATTCATTTGTGGATGGACTCCACAATAGTTCCCTGTTGGCTGCAGCGTAGTCCTGGTCACTGGAAAAACTTTTTTGCCAACAGAGTCTCTGAAATCCAGGAACTGAGTTCAGTTGCCAACTGGAGACATGTCAAATCAGAGGATAATCCTGCTGACCACTTATCACGTGGTATTAATCCAGCTGCTTTGAGTTCACTTGTTCAGTGGTGGTCTGGCCTGTCATGCCTACCCACTTGCGACAACGACTGCAACACCTGCATTCCACTTAGTGTAGAAGATGCACCCAACAGAAGGTGTACACAAGTATCCTCGGTGTCGGTCATTAGACTTTATGATGAACTGCTGAGTAAATATTCATCATTCAAGAAAACTTACAGAGTTTTGGCCTATGCACTGAGTTTTGCCAATAATACTAAGTTTCAGCAATCAGACAGGATAACTGGGCCACTCACTCCACAGGAATGCCAAAACGCTATCAAAAGGGCATTTGGCGCAGCTCAACATAGTGAATATGGTAATGAGATCGGTCTGTTGAAGGCCAGTTCCCCTATTCCACGTAAGAGCAAATTAAGGGATTTGCACTCATTTGTTGATGCCGAAGGTATTTTACGAGTGGGAGGGAGATTAATGAATGCTCGTGTACCATATGATGAGCGCCATCCTATCATCATACCGCCTAATCATTATTTGACAACAATTCTCATAATAGATGAACAAGGAAATCTGTTGCACACCGAGTCACAACTTTTGTTGGCTATGCTGCGTAGGAGGTTTTGGATCTCCAGTGGGCGTAACACAGTCAAAGGAGTTATCAGGAAATGATTAAAATGCTTTAGGCGTAAGTCCAAGACAGCAGTTCAACTCGTGGGTCAGCGACGTGCAGATAGAGTAAACCAGTCTCGTCCATTGCAGCACGGCGGAGTATATTACTCAGGCCCTATTGCTGTAAAGCATGGTGGAAGACGGAGTAAGGTTACCACCAAGGCTTATATTGCTATATTCATTTGCTTGGCAACCTAGGTCATCCACTTAGAATTAGTTAGTGACTTAGTAACAAGTTCAGTTTTGGTCGCCCTCAGGAGATTCATTGCAAGTAGAAGGAAACCTTCTTACATGTACAGTGACAATGGCACCACACTTGTATGTGCAAATAATGAGCTTAAACGTTTTTTTTCTAATGATGCTACTGTTGAAGGTGTGGTGAATTTTAAGACCTCAGAGGGAATCAGTTGGAGGTTGACTCAACCTTGTGCCCCTCACTTTGGTGGACTCTCGGAGGCAGGAGTCAAATGCATTAAATCGCATCTCAAACGCGTCATCGGCAATGTGGTACTGACATCTGAAGAGTTGAGCAATGTGTTAATTCAGATACAAGCATACTTGAATTCAAGGCCATTGTGTCTTCTCTCTGATGACTTAGATTCTCCTTCTGCTCTCACTCCTAGTCATTTCCTAATCGGACAGCCCCTGTGTGCTCGTTCTGAACCCTCTGTCCTTGAGGTTCCTGCCAACTGGTGGTTGAATCCGTTCTTTTGGAAGAAGTGGTCCACAGAATACATACACGACCTGCAGCAACTCAGGAAATGGGCATCAGAAGCAGAATGGCAACCCCAGATCGGCGATCATGTGCTGGTCAAGGAGGATAACGTGACTGGCTTGGTGTGGAGGCTGGGTGTCATTGACCAGCCGTTTCCCAATCCTGATAAGTGTGTGCATGTTGTGATGGTGAAAACTGCTAATGGGCAGATTAAGAGGCCTATAGCAAAAATTTGTCCCCTGCCTAAGCAGTGAATCGGTCAAGTGTTCCCTAAGATCTGTGTAGTGGTACAGGATACAGGCCCACTGCCAAATTGCCATTTACTGGAACAACCTCCTAATTTATAAGATCAGCTTGAGAAACTGTAGATGTTCTTGCGGACTAACTGCTCTTAGTATTGATTTTCATGTTTTTATGCAGTATGATAGTAATACTTTATTGTTTTGTGTCCTACATTTTAGTACCCATCGTGTTTCACATGCAGTGTGACAGTGGCGTTTGGTGCTGTGGACATCCCAAATGTTAGTGTATTCATGTCTTATGTGCATTGATATTGTGTCTAGTTATATTTTTATTGTTTTCCTTGTTTCGATTTTGTTGTTTGTTGAAATTATGGTTATTTGTAAAATGAGAAAACTCATTTTAGAGTGGGAGTATGTTTGGACTATGCAACTCACTCCAGCTGCCATCTAGCGGCAGCTTCCGAACTGGACAGTTCAGACTGTCCGGTATAGTCTGCTCCCTGTCGGAAGACCTTGCAGCCTACGTGCGGGAGTGGATCTCCCAGGTCCTTTGTGCTCGCAGGTTAGATTATACGCCGTTGTAACGGCCTAGGCAGGTAGTTTCGAGACCCCGTAGCGGACGGCCGTGTATGTCTCCCAGCTAAGCAAAGAGCCGCGGTTGGCGCGCTGCCTGTGCACGTTGTAAAGTTCATTCTAATAAACACTTAAACCATATAATTTGTTCCGTCCACTTATTGTGAGTGGAAATAAGGGGAGGACAGTGAGTCCTCTCGCACTATACACTCAAACCACGATGTACCACCACGGGAGGAAGAACCCGTGCATACACTGGTCTTTACTCATGAGCCGTGGGAAGAAGGCGGCAACACTATGGATTCCAAGATGCCGTGTCAGAATGTCATGACATGATACAACTGAAATGTTACATTCCACTGTAATCTCTCGGACAGTTGGTCTCCGATTGGCAAGCACAATTTCGTTGACGTTTCTGACATGAGCGTCGTCAGTAGATGTCGCAAGGCGTCCAGAACGAGGGTCATCTTTAACTTCCGTCCAGCCATTTTTAAACCGCGTGAACCATTCATAACACCGAGTACGGCTTAAGCACTCATCACTGTAGGCTTCCTGCATCATTTGGTGTGTCTCTGCAAAGGTTTTCTTGAGTTACGCGCAAATATTAATGCAGACGCGTTGCTCCTCTAACTCTTCCCTCTCGATATTCGGAAACTGTGTGACACAACTTTCAATATAGCACTGAGCAATAACTACCAGACACACAACAGTGAAACTTCCGGCAACTACAGATTAAACACAGGAGAGTTCAGGGATGCCAGTCGCATTTCGTTCGAGCACACCATTGGCGCGAAATTACGAATGTTCCGGAATTTTTTGAACAGACCTCGTGTTCCTGTGTGGACTTCCATCCTTGAACTATACTGAGTTTAGTTCATGTTAAGTAAACAAATAAGTCTTTCAGAGACTTATATCTGATGCCTCTAAAACTTCTTTCCCAAGAAGCGCATATTATGACGATGTGTTTAAATAGATGTTGGGAATGGCAGTTGACTGTATTAGATTTTCTGAGTCATGTAATATTTTGCATCCCGGCCCGACGATCTTAAAAGACCGTCAGAACGCATGGACCTAGAGGGCATCCACTAGGCGGCGCTCCTAGAATTTTTGGGAACGCTGCTGTCGCCGCCTCGGCGCTACCCCCTTGCCGCGACCCCCGCGCCAGCGTACTGGCTTTCGTGGCCGCACTGTAACAGCGCAAGGCCCAGAGGTCAGTCGCATTGTTCATTGCACTCACTGTTGTTTGGTTCCTGATATTGCTCCATCTATGCTCTCGATGTGGCTCACTCTCCAGACTTGTCATTCTTCCATGTTGTCTTCGTTGTCCATTCATCATTGTTGTTGTCTTTCCGTGGTTTTTGGGCGATTCACTGTCGACGCCCTCGGTCAGTCAGCCAGTGTGTCCTGGTCGTGTCAGATTCCGGTTACTATATAGAAATCAGTTCAAAATCTTTATATTTTCGAAAAAAATTTTTTACAGGCAAATGTATCCGCAGTTGCTAATATGAACAGCCATCAGCTGTGTGAAGGATTGGCAAGAATGAGAATATGTGCCGGATCAGAACTAGAAACCAGGTTTCCCGCTTTACGCTAGCTGTCACCTTAAGCGCTTTGGCTATCCGTGCACGACACACGGTCAGACCCAAAAGTCCTTATGCTGTCGTTCTTGAGTCACAGCTGAAACGCCCGCTAAAACCGCTGCGCAGAAAAGGTAATAGGATTGTGGAAAGGGCCAAGGGTTGAGGTCAGTTTGGTCAGTTTCTGCTTCTAATTGTCATTTGTTGTAATTTAGCAACTCTTTCACGGCTGAAGACCTCCAACAAAAAATCTTAACAAGATAAAAAATCCAATTAAGTAGCAATAAGATAATTAAAAAAAACAACATACGCAAAGTGCAATACAAATGGCTGAGGGCCACAATTAATTTCCAAAATTTTAGAATATATTACCATAGACCTTTCAAGGCAGAAGGCCACAGTGTTAAAGCTTGAAAGAAAAATTTAAAAATAATTTTGCAAAATTTTAAGAAAACAAACAAATAACCAAAAGCCTAAAGTTTAAAAATGCCTACAACAGATAATTAAACACCGGTGCCACTCAGAAGACCTCCAGGGTGGTCGGTCTGCCCTTGTTCACTTAGATGAGGCAGGTGGTGAGCCCAACTATACTTGATCCGTCGGAACCCAACCAGGAGATAGCCATGGACCGATCGACTCAACGACTTGCTTCCCATCAATCAGTACATGAGAACTCAAACACAAAATTTCAGCAATACAAACACTCGGTGTTGCTCACAGGAAAACCTCCCAAACAGCGAACCACTGAAACGAACCACACAACATGAATGCACGTAGCTTGGGTAGTTGAAACCACTACTCAACCTTGACGTCCTGGGCCGGTGAACCACCAAGCTCGTAGCGATCGGACAGTTCCACACACGCTCCGACACTGCGCAGGCGCTGCCAACGGACCCAGCCGAGTGCACCGCGCGGAAATGACTTCCCTCGTTCGCAACAACCGACCGACTGCCTGCTGGTCCGTCCGCGACTGCTGCTCCGTCGCTACTGCACTACTGGTGCGTCCCTCACTCACTTCCAGACACACGACGGCGGAAATACTGGCTCGGACCCAACCGTGCAGAGGAAACACACCCAGTGGCTAAGCGACATCCCCGCACCAGGAAAGAAGCGACCCAAGTTCCACAAGATGCTGACTGACAGGGCCCAGAAGCACTCGGAGAACCAATTACGCGTCGTCCAATGAGACGACCGACCTCTCAGAGGCAGTACGCCGACAACATTTAAAATCACTTGTCAAAGGAAATAATACGAACTACACACACAACCTAACAAACACTTCCACGAAGACCTAAACGATATGCGACAGTAACTAAACACACACGAAGACAAATCAGGAATCGATGCCCACACACACACACACACACACACACACACACAGAGCCGACTCACCATCGGCGAGCCCAAACGCGTCGTCCGGTAGAATGACCGACCGACGATCCACCAAGACCGTGGCCCAGCTCAAGCGATGCGTGGCGGCAATGGTCGGGCGAGCCATGTCGACGCAGACCTCACTGCTGCTCCAACCCGACTGCAATAGTGCCGCATTGCGACTCCTCGACTGGCAGGTTACGACTGCGCTCCAACCGATTGCCAGACCCGAACTAGCGACTCGAACTGCCAATCAGAACTCGCTATCCGAACTGCGACCAACTAACCTCCGACAGACAACGATCGGGAAATAATAGCAGTCAAGCAAAGATACTACGAGAGGGAACTTAGCTAGCGTGGCTCACGGTCAGGCAAAGCAGCAACTCAGTGACAGTAGTAATTTAAATTAACGTAGTGAGATGGAAGTACGTTAAAAACAGGGTGTAAAATACATGCTGGCGGGAACACGAACCACCCACGGCTCAACAACCTGTGCTGGTACACACATGATGTAATTCCTATACAGGGGAGAACATTTTAATCGAAAGTCACTGCCCGGTTTCGGCAGATAAGTACGACATTTCAGTGCCTGCGTTGTTAAGAACGAAGTGATGTTCCTTCGGACATGAATGCGCGTCCGGAAGAACATTGCATCGTTCTTTTTAATAACGCAGGCACTGAAATATGGCAATTATTCTAAAATTAGGAGCCATCGTCCTGTAAATAACAGTAGACGCAAGTTGCTTACATTTTCAAAATAAATGCAGTTTCCTGTGTAGTTATGTGACTTTTCCTTACTAGTTTTCTCTCATGAATATTTGTTTTTCTGTGCAGTATTTTACCGAGCGAGGTGGCGCAGTGGTTAGCACACTGGGCTCGCATTCGGGAGGACGACGGTTCAATCCCATCTCCAGCAATCCTGATTTAAGTTTTCCGTGATTTCCCTAAATCGTTTCAGGCAAATGCTGGGATGGTTCCTTCCAAAGGGCACGGCCGATTTCCTCCCCCATCCTTCCCTAACCCGAGCTAGCGCTCCGTCTCAAATGACCTCGTTGTCGACGGGACGTTAAACAACACTAACTTAACTTAACTGTGCAGTATTTTATAAAAATTGTGTTTTTGAGGTTATATCAAGCTTCAAGTCTGCACGTGTCACTAACCCTCTGGAATAAAACAAATAATCTCTTCGAAGGTAAGTTGTGTTTAATGTAATACTGTTGACGAATTATTCAAGATATTATTAAACATACTGAGGACACCATGTCCACAGAAATGAAGAATTTGCTTATGAATATTTATTGTTTTTATTACCCCCTTCTCTGTCGTTCTATATCGTAATGTGATTTACGAGAAACACACAAAACACGACGGTTTACACGTTTCCAGCAAAACTACATGCAGGAATCCGCAGCAAAAACTTTCAGCACCGCGACGACTGTTTCTGCGACTGGTACTCAGGCTATGACGTCACAAGACGCAGTCGCGAGCATCCTCTCGCGTAGTGCTCGGTGTCAGCACTACATGAAGTAGGATGTCAAAGATCTCAGTATCGAAAAAAATGAAAATTTGTTATAAATTTTATGTTAAAAACAACATTAAAAATTCCGTAAAACAGCTAAAAGCTTTCGCTCTATGTAACTTTTCTATTTCTATTTGCTACTGGGAAAGCAGCGTAGGAATTAACGTTCAGGGAAAAGAAATATAAACTTTGAGGTTTGTCAATAGCATTGTAATTCTGTCAGAGACAGCGAAGGACTTGGAAAAGTAGTTGAATGGAATAGACAGTATCTTGAAAGGAAGATATAACATGAACCTAACAAAAGCAAATCGAAGACAATGCAATGTAGTTGAATTAAATTACGTGATGCTGAGGGAATTAGACAAGGAAACGAGACCCTTAAACTAATAGTTGAGATTTGTTATTTGGGCAGGATAGTAATTCATGATGGTCAAACTGGAGACGATATAAAATGTAGACAGTCAATGGCAAGAAAAGTGTTACTGAAGAAGAGAAAGATAGGAAGTTTTTTCTGAAAGTATTTGTGTGGTGTGTAGCCATGAATAGAAGTGAAATGTGGACGGTAAACAGTTTAGAGAATAGAAGCTTTTGAAATGGGGTGCTACAGATTGGTAGACACGTTACTAATGAGGAGGTACTGTATAGAATTGGGGAGAAAAAAATTGTGGCACAATCTGACTAGAAGAAGGGATCGGTTGATAGGAGACATTCTGAGACATCAAGGGATCACAAATTTAATATTGGAGGAAAGTGTGTGTGTGTGGGGAGGGGGGGGGGAGGGGGGGGGGTAAAAATTGCAGAAGGAGACCAAGAGATGAATACGGTAAGCAGATTCAGAAGACTGTAAGTAGCGAAGTAGCGGTAGTTATTCGGAGATGAAGAGGCTTGCGCAGGATAGAGTAGATGGAGAGCTGCATCAAACCAGTCTTCAGACTTCAACAAGAACAATTTACTATTAGCAAGTAATATTACCACGAAGTTCTTCGGCATGGTGCAAAAGGAGAATTTTATAGTACGTGGAGGACATACTGCGTTTCAAAACCCAACATAGGTCGTTTAGCTAGAGAATACAGTGCCTGTTCGTCAAATAACGTAAGTGCACCGGCAGTTAAAACATTGTGATTATAATTAGTCGTAATGTCCTGTCGGGAGGGTGACTTACTTTGCCGCAGAAATACGTTGGTTTCAGGAAGGTAATTGGTAGTACGAGTGGAAGTCATGGAGTTTTAATTAGCTCTTCGAAAAAATAAAAGTTACGTAAACTGGTTTTTGTCTGTTTGCAGTTTCATATCTGGATTGCTAGTATACAGTGAAATTATGGTTCAAATGGTTCTGAGCATTATGGGACTTAACATCTGAGGTCATCAGTCCCATAGAACTTAGAACTACTTAAACCTAACTAACCTAAGGACATCACACACATCCATGACCGAGGCAGGACTCGAACCTGCGACCGTAGCAGTCGCGCAGCTCCGGACTGAAGCGCCTAGAACCGCTCGGCCACCGGGGCCGGCAGTGAAATTATGATAATCTAGAATGCCTTCTTAACGTTTGTGGAGCTACAGAAAATCTTCGACAGCGTTAGGTTGAATAACAATTCTTAAATGCTTCAGGATAGAGTACAGAGCTAGGCGAAAAATCTACAACATGTACATAACCCAAGTAAGAGTGATTAAAGTGGAAGGGCAAGAAAGGCTATTTCGTGTTGACAAGGATGTAAGACACAGTTTCAGTTTATCACCAATGTTGCTCAACACGTACGCCAAGCGAGCAGGGAAGGAAAGTTTCCAAAGAGGAGTAAAAGCGCAATGGTAAGAGATACCAGCGTCAAGGTCTGCAGACCATGTGGTCTCCCTGGTCGAGGTTAAGGCAGACTGAAAAGATCTTTTGAAAAGATGGACAACAACCTAACGTTACATGCACTATGGTTGTTAGGTAAAAAGAGCAAAGACGATGGCGAGGAAGAGCAGTAAACACTAAATTAACGACTTGCTCAGCATCAAAATTGGAAACAGCACATTAGTGACAGAATTCTCGTATCTAGTAAGTAACATTACTTAGGATGATCGAAACCAGAAAGATGTCAGTGTAGACTGGTACAGGCGAAGAAAGCTTTCTTCATCAAAAGAGGTCTACTGGTATTAGATTTTGGTATGAAACTGGGAAATATGTTGCTACAGGCGTACAGCCAGAGCACAGTATTATACGTAAGTGGAAGGTGGATCATCTGAAATTCGGAGGAGAAGAAATTGGAAGCATCTGAAATATAGCGCAACCGAAGAATGTTAAAAAGTAAATGGACAGATACAGTATGAAATGAAATGAGTAAGAAACAATAGTTGAAGATACTAACTTACCGAAGACTCTCACCAGAAGAAGCGACTTGTTAGGGGACGTCTGCTGCAGCATCCAGGAATAATTATTAAGTATGTAAAATGAAGGTGGAGGGGGAGAAAAGAAAGGGAAGGAGCTATTGAATTCAGCTGCAACAGGACTTCATGCGGAATCTGGTGGCGACGAGTGAAGGTGTCTTCAGGATTGGGATTCGAACCCAGGATCTCTTGCTTTCTAAAGCAGTTGTGTTAACCACTGTACCACGCGCACACACTGTTTATCACAACTGCCTGGACCTTCTCGGACCTCCTTTTGGCCGATCTACATTCCCACCCACCGCCACCTATCAGCAGTACCCATCCATGTGTTCCACGCTCTCGACTTCGAGATTCCCGCAGGGGGTCGAAAGTAGCTGTGCATCCACACTGAAGGTGGTGGATTCATTGCCCACCAAGGTGGATGAATTGTATGAATGCATAGTGTCTGTTCCTTCAGACATATCTTCAAGAACAGACACTACGCATTCATATAATATAACAAGAATAGTTAATGTGGCACTAGAGGTTAAAGCTGTAGGGGCAGAGAGAACATAGAATGTACACAGAAAAAATTTTGCAGGTAGTAGTTACGTAGAGGTAAGGTGGCGGGCAGCATCGTATCACTAAAATGAGTTAAGGACAATAAAACGATCGAGAACGACAGCTAAACTGAATTTTAAGTATTTTAAAAAGCGCTAGTAATATGGGTTAGGGTGTTTGTAACATTAGGCATAGATATAGCTGTAACCGATGGGATTTTCTATCTTGTTTAAAATTAGATTTAATTTTTTTTCGAGTGCAGTAAGTAAGCGAATATTTCCAAGAACATAAGTCGAAGGAAGAAGTAATTTATTTTATCAGCTGGTCGTTTGTGGATATTCTTCTTTTAGCTGTCAAGACAATTTTATTCTAAACAAGGCTTACTTTAATTCTGAATAACACGTAAGAGTAGCGTGTATTCCGGAGCAGTTCTCGAATGCGTATCCCATTGTATCCCGGAAGTGTGTTATTAACAAAAAATATTTACTAGGATTCTGGGAATAAAATATTGCACTTCTCATCTGCAGATAATTTGACTATTTTCAGAACCATTCTGAAATAGACACTGAAACCGTTCATAATAGTCATTAATCGTTCCAACAAAATAGCAAACAATTGAGAAATGACAATTTTAAGTACTATGCCAATGAAGGAGCAGGTACTACCAGATAACAAACGAACTTCTTATCAGTGATGTCAATGGAAGACTAAAATGTGAAACAAGAATTCCAGTCAAGTACCTGTTCGCGACTCTTAACGCTGGACAGGAAAATTACGACAGCCTCATGCAGTCGTGTGCCCACTTTGTACCCACCACGGAGCGCAGTGTCTGCCCATCCTCCTCGTCCGTACCTGACGCAGATTCGTGTGTTCCATCTGAGTGGCAAACCCCTTAATTCCTTTAACTATATTCCAAAGTGAGAGAGCTAAGGTTTCCAGCGTTACGGCTAAACTGAATGATTAAATGAAATAAAGTTGAAAGCCGCACTTTCAATTTTCTTGCGTTTATTTTAAGCATTTTCGAAGGGAGCTATATGATGAGGTGACAAAAGGCGTGGAATACCTCTTAATACCGTGTCTGGGCCCACTGCCCGGTGTAGTGCAGCAATTCGACTTGGCACGGACTCAACTAGTCGTTGCGAGTCCCCTGCACAAACACTGAGCCATGCTGCCACTATAGGCTCCCATAACTGCAAAAGTGTTGCTGGTGCAAAGTTTTTTGGACGAACTGGTATCTTGATTATGTCCCATGAATGTGCGTTGGATTCATGTTGGGCAATCTGTGTGATTAAATCATTCGCTCTAACTGTCCAGAATACTCTTCAAACCAATCACGAACAATGGCGGCCAGGTGATATGGTGTATTATCATCCATAAAAATTACATCGTTCTTTGGGACCATGAAGTCAGTGAATGGCTGCAAATGGTCTCCAAGTACAAGAACATAACCGTTTCCAGTAAATGATAGGTTCAACTGTAGCAAAGGACCCAGTCTAATCCATGTAAACACAGCCTACACCATTACGGAGCCACCACCAACTTGCACAGTGCCTTGTTGACAGTTTGGGTCCATGGCTTCGTGGGGTGCGCCTCACTCGAACCCTACTATCAGCTCTTACCAATTGAAATAGGGTCTCATCTGACCAGGCCAATGGATATGGCCATGAGTCCAGGAGTGGTGATGTAGGCGATGTCGTGCCGCTAGCAAAGCCACTCAACGTCGGTCGTCTGCTGCCACAGCCCATTAACGCCAAATTTCGCCGCGCTGTCCTAACTGATACGTTCATCGTACGTCCCACATTGATTTCTGTGGCTATTTCACGTGGCCGAGCTTATGTGTTAGCACTGGCAGTTCTACGAAAACGTTCTCGGTCGTTAAGTGAAGTCGTCGGCCACTGCGTTGTCCGTGGTGAGAGGTAATGCCTGATAATTTGGTATCTTCGGTATCCTCTTGACACTGCGGAATCCCCTAACGATTTTCAGAATGGAATGTATCATGCGTATAGCTCCAATCACCATTCCGCGTTCATATTGTTTATTCCCGTCGTGCGGCGATAATTACGTCGGAAACCTTTTCACATGAATCACCTGTGCTTTTATATCTTGTGTAGGCGATACTACAGCCATCTTTATTAGTTCATATTGCTATACAATGACTTTTGTCGCTTCATAGTAATGGGATCGTGGGCTTTAGTGCCTTAAGCTATGTACTTAACTGTGATGCTCTTGCCTAACTCCCTCGGACGGTCTGAGAAGTTTTGATGAGGGTATAAATAGGTAAATAGCGGATAGCCGAGGAACATGTGAAGCATATTAAGTGGCTGTAAATCAGACTTACCAACACTCTACACGTACACTTATTGCATTCAAGACAAATGTCACACCCACGTAAGCAAAACACTAAATACAAAGTCATGAAAATAAAAAAGTGGCACAGATCTGGAATGTGAGTGTTAAAAAGGCATCAGTACGAATAATTAATCTTACAATTTGGCCTAAGCTTGGACCAAAACCTACAGTTCATATGGCATTCTCTCTTGACCTGACAAATTAAGCACAAAAAAATAAAGTGGCGTGACATGAATAGGAGAGTCCTCAAACAATGAAATAGTTGATTCACGTGAGCATCTTCATCTCTTTGATTGTGTGAGCCTCCTTCTTTGCATTTTCCTGTTTCTTTACGGGGTCGGCATCGTTGTATCAGTTTAGTGTCAGATGCCTTTCCAGACACTACTATTCCCCCCACCTCCCCACCCACCCTCCCCCATACCCCTACCCCTGGGATGGAATCTGTGTGCTTCATCTGTCTACGTCGAGAGTAAATCTTACGTTGAAATCTGAGAACGTGTCCTAAATGTTTACGTAGGGTGCATCTGAGGCGCGGCGTGGGTAACAGCCTGTATTTAGTTAGTCGGGTGTGGAAACCGCCTAAAAATCTCATCCAGGCTGGTCAAATCAACAGTCCTCGTTACTAATTCGGTGCACGGATTAAATACGGGACAGGCTTGTCTCCCAGAATTCCGGAAGCGTCACGTGGACGCGTTCAGCTGTTAGGCTGTTTCTTGAACTGCCTGATCATTCAGAAATTAACACGCTAGTATATGTAACACGTCAACACGTCGTGGTTTCGCTTAAACATATTTTACAGAAAGCTGCCTCTGAATAAATATTAGTTGGCCATACGACTGACTGGAAACAACAAAATGAAGAAGGTGGGTCAGCAGTGCTCACGACACTTCTGAATCCATTGCACTATGCATCCCTGTATGTCAGGTAATGTAGACTCATCCACCTCTAGATGACATCGCACATTCCTGCTGCAGCCTAGACTCTGCTTGACTCTTGCTTCAAAGGACATTGCCCTCCAGCGCACCATCTCTAAGTTGCAAGAAACTTGTACAAACTTTTCTCATACCATTTTGGAAATGACTGCAATAAGTGGGCGACGATGAAATGGAGGAAGATAAAACAGATTCCTTTCAAAAATTCTGCTAGAACGCGGTCTTGCCAAAGCAAGAGTAATTCCCTTTGTTACTTATGTTTCTGGTATGTTGTATAGATATGAGTTTGATATTTATCATGGGGCTGTCCTTGATATCTACTGTATTCTGTTCTAATATGATTGCGGACGAATTGGAAATTTGGTTTATCTAGGTATCCTGTTCGTGATTCACGGTGGGCAGGCACGGGTGGGTGTATGGAAGAGGCTTCCAGACGTCTACGTTTTACATTGTACTAATACGCTTAGGCGTATAAAATACATTCAACTGTCACCTAGCCAGTCTGACTGATAAACGAACTTTTCTATTTAATTTCGAATTTTGATTTTAATGGTCTAATCCAATGTCCAAGTAGGGCCCATAATTCATTGTGACCTTTGTGATGAGTAGGATCGCACCGTCAACAAAGGTTGTTTTTTCCTAAGGAACGTGCTGACAACATGCCCACTAGGCACCAGTGTGGGTAGCCAATAGGGTACGTGCGAGAGAAATCACATGTTGACCACTGGCCGCTGCCTGGAGCGCCTGATCCGTGATGGACGCTCTCTCCAGCACCGTCTTCAGCTATCAACGACATGAATTCCCTCCAACGCACCTTTTTTCTCGGATTTTGTTCAGACGTCTACATTCCCGCTCTCCTAACCAGACCCCCACTGCACCTGTACAGAAACAAATGCGCAAATTCTCTTTGTTATCAACATCATCTTTTCAGGACCTCTGTAATTTTCAACGTTGTGCTGCGCTTAATTCACTGTTAACGCACGATCAAGTCAAAAATAAAACTTACACGCATCAAATATTATAATATCGTTGCCGTTAGGTGAATTTTACCCTTTTATCACGTGTTAAATCCATTTTACAATACTGCAACGAGTCGTGGATTACTGTTTGTGTGCATGTATGCATTGGCACACCATCTACGTTAAAAATGGAGCAGTAGTTTCTACTATAATGTAATACGGGATGTTGAAAAAGTCTCTCCGCAGTGCCGTATGATTGTTAGCCTCACGTGCCGTATGATTGTTAGACTGCCAGGGTTACTTCCCTTTAAGTGGACTCCCCCAACATTCTGCTGTTTCGTTTATCTCAGCCAGCGTCAGTAGTATCGTTGGTGTGTGTCGTTACGTGTTGACGTGAACGTTTAAGTTTAGTTCCTTTGTTCGTCTGTTTCGTTTTTGTCACTGTTAAAAGGCTAACCATTGAAAAAGTGTGTTTTTAGTCGAGCAAGTGTTCAAAGCTGGCGGTAAATACACGGTTTCAGTTCGCCAAACATTTAATTCGGTTTTCCCGGAGACAACACTCCCACATACTGTTCAAACATGGTTCAAATGGCTCTGAGCGCTATGGGACGTAACATCTGAGGTCATCAGTCCCCTAGAACTTAAAATTACTTAAACCTAACTAACCTAAGGACATCACACACATCCATGCCCTGCCCTAACCTGCGACCCTAGCGGTCGCGCGGTTCCAGACTGAAGCGCCTAGAACCACTCCACATACTGTGCGAGATTTGACTAACAACTTTCGAAGTACGGTTTCAGTGACAGATGCACCGAGAAGTGGTCGTCCTAGCGTTTTGTCTGAGGATAAACTACTCGATATTTCCCATAAAAGTCAGTGATTCCGAACAAGTCAGTAAGAAAACTCGCCCAGCAAATCGATGTTAGTATCGGAACTTTTCCCATACAAAGTGACAGTCGTGCAAGAACTGAAAGATACTAATCATGGTAAGAGTCTGCATTATTGTCACTGGTTCAGAAATTTCGTTCAACAAAATGGAAGGGATATTCTGATTGAAACGTTTTTCACTGATGAGGCGTGGTTTCATTTATCCGGTTACACGAACTCGCAAAATTCTCATATGTGAAGCACTGCAAATCCATTGTGTATTCATGAGAAACCACTTCATTCTGTGTACGCTTTAAACATTTAATGTGAAAATTTGCAAGTAAAAATGAATATTCAATAAATTAATGTGCGGCTAACAATCATACGGCACTGCGGAGAGACATTTGAACATCCCGTATAATGGATATTAGTGTATTGACAGATTAAAAACCGAAACAATGGACGATCACAATAAAACAACATAATGAAAAGCGATCAATAATTAAAAAGGAAAGGAAAGGAAGTTTATTTAAATCCCTTAACTATCTCTTTCGTAAACTGACTTCCCCTTTGTGATTGGTAGATGTTTCCCAGAAGAGCATCCACGTTAATTAGGGATTCTAAGATAACGCATTTACGTCTTTTTCGTACAATTCATATATCTTACTAGCACTGTTTCTGCCTCGCCAGAACTCGAGTCAGTCCTGCCAGTCATCACTATTCCTATGTTACTAACACTACACACTAGCTTTCCTTGCAGTTGTTAATATATAAGGGGCAATCAAAAGAAAACTAGACAGATGGGGAAAAGTAAGTAGTTTGGTAATTGAACATTCTCGGAAGATTGTCGCACACACTCCGCTGTAGAGTGAAAAATTCGTTTTGGAAACTGATTATTATTTCAAAAGTAGTCGTCATAGCTGTTAATACATTTATCCCTCTGTGAGACAAGGCGGTCAGTGCCTTCACGAAAAATGTTTGCGGTTGCCTACGGAACCATGATTGTACCAAGACGTGCACCTCTTCGCCCGTAGCAAATCGGTGGCCACGAATGTCTTTCTTCATGGCTCCAGAAATATGGAAATCGCATGGGACATGTGGGGACTGTATAGAGGTTGTGTGTGGACCTCCTAGCAAAAAATTTGCAGCGTAATCGGTCATTTCTGGGAAAGTCATGACCTTTATACTGTCACTACAAGGGCCCGCTGCTCTTTGACTTTCTGGAACACATCTCCATAATTAAAGCACATCTGTACCCTGACGCTTTGTAAAAATTGAAGCGCGCCATCAAGTCCAAATGTCCAAGAATGCTGATGGACGGCATCAGTCTGTTGGAGGATAACGCCCGTCCACGTGTTGCCATGGTTGTTTCAAGTACGCTGCAGAAGTCTCGCTGGGAAGTCCTTACACATTCTCCAAGCAATCCCTATCTCTCCCAGTGTGACATACATACATTAGTAGCCCTGAAGACATTCGTGCACGTCGATTTGCTTCGGACTAAGAGATGCACGCCTGGATATGGTCATGGTCCCTTTGTCAACAGCAAACATTTTTCCATGTAGTCGCTGACCGTCTTGTTTCACAGTGGAACAAATGTGTTAACAGTTATGGCAATTACTTTTGAAATAATAAACAGTTTACTTACTGTTTTCAAACCGTATCGTTTTCATTTGACTATCCCTTATACGTAGGAAAATTTTCTTTTAGATGCCTCAAATTTGAAGTTTCTCCGCCACGAGTGAAAAATCTCGCACAATTCCGACCGATGGCAGAACCGTAGTGAATCATCAACATGGCGTCCACTCAAGACGCTCATTACAAGCAACATGCTCTAATTGAATCCTTGGTAACGTAGAAAGAAACAGTGGCGAAAATCCATAAACGTTTGTTAGTACTGCATGGTAAAGATGCAGTTGTTAAGAGTATTTCTGGGCAATGGGTAAAGAGAGATAAAGCGACAGAGAATCCAGAAACTTGGCTCCAAAGGCTGGTCCATGTTCGGGACGATCTTTCCCAACCATTGCTGCCGACAAGGTGAATTGCGCTTAAGCCACTATTTTTGCAGAACTGCGCATCACAAATATAATTGGCTCTGCAGCTATCGGTGAGCATTCGAAGTTTGTGTTCAGTTAGTGATGCTCTCGGATGTTCAAAGGTGTGCTCAAGAGGCGTTGCAAGGATGCTCACAACAGACCACAAGACTCAAAGGAAAGCAATTTCATGTGAAGTGTTTAAGCAGTCTGAAGCCAATGATGAGTATTTTCTATCACGGAGCGTTACAGGTAACGAAATATGTGTGCATGGCTTTGAGCCATCAACAAAAAGGCAATTAGTGGAGTGGCACCATCCGCAAACACCAAAAAATAAAAAAAATTCAAGGCACTGGTAGTGTCATGATGACAGTCTTTTGGGATAGTGATGGTGTCGTTCTGTAGGTGTGTTGCCAAAAACTATTAATTCAGAGGCATATGTGGAGACTGAACAGACTCAAGAACCGTTTCCGATATGTTGGGTCTGACAGGAATCAAAGAGAGATCTTGCTCCTACTCCACAATGCAGAGCCACACAAAAGCCTCAGAACTTGGGTATAGTACGAGTGAGACTGCTTAGAATAATGAGTCTTCCGTCCAAGACGCAGGGGACCGATCGACTGCCATGTCATTCTCCGCCGGTGGGTCTCAGTGGATGCTGATATAGAGGGGCATGTGGTCAGCACACCGCTTTCCCGGCCGTTGTCAGTTTCCGTGACTAGAGCCGCTACTTCTCTGTCAAGTAGCTCCTCAATTGGCCTCACAGAGGCTGAGTGCAACCCAGTTGCCAACAGCGCTCGGCAGACCCGTACGATCACTAATCACAAGCCGGCCGGTGTGGCCGTGCGGTTCTAGGCGCTTCAGTCTGGAACCGCGTGACCGCTACGGTCGCAGGTTCGAATCCTGCCTTGGGCATGGATGTGTGTGATGTCTTTAGGTTAGTTAGGTTTAAGTAGTTCTAAGCTCTAGGGGACTGATGACCACAGATGTTAAGTCTCATAGTGCTCAGAGCCATTTGAACCATTTTGAACCAATCACAGTGTTAGCCAACCCCGACAATGCTTAACTTCGGTGATCTGACGGGGACCCGTGTTACAACTGCGGCAAGGGCGTTGGCATGTACATGTAAAAATGGTGTTGACTGGTGTTGTCACCAGATTCTGTTCTTAAGAATAAATATGTCCAGAGAAGACAATTGTGGCACCTTATTTACTGAACGACCTTCTCACCTATAAAACTTTCGCCGCCGACCAGTAAAGCGCAGATGTGAAAACTAACAGTGGTGAGTGAATCTGTGCGGCGCACAAAAAGTTTAGTCTCGGACGGCCTGTCTGGCAGGCGTGGAACTGGTAACGCGGCGCTGGCTGTGCACAGCTTATAACGCCGGCTGGGCCTTTGTGCGGCGCGTCAGTCGGACAGAAAATGCTCTCCATTTATTTCTACTTTTAGGATCCCTCTGAAGTGAAGTGGCGGGCCCTTACCATCGGGGAGCCGACAGCCTAACGAGCCGTAGCGTAGCGGCGTCGGTGTAATGAAGCTATTTGGAGCGCGGGGCCGCCTGGCTGCTGCAGACCTGTGGATCGCCTGCCCGCGGTAGCGCCGCGCCGATGTTGATGCAAATCCAATAGCTTTTCCGATACATTACTCAGCCCGCGGCTTCCTGCCGCGCCGCAACGAGAATTCCTCGGCGCTCTGTTGCGGTTTGGAGCGGGGTCAAAACGGCGTGGGGCGAGGATTAGACGGGAGAATGGCGGAGCGCTCACCTCACTTTTAAATGCTGTTAAGGAAGACTGCTGCCTGGTAATGAATGGTGTTAGGCATGTTTCCTTATACTAACAGTGCTTTTATTCGGGATTCCCTCTGTACTCCTTAGACGGCGTAGTCCCACTAAATAATAATAATAATAATAGTAATAATTGCAGCCCCGTGCATTTGTCTCGAGCCCAGTCACTTTACATTACGACTGCGTGTCCGAGAGTGGAGTCAGGAAGCAGAGTTAAGAAATGAAAAAAAAACCTCTGCAAGACTCGAAGTGTTTTGCTGTGACTTAACAGTGATTTGAAATAATAGAGAAATAGTAGAGAATACTAGAGTTCGAGAAAGTAGGTCCGTTGAAAACACAATTGTTTCCTGGAAACTTTCTGTCAGCGCCTGCTCTTCGCGTCGCCGAACACTGTGCACATCGTCTGCTGTGGCTAGCCGGTGGTTTCCTTTAGAGTGCCCGGGACAGATAAGCTAGATTATATTCCAGGGCTCCTCACCTACTCCGGCATTTTGGTCAGTAGCCATTGCCAGTACTGGGAACAGATTCGGGCATGAGGCTGCTGGCAGTAAACGCTGCCGGGTTTGCACAGTCTGGCTAACGGCATCAAATCTGATCTGCGATGTCATAATGCCGGAAGATTTGTGTTGTGTTACAAAATGTTTGAAAATTACATTCGGTATACTTGGCACTTTCCATAGTTCGTTGTAGTATTCCAATTACGACATCGCAAATTCGTACAAGATTCGTTGTTTCACTTCACCGAGTGGTATAGTCCATGTTATGCAGATCTATAGCCGTAAAGTGCCGCCCCTAACCCCTCTTGCAAGAAGAAGTATCAACTGATCTACTGCATAAGTTTGGCGATCTTGGAGGTAAGAGACGTCATTAAATCTTGAACTGACATCCCAAAAATTCTCACATCGTTTCCTTTGCCTTTCAGGTTTCAGTTCCACACCACCATTTTGAAAGCAACTGTCCGGCAGGCATGATAAAATGCTCAAGTTAGTGGAATTAAGGATTACAATCTTTCAACATTCGAAGTGACTATCAATGTGATTGTCCTTCAGTTCTAAAAAGTAAGGTTCGATAGCCCACTACGGCGAAAATGCACTCCGAGCCACAGTGTCATGAAGGGAATTTGATGCCAGCCCGGAATGGACAGTTGTATTTGTACTAGGTCTTGAGTTAGACGAAAACTATGCACAACACTTTGTGAGGAGGTCTGATTGGATTGTTCAAAGGGTGCCGTTCAGCAAGCATACGCGATATCTTGTTGTAAGTCTGATCATTCACATGTTATGCTATCTTTCTAATATCTTGTTAGCAGCATAATGTTTACATGGAAGCTTCACCGTGGCGCAACCTTCGCAAATGTTACTGACGCTTCCCTTTGATTCATCAGTGCAGCGAAGTGTGAACAATATAAGAAAGAAAGAAACTAATATTACACGCAAATCACAGTCAGCATGAAATCCTTTGCTTTATTTGCCAAACACAGTGTGACTCTTTAGTCGTCTATTTGCTGGACATGTACGTCGTTAGCAATATGCTTAGGACGATAGGAAAAAAGACTCTAAGAAGAAACTGAAACGATTTTCAAACTGAATGCTTACTATAGCATTGGCCGATACTGGGACGAAGTCATTACTGACCTGATGAGCAGGTAAATGACAATGAAAAGACAACATTGTTAACTGGTTAACACTATGGAGGACACGGAATCTTTCGAAGGCTTACTCCGGTAGGTATCCCATGATTTGGACAGGCTGTGTTATGACACTCCTCTTCAAACATTTAACTTGTGGGTTCCAGTTTTACACTCCTGTCTCCTCCGACATAGCTCGCGCATCCAACACGGTATTTCATCAAGCGGCAACGTCTGTGGTGCAAAGTTCGGTGCTGGGACTGCCTCCCTATACTCTTTTCACATCGAAAACAAATTGACCCACAGCGCCGATCCGACTCATCGCATAACCTCCTTCGCCCTGACGTGACTCCTAGCCGTCAGCGCAGACTGAAACGAAGCCACTAAACTAAAACTTGCTCACCAGTACCGTACATAAGCAGGTTTGTGCGTTACCTGAGCGTCATTTTGGGAAAAATAGCTTGTGACGCCCCGTGTATACCAATAAAATAACACAAGTGTCTGCAGTAGTTCTTAATCACCCTAATAAACTGTATCAACAAGCAGCAGAGTAGAAAATTATGAGCGAGAAGCAAAGGACGTTCGTTGATCATGAAATAACTGACGACGTATGTGTAGTCAGATAGACGACGTGTGCACTGTAACCTGAGTTAAGGTCACTAACATGGCTCTACTGTATAAAGTCAAGATAAAAGAACATTTAGACACATGTCCTCAGCAATAAAATAGGAAACACAGCAGAAACAGGGGAAATACATTATCTTCAATACGGAGAGTTGTAATAAGAGACATACTTACTACATAGATTAGCCTACTTTTCCTATGGGCTCATTCCGTTTCGAGTCACCTACCAATTCATCCAGAAGACACGATAAGAGGAACAACTTTATAGTTGCAACTGAAGCCGTTGGAATAGGAGATTTTTTTCACGTGGGTGATTAACTTTTTTTAAATTTTGTACAGCATAGGTATTTTCAATTGTTGTTATTAAACCGATTAAACAGGAGCTCCACTTGCATAACGAATTTAGTGCACATAAAAAACCATTTTGTGCAACATGAGCCGCTATTTAATCAATTTGGTAACTTAGTTCTCTAGTATGAGGTGCCTGTCTTGAATTATCTTGTTTAACCTCATGGTGTGAATGACGAAGACTCAGTACACGTTGCATTCAACCTAAATGTCTTTCCAAGGATATAGAATTTTAGAGATACACTATGCAACACAATAATTATTGTCTGCAATCTACTTTACAGACCAAGTTGATCAGATACGATGATAAGTATGTAATATTCAACAGTTTCACAGGGGTTCTATTGTCATAGGTTAATTTTCGTCGTTTAATTAAGTTCTATGCAGATACATGCCTATATCCCTGACCTCGATGTATTAGAATCAATGGATTAAATGTCGTTTTCCTTTTATATGAATTTATTTAGAGTCCTACATATTTTTCTCTCCTTCTTCTGTCTCCATGCATGTAACAACGTCTTATTTAGGTCTTTAAGCTAATTGCGAACAATAATCTTATTTTTGAACTAAAATGACTTACCATTTATTGAGTACGTATCTTAAATGTCACTAATTGTCTGTGCTAGTTTGTTATACGTTTCAGCAATCTAATATCACCGGGAACCGAAAGTTTGGTGATGCAACGATTACGCGGCATCAGGCGGTATCACTATGCATATTTGCATTCTGTTCTTAAAACCTGCAGTCTAAATAGCTTTTTTTTTGATTATTCATGATGTTCACTGCGACATATTTCATGGCACTGTGGTACATTTTAACACTGTCAACCATCACCGAACTCATACAAGAAATGTATTCGCAGCTGCGAATACGAACAGCCATCAGTTGTATACAACAGTAAAAATGTTTGCCGCACTGAGACTCGAACCCGGATTTTCGGCTTTATGCTAGCGGTTGCCCTGATCGCTTTGGTTATCCGAGCACAACAAGCGGCCACGCACAAAATTCCGTACTTCGTCGCTTCTACATCACAACCTGTACTCACACACACATTATGTAATTCCGGTACAGGGGAGGACATCTTAATTGAAAGTTGCTGCCCGGTATCGGCAGATAAATACGATATTGCGGTGTCTGGGTTGTTAAGAAAAGCGATCCAATGTTCCTTAGGACATGCGCGCATCTCTGAAGGAACGTTGCATCTTTCTTTTTAACAACACAGGCACTGAAACATCACTCAATTTATCGGTTTCCTGCAGCGATCTCTGTGCCTTGTTTCATCACAACTGAAAGAATAATAGTAATACGCGCAGAGTCATATACAGTGGGTGCTTCTTCAAATCATATCTTAATTCAAAACTAAACATCATTTTCACTCCCGCTGCAACTCTTTTCCCACATCCGCACGATAATACTATTAGGCACAATACCACGATTGTAAAGAGTGCTGCCAAAAGACGCTTCGTCAAGCAGGCGTAATGATTGTTCAAACAGGAACACTGGCTTACTTATTTATGAAAGAACCTTCATTTCTAATTTATTGTGCTTGCTGTGATGGTGACTGAATGTTTATAATGTTTCTGTATTTAAATATTGTTGTTATATATTACTTAAGTCCAGGAAGTGGTCACGTTGAGTCGAACCAAGTATGTAGAACTTAAAAACGGTGTATTTTTTATGGGGACGGCCTTTAGCCAGTGGAAGAAAAAAATGGCTCTGAGCACTATGGGACTTAACATCTATGGCCATCAGTCCCCTAGAACTTAGAACTACTTAAACCTAACTAACCTAAGGACATCACACAACACCCAGCCATCACGAGGCAGAGAAAATCCCTGACCCCGCCGGGAATCGAACCCGGGAACCCGGGCGTGCCAGTGGAAGACTATGGAAGTCAAGTGGAGACTGTGCCTTTTCGAGTGAAGAGCTCAATACAGCGATCCTGAAATTTTATGTTTTTGCTTGAAGGAGGTAGATCCACCTGTGGTAAGAGTGATATTCGACTGTGTAGGTGATTGATTTTGGATGAAGAACGACCGCTGCCGTACTTTACCTTTTGAAGGAACTTTATATTTTGAGAGGTCTGAAGGTAGCCCAGTGTAGAACTCTAACATTTTTCGCTTGTGTTACGGAATTGAGGGTAGACAAGACTATGAATTTTTACTAGTTGTCTCACGTATGTTAATTTGTGAATCATATTGTTGAAATTCTGAAGGTAGCAGAAGTAAAATACAGTGAGCGAAAGGCTATGTACAACTTGTACAGAAAATAAATGTCAGTTATAAGAGTTCAGGGTCATGAAAGGAAGGCAGTGTGAGCCAGGGTTGCAGCCTATCCCTGATGTTATTCAGTATGTACACTCTTTGACATAAAACTCGAACGGCGGCCGGCCGCTGCAGAGGCTAAGTCGACTCCGATCGCGACATGGGAAAAATAAACTGACCAACTCGCTAATTCTCTAAGTCCGCCTATCTGCACAATCTGGCAACACTGTAGCATGCGGTACTTTCCTGGAGGAAGTCTTGTCCCATGGAAGCGAAAACATAGACTGCTTACGCACATCGTCAAGCGATAGCAAGTGTTCTTTCTGTCTACACTGGCTGTGGATCGAAACCAGCTGGTGCCAAATATTTTTATAGCCTCCTCTGTTTGAATTCTGAAGACGTGAATTTAATGGTAGCGCAGATTCAATCTATTTCACTTTCTGACACACAGATAACAAAATTTTATCCAGTAACCATTTTGCGGCAGATTTCTCGCAGACTGTCCTACTCTGGACTCCGTATGCGGCAAAGCTCCGGGATCCACTTGCTGGCTACCAGCAGCGGCCGTGGCGACAGCAGCGGCGCTGCACTCCCGCGTTCTTTATCGAAAGCGCCTGCTACCGCTCATCGCCTTTGATAATTTAAAACGCTTTATTATTATTAACTGTTGCTCCACAGAAAATGTCTACAATTTCCATTCACGCTCGAAAGCAAGGACTGAGCATAGCCCGAAATTAATTTTATAGACCTGGACGAAATTAAACCACCTCACTACATTCGAAGAATCTATAAATGCTTCATACCTCGTTTCTTTTTCTTTCAAAGTCAGTTATTTGTGCAACTTGTGGGCAATATTCTGATGTTTTCGTCAAGGCAGAGTGAGCGTCTGTAGTGTAAAGTGTATTACAGTTTTTGTTACATTCCTTGTGGTAAGTCTATGCGATTAGCTGTGCCAATACCTTGCAATTCATGCTCTGTAGCAGTGCAGGAACACTGCACATTTGGACTTCCATGTATGGCTTCATGAAATATTTAACGTTGATAGGAAGTGATAGTTAAGGTCATCAGAGTTAAAGCAAAAAAAGTTATCGTTTTTGACGTTTCAGAGAACGGAAAGGAATTGCTAACGCCGGTGTCAAAAAACCACTACAGTTAAATGCTATTGCAAAAATTTAGAGGAGAGGAAGTATATTAATCAACATGTTCACTTCATAAACAGCATCCACGACATATTAGACCTATATGACGAACAAAGCTCAAACTAATATCGTTGACAGTAGGTTTGAATCTTTTCAGAAACTAGTTTGCAGGGAAGCACCTTGGCAGTTGCAAAGCAGTCATCCGTGATATTAACATAATTTAGTGATTCGAAATTGTACGAAGATTTGTGTATAAAGGCGTTCTTCAGCTTTTGTATAATGAATTTTTAGTAGCAGTTTGCAACTCCATTAATTAAAATGGGAAATAAAAGGTTGTGTTCTGCAGCTTTCATCAAGATTGGAACTGCCACCTCATATAACACTAGTATCGCAATACGTAAGAGAACCATTGAGCTAGCCGGCCAGTGTGGCCGTGCGGTTAAAAGCGCGTCAGTCGGGAACAGCGTGACCGCTGCGGTCGCAGGTTCGAATCCTGCCTCGGGCATGGATGTGTGTGATGTCCTTAGGTTAGTTAGATTTAATTAGTTCTAAGTTCTAGGCGACTGATGACCTCAGAAGTAAAGTCGCATAGTGCTCAGAGCCATCTGAACCACTGAGCTACCGACACACTGCCGGCAAGAGGCGGACTATAGTCACTGAGATATTGACTGAGCCTCAAAATGCAACATTAAAAACACAAACAGGTGTTACTTATGCTAAGAACGCCATTCTTGGAGTGCAGAAATTAAATATAGTTTCTAAGTGCCTCATCTTACAGTGGATTATATCGTATGAGTCTTCGATGTGAAAAACGAATACCAAGTGAATTTTACGAGGTAATGCCGGGCTACACCCGGAAGTAAATGCACTATCACGGTGTTGACAAATACGTACTACGACGCTGCCAATTCTCAGCTCTCTTATGAGGCAGCTCTTCAGCGAAATGCTTGTCGTGATTGTCCGATACGGTTCTTCAGACGGGAGACGCGCGCGACGTTTGGTTTTTACGCGGCGTTCCCCCCCGGATAGTTTCTGACGTCGCCTTGTGGGCCATGTATACATTTGACGCATTCAATAACCATTAATACAGAATGATACAAGTTTCAGCTTCCGGTGGGGAAGAAGACTGTTGACGCCGACATTATATCATTTCAAAGTAGAGAAATCAAAACGGATGATTCAGAATTTCTCATTCAGCAAAAACCATGTGAAATAACTTTCCGTAACGTTCATAATCATCTCAAAATACAGATGAAGTAAAAATACATCGAAAGCTTGTTTGAATTGAATATAATGTAAGATATCAAACATTTCGCACCTCGATGTCGAATGTGTCCACGTGCAATCTTTTGCAGCATAGGTATAGAATGTCACGATTACCACGAGAATGAAGAAATATATTGGAAGGGATGGAACCAAGAAGAGACACAGTCAACAAATATTCGATTCTTCATGGCATTGATTTCATTTGAGATTTAAGAAGAGGTAAAGCAGGTTATTACTTTCGTTAACACGAAAGATATGCAGCACATATGGATAATGACGAAGTCTGCGTCTTCATACGTTTCCTCCTTGAGATCTGTATGCTCTATAACATACTAAGTAGCCTGATCATTCTTTCCATATGTTACCCTCTTCTCTGGCACCTACACGATCAATAGATTCCAGATGCATGTCTCTGAATGAAAGTAATTGTTCGAACCCTTCCTGCGTTGTTTCTTGTGCTTTTTTGCTTGGAATTCATGAAGCAGACAGCCCCCCCCCCCCTTTCTCGTGGGTTAGGTCTCAAAACTAAACCGTTTTTTATCCACTGGCATAATTCATTCAGGCAGTATCAGTAAAAGACTATCAAACAAAGCCTCCCATTTAGAGTTGCAACAATCTGACCAGCATCTGACCCAAGGGTAATTCACGGTCATGGTCCGAAATTAGCAGCTCTCTGCTACTGTGGCAACGTCCGTACTACATCTTCGATCCCGCAGCAGCAGTTTATCTGATAACGATGTCTTAAATCATCCGGAGTAATTGCAGAGTTGTGCCAGCATATCTGTCCTCCCATTGTCAACTTTATGTATCTCTCTGCCGGCCGCGGTGGTCTAGCGGTTCTAGGCGCTCAGTCCGGAACCGCGCGACTGCTACGGTCGCAGGTTGGAATCCTGCCTCGGGCATGGATGTGTGTGATGCCCTTAGGTTGGTTAGGTTTAAGCAGTTCTAAGTTCTAGGGGACTGATGACCACAGATGTTAAGTCCCATAGTGCTCAGAGCCATTTGAACCATTTTGAACCAATCACAGTGTTAGCCAACCCCGACAATGCTTAACTTCGGTGATCTGACGGGGACCCGTGTTACAACTGCGGCAAGGCCGTTGGCATGTACATGTAAAAATGGTGCGTTTCTGGATGAGGTATCGAATATATTGCTTTCCCCTACTTATACCTCCCGAGGAGATCACGAATGTAAAATTAGAGAGATTCGAGCGCGCATGGAGGCTTTCAGACAGTCGTTCTTCCCGCGAACCATACGCGACTGGAACAGAAAAGAGAGGTAATGACAGTGTCACGTAAAGTGCCCTCCGCCACGCACCGTTTGGTATAAATGTAGATGTAGATACAGATATATCTGTCCTCTCATTGTCAACTTTATGAATCTCACTTCTCCTGTAGCGTTGATCACGAGGTGCCGAAGTAAAGGATTGTATTCTGCATGACGTAACATTCAGTATTCCCTTCTTCCATAGTCACTCTTCATGTGCATCGATACCAAATAGGGATGTGAAAACTCTTGCGAGTGAGAGAAAGACAATAATAATTGTAATAAGAACAAGCAAATAATTAGTGAAGTTCATTGCAATGCAGAACGAGAATGGTTGTGAAAATAAAGATCTATAAAAATTGGTTGATCGTTGAGTTGGCACAATGCAAATATCTTCTTAGCATTTTATTGGTTCAAAAATGGTTCTGAGCACTATGGGAGTTAACATCTAAGGCCATCAGTCCCCTAGAACTTAGAACTACTTAAACCTAACTAACCTAGGGACATCACACACATGCATGCCCGAGGCAGGATTCGAACCTGCGACCGTTGCGGTCGCGCGGTTCCAGAGTGAAGCGCCTAGAACCGCTCGGCCACACCGGCCGGCTAGCATTTTGTTACTGAATTTAATTGTGGATGTTTGCAGAAAAAAAGGAAAATTCGGTACTTTTCGCTAGAGTAATATAATGTGAACCAGCTACTACCTTTTCCTTAGAAAACGACTCAAGGAGGTCCCCATGTAGCTACCAAAGCATTGCTGCATTCTGTTCCCTGACATTTCTTTGATGACGTTTAATGCAGATAGTTCCGATTACGAAATACAAAACGTATTGCAGGTTAGTTCCTAGGATCGTAATATTAAATTTGCGATGTAGATGGCACACGAACGTGACGACTATCCAAATTACTCGTCAATGTAAAAAGACAATATTATGGGAACTGTACATTGTTCCACGGCACCAATGCTGAAAGAGAGTGAATGACCACAGGCGTGCCCAACACTTTCAAATGGTCTGCCAAGTACCAAAGACAGTAGCAATATGAAGAAAGCATTGGACAGATCAGAAAAGCCTCACTTCTACCCACCGCCTGTTTCTGTCAGCCCTAGTTGAGCTGCGCTGCCAGACGCCAACCCGATAGCACATTACACCGCTGAAATCTACGAATGAATTGTGTACTTATACTGATCAGCTTCAGTGAAATTTTGTATAAACCACTAGAATAACGGGTGTTATTATGGATATTAGTTCAACACATCGAAATCGTTTGCTGGATTCACAATGAAAAATGTGATGTGAGACTACTGAAGAAGAAAGGAAACAATGGAAAAATGCGCTGATGTGCATTGTCTTACGTTTTTATATTCATAGCTGCCATAGTTAATACATCAATAATAACCTCGTTTATTGCTTCAGTAACTGTTAACGTCTTGTTCGACACCGAGATGATGTAAACAACACAAATTCGTGTCACTGACAGTTAATTCCAGGCTCTTCAGGGACTTAGTCTTGTTTTGTTGTTGATGTAAATTGTTATTCGCGAAGAATACGACTGTCGCAAATCCTGAGAGGTTTCCAGAACACATATGAAACGGATTGTTAACAATAGTCTCTTAGTTGTGACCTTTTGAATAGCAGTTGCCGTGCGAGGTGGCCGCGCGGCCTGGGGCGCCGTGTCACAGATTTCGCGGCAGCTTCTGCCGGAGGTTCTAGTCCTCCCCCGAGCATGGATGTGTGTGTTGTCCTTAGAATAAGTTAGTTAATGTAAGTAGTTTCTACGTCTAGGGGCTGATGACCCTAGCAGTTTCGTCCCTTAGGCATTAGAACTTAAAAGAAGAGCAGTAGCGGAAGGAATTGATAAGATAAAGCTTTTGCAGAGAAACTGGAACCAATGAAAAAAATAGCAATAGTTACGTAAACTGAGTACTTTATTGTAGCTGTGCCTCGTTCTCACAGTAGTAAATACTGCCCTTAGCATAATCGTAGCTGACTTATACAGCTCGCAACGTGAAACATGAGAGTACGGCCACCTCTTGCATGAAGCGACCATTTTGAACTGAAATACGTTTTCTAACTCAAAACTACGCCTTCTGTGGTAATTATTCACAATATTTGATCGACACGACAAGAAAATATGAAATGGATGTAGCAGATAAAACACAGTCCTACAGCCGCAAATCATTCTCATACCAACAAAGTTGCCAAACAACGCGTACGACGTTGTGAGTTCTTGACTACGTTAGTGGCAAGAAGATTCCGTTTTCTTAGCAGGAATTCTTCACGAACGGATGGGGATACAACGAAATACGAATGACAGATATGGCTGTATGCCTACGTGTCTAAAGAGAGCAGAAAACCTAATTGTTAACCCTTTGAGTAATATACTCACGTCTGTGACTCATATCATGGTTAAAGCCCATTTATTACCGCTGTTCATGCTTACCGACTGTTACCTACATCATCAAATAACAGCAGGAAAGGAGAGAAATACTTTCGGAGTAGACGCCTTGATATTTGAATTAATTTTCGAATGTAGCAGGTTTTCTTTTTCAACAAAGCTATTGCTTCTATTTCCAGACAACATTTCATATCCTTCTTGCTTCTGCTGCAGCAGTTATGTTGCTGTCCACATGGGAAACCACGCCTACGACTACCATCGTCTCATTTCCTCTGTATAGCCTTACTTAATTTTACTACTGCTAATTACCCTTTTATTAAAGGCTATACACCAAGGAAAGAGAAATAACATCTACATGTAATGTTTACCGTGATGGTATCAGGAAATTGTGCTTATAAATGCGCTCAGAACAGCTGATCAAGCCTTTCAGTTTGCAGCACACTCCAGACCGAATGAAAGAAAATAATATTAAGACGAGCAAGTTGACCATAGGCAGCGTGGGGAGGGTTTGATGTAGTGCCGTGATGCTAGACCAGTTTCTGTCGAATTTAGTTCCTGATAGACCAAAATGTGACCTTGATACAAAAGCATCAGTGTACTCACTTGGGAACTACTTCCAACGTTTAATTGATAGAATACCTGGTCACGTTAGGTAGCGTTTCGCTTAATTTCAGTCCATTCCTTGATGACACACTGAAATGTTTTCGAACTTTTCTCATTGATTCCTACCTTAGAGATTTCTTAAAGCGTTATATCGTGTGTTAGTCACACTGTAAGTTAGACAACCATAAAGCTCTGACTTGATGTAGAGCATCAAATCATTTGAGCAATGATTCGAAAATACAAAAGACCACTTCTGAAGATGGGCCTGCTGGCAGCAAGTCCTGGAATACAATACTGTGGGCAGTAACAATGCCCATGTTTTACGTCACAAGATGCAGAAGTGATTTATATGCTTTTCGAAAAACTCATTTTATGAATGCTTTCGAGTCTGGTAGTGCATGGGAAGAGTGCTTTCGTGATGATAAAAAGTAGGGTAAAGCAGATTTCACTAGTTCCGTTGCATTTGAGAATGAGAGTCAGCTTTGGGTAGTCGAGTAATATGATGGTCAAGACCGACTGCTATTTCTACATCACAGTGGCTGCCGCAGCGTTCCTGTTTCGTCAACACAAAGACCACGTGACTGGGCACACTGCTCATCTCGTCATGCTGCGAGTGGCAGTGTCAAGAGGGCGCAGTGTTTCTTCAACATGTTACTCAAGTAATAAGTCAAATGCATTACATGAATATTATAAGTGGGACAAAAACGTTAATTTACCTTTTCTTGCTTATTTGTGGTCTGACTAAAATGAACAACAGCATCTTTTAATATCTTGCCTACTGATTATCGTTCCTTTCTTAATAGTGATTCTTGACAAAGCTCTTTAGCGAAGTTTATATTTTTGTGTGTCAGATAACAGAAAAAAGATATTATTTTATTTCGTCAGTCTTCGTTTCTCCACTGAAAAGTAAATGGTGCTCTTTATAAAACGCATGGTAACGTCACAAGGGCGACAGTCGCAATGCAGTCGCATTGGAATCGAGGGAGTAGGGTGCGTGTGGTTGCAGTGATTGAGCATGGCAACTACTCGGCATCAGAAGCTGGAGAAAAGTGTGGAGGGCCGGCAAGAACAACTAGACGCTGGTGGAAAGAATACCAGCAAAGGGGCTATAACGAGTGGAAAAGAGGAAGTGGCCGAGGGGCCGTGCTAAATACCCATAATATTGTCTTTTTATATTGACGAGTAATCTGGATAGTCTTCACATTGCAAATTTAATATTACGATCCTAGGAACTAACCTGCAATACGTTTTGTATTTCATAATCAGAACTATCAGCATTAAACGTCATCAGAGCAATGTCAGGGAACAGAATGCAGCAAAGCCTTGGTAGCTACTTGGGGACCTGCTTGAGTCGTTTTGTAAGGAAAGGGTAGTTGCTGGTTCACATTATATTACACTAGCGAGAAATACCGAATTTTCCTTTTTCTCTGCAAACATCCAGAACTAAATTCAGTAATAAAATGCTAAGAACATATTTGCATTTTGCCAACTCAACGATCAACCTATTTTTATAGATTTTTATTTTCACAACCATTCTCGTTCTGCATTGCAATAAACTTCACTCATTATTTGCTTGTTCTTATTACGATTATTACTGTCATTCTCTCACTCGCAAGAGTTTCCACATCCCTATTTGGTATCGATGCACATGAAGAGTGACTATGGAAGAAGGGAATACTGAATGTTAAGTCATGCAGAATACACTCCTTTACTTCGGCACCTCGTGATCAACGCTACAGGAGAAGTGAGATTCATAAAGTTGACAATGAGAGGACAGATACATCTGTATCTACATCTACGTTTATACCAAACGGTGCGTGGCGGAGGGCACTTTACGTGCCACTGTCATTACCTCCCTTTTCTGTTCCAGTCGCGTATGGTTCGCGGGAAGAACGACTGTCTGAAAGCCTCCATGCGCGCTCGAATCTCTCTAATTTTACATTCGTGATCTCCTCGGGAGGTATAAGTAGGGGAAAGCAATATATTCGATACCTCACCCAGAAACGCACCCTCTCGAAACCTGGACAGCAAGCTACACCGCGATGCAGAGCGCCTCTCTTGCAGAGTCTGCCACTTGAGTTTGCTAAACATCTCCGTAACGCTATCACGGTTACCAAATAACCCTGTGACGAAACGCGCCGCTCTTCTTTGGATCTTCTCTATCTCCTCCGTCAACGCGATCTGGTACGGATCCCACACTGATGAGCAATACTCAAGTATAGGTCGAACGAGTGTTTTGTAAGCCACCTCCTTTGTTGATGGACTACATTTTCTAAGGACTCTCCCAATTAATCTCAACCTGGTACCCGCCTTATCAACAATTAATTTTATATGATCATTCCACTTCAAATCGTTCCGCACGCATACTCCCAGATATTTTACGGAAGTAACTGCTACCAGTGTTTGTTCCGCTATCATATAATCATACAATAAAGGATCCTTCTTTCTATGTATTCGCAATACATTACATTTGTCTATGTTAAGGGTCAGTTGCCACTCCCTGCACCAAGTTCCTATCCGCTGCAGATCTTCCTGCATTTCACTACAATTTTCTAATGCTGCAACTTCTCTGTATACTACAGCATCATCCGCGAAAAGCCGCATGGAACTTCCGACACTATCTACTAGGTCATTTATATATATTGTGAAAATCAATGCTCCCATAACACTCCCCTGTGGCACGCCAGAGGTTACTTTAACGTCTGTAAACGTCCCTCCATTGATAACAACATGCTGTGTTCTGTTTGCTAAAAACTCTTCAATCCAGCCACACAGCCGGTCTGATATTCCGTAGGCTCTTACTTTGTTTATCAGGCGACAGTGCGGAACTGTATCGAACGCCTACCGGCAGTTAAGGAAAATAGCATCTACCTGGGAGCCTGTATCTAATATTTTCTGGGTCTCATGAACAAATAAAGCGAGTTGGGTCTCACACGATCGTTGTTTCCGGAATCCGTGTTGATTCCTACATAGTAGATTCTGGGTTTCCAAAAACGACATGATACTCGAGCAAAAAACATGTTCTAAAATTCTACAACAGATCGACGTTAGAGATATAGGTCTATAGTTTTGCGCGTCTGCTCGACTACCCTTCTTGAAGACTGGGACTACCTGTGCTCTTTTCCAATCTTTAGGAACCTTCCGATCCTCTAGAGACTTGCGGTACACGGCTGTCAGAAGGGGGGCAAGTTCTTTCGCGTACTCTGTGTAGAAACGAATTGGTATCCCATCAGGTCCAGTGGACTTTCCTCTGTTGAGTGATTCCAGTTGCTTTCTATACGCTGGCACAACTCTGCAACTACTCCTGTTGATTTAACACATTGTTACCAGCTAAACTGGTGCTCTGCGGGATGAAAAATGTAGTACGGACTTTGCCACAGTGGCAGAGAGCTGCTAATTTCGGACCATGACGGTGAATTACCCTTGGGTCAGATGCTGGTCAGATTGTTGCTACTCTAAATGGAAGGCTTTGTTTGATAGTCTTGTGCTAATTCTGTCTGAATAAATTATGCCACTGGATAAAAAATGGTTTAGTTTTGAGACCTAACCCACGACAAGGCGGCGGGGGGGGGGGGGGGGGTCTGCTTCATGAATTCCAAGCAAAAAAGCACAAGAAACAACGCAGGAGGGGTTCGAACAATTACTTCCATTCAGAGACATGCATCTGGAATCTATTGATCGTGTAGGTGCCAGAGAAGAGGGCAACATATGGAAAGGATGATCAGGCTACTTAGTATATAATAGAGCATACAGATCTCAAGGAGGAAACGTATGAAGACGCAGACTTCATCTTTATCCATATGTGCGGCATATCTTTCGTGTTAACGAAAGTAATAGCCTGCTTTACTTCTTCTTAAATCTCAAATGAAATCAATGCCATGAAGAATCGAATATTTGTTGACTGTGTCTCTTCTTGGTTCCATCCCAATATATTTCTTCATTCTCGTGGTAATCGTGACATTCTATACCTATGCTGCAAAAGACTGCACGTGGACACACTCGACATCGAGGTGCGAAATGTTTAATATCTTACATTATATTCAATTCAAACAAGCTTTCGATGTATTTTTACTTCATCTGTATTTTGAGATGATTATGAACGTTACGGAAAGTTATTTCACGTGGTTTATGCTGAATGAGAAATTCTGAATCATCCGTTTTGATTTCTCTACTTTGAAATGATATAACGTCGGCGTCAACAGTCTTCTTCCCCGCCGGAAGCTGAAACTTGTATCATTCTGTATTAATGGTTATTGAATGCGTCAAATGTATACATGGCCCACAAGGCGACGTCAGAAACTATCAGGGGAGAACGCCGCGTAAAAACCAAACGTCGCGCGCGTCTCCCGTCTGAAGAACCGTATCGGACAATCACGACAAGCATTTCGCTGAAGAGCGGCCTCATAAGAGAGCTGAGAATTGGCAGCGTCGTAGTACGTATTTGTCAACACCGTGATAGTGCATTTACTTCCGGGTGCAGCCCGGCATTACCTCGCAAAATTCACTTGGTATTCGTTTTTCACATCGAAGACTCATACGATATAATCCACTGTAAGATGAGATACTTAGAAACTATATTTAATTTCTGGACTCCAATAACGGCGTTCTTAGCATAAGTAACACCTGTTTGTGTTTTTAATGTTGCATTTTGAGGCTCAGTCAATATATCAGTGACTATAGGCCGCCTCTTGCCGGCAGTGTGTCGTTAGCTCAATGGTTCTCTTACGTATTGCGATACTAGTGTTATATGAGGTGGCAGTTCCAATCTTGATGAAAGCTGCAGAACACAACCTTTTATTTCCCATTTTAATTAATGGAGTTGCAAACTGCTACTAAAAATTCGTTATACAAAAGCTGAAGAACGCCTTTATACACAAATCTTCGTGCAATTTCGAATCAGTAAATTATGTTAATATCACGGATGACTGCTTTGCAACTGCCAAGGTGCTTCCCTGTAAACTAGTTTCTGAAAAGATTCAAACCTACTGTCAACGATATTAGTTTGAGCTTTGTTCGTCATATAGGTCTAATATGTCGTGGATGCTGTTTATGAAGTGAACATGTTGATTAATATACTTCCTCTCCTCTAAATTTTTGCAATAGCATTTAACTGTAGTGGTTTTTTGACACCGGCGTTAGCAATTCCTTTCCGTTCTCTGAAACGTCAAAAACTTCTTCTGGTTTAACTCTGATGTCCTTAACTATCACTTCCTATCAACGTTAAATATTTCATGAAGCCATACATGGAAGTCCAAATGTGCAGTGTTCCTGCACTGCTACAGAGCATGAATTGCAAGGTATTGGCACAGCTAATCGCATAGACTTACCACAAGGAATGTAACAAAAACTGTAATACACTTTACACTACAGACGCTCACTCTGCCTTGACGAAAACATCAGAATATTGCCCATAAGTTGCACAAATAACTGACTTTGAAAGAAAAAGAAACGAGGTATGAAGCATTTATAGATTCTTCGAATGTAGTGAGGCGGTTTAATTTCGTCCAAGTCTATAAAATTAATTTCGGGCTATGCTTAGTTCTTGCTTTCGAACGTGAATGGAAATCGTAGACATTTACTGTGGAGCAACAGTTAATAATAATAAAGCGTTTTAAATTATCAAAGGCGATGAGCGGTAGCAGGCGCTTTCGATAAAGAACGCGGGAGTGCAGCGCCGCTGCTGTCGCCACGGCCGCTGCTGGTAGCCAGCAAATGGATCCCGGAGCTTTGTCGCATACGGAGTCCAGAGTAGGACAGTCTGCGAGAAATCTGCCGCAAAATGGTTACTGGATAAAATTTTGTTATCTGTGTGTCAGAAAGTGAAATAGATTGAATCTGCGCTACCATTAAATTCACGTCTTCAGCATTCAGACAGAAGAGACTATAAAAATCTTTTGCGCTAGCTGGTATAGATCTACAGACATTGTAGACAAAAACAACGCATGCTACCGCTAGATCGCGGGGGTATACTGTCTACGGTTTCTCTAGTATGGGACAAGACTTCCTCCAGGAAGTGCCTTAGTCCACAGTATTGCCAGATTGTGCAGATAGGCGGACTCAGGCGAGTTGGTCAGTTTATTTGTCCCATGTTTTATTTGTCCCAGGTTTTATGTCAAAGAGTGTACACTGAACAAGCAGTAAAGGAAGCCGAAGGAAAATTTGGAGTAGGAATTAAAGTTCATGGAGAAGAAATGAAAACCTTGATGTTTGCCGATGACATTGTAATTACGTCAGATATAGCAAAGGAGTTTGTAGAGCAGTTTAACGGAACGGACAGTGTTTTGAAAGGAGGATGTTATATCAACATCAACAAAATCATTGCAAGGACAATTCAATGTTGTCAAATCAAATCAGATGTTGCTGAGGCAATCAGATTAGAAAACGAGGCACTTAAAGTGGTAGACGATTTCTTCTATTTAGGAACAAAGTAACTGATGATGGGCGAAGAGAGAGGGTATAAAATGGAGATTGGCGATGGTATGAAAGGAATTTCTGAAAGAGAGAAATCTGTTAACATCGAGTATAGGTGTAAGTGTCAGGAAGTATTTTTTGAACGTTTTTGTCTGGAGTGTATCCAAGCATGGAAATGAAACATGGGCGATAAACAATTTAGATGAAAAAGGCAACACAAGCTTTCGTAACGTGGTGCTACAGAAGAATGCTGAAGATTAGATGGTCGACCACGTAGCTACTGACGAAGTATCGAACGGCATTGGGGAGATAAGAAATTTGTGGCACAACTTGACCAAAAGAAGGGATCGCTTTATAGGTTTCACACATGTGCGGCTCGAACTTATGACTACACCGTGCATACCCCAGTTATCTAAGGTGCGAGCAACATCCGGTAAAGCCGATACTGGTTTATTCGCATGGGATGCTGTTTAGAAGAGCAGCTACTGAGTAGGAAACCGTCGGTTAGCATTGCAAGGCGTGACTCAGGATTCACCTTCAAAGCTGTAGCTCTGCCGCTGTCTCTCGTACGTCCCAAACTTCACAGAACGTGATCAGTAGAACACTACCAAACTTGTATTTTTAAACGATACACGAGCAAGTAACGTGATGACACTTCGTCGAATAGTTCAATCTACGTATCATTGAAAGTTAGTACAAGAGGAAAACCTCGATACCAGGATGACATATTGCGTATCAAAAAGTCTGATGTACTGTGATGATGCAGTTATCTAGTAACTGATTTAATTTTTCGCTCACGTATATGTGGTGCATCATAATTAATAGTGAAAACTTACGTGGGCGTAAGTATACTATAATGCAATAAAAACCGTTCTAGCAAAGTACTGGTCGTGCGTGTGTGTAGTTACAAGTCGCCAAAAATTTCAGTATCAAATGTTATCGTAGTCAATGTAAAAGTATTAAAAACGTAGTCCCCTATTCGGATCTCCAGGCGGGGATACTCAGGAGACGTCGTAATCAGAAGAAACAAAACTGGCGTTCTACGGATCGGAGCGTGGAATGTCAGATCCGTCAATCGGACAGGTAGGTTACAAAATTTAAAAAAGGAAATAGATAGGTTAAAGTTAGATATAGTGGGAATTAGTGAAGTTCGGTGGCCGGAGGAACAGGACCTCAATGTATTGGATATGAATTGTAGATCAAAATTCAAGAAACTGCAAAAAGGTAGGAATTTAACGAGATTGGACCTGGATAAAATGAAAGAACAAAAGGTTGTAGAGAATTTCAGAGGGAGCGTTAGTAAACGATTGGCAAGAACAGGGGACAGTACTAGAGTAGAGGAAGAATGGGTAGCTTTGAGAGACGAAATACTGAAGACAGCAGAGGATCAAACAGGTAAAAAGACAAGGGCTAGTAGAAACCCTTGGGTAACACAAGAGATATTGAATTTAACTGATGAAATAAGGAAATATAAAAATGCAGTAAATGAGCAGGCGAAAAGGAATACACATGTCTATAACATGAATTGACTGAAAGTCATAAATGGCTAAGCAGGAATGGCTAGAGGACAAATGTAAAGTTGCAGAAGCATATATTCCTGGGAGTAAGATACATGCCGCCAACAGTAAAATTGAAGAGACCTTTGGAGAAAAGAGAACTACCTGTATGAATATCAACAACTCAGATGGAAAACCAGTCCTAAGCAAACAAGGGAAAGCAGAAAATCGGAAAGAGTGTCTAGAGGGTCTGTACAAGGGCGATGTACTTGAGGGAAATATTATGGAAATGGAAGAAGGCGTAGATGAAGATGATATGGGAGATATGCTCCTGGGTGAAGAATTTGACAGAGCTGAAAAGTCGAAACAAGGCCTCAGGAGTAGACAACATCCAATTAGAACTTCTGATAGCCTTGGGAGAGGAGGCCATGAAAAAAATTCTTCCATCTGGTGAGCAAGATGTATGAGACAGGGGAAATACCCACAGGCATCATGAAGACTATAATAATTCCAATTCCAAAGAAACCAGGTGCTGAGAGGCGTGAAAATTACAGAACTATCAGCTTAATAAGTCACGGTTGCAAAATACTAGCTCAAATTCTAAACTGACGAATGGAAAAAGCTGGTAGAAGCCGGCCTCCGGGAAGATCAGTTTGGATTCTGCAGATATGTAGGAAAACGCTAGCCAATTCTAACCCTACGACTAATCTTAGAAGAGAGGTTAAGGAAATGGAAGCCTACTTTTATAGCATTTCTGGACTTAGAAAAAGCTTTTGACAATGTTGACTGGAATACTCTATTTCAAATTTTGAAAATTGCAGGGGTAAAACACAATGAACGAGAGGCTATTTTCAATTTGTACAGAAACCAGATGGCGGTTATAAGAGCCGAGGGGTTCGAAAGGCAAGCAGTGGTTGAGGAGGGAGTGAATCAAGGTTGTGGCCTATCCTCAATGTTATTCAATCTGTATATTGAGGAAGCAGTAATGGAAGCGAAAGAAAAATCTGGAGCAGGAATTAAAATCCAGGGAGAAGAAATAATAAACCTTGAGGTTGCCGATGACAATGTAATTTTATCAGAGACAGCAAAGGACTTGGAAGAGCAGCTGAACGGAATGTACAGTGTCTTGAAAGAAGGATATAAGATGAACACCAACAAAAGCAAAACGAGGATAACGGAATGTATTCGGATTAAATCAGGTCCAAATGGTTCAAATGGCTCTAAGTACTATTGGACTTAACATCTGAAGTCATCAGTCCCGTAGACTTAGAACTACTTAAACCTAACTAACCTAAGAACGTAACACACATCCATGCCCGAAGCAGGATTCGAACCTGCGACCATAGCAGCAGCGCGGTTCTGGACGGACGAATGTGGTTCGCGTTTTAAAGTTTTGTGAACTGTCCCACGTTTTTACAAAATTTTGGGGAGATGTTTTTAATGTGTCAACAGGGTGGCTGATTCACCCAAGTTTTTTTGTGAGTGGTCAGCCAGTCACATTTCCCTGTGCTGTTCTTTTAGCTGGTTCAAATGGTTCAAATGGCTCTGAGCACTATGGGACTTAAGGGGGGTAGGACGTCAAACGGGACGACTTGGAGCAGGAGAGACACCACAGGAATTTTTAATTTCTGATGTCTATATTTTTAAAAATAAATTCATAAAACTTTGTTAGAATGACCAGAAAGGATTCAGGATTTACACTTATAGTGGTGGAAGTTCAAAAATATAAGAAAATAATTTATTTTTTTTACATTTGCATTTCACCTTTTTTTCACTTACCGTTGGCTGCATTTGTTGTGTAAGTAGGCTGTTTAGGTTTTCTTATTGGTAACGCCACGTAGCGTTCTGTATGAAAATCACTGGCTGTGCTGTGTGCAGTCTGTGGCTAGTTTGCATTGTTGTCTGCCATTGTAGTGTTGGGCAGCTGAATGTTAACAGCGCGTAGCGTTGCTCAGTTGGAGGTGAGCCGCCAGCAGTGGTGGATGTGGGGAAGTGAGATGGCGGATTTTTGAGAATGGATAATCTGGAGGTGTGTCCATCAGAAACAGTAGATTTGTAAGAATGGATATCAGGAACTGCTATATATATTATGACTATTAAGGTAAATACATTTTTTGTTCTCTATTAAAATCTTTCATTTGCTAACTACGCCTATCAGTAGTTAGTGTCTTCCGGAGTTTGAATCTTTTATTTAGCTGGCAGTAGTGGCGCTCGCTGTTTTGCAGTAGTTCAAGTAACGAAGATTTTTGTGAGGTAAGTGATTTGTGAAACGTATAGGTTAATGTTAGTCAGGGCCATTCTTTTGTAGGGATTACTGAAAGTCAGAATGCGTTACGCCAAAAATATTGTGTGTCAGTTTAAGCACAGTCTTGTATAATTTTTCTAAGGGGACGTTACATATGTCGACCCTTAGCCGAGGATACCTCACTGGATCTGCTGATTTTTTCTTGTACTTTCTGTAGTTAGTGTAGCTTTTGTTTATTGCTAGCGTGTAATTGTAGAGAGAATCTCCTTTGTCGTTGCAGTTTTCATTGTTGTACAGTAAAACAGTTGTGGTATGCATGTAGATTTGCACCAAGTATTTCGCAGCTGCGCTTGCAATTAACTAGATATTATTTTCAATGCTATGTTAATGTGTTTTCTTATTTTGCTCTTCAAATTGTGTTTTTCTGTGTTGTCGTGTGAAATATTGTGACAATAATGGCGTGTGAAAAACTTAACACTAGGCTCCAAAGTAAACTGAGAAATAATAGTGACGACGAGCGTAGCTTATCAGCGCCGCCGAGTAATGAATTAACTAATGTTCAAAGTAGTAATTTGGTAATTGTGCATAGGGAAATGGAGCGGGTTGCAAATACTGGTGTAGGCAGTGAAACAGTTAGTGAACAGGGAAGCATTATCGATCGATCGGTCGGCAACAGCTCGCCTCAGGAATCCGAAATGACAGGACACAATCTTGCAAATACTGTTGATTCAGGTTTTACGTCCTCACCGTTTTCTCAAATAAGTCAAGACACATTTTCTGCTTGTCAAAATGTGAATGTTACCGGTGCAAATGCACTGCCGAAAAGCATAGAGGAACAGATTCCAGACACTAATACATTATTATTGCAATTAATGCAACAAAATCAGAGACAAACACACCAAAAGCTTCAAAAGTTAGACACAATGGAATAAAAGCTTCAAAAGTTAGACTCAGTGGAACATGCGCTTGAACAAACACGTGAAGATATAACTACTGAGTTACATAAAATCGAATCGAAATGTCAAAAAGTCTGTAATGACGTAAAAACACAAATTTGTGAGCATTTCCAACCTATTTTTTCGTGGCATGAAAATACTTTACAGAATCACGAATTAGCCATAAAAGAACTGCAAACTATTGTTCATGAAAATCATGAGACCTTGCAAGCTAAAATTGACTCAGTTGCATCTACCGATTCGGTTACGCAACTTGCAAAAACTCAGGAAAACGTGAAGGACACAGTAGATACGATTTCAACACAAATGGACACTCTGAAATTTGGTTCAGAAAAACACACTGAGGAAATAAGTACACTATCGGAGAAAGTAGCCGAACTTTCGGATCAGTTCACTAACTTACCTGCAAAGGTAGATGATGCTCTGAATGACACAAGACCTGTAGCCATCACTGACACAGAAGAGTATGAACAAATTAAGAAATTGAAACAAAATCAGAATCAAATTAACACGCAACACAAAAGAGAAATCCGGGAAGTACAAGATCAGTTGGCACAAGTAATACAAAAATTACATATTTCAGAGGACACTCGCGCTCCTAAACGGGAAGAGGGACTTAGAAATACGGAAAAGCCACAAAATAATAACACAGGGCATTTCGGAAATTATGAAAGAAGTTGCCAAGGTGCGCCGAATTTTGAGATGGAACCGCCGACACGACGTAACAGTGACCGATATGCGACCCGCCGACACGATGATTTTGACTATAAGCTGTTCATTACTACACGTAAATTCAAAACATTTAAGAATTCTGGCAACGACATTCATCCACAAGCGTGGCTCCATCAATTCTCTCATTGTTTTCCTCCTAACTGGCCATTGCAGCACAGATTAGAATTTATGTGTGGCTACTTAGAGAATGAACCAGCTGTAAGAATGCGATCGGTCATTCACGATTGTCACAGTGAAGGGGAATTTTATCATGCCTTCATCTCAGCATATTGGTCTCAAGCTACACAAGACCGAGTAAAACATAGCATCATAAGATGAAACATTTCGAACAATCTGAATTTTCCAGTCTTGTGAAATATTTTGAAGACATGTTGCACAAGAATCAGTACCTGTCAAACCCATACAGCCCCTCAGAACTCATCCGCATTTGCTTAATCAAACTACCTGAACATTTACGACATATTATTTTGGCAGGACGTTGCAAAGACGACATTGAAGCTTGTCAGGGAATCTTACAAGAATTAGAATTTGACACTGACAATCGCGGAACGCGAAAACAGAAGCACAACAATTACAGGTCACATCTGTCACAATTCCACAATGACAGAAATAATAACTGGACACGACAAGGCTATTTTTACAATGTAAATCATGACCAAAACAGACACCACCCATATGACAACCATTGGCAGAGTAGTAATAATTACAGAGAAAGATCGCATTTCCGTAGTAATGAATGTGACAGAGATAACCATAGAAACAGACAATATGGGAACCAAAATAATTATTATCAAGGGAGACAGAATAACTTCAGATGCAATGGTCCACCACGCAGTTACGATTCCGGGAGAAATTCTCCACCACATGATCGACCAACAAGAAACTATGTAAACTACCGGCAAAGCGACAGACCTGAATTCCATCAGAACTGGCGAGCTTCAAACAGGGTAGGGCCTTCTCGTCAAGGTGAATTTGTAGAAGTTAGGTCTCCTAATCCCAATAACGATGCACGCCATCAAAGAGATAGCAGACAATGACTCGCACCGCAGGCAGCCACGTGCGCCGGCTGGCTCAGAGAAAAATAACATAGACGCTAACCTTAAGAAAAATTTGAGCATTCTTTACCGATGTACCATATACTGCATGATAATTGCGTTCAAGTTGATATTCTGCATACTAGGAAGAGTAAAGGTTTACACCACATTTCACATGTAAAACCGTTTCTTGAGAGACAATCTGCTTTTTAACTTAGTCTTTGCCATAAAATTTTTCACTTCACGCTACTAGTACAATTTGTCACACGGAGAAACTGTTAGCATGCAACAATGTTTTGAAGTTAACTATCCAGTCTAGAACCTAGGGAGCATTTTTAAACAGAAATTACGAATGCATTGTTACAGTCAACAGTCGACACAGTGTTGTTATTTGTACATTCTTGCTTGTTGGTTGCACGATTACGTAATGACTATCAGGCTTACATACTTAGAACATATACTGGCATTGCTAATGAGATTTTAATGAAACATTTTGGTTTACTTGAAAATACATTCTGGATTTAAAGTACTTTCTGTGAGATACCAGATGACACAGTGGTTAGTTTATGTGACAGCTACACGATTTTATCACGACGCTACTAATGAGTGACCATTTACAATGTTGCTTTTGTGGTGTTTCTGTTTTATATCTGCACAGTTTTTCTGAATTCTTCTGGAAAGTAAAACATGTTTTAGTAGTAACTTTTGTGTTATAGCTACAATGAGACAGCCTTTTTCGTAGCACAACAATACGTTACATTATAGTACTTTCTTGATCACGGTAAGGTACGTAATAATTACGATATCTATATGCAAAGCATTTCACTTTCGTTTATGATGAGGTAAGTACATTGACTTCAGCAGAACTTTGCTTACAGAGGACGATAACTACGACACTTCCACAGAATTATCTTACAGCAAGACGCACATTGAGCGCTACAGGACACGCATTTGAGAGATTAATTTTGTACTTAAACCATTTATTTTTCAAGATTTTTGAATTACAAAAGAAAGTTTTCCGTGATACATTTCATTCCATTGCTGTAATCTGTAACACCTGAGGGTATAATTACATTAATCCTCAGGGGTACTCGCTTACTTTGTGTACTATGTGTCTGGCAAACACAAGGAGCCCTAGCTAATATGGTATTTGCTTATACAACTTTACACATCGGTACCATATTTCTCTAACACAGAATTACACAGCTGTCTGACCATTTAACTGAGAGACAATGGAATCATGATTTTTAAAGTATGTTGAGGTAGATGACACTATTGAAATGAGCAGAGAATTGTTTTTAGGTTTTGAAATTATTGGAGGAAGCTACGACGATTTTGGGATTTGACTGAGGTGTTATGATGTTATTACTACGACGACGATGTGTATTATGCTGTTGAGATATGTTTATGATCAATAAGATGATGCTACTGTATATGAGGAATATGATTATGCTACGTATTTCTTATGATGAAATATTGAAGAAGTGTCGACGAATATTTATATGTATAATAAGGTAAGGAATAATGAGTAGTGGTTAGGGACTCTGATTTGTGGAAAAGGATGTTGGAAACCAAGAATCGTACTTTAAGAATTATGAAATGTGTGTACATGTGTGAATGTATTACAATGCTGTCGAAAATTTTTTGGACACTGTTATATTTATAGGATTTTATTTTCTACACATTTGTAACGCAAATTCTCAACCTGTGAAAATATTTTTATATGAGACTGTCACTGTAGCGGAAACTGCTGTCGTAAATATTTCAGTAAGAAAGATAAGTGACCTTGACGTAATGCATTTTGGGCGCCCAGCTGAGAGATAGTCGTCTGACAAAAGAAAGCCAATAGGTGGAGAAAAAAAGAGGCCATTATCCTCTCTATTGTCATTCCTTTGTAGAAAGCATCGGAAATACGACACGCTCATTACTTGGAAAGATACTTACATCTGCACACCTGATTATGACAAGCATCTTTCTACGAGAGTTGAGAGAATTTCTACTAACTTATGAAGTGTCACATGACTATTGAATGGTATTTTTATGCTTTGTAAATAGTTGCTTATTTCATTTGATATCTGTTTTCCAGCTGTGTTGCAGCGTTGGTTTTATAAAATAAAATTAAATGCATTTGCTAATGTGAACACTTTCTGTCAACTGATCTATTAAATAATTATTTTACGATCCACATTCTTCGAAAAAGGAGCTCTTGGAATGGAAAAAACAATAAGATGGGACTAATAACAGTAACTGCATATATAACTTTCTTTTCAAGTACTTGGTAATTTGTTGTAGAATTAGTTTTTGTGGTGCACCACTTTAATTACATAGACATTAAGATGTGAATATACATTTCCCTTATCTGCATTGTTGTCTTTAGTGTAATATTTTTTCTGCTTGAGCTTTGTCATGTTTAGATATAAGTTATTGCATTTGCTGCTGCTGTTTGCCAGGCATAGTGCTACTGAATTTTAATTTGTGTTCCTCTGCTAAGCCAGTTTACTACTGATTTATTTTTCTTGTTTGCTGCACATTGCCTTATATTAGTTGTAATATTGCAATTGCTTTGCTAATTTCTGTAATGCTGCTTGCTTTGCAAATCTACATTTTTTGTCATTGCTGTTTGTGTTAATTGTTTTGTGCTGTTGCATTGCCTCGTTCCTTAGTTTAGCATCTGAGCTCAGTAGATTTATGTTAGTTTAAGATGGGGTAGGCTGTATGAGAGAACGAGTTGTTATGAATTGGAAGAAATGGATTGAGAAGCTATAAGAAAATGGTTTGGCCAAAAAAAAAGTATTTTGAAAGAGAATATGAACAAAAATGTAGGGTTTAGGGACAACAGGTTTAGGTAGGATTTTCTTGGAAATAAATGAGGTAAGATAATGGAAAATAAATAATGAGGTAAGAAATATGTGAACATATAAATACAGAAAGCATGCTTGGATAGGATTTTTTTGGTGGAAACAAATGTTGAAATAAGAGGAAAGATCTACAGAATGAAGTTTTGGGTTGGACTGCACTACCAAATGTCACACTGAAAACAAACCCTGTCCTGTACCTTTGTGTTATTATGCTATGTGAATTTGTGTTTTTTCCTTTCTTTATGTGTTTAGCTAATAAGATTTGCGTTGTAGAATTTTTCTGATGTTTAGACATTATTTATTCTGTTCTGCTTTAATGCTCATGTGTGAAGTTGATGTTTCGAAAGTTATTCTGATCTTTTATGTATGTACTCATGTCATAATTCCTGTAACACTGATGTATATGTTATTTCGATTCTTTTGTAAAGCCTGTACTACAAATGTTATCTGTATTGTTTTGTACCTTTGTAATTGTATTCTTATGTTATAAAATTGTAATTGACACCAGTTCATCATATTATTAACTTGTAAGTTCCATTTCACTGCACGCGTTTCTGTAGGTCATAGTACGAGTATATGGACAATATGTGAGAAGTAGGGACTGTTAGTGTTTGCACGTGTGTTGATAATACAGCAAGGGACTGGTTAACAGCTTTGCTGGTTCTAAGGACATGCCAAAAAATTTGTGAGTGCACAAGTGGTGGTTTATGGACTTGCTATATTGTCCACAAGACCCTTCGATGGTGATTGTGCAACTGCACAGTCGCAACAGATGGCTGCTGGCCGTCTCTACCAGGACTACAGTGGGTCTGCATCTTTGATGGCCCACCAATTTCTACAAGGACTGCAGTGGGTCTGCATCTTTGATGACCTACCAATACCATTATTTCTACAAGGACAGCAGTGGGTCTGCACCTCTGGTGGCCCACCAATACCGTAATCTCTACCAGGACTACAGTGGGTCTGCTCTGTGATGACCTACCTACCAATATTCTTCAAGAGTCAGCACTGTCTTGCCGTTGGAAGGACAACACTACTTCTTCAAAACAGCTTGGAAATCCATTACTTCCGTGTGCGTTTTCTTTTACTGCTCAGACTTTGAGAAAAAAACTGCAATTTTACTGTGATGAATGATCAGGACTGTCTTTATGGACTGTGAGAAAATTTTAGCTTTAGACCAACATTGTATCAATAAGTGTGTTCATTTGATTTCTTTGTTACTGTAATTATGAAAATGTTTTTTCAAATCTGTATTGGCCACTGCCCAAAGCAATTTGTAAATTTTTTTTTGTGGGGAGCATGGGGGCTATGTAAGTAGGCTGTTTAGGTTTTCTTATTGGTAACGCCACGTAGCGCTCTGTATGAAAATCACTGGCTGTGCCGTGTGCAGTCTGTGGCTAGTTTGCATTGCTGTCTGCCATTGTAGTGTTGGGCAGCTGGATGTTAACAGCGCGTAGCGTTGCGCAGTTGGAGGTGAGCCGCCAGCAGTGGTGGATGTGGGGAAATGAGATGGCGGATTTTTGAGAATGGATAATCTGGAGGTGTGTCCATCAGGAACAGTAGATTTGTAAGAATGGATGTCAGGAACTGCTATATATATTATGACTATTAAGGTAAATACATTTTTTGTTCTCTATTAAAATCTTTCATTTGCTAACTACGCCTATCAGTAGTTAGTGTCTTCTGGAGTTTGAATCTTTTATTTAGCTGACAGTAGTGGCGCTCGCTGTTTTGCAGTAGTTCGAGTAACGAAGATTTTTGTGAGGTAAGTGATTTGTGAAACGTATAGGTTAATGTTAGTCAGGGCCATTCTTTTGTAGGGATTACTGAAAGTCAGAATGCGTTGCGCCAAAAATATTGTGTGTCAGTTTAAGCACAGTCTTGTATAATTTTTCTAAGGGGACGTTACAGTTGCTATAGGTACACTTTTCTTCATAAGAAAGGGAGATTCTTCGATGAATTTTGCATAGCATACAAACCATACGTACAGGTGTATGAAACTCTAGAATTTTCCAAATCTATTAAAAACTGGTAAAAATTGACATAATTAACTATAAAATTGGAGTTTTTTCTAAACATGAAGTTTAAAATGTAACAACACATTCATTTTTTCATAAATTAAATAATTTCTAGAGTTTCATACACCTGTAAGTATGGTTTGTATGCTGTACAATATTCATTTAACAATCTCTCTTACTTATGAAGAAACGTGTACCTATAGCAACAAACGCAGCCAATAGAAGTGAAAAAATGATGAACTTTCACATGTAAAAAAAATATTTTGCTACGTTTTTGAACTTCCACTGCTATGAGTGTGAGTCCTCAATCGTTCCTGATCATGCTGAAAAAGGTTTATGAATTTATTCGTAAAAGTATAGACAGTGGAAATTAAAAGTCCTGTGGTGCCTCTCCTGCTCCAAGACGGCCCGTTTGACGTCCTCGTTCTACCCCCCTTAACTTCTGAGGTCATCAGTCCCCTAGAACTTAGAACTACTTAAACCTAACTAACCTAAGGGCATCACACACATCCATGCCCGAGGCAGGATTCGAACCTCTGACCGTAGCGGTCGCACGGTTCCAGACTGAAGCGCCTAGAACCGCTCGGCCACTCCGGCCGGCTTGTTCTTTTAGCTCTTCTGTGTTTTGTTTTCCCTCTGTTTTAATTTCTTAATTGGCTATCTAGCCTCCTCAGTGGTTTTAGTGCATATGGGAGTGCCTGTGCGATAGAGTATTTGTGTGGTCATTTCTTGTGCATGCGTCTACGACAGTTTTCGCTCATATCCATATTCGTTTATTTTAATCATTGTTGGGGCGCTGATAATCTCGCCGCTGGGCGCCCATAAGATCCCCAAACTACATACACACAAGATATGAAATGTAGATTGGCGATGGCATGGAAAACGTTTCTGAACAAGAGAAATTTCTGAACATCGAGTATAGATTTGTCAAGTAGTCTTTTCTGAAAGTAACTGCATGGAGTGTAACCACGTATGGAAGTGAAACATAGACGATAAACAGTTTAGGCAAGAATAGAATGGAATTTTTTAAGTGTTGTGCTACAGAAGAATGCTGAAGGTGAGATAGGTAGATCATGTGACTAATGAGGAGGTACTGCATAGAACTGGGGAGAAGAGGAGTTTATGGCACAACTTTACTGGAAGAAGGTATCGGTTGGTGGGACACCTACTGAGACATCAAGGGATCACCAATTTAGTAATGGATCGATGCGTGGGCGGTAAAAATCGTAGAGGGAGACCAGGAGATGAATACACTAAGCAGATCGAAAAGGATGTAGGTTGCAGTAGTTAGTCGGAGGTGAAGCGGCTTGCACAGGATAGAGCAGCATGGAGAGTGCATCAAACCAGTCTTTGGACCGAAGACCAGAACGACAATAACAACAACAGAGTTTTCTATGATATCTCATCTATTTTTGCTGATAATTGACTTAAACACACGTGATTTATACTAGCCACAACATTAGTAACATTTCTCATTGAATGTGTGATCAGTAGTGCTAAGTGATCGTCTCGTTTGGGACACACATCCTTCAAAGAAAGCTTCATGGACGAGGGTTCCTTCGGTTTCTGTGTGTGGAACGTTGTGTGGAACGTCCAATGTTTCCTGAAAGTGATCCCGTTGTACAACGTTGTACAACGTACATGCATAATGAGGCACAAGCACATTTTGTTGCTGATGTAAGATGAGGTGTAGCGTGGTATGTGGTCCGATATTGATAGATGTAGCAGGGACTGTTCCTTGGCCTCCAGTATAACTTTGTCTGTGGTCATCTCATAAGTGGACTATACAGCAGTCCTGCTGATGCGGTAGAACTGGAGCATCGAATTGTTCTGTCTTGTCCACATTTACGAGAAGATCCGGGCTTTTTGTAGGAATTCGTAACTAACTGCAGAGGCAAGGGCCGTATTGCATCCAAATGCCAGAACGACAAATGGGACTTGTCTTTAAACAGGTGCGAATATACAGTAAAAATGTAAAGTGTAGCGTGCTGAAGTAGTTTTTACCGTTAATGTAGACTATGGATGTAATCCGAGCCGGGAAAAATTTACATTTCAGACGCATTTCTAATAACTAAGGTAATATTTCATTCTGAATTCAGTTGCGATTCGTAATTACACATGTTTACTGAAACATTTTCTACACTTATGGTGTACTTTCAGCAGCGTCAGTTTTCACTATAATTTACGATACACTCAGCATACTGCATATGATGCATAGATTCAGTACTGCACAATGACAACTGATGGGCTGTTAAATCATTCAGAACCACCTCACCACTAAAGGACAGAACAGCCGATGCCACGCCATACATCTAGACCTCCGCTCAGCCTCTGTCACGGCCGACAGCGATCAGGCTAGAAACAGCAGTACTGCAGTTGGTCACTCCAAGCATTGGAAAAACGTTGCGAAAACATCGACAACCACATGAGGATATATAATCCGCTTGCCGTTGGTCTCTGCTCAGACACGTGGTTGAGGAAGTCACCTGTGCGGTATGTTTCCATGGTATGGAAAGGTGCCCTTAATACCTCCACAGAAACCTGCTCACCGATCACGTGCATCTGCTCACTCGTCTACATCACCCCGCGGAAGATCTGTTCCTTCGGCAAGTTAAACGACTACCTCATCGATTGCGATATGTGTCTGAATTGTTTCAGGGACATTCAATAAAGATTAGGGTGCTCTTGTGACCACTGCCAATCCTACTTCGCGGACGCCTGACGTCGATCCTTGTGGGTGTGTGTCTTGACTCAGCTAGGTTCAAGTGTGCGCGGCAGTTGAGCGGTCACTGATCGGGTTGCCTCCACGGCGTTTATGACGTCTCGCTCGGTTCATGACACGACGCGTCGCCGCCGTGATCAATGTCTAATGGCATGCTACACGTTATTAGGCACATATGTTTGACTGAAGGACTTGGAAGAGCAGTTAAACGGAATGGACAGTGTCTTGAAAGGAGGATATAAGATGAACATCAACAAAAGCAAAACGAGGATAATGGAATGTAGTCAAATTAAATCGGGTGATGCTGAGGGAATTAGATTAGGAAATGAGACACTTAAAGTAGTAAAGGAGTTTTGCTATTTGGGGAGCAAAATAACTGATGATGGTCGAAGTAGAGAGGATATAAAATGTAGACTGGCAATGGCAAGGAAATCGTTTCTGAAGAAGAGAAATTTGTTAACATCGAGTATAGATTAAGTGTCAGGAAGTCGTTTCTGAAAGTATTTGTATGGAGTGTAGCCAGGTATGGAAGTGAAACATGGACGATAACTAGTTTGGACAAGAAGAGAATAGAAGCTTTCGAAATGTGGTGCTACAGAAGAATGCTGAAGATAAGGTGGGTAGATCACGTAACTAATGAGGAGGTATTGAATAGTATTGGGGAGAAGAGAAGTTTGTGGCACAACTTGACTAGAAGAAGGGATCGGTTGGTAGGACATGTTTTGAGGCATCAAGAGATCACAAATTTAGCATTGGAGGGCAGCGTGGAGGGTAAAAATCGTAGAGGGAGACCAAGAGATGAATACACTAAGCAGATTCAGAAGGATGTAGGTTGCAGTAGGTACTGGGAGATGAAGGAGCTTGCACAGGATAGAGTAGCATGGAGAGCTGCATCAAACCAGTCCCAGGACTGAAGACCACAACAACAACAACAACAACTATTCATGATTGTAAAGCTTCATAATCATGAATATTTTGGTACCTAGGCCAATAAAATCCTTTGTTTCACCATCATCGACGTTATCTTAGGTAGAAATGTATTTAATTCTGAACTTTTATTCTTTATTTATTACAGTCGATGAAAGAAGTAACTAGTTTTCTACGTTCATGAAAATAAGCACTAAAATGACCGAAACAAAAATGTATTGCTGCACGTTTCTGATGAAAACCATTTTTTTCAGCCAATCTTTCGTATTTCATTCCTTCTTTCCTTCCTCCTTCCTGAATTTCCACACGTTTCACTCTAACCTGAAAATTGTCGGCCTTTGCTTTCGCAATTAATTTCCGTAAAACGGGACGAAAGACCAGTCAATTGGTAGGCGCTTCGGCTGCAATGTTATTTCAAGCAGTAATTACTCCTAAGTCCGTAGGGAATCGATACTTCATGCGCCCAACTAAGAGCTGGCTAACGATCTTCTGTCGTAGCTAACGAGAGCTTTGATAAACAGTTGCTGTGTGCTGAAGAACAAACACACGTGGCCAAAGTTCGACGTAGAGATGTTAGTAATTACAATAACATCCGCTTATAATAGCAGTGTCCCTTGTTCCTTTCGTTCGACAGACGTGCACGTGCTCCGCCCTTCCTCTGTATCCACCCCCAACCCCTCACGGTTCCACCTTACGCTCGCGTCGCCTGCTCACTCGCCGTTTGTCCAGGCTCACATGCTTTATGGTATACAATTTGTAGCCTGGGTGTACAATTTGTAGCCTGGCGTGCTTTCGTGTCGCAGACAGAACAATTGTGTTCCTGCGAACAGGGCAAGCTTCGTGTCCCGTGTGCTTTTTCGTTAACTCGGGGGTATTTTAAAAATGCTGGCCTCTGGGGTGTCACACCTTGCATCGTTTTCCGATGTGTTGATACGTTCCGGATGTGTTTACTTCCACTATTTTATAAATAAAAAATTCAAACTCACAATGTTAAATGTCGCACAGCGAGGGTGGCACAAGCCAATATTTGTTCAATATTTGATCGCAATCGATATCATAATGGATGAAGTACTTGGTTAACAAGACGAGAATTACAGGAGAAACACGTTTCAAGGGGGCACTGCAGCATTCTCATGAACTGCATAGCAAACGCAAGTAATGATGGCCGAACGGGTATTCCGACTTTTCTCCGCCGGAACCTGGGTGTATTTAATTGTACAAGTCGTACAGAAACGTAAGCATTCAGTTTAAAGAAGACATTACGCCACAGTCTAATAGTAGGAGACGTTTTTACTTTCTCTAAGATAAAATAAAAAGATACGTTTTTATATTACAAAGCGGTGAAGGCATTACTTCCACGTGAAATATCCCGGAAACGATAAGCACTTGTCTTATTTCTATTTGTTTTATGAGCTATCAGATTGAAGTTTTCAGATTTAAGACTCAAAAATTAACGTTAATCAAAAAGAACGATTTTCTCGCTGTCTGTCACTCATTAGGCAATGAATCAGTGGCAAAAACAATTGTTATTTCGCGGTTCGAAATTCATGTGACTCTTGTATCTACAATATTACTGTAGCAGTAATTTTATGTATCATTCTGGAAAGATATCGGCTTACGTCTCATCAAACACCTTCTCCAAATTCCGTCAAACATTTTTTCTTGTTTCTGCAGAGAGTAGACAGTTTTTTATTGTCAAGAATGTTTTGAGATTGTAGATCAGACTAGGTAGGAATATAGTCAGCAATTAAGCTGGATAATGTATTCAAACAATGTGAGGAATTAAAATTTTTTCGGCATGTCAGTATCACTGCATAGGCAGAACACTAGTCATCAATATCCTTCACTTTTTGACGAAAACATAGTGATTTCGTGTCGCACACGGGAGCGATGAAAGGTATATATGTTACAGCCAAAGCTCGAAGACCAGCCAGATCGTGAACTGACCGGCAATTTCGCACTTTGGCCGAGAGAATTGGCCAACGTCCGATTACTTAAAAGAATCGGAATATATCCGACTTTGGACAGCCATTTCGTAAACTGGCCTAAGATTCCTAGCCGAAACGGGATATCCCTGGCTGAATCGCACTACGTACTGTGATGAGGCAACAATGTGCAGTAGGCAGCACTTCTCTCACTTTCAGTCTAAACGTTGCGTACACGTGATAGCTGCTGCTTTTCGGAGAAGGTACTGCCTCTGCGCCTTGATTTTCTTCCTGATAAATTGAATTATTTGTGAGTACTGTTACGTTTTCTGGTATATTTGTTTGTGGTACTTGTGCATCTTTCAGCAACTATAGTTCAGAATCGAATTCTCTATTCTGCACGAGAAACTGCTCACAATGGAATCCGTGGCTAAAGAAGAAAAATCATTACGAATCATATCGTCTTTACATTCGCTGACCAGTGGCCAAGGATGTACTCGATGCAATTGCTCTATTAAATGCGCCACAAATCGCTACAAATGCAGAAATAAGAAAATATTGTGTAATTCCAAATATCATAAAATCTTAACTTGTTCCAATAAAGAATACCAACTGTATTAAAAAAAGATGTATGAAGTGAATAGATTGTGTAAATTTTATGTTTTTTGTAAGTGAGATTGATATAATAAATAGATTGTATACACCTTGAAATTATGCATATTCATCCACTTTATCTTCCTATTCTGGCCAATCTGTCTGCGCCACTTTGCAAACTGACCGACCAGATCCTGAAATCAATAAAAGATAGGATATTGGCCAGTCAATTTACAGCGATGTTAGCCATTTCCTGACTAACACAATTTGAAACTGTTCAATCAAATCTTTGCTTCTTCGGAGTTTAGCCGATTGGTCCCAGCCACTTCGCGAATTGGTCGGCTGAATCTCGAAATGAGGAAAAGATCGGACTTTGGCCTGCCAATTTAAAACGACATTAGCCATTTCGCGACTTGGCCCGCCAGTTTGGCCGATTTCTGGCTTTGGCCGTAAAATACGTTAAATATTTATGGATAAAAGTCCGTCGACTGTCTGTACGTCGGTCTTTACACTGAGGTGACGATTGTTATAGGATACCTCGTAACGACGTGTCGGACTTCCTTTGCCAGGTGTAGTGAAGCAAATCGACATGACATGACCTCAACATGTTGAAGTCCCCTGCAGTAATACTGAGCAATGCTGCCTCTATAGTTGTCCATAATTGCGAAAGTGTTGCCGGTGCAGGATTTTGTGCACGAACTGACCTCTCGAATGCGTCCCATAAATGTTCGATAGGATTCATGTAGAGCGGTCTGGGTGGCCAAACTATCCCCTCGAGTTGTCCAAAATGTTCTTCAAACCAGTCTCCAACAACTATACCCCGCTGACAAGGCCCATTGTGATCCACAAATGTCAATCATTTTTTGGGCACATGACATCCATGAATGGCTGCAAATGGTCTACAAGTAGCCGAACATGCAGAGGACCCACTCCATTCTATGTAAGTGCAGTCCATTATGGAACCACCACCAGCTTGCAAAGTGCCTTGATGCCAACTTGGGTCTATGGCTTCGTGGGATCTATGCTACAATCGAACCCTACCATGAGATCCTACCAACTTAACACGGAACTCATCCGATCGGTCGCGGTTTTCCAGTCATCTGTGGTCCAAGCGATATTGTCACGAGCCCAGGAGAGGCGCTGTAGGCAATGTCGTGGTGTTTGCAAGGGCACTAGTGTCGGTGTTTTGCTACCGTAGCCAATTAATGCCAGATTTCGACGCGCTGCCCTAACGGATACGTTCGACGTACGTCCCACGTTGACTTCCGCGGTTATTTCATGCAGTGTTGCGTCTGTTTGCACTGACCCATCTACGAAAACACGGCTGCTCTCGGTTTTTAAATGAAAGCAATCGGCCACTACGTTGTCCGTGGTGAGGGATAATGCCTGAAATGTGGTACTCTCGGCATACACTTGACGCTGTGGATCGCGAAATATTGAATTCCCTAACGATTTCCGAAATGGTATGTTCCATGCGTCTAGCTCTAACTATCATTCGTCGTTCATAATCTGTTAATTTCCGCTGTGCGTCCACAATCACGTAGGAAACCTTTTCACATGACTCACCTGAGTACAAATGGCGGCTCCGCCAATGCACTGCCCTTGTATGCCATATATACGTGATATTACTGCCATCTGTGTAAGTACATATCGCTATCCCACGCCTTTTGTCACCTCGGTGTATTTCCTATAAGTATTTTGGAGCAAAAGTTCTATTATCAGGTGTCTCCAAGTTTCACTTGAGGTTTTTCGTCATGATGATGCAGCTGTATCTGCAAGTGGTTGTGTTGTTTTATAAACGGAAGAGACAGAAGTGTGATAGGGAAAAATGAATTTAGTGGAACTTCCTCTGCGAATTGGATATAGGAAATGAAAACCGAAGTATAAACGGTCTACTGAGTTTTATTCATAAAGTATATTTGGTTTAGATTGTACGGGACGCGAAATCAACTCCCTTCCGTCTCCCTGCATTAGTTTTCTGACCGATAACAGTTAGAAGCAGAATTTTCATGAAGAACCACTTCGTTTAATACTATAGTGGTATAGGATTTATGATTTCTATTTCCAGTACTATCTTTTAATTGTAATACCATGGGATGATTCGGAACAAGACTCTTCTTTCGAGGAGTTCAGACGAGGAATTTCTTAAATATATAATCAGGGACAATGACTGGCAGGCTAATGAACATCAGTCCAAGCTTGCAGCACTCTTTGAGACATAGGCCACACTGTCATCGCCAGTAAGTGAACTAAAGTGCGTTTCCATCAGTAGTAGGCTTAAAGACATGTTCATTCAATGTCGTTTAGTTTGTTTATCCTTTTACGTTAACCCCAAATTCAGGGCTTTTTCTGTTACTTCTGTAAGGAATGGTTTACAGGACTGGGTGCAACGTAATTAACAGTCCCGTGATTATGTAGATTTTTCTGGTGTAATTACCTAAATGTTGATGCTCTTCACAGGTATGCGGCGGGATTTCATCATTCTAACGACATGATATTTCGGCGGTCTAACTGGCCGCCATCTTCAGGTGAGATTGCAGGTGTACAGTCACGTCGGAACTGAGGTAACATCAGATACTGCGGCGCTGCAATTCTTCGCTTCGCAGAGGGCAGCCCTTTCGCTTCTCGCGGACGTGCAGTGGTCTATTCCCAAGGTATAAAGGAGCTGCCGTATCTGATGTTACCTCAGTTCCGGCGTGATTGTGGACCTGCAATATCAACTAAAGATGGTGGCCAGTTGGACCGCCGAAATATCGTGTCGTCGGGACGATGAAATGCGGCCGCATATCCGCGAAGAGCGTTAACAATTGACAATCCTGTTACCTCCTGGACTTTACGTGAGATTCGCTGCTCTCCAACATCGACCATTCAGACCATGTGGCACCAAAGTCAACTGGGGAATCACGTTCTCTTAGTTTAGATCTGAGTGACAGCAACTATTTATTATTTGAGAATCGTAAGCGTGGCACTATACATTATGAAACTGACATACTTCTCTACTTAGACAAACACGTACCGAGCAATTTGTTAGTTCCACAACAGTAAAAACCTTGAATCACATAACGGAGGATCGATTACTACAGACTCTTTCAAAAGTTACATTAGAAGGTGTGATGATTGATAGATGGATGCCATATAAGCATATTTTGCTAATAAACGTATGCTCTAAAACGCTTCGTTTGCGTACTATCGTCTCTGAAATGTGGAGGAGGACGTAAGCAGTTTTTACAACACAGGCTAGGCAAGGAGTAAAGGAGACAGTTCAAACTGCAACAGCTCTGAGACCGTTGACGCCCTAACACAACAGAAATGGGTCTGCAGGTAAACAAATCGACACAGATAAGTAGCAGAGGTGCTGCGAGGTAGGAATGTTTACCAGAGCAGCTGCTTCATTCGTCACACGAACCGCTCAACATTCCACAGTATTATAGATAACGATAGAGTGCAGTTCGGTCTTGCGTTTTGTAGGTTCATAGCGTACGTATCTTTCAGTCATTTGTGTGACTATTTAAAACTAGAATGAACAAAGGTGGCCGTGTCCACAGCTGTGGAATACACCAACATGCTTCTCATATACGAGAAAACACAAAGAAATGCAACAGAGCCTTGCCGGCCCTACGTAGAACGTTACGCCAACTGGCGCCACCCAGTCCACACTATGTTTGCAACACTGGAGAGACGTTTAAGTCACAACACTGGACGCCTGCTGACACGCTGTGCTCCGGAGTTTAAAGAAGCTGTACACCAGTGTTTTGCAAAGCATGTCACCCACATGGTAGTTTGCATGTTCTACACAATGGGCACTTTCATCCCTACAAACTCCAGAATGCACCCAACAAACTCCAGAATGCTCGTGCGATGCCTCAGGATGACTTTCCTCATGTCATCTTTTTCCGATGACTGCTCCAACAACGTAGGTATGATTCTCACTTCCTCCTATGTACCCTGTTTTCTGGCGTGTCCACGTTTACCCCGGACAGCATGTTCAACCCCAGAAACACCCATGTGTCAAGAAAATACTGACGAGCTGCGTAACCGAGGCCGCCAACATCCCTTTGTTGTCAACGTGTGGGCACGTCTCACTGATGACTATGTTACAGCTCTACACCTGACGTCAGTGCGTGTTGATGGTCCCAGGTACCTTGTATTTCTCACCCAGGTTGTAAGATGACGTGACTTTGGACATTCGCTGTGCTGTGTGGTTTCAGCAAAATCGTGCTCCAGCACAGCTCGGCAAGGTGGTACGTGGCCACTTGAATGACACCTTTGGAAACAGATGGATTGGACATGGATGCCCTGTAGCCTGCCCACCCTCATTCACCGGACCTGACACCAATGGATTTTCATTTCTGGGGGATACAGAGATCCTGGTGCAGAGGGATCCTTGGATTCACCACAAGAACTTGTAGCACGAGTACACGTAGGGCTGGAGTCATCTGTGATATGCTGGGAATCTTTCCAAATGTTCGGTAAGACATCATCAGGCACTAAACAAAATATATGGAAGTTGGTGGCGGTCACATGGAACACATACTGTAAGTTAATTAATCTCGTATTTACTATTAAAAACAGTCTTGATCACGATTTATTTATCAAGGTGACCGGTTTCGACCACTACTGTGGTCATCTTCAGACCATTGAGTAGGAACCTCTTTCCGTTGGAGAATCACTTCTAGAGGACCTAGGCGGTTTTGACCACACAAGCTAGGTAAGGAGTAAAGGAAACAATGTACATTACTGTCAGTAAATACGAGATTAATTAATTTTGAATACATTATGGGAGAGGCAGTGATCAATGTCTTGCAAATAGTGATTCTCCAACAGAAAGAGGTTCCTACTCAATGGTCTGAAGATGACCACAGTAGTGGTCGAACCGGTCACCTTGATAAATAAATCGTTATCAAGACTGTTTTTAATTGTAAATATTTGTAAGACATTGATCACTGCCTCTCCCACAATGTATTCAAAAGTAATTAATCTCGTATTTACTGACAGTAATGTACAGTCTTAGACACAAAAACTGACCGCCGGCCAGCCGCGACAGAGACTAAGTCCAGGTCGTTCACTTTAGGTGGCCAATAAAACTGACCGCCCCTGACAACTGTAAGTCCGGCCATCTGCACAATCTGGCAACACTGTAAGATGCAGAAGTGTTGGGAGGAAGTGTTGTCTACTTCCGAGCTCATATGGCGCGAGTGAGCCCGTGGTCTTGCGGAATCGTAGTGCATTCTAAACTTACAAGTCGCATGTTCGCGTCCAACTGTTTCCATTTTTTTTTTTAATACCACATTTCGGTATAAAGTTATGAATCTGATTGAACATCGAAGACAATTCGCTTAACATTCTACCCACCCGCAATAACAAGCATTCCAGAAACAATTCCGCAGGACAGCTCGTGGCTGCGTCGCGATCAGAACAGCTTACGCTCGAGCGTTTCCTCGCGGTGCAGCGGCTACCGGCCACTGGTCAGACGCCACCCGCCGCCTCAAATCCGGCGCCGCCCATGTGAAAGCGGCGCCACGCTGTCAGTGTATGTATCAATGCCATTTTAGAATTTGAAGTTCTAGTTATCATCTTGCAGTTAAGCATTGGAGGTCTCGACTACTGAAGTATGTGACAAATTACCATTTTACCATCATGTGACATTTGCATTCAACAGGCAAAGTTCAGAAGTCTGGTGTAGGAGTACTGCATACTCTAATTCAAAACAACAAAAATCAACGGAGTTACTATTATTGAACGTCATCTGGTCGCTCATTGAGCATTCCTATGGAGTACTGTCACTGGTGACGAGTTATGATGCCTTTATCGTTAACTTCCTAAGAAGAAATGAAAGGCTGAGCCCCACCAAAAGACGTAGACTAGAGCAAAGAGCAGTGTGAACATAATATTTTACATCTGATAGCTCCAAAAGTGTGTTTGGGCTACGAATTCTGCCCCAAGGGGTGTGTGCAACACAGCTGGAATTTGTTGTCAGCAACTGAGACACCTTTCGGTCGCAGTGTAAGAAAATCGAGCAACAAAACTACATCACCTATGCTACTGCACGATAACTCACTCTGTTGATTTGAGAAACAAAACTATCCAGGAGATTGATAGGTAAGTCGTCTCTCAGGCACTTGTATTGATAGAGAAGTCCTCTCTCAAGCACTTGTCCCTCTAGTCATGTATTCGTACAATTTTACCTTTCCCGCTCTTGATCGATCAACCGTCAAGGCAATTCATTTCTAGACGAAAATACTCTTAAAAATACACTGGTTTAATGACATCGTTAGAACCAGTGGGTTTCTACGAGCGTTGAATTTGCGAACAACTTTAGCATAGTCAGATTGTTGTAGATATCGTGAAAGAAAATTCAGCTGCTGATTAATTTCTCTTTGATGATTATTGTTCCAATTAGTAAACTAATGGAAAATGCAATTAAAATATTAACTGTACTAATACAAATTAAATTCTGCTTACTACAGAAACATCACGTCGGCAATTATTTTAATAAAGCATTATGTGTCTGTGAGATAATTGAACCTATTTTGACACGAATTAGTAGAATATTACCGACTTTTGACTTCAAAAAGATCTGTATTTATTTCATTTCCTGTATAATTCGCAAGTATTATGAAAATGTGCCATTTCATATATAAAATTATGTATTCACAACAACAAAAAATATGTCGGCAGAAAACAAAAGTGGCATTATGATATTGGCAGTACCGTAAGGTTTCCGCTCTGACACTAAGGGTTACTGTAAGTAGCAAGCCGAATTTTGCTCGAGCGTAATCTTACGATTCCCTTATTGAATTTGTATCTGCCTGCTTGTAGCTCAGCTACAAAAGAATTAAAAATCTGGCGAGTCTCGAAAGGCGAACGAAAGCAGCTTGCACCTGGTAGCCAAGCATGTTACCTGGGAACTGGTTTTTTCCTAAAGTGGGAAGACATCCTTTTGTAGTTTAATTGTTGGCAAATGTCAGTCAGACGTGTGCCGTTGGTCTAAGCGTTTCGGTATGTTGAATTTGTACCAATGATTTTTCTACAGGTTTTTCCTGTTCCAAATAGAGAGTTGAAGTCTCCCATTAGTATTTTCACGTCATCTTGGTGAATTTTGCTCATAGTGTTTTCGAGTGTGTTCTAGAATTTTTCGACAATTTTGGTGTTTTTCTTATTTTCGATGTTGGTGGGGGCATGTGCATTGATGAGTGTATATTTTTTACTGGGGCTCTGAATGAGCATAGTCATAAGTCGATTGTTGATGGGTGTGATTTCTTTGACAGAGTTGATGATAGATCTGTGTTCGAGTAAACCAATGCCGAAGACTGGTACGCCTTTCGCTACCTTTTGTTGCATTTTGCTCTTGAAGATGCAATGGTTTCCGAGATGCAAGGTTTCACTGTCAGTTAGTCGTGGTTCGTGAACAACAAGGATGAGAATTTTTTGTTGGTTGATTTCTTTTGTGAGATTGTTTAGTTTTCGTTCTTGGATCAATGTACCGATGTTTAGTTTTCATATGCATGTTTTCTGCTTGTAGGGAAATTTACCAGAGATCTTCGATATTCTTTGCCTTGTTAACCTGGACTCCCCAGAATCCGAAAATACAACTGCCGCCTGTAGACAGCTGGATTGTGTACCACCCGTGGTAAAGTTGACTTTGCTTGCACAGTACATGTTTGCATGTGTTTCGTTGATTTGGCTTGGGTGATACCAGGACCAGACAGGACCAGAGGTTGTTGAAGCCTTCGGAAGGAAATATTTTCAACCGAACTCATTGAGCTAACAGACGGTGACCAGAGTAGCGGTGATTTTCACTCAGACCTGCGTGGATTTTGGGTTCAACGGATTGAGTAGTCGTTAAGGATTGTGTTAGTATTTGGTTCACCCCAAGTATTTGATTTCCTCGGTACCACCATTATGGGGAGGGTTTCCCCTATCGGCCCCACAGGAGTTTTATTATTATTATTATTTTCGATTATTCCCAATTAAGAGAGCGTTTGAACTTGAATTCCTTTATGATGATTGTTTGTGTTTTTTCTGAGCCCAAACTTTCTTCATGTGTTCACTGTGTTGTTTCTTTCGCTCCGCTGTCCATTTGCATCCTGGTCTCTTCTGTGTTGTGGTGTCAAATTTATGTTTTTTGATGATGTTGCTGAATTCAGTTCTATTTTCTGCATCGCTTACTGTTATGTGTGCTTGTCTGAGGTCCTCTTCAACTTCTTTTATCCATTTTGTTTTTCCCCTGCCTGAGTTGATGACTTTAAGAATTCGCTTTGAAATTCTGTTTTCATTCATCCTGTGGATAGGTCCGTAGAACTGCATTCTTCTTTTCCTTAGTGTATAGGTAATCTTGTCTGTGTATATAATTCTGATGTTGGTCTCTTCTTCCAGGTTCCTTACTCTTGTATCAGGCCAAAAATTTTCCTGAGAATTTTCCTTTCTTGTTTCTCTATTTCTTTGATTTTAGTTTTCCCACCTATTTGTGTTGTTTCAGATGCATACAGTGCCTCCGGAAGTACGATAGTGTTGTAGTGCCTCAATTTTGCGTTAATGGATATGGACGTTTTGTTATAATAGTTCCACGTGAGTTTATATGTTTTCTGTAGTTTTTTTATTCTTTCCTCATTGGCCTTTAGGTTGATCCCTGATGGCTGGATGATTTCTCCCAGGTACTTAAAATGTGGTACTTGTACGATTTTCCCATGGGTTGTCACAATAGGTAATTTGTCTTGTGGCACTCTTTCTATGTACTGGGTTTTCTCATATGAGATTTGCAGGTCAGTTCTTTGTGCAATTTCGTGTAACTTCTCTATGGCGTTAGTGGCTTCTTTCCTATTATTTGTGAGGATTGCAAGGTCATCCGCAAAAGCTAAACACTTCACATTGAATCTATTATCTTTTCTAATGCCAATTTGGATTCCTTTGACTTCTTTTTCCCATGTCCTGATAATTTTTTCAAGAATGATATTAAAGAGTAATGGTGAAAGTCCGTCACCCTGTCGCACTCCAGTTTGGATTTCAAATGGTTCCGAGATATACCCCATAAATTTAACCTTGGAGACTGTGTCAGTTAATGTTTCCCGAATGATTGCTCTTGTCTTTCTGTTAATGCTGAATTCTTCCAGCGTCTTGCAGAGCGCTACTCTGTCTATTGAGTCGTAGGCCTTTTTAAAATCTACAAAAGTAACCACTGTGTTTCGGGTGTTTCTCATCTGGAGAATCATTTTCAGATTCCAGATCTGCTCTATGCATGATCGTCTCTTGCGAAAACCAGCCTGGTATTCTCCCATTTGTGGGTCAGCTTGTTCTTCTAATCTATTCATGAGAACTTTTGATAGGATTTTATATGTGACCGGTACAAGTGAGATACCCCTGTAATTATTTGGGTCAGTTTTGTCCCCTTTTTTGTGGAGTGGATGGATGAGTGCGCATTTCCATTCAGAAGGGATCTGTTCTGTTTCCCAGATGTTTAATATGATTTTGTGAATTTTTCCTGTTAATCTTTCATCATTTAGTTTCCATAGTTCTGCAATAATTCCATCTTCTCCTGGGACTCTACTGTTTTTCAGTATCTTGATAATTTCTACTATTTCGTTGATGGTTCGCGGTTTAGCGTCAGGATTTGGTGTAGACGTCTCGTAGTGAATATCCTCTGTAGGTCTTTCGCAGTTGAGAAGTTTGTTGAAATAGTCTGCGAGGATTTGGCAGTTATTCTTCGTGTTAGTTTCTAGTGAACCATCCGGTTTCTTGAAACAAAGATTGGGTGGCTGGTATCCTGCAATATGTTCTTTAAACGTCTTATAAAAATTCCTGGTGTTGTTCTTCTTAAAATCTTGTTCTCTCTCATCTAGTCGCCGTTTGTCATAATTTCTTTTTTCCCTCCGAATAGTTTTCGATGTTTGTTTTCGGATTACTAGAAATTGTTGCCATTTTTCTGATGTTTTGTGACTATTGAAGTTTTTCCAGGCATTGGTCCTTTCTTCTATTGCTTGGTCACATATTATATTCCACCACCTGTGTTTTCTCCTTCTCGGGGGTTGACCCAATTTCATCGTGGATTTGAGGACGTCCACAAGTTCTGTCCAGTTTGTGGTGTTTGTCTGACTAATTTCCTGTAAGATGTTTTCCATGTTGAGTTTTATGTATTCGGGGTCTGGTTTCAGCACTTTGTTTAGTTTTGGCTTTTTTCTATTGGGTTGTAATCTGGTCTTTATCTGTAGAAGATGGTGGTCTGAGTCAAAAATTATTATTATTATTATTATTGTTATTGTCATTATGTCATCAGCAATTCCGATATGGTGCATCTTCCCAACACTAAAATAGATGTGCATTGTTTGATTCAGTATTTCCATCACATAAATATGGGTTATAATTACGTTACATTGCTGCTAGTAGACATATTTCTCACTTTTTCTTAGGCAGTTGCTACCTGTTACGCCATCATTTGAATTTATGTGCGCAGCATTGTTGCAATACAGACGTTCGATTTATCCGATTTCTGTAATTTCATTTCGATACCAGATCGTTCTAATCGGATTCAGCCAGTCAGGCTTAATGTGCATTTCCGCATACGACTCTCATCATTTGATAGACTGGCTAAACCACATTCTTAATCGGACGGTTGAATCTAGATCACTTATTTATGACAGGGCCTGAATTCTTAAACACAGTGGAAAATAGTAATACAATGTGCTTATTACTAATATGTTATTTAAATATAAATATATAAACGAACGAGATAACAGTTTATTTACAGGAGCAGAGCCCCATCCATCAAGAGAGAATGAAGCTGTTGCCGTTTGTTCCACGATCACCGAACATCAACCAGATAGAGAATATGTGGGCAGAGGTAACAAGGTCATTGCCTACAAATGCAAGCGACCTTTGGACGAATATAGAAAACGTATGGTGGGAAGTAAGCCATCACGCTACGCTGTCGACGACTTAATGAAATCAATGCCCCTACGCCTTCGAGACATCTTACGTAATGATCGTGGGTGGGTTGGTTACTAAAAGTATACTCGTCCACAAAACCGATGTGGACAGTTATCTGATAGTCGGTCGAGCTTTGCTTTGTCGCTGCTCTTTAGATACAAGTCCATTTACTTTCAGTCTCCTCCTTACAATTCTTGCAAGGTAATTGAAAAATCTCATCCACTCGACGCCAACTGAGGAATTGACTGGTGCATGTGTTGTTCAACACACAGTAGTTATCACCATCACTGGAATCAATGACTGTTTGTGTGTGTGTGTTCTCGTGTTCACGCACAATCTGAATCAATATTGCATCAAATATGACTGTAAAGCGTTTTAATGCGATGGGAAGTTACAAACTGAATTTTTACCCAACCCACGACCTGCATATTACGTTACGTTAAGTAAGATGTATTAACTCCATAGTATCGTTAGCAGAGACAGTGCGCTCTTGTCGTCGAGGCTCGCGACAAGTGTAGCGATTAGCAGTGCCCAGTGCCGCCGCGATTTGTTTATGTTGGCTGAGCGTGGACACTGCAGCAGACGCTTCGCCATAAACAGAAAGAAATCACCTTGGCTCTGACTGCAGTGAGCGGATATCACTGCCTGCGTGTTCTTATAGTAACTAACGTGAGACTCTGCTCACAGGTGCCATGGAGCAATTGCAACGGGTATCATGTCATTAGTCATCAGAATATTAACCAGTGATGAAACGTCCACTCTATTTGAATCCCAAGAAAATAAGAACCTTCTCACAAAGGAATGTGAGGTGATATCAAAATTTATCCAACATACAAAAATTAACTGCAGGGCTTTCATGTATGCAGTAGTAGCACACAAAGAAATATTATGTCTTGGAAGCGTATATTTCATTTCCCCTTCTCATATTAACGCCCTTGTTTTACTATGAAGTGAGAAAATAAACACGAAAAACTTAAGTTCCTGAGAAGCCTGTCAGTCATTTCCTCTTCTCATATCATAAGTTTTGTTTTAGTATGAAGGAAAAAAATAAACAGTTTAAGGTTGTGAAGTATAATATGACCCCAGATTCTGATCGTAGACGCTATCGGAAACGCAAAAAGCAGGGAGCTGTCCATTCTTTTGTCCAACAGTCTGTCTCCTTTCATGCATTACTCGCGCTAGGAGATTCTTATTTAAGGACTTGGGGCATCAAGTTCTTCAGCAGAACAAGCCTTATGTTATTGTGCTAATTATGGTGCCAGCTGCCACAACACTTCACAGAATCCATGCGGCAGGCAACACAACTGTGCGTGCACTTCAGACATCATTCATTAAGACGTCAGGAGATGGATGGAAACGTCAAATTAACGTCGCTTTCCAAGTCGTATTGAATCCAGAATGAGGTGTTATTAAGATAGTTGAGCGTTCTAGCAATTACACTTTTATAATTCCCATATAAGTATTCCGTTAGCCAAAATAACCCGTTAGTGTGAAACTATCGAGAACTGCATTAATATCAAACTGCAAGAACTTGAGACAATACGTGGACACTTCTCTTCACTGGGTGACCTATTACTGTGATTTAGGATTCTCTCCGTCCTAGGCGTAATGCAAATGGAACTTCAGAGGCGCTTTCCGCTATTCTTGACAAACATCAGCAACTTGCAATCACTGCGAATTACAACTGCGTGATGATATGGCTCAGGTTTTCAGTAGTTGTGGTGGTGTTATGCTGTCAAACTGCTTACTGTAAAGTTAATGGTGGCACATATAATTTAGCGCTGACTACCTACTTAAGTAAAGATAGTGATGTTTGGTCGTCGCTTCTATTTTTGGCCTCAGCTTGAGAAATCCGATTTAACGAACATAGTACTCCATTCGCGGGCTGCTAACGATACAGTATGACTACAGAGATCGTCGTGCTCGTATTACATTAATTCTGCAATGAATTGCTTAACAAATATTACCCTCAGCTATGCAGCTGGAATGACTCCGTTATACAGGTATTCTATGTTGCACTTGGTCAAGGGATCCGTTCGCTGCAATCCTGCATCTACTGTTCGTAAATACTTGTATACTTCATAAATGGTGCAAATGGCTCTGAGCACTATGGGACTTAACTTCTGAGGACATCAGTCCACTAGAACTTAGAACTACTTAAACCTAACTAACCTAATGACATCAGACACATCCATACCCGAAGCAGGATTCGAACCTGTGACCGTAGCGGCCGTGCAGGTCCAGACTGTAGGGCCTACTAGACAGACATGCTGATCACAGCACTATTATTTTTTTAAAAAAGGTTGGGAAGACATTCAGCACCAGGTAGGCGGAGGCAAAGAGGGCAGGGGTCGAAGATACGAGGCCTGATGTCGATGCGTCCCCCATACCTGTCACTGAGCAGCTGCATTATTCCCATGTATTCCATGTTTGCACCCATATATACCTTTACATTATGGAGCAAAGCTGAAGTAGTAGTTAAGGTAAAATAAATTACAGAATGCCACCTCCAATAGCGTGCGTTCCTTGTAGAACATAACATAACAGTGAAAAGGGTGACGGAAAAATACATAACAAACATTCATTCAGAAATGTATTCACAATTTAAGTTATTTTGCACTGGGTTCATATGAGGTCTGTAAGGAAGCCATATATTTTTCCACAAATGAAAAAAAATTCGGAGCCGGAGGGGTTTTGCCAAATTAGAACAGTTCTGATTTTAGAACCAATGTAAAAGAATATTTCAGGAATAAAAAAAAAAGTGAAAGATTAGTATTCTGCTTCTAATAAAAAAAACTGTCCACCTCATCTTAGCCCACATAAAGCAATGTATAAAAATATTTGAAACCATTCCTTATGTTTGTTATTCTTCTTCAGAGTAAAATGTTCTTCTGTAATATAAAACATGTACTCTTCTAAGTCCTGTTTGTTACGACGTAAAACACAAACAGTCCCAGAAGCCACAAATAACTGTAATTCTTTGCGGACGGGTAACATTTCCAATGGGGTTGTAAACCTTCAGTTATCGGTATATGACTTTCTGCGGTTCTGTTGATAGTGCTAATTTCTTCTTAGTCCAGTTCCAAATTCTGATTCTATTTTCACGTAAGAAGATGTGCGCTACAGTTTCTACAAGCCGACATTTGTCGCAGTATGGAGATGGTCTCAATTTGATTTTCTATAATCGTTCCGCTGAGGGTATGGTTTCGTTTACAAATTCGCACCATACGGCACTGACTCAAGTTGGTAGAATTTTATTGTTGATATTTTTCCAGACGTTCCTCCAGTTTTTTGTAGGTTAATTTACTGGAATTGGTTTATGAAGACGATGTGTGGTAATATAATCATAGGCGGTTCTAGTGTTGGTTTGTGCTGGTGGAAGTCTTACACAGCTCCAATCGCCATAGTGCTTTCGGACGTAATCTAAGCTGGCATGCTACATTAACAGGAGCGTTCCTATCCCCACGATCTAACCAGAGGAACAGAAGTTTCGGTGATGCCTGTCTTAGTGGCATGTATTAGTTTAAAAGCACGTCTTTAATTCCAAGTCCTCCGTTTTGCCTCTGCAAAGTCGCCTTGTGGAGGGATACTTTGAAGATATTTTGTTTCCACACATACCAAGTGGCTACAGTTAATATTTGATGTGCAGTGACCTGCAATATCGGTAAGACTGCTGCGACGTGATATATTTTGCTAAGTATATATGTATTTATAAAGTGAACTTTCTGCAGTCGGTCTAACAATCGCATGTCATGGTCCTTCAACAAGGTTCCGATGACATTAAGTTTCCGCTCCCAATTGTTCGTGGCCATGCGCTTGGGATTCGCCCTTAACCTCAAGTCGAGTTGGAGTCTCTCTTCAGTTACATCTAACCAGTGCGCACCTGTTGCACTATTGTAAGAACGGAGATGGAGGTTCATTTGGCTACAAGAATGCGTATGTTCCTCCAGCATGATGGGGCTCCTGCACATTCTAGTCGTCAGGTGACACATTATCCAAACCTAACATTTCCTGGAAGGTGGATCATTAGATATGGGCACTTTTCTTGGCCTTCAACGTCCTCGGACCTTATCTCTTTGGATTTTTGCCTGCGGGGATGGTTAAAGGCGAAGTCTACAACTAAAAAGTAAACCCAAGAGCCGATTTGATCGTTCGGGTTATGAATAGTGCAGCCCTCATAAAAGAACGCAATGACGTCCTCAGTAAGGCTACACGTGGTGTTATCAAGAGAAGTCAAACGTGCGTTGAAGTTGGTTGGTGAATTTTTGAAAATCAACTTTGAATGTCCTCATTTGCCTTTGCTTTGAGTTTGTTAGCGTTACGTACTAACAGCTGTATCTCTGTAGTCAATAAAAAGTGGACGCATTTGTGTGGAATTTTTTTCGTCTGTACTACCACCTGCTAAAATATGTACTATTCCTCTTGAAACACCCTGTATATGGATATATGTGTGGTGTCTGTTCTTTCGGACATGTCCGAAAGAAAATGCTTCATGGCATTCTGCAAACGACCTTCGATCTAGTTGCAGGGGCTGATAGAGATTTCAGAGCTGCTTGGCTGTCTGAATAAAGTAGATGCTACGATTTTTGTAGGGTCTACTCTAATTTTCCTCCGTGCACATACTGACAAAAAAAAGTATAATACTGTCGCCATCTTCCCTAAAGAGATTCTAGGCAGTACACCAGACCTGGTACTTTCATCTGTTTTCGACCTGTCAGTAAACCACTGTATTATGTCTCCTGCACGGTGTTGTGGTTCCACTATATTATGTCTCCTGCACGGTATTGTGGTTCGTTTTTCCACTGCTCCCTGCTTCCAACTGTTACATGGCAAAGTTTATTGAAACAGCTAGAAGTTATTGTGTAGTTAGTCGGCATTTCCCCAGCCATCGCCTTACTGATTTGGGGTTCCGTATATTCTAACTACGTCCAGTTATTTCCTATTTTTAGCCTTTATGACCCTGCCGCTGCCTCCATTTTAAGCCACAGGTGTAAGTCGGGCATGTCTAGCATAATATCCATTCCAAGAGTGGATGTTCTGCTAATTCCATCTGTTTGTGAAAGCAGGCCAGTCTCTGCACTTTGCCAGACTCCCTAGCAGCCACCTTCTGTTCGACTTTCTTCATATTATAGGCCAATAAATTATCATTGGTCTTTTTGCAGGGATGTATACCCAGTACGTACTGGGTTTAGACCCCAGTTTACCCTACAGCAGCTTCTAGTGCTTATAAGATTATCTTTCTCAGTGGAAAATATTCTTTATGTGAGGTGTTTATAATAGTTTTCCATTCAGGGCTACCTCTAGATACACTACAACCCTCTTTAAAGTTTCATCGAGAAACATAATTTTTCAGTATGTGTGCTGGACATGCTTCCCCATAAATAATACTACACCAATTTTCGTGGGGCTATTCTTTAAATACTTTTTCACAATGTTCAGTGCACATAGGTTTAACAGTACTAGCAAATTTTCTAAGTCTTACTGTGGATAGATCGTCTACTTATTCTTTTCAAGAGTCGTCTCCCGCATTCAGTTCATCTATGAGTTCATTCACCACTAGGTTCTTCATCTCTAACCATTTACTCGAAGGTCGTATTACTCGACATCCAGGAAGAGACAGAGAGTATCCAGAAAGGGTAGTGCTTTTTCCACCTTCCCAACAAGTTGGTGAAGTGTTACTTCACATGATTTGCTTCGCAAGTATTATGAAAATGTGGCAGTTCATAGATAAAATTATGTATTCACAACAACAAAAAATATGTCGACAGAAAACAAAAACGTGGCATTATGAATTTAGCAGTACCTCAAGGTTTTCGCTTTGACACTAAGGGTTACTAAAAGAAGCAAGACGAATTTTGCTAGGGCGTTGTCTTACGATTCCCTCTTTGAATTTGTATCTGCCTGCTTGTAGCTCTGCTACGAAACCATTAAAAATCTAGCTTTCCGCGATGCTCGAAAGGCGAACGGAGGCAGCATGCAGCTGACAGGCAACCACGTTACCTACGAGCTAGCGAATAGGTGGAGTGTCTTCCACTTACTTATTGACACAGTAAGCGATATGGCAGATAAACCGCAACATAAGAGGCGACAGTAGTTGTATTTCCCATGTGGAACGACTTTCGTGGACTCAAAAGGATTAACTGATATCCTTATGTCACATCTCAAGCGAAAATCACTCAGTATTAAATTGAAATGACACGATAATATCATGTGAATTTAGCAGGATGGTTCTGTGCCATCAAGGAAGTAACTCGTCGGTCACAGAGTTTCCAAACATATTCTGCGCTGTTGCCAAGTTTCAGTTATACCGCCAGGAAGGATACCAGCTGATGTGTTCTGTGAGTCACCTCGGAAGTGACTATACCTTCGTTTCAAAATTGCGGGTGGCAAGGGCCGCAAGATCCTCATTATATGTCGATGAGTCTTATTCGCATTTCTGTAACTAAGTTTAGGAGCTAGAGTGCAATTACTTGTAATACATCGATGCACTGAATGCAAACTAAATGTCATAAATTAATAACTGCGGCAATTATTTGTGTTTTACTGACTTAATCAGACCGAAATCTTGAAAGCGTATTCACCAGACAAGATTCACAGTATTGGAACTTCTCCAGTGGTTGAGTTGGCTATGTATATTTGCTGTACAATATTGTTATTGAGATCACTGTCATTGGCACATCCACCAGAAGACAGGCATGGCCTGGCTTATTGTTGTCACCTTTCCTGACGGATATTCTGCCTTTGTTCGAAATGTGAACACTTAGGGTGAATTCGAACATTCCATATGGCGAAATCTTGATGTTTCTATTCTTCCAGCTCTAACATTCAAATAACAGTTGCAATAAGCGGCAGAAAAGCGCCTTTGAATCAACAGTTAATAATGCATTCATAATTAGTGGAATGTGACACATTCCATCTGTCATCTGATAATTGTGAAAAACTACTTTTTTCATCTTCACAGCACCACAGTATGAACTCGACGGTTTCATAGGATACCTATACTTAATTTCGTTGTGATCGTTTTCAATGACAGTACGGGAGGAGCAAAACCATCTGACTTGAAACATACTTTTCCAGCGGGGTTTGAATCTTTGGCTACTGTTGCAGTAGCACGTCCAGTGAAGTATCAAGACTGTGAGCAATCACTCATTGCTATAGTATAGGCTAGGGCAGAGAGAAGCAGGTTTCCGACAAAGTAAACGATGAGAGACACTGTCGCTGTCACTTATTAAACAGAAATTGTTCAGAACATTACAACTATATCTAGTGAAATGAGTAGGTTGATGCAGCACCGGTCGTGCGGTAGCGTTCTCGCTTCCCACGCCCGGGTTCCCGGGTTCGATTCCCGGCGGGGACAGGGATTTTCTCTGCCTCGTGATGACTGGGTGTTGTGTGATGTCCTTAGGTTAGTTAGGTTTAAGTAGTTCTAAGTTCTAGGGGACTGATGACCATAGATGTTAAGTCCCATAGTGCTCAGAGCCATTTGAACCATTTGATGCAGCTCCAGTCCGGCACTACCACTGAGTTGCCAAACATTTTCCGAATAGCACTTAAGATAAAAATGTGTATGTGTGGGTGTGTGTGTGTGTGTTCTTTCGACCATTTCCAAAAGAACAGACACTACGAATCGAAATAGACAGCCTTGTTAATCAATTAAAGATTGAAGGACAGATGTCCAGGCTGTCATGCGCATTAAAATAGAACAACGGCTTCAGATGAAAATTTGTGCCTGACCAGGTTCGAACCCGGATTCGTAGTGTCTTTTCTTTCGGACATTCCCGAAAGAACAGACATCACACATATATCCATATACAGGGAGTTATATGGCATTTTTTCTGCAATTTGTCTATACCACCACCTCCTAAAATATTTATTATTCCACCTCAAACATCCTGTATTATTATTTGGGTCTCGACGGGTCACCGAAAGTTTTCAGTGCTAGACGCACAGCATCGTCCGAACCCTAGCGGGAATACAGTGTGGCCGCGAGCGAGTGGAATAATAGCGGAATAGCACCTTTGAAGTTCCATTTGCATTACGTCTAGGATAGATGGAATACTAAAGAACAGTAAGAGGTCACCCAGTGAAGAGGAGGGGCCACGTATTGTCTCAAGTTCTTGCAGTTTGATATTAATGCAGTTCCCGATAGTTTCACACTAACGGGTTATTTTGGCTATCGGAATACTTATATGGGAATTATAAAAGTGTAATTGCTAGAACGCTCAACCATCTTAATAACACCTCATTCTGGATTGAATACGACTTGGAAAGCGACGTTAATGTGACGTTTCCATCCATCTCCTGACGTCTTACTGAATGAAGTCTGAAGTGCACGCACAGTTGTGTTGCCTGCCGCATGGATTCTGTGAAGTGTTGTGGCAGCTGGCACCATAATTAGCACAATAACATAAGGCTTGTTCTGCTGAAGAACTTGATGCCCCAAGTCCTTAAATAAGAATCTCCTAGCGCGAGTAATGCATGAAAGGAGACAGACTGTTGGACAAAAGAATGGACAGCTCCCTGCTTTTTGCGTTTCCGATAGCGTCTACGATCAGAATCTGGGGTCATATTATACTTCACAACCTTAAACTGTTTATTTTTTTCCTTCATACTAAAACAAAACTTACGATATGAGAAGAGGAAATGACTGACAGGCTTCTCAGGAACTTAAGTTTTTCGTGTTTATTTTCTCACTTCATAGTAAAACAAGGGCGTTAATATGAGAAGGGGAAATGAAATATACGCTTCCAAGACATAATATTTCTTTGTGTGCTACTACTGCATACATGAAAGCCCTGCAGTTAATTTTTGTATGTTGGATAAATTTTGATATCACCTCACATTCCTTTGTGAGAAGGTTCTTATTTTCTTGGGATTCAAATAGAGTGGACGTTTCATCACTGGTTAATATTCTGATGACTAATGACATGATACCCGTTGCAATTGCTCCATGGCACCTGTGAGCAGAGTCTCACGTTAGTTACTATAAGAACACGCAGGCAGTGATATCCGCTCACTGCAGTCAGAGCCAAGGTGATTTCTTTCTGTTTATGGCGAAGCGTCTGCTGCAGTGTCCACGCTCAGCCAACATAAACAAATCGCGGCGGCACTGGGCACTGCTAATCGCTACACTTGTCGCGAGCCTCGACGACAAGAGCGCACTGTCTCTGCTAACGATACTATGGAGTTAATACATCTTACTTAACGTAACGTAATATGCAGGTCGTGGGTTGGGTAAAAATTCAGTTTGTAACTTCCCATCGCATTAAAACGCTTTACAGTCATATTTGATGCAATATTGATTCAGATTGTGCGTGAACACGAGAACACACACACACAAACAGTCATTGATTCCAGTGATGGTGATAACTACTGTGTGTTGAACAACACATGCACCAGTCAATTCCTCAGTTGGCGTCGAGTGGATGAGATTTTTCAATTACCTTGCCTTGCAAGAATTGTAAGGAGGAGACTGAAAGTAAATGGACTTGTATCTAAAGAGCAGCGACAAAGCAAAGCTCGACCGACTATCAGATAACTGTCCACATCGGTTTTGTGGACGAGTATACTTTTAGTAACCAACCCACCCACGATCATTACGTAAGATGTCTCGAAGGCGTAGGGGCATTGATTTCATTAAGTCGTCGACAGCGTAGCGTGATGGCTTACTTCCCACCATACGTTTTCTATATTCGTCCAAAGGTCGCTTGCATTTGTAGGCAATGACCTTGTTACCTCTGCCCACATATTCTCTATCTGGTTGATGTTCGGTGATCGTGGAACAAACGGCAACAGCTTTATTCTCTCTTGATGGATGGGGCTCTGCTCCTGTAAATAAACTGTTATCTCGTTCGTTCATATATTTATATTTAAATAACATATTAGTAATAAGCACATTGTATTATTATTTTCCACTGTGTTTAAGAATTCAGGCCCTGTCATAAATAAGTGATTTAGATTCAACCGTCCGATTAAGAATGTGGTTTACCCAGTCTATCAAATGATGAGAGTCGTATTCGGAAATGCACATTAAGCCTGACCGGCTGAATCCGATTAGAACGATCTGGTATCGAAATGAAATTACAGAAATCGGATAAGTCGAACGTCTGTATTGCAACAATGTTGCGCACATAAATTCCTATGATGGCGTAACAGGTAGTAACTGTCTAAGAAAAAGTGAGAAGTATGTCTACTAGCAGCAATGTAACGTAATTATAACCCATATTTATGTGATGGAAATACTGAATCGAACAATGCACATTTTTTCAGTGGTGGGAAGATATCGGATTTGCTGATGACATAATGACAATAATAATAATAATAATAATAATAATAATAATAATAATAATATGGGGCAGATAGGGGAAACCTTCCCCCAAATGGGTGGTACCGAGGAAATCAAATACTTGGGGTGAACCAAATACTAACACAATCCTCAACGACTACTCAGTCTGTTGAACTCAAATTGCACGCACGTCTGAGTGAAAACCACCGCTACTCTGGTCATCGTCTGTTAGCTCAATGAGCTCGGCTGAAAATATTTGCTTCCAAAGGCTTCAACACCCTCTGGTCCTGTCCGGTCCTGGAATCACCCAGGCCAAACCAATGTAACACAAGCAAACATGAACTGTGCAAACTGTCGACAGGCGGCACTTGGAATTTCGGATTCTGGGGAGGCCAGGTTAGCACGGCAGAGAATATAGAAGATCTCTTGTAAATTTCCCTACAGGCAGAAAACATGAATTTGAAAACTACACGCCGCGCGGGATTAGCCGAGCGGTCTAAGTCCCAGCAGTCATGGACTGTTCGGCTGGTCCCGGCGGAGGTTCGAGTCCTCCCTCGGGCATGGGTGTGTGTGTGTTTGTCCTTAGGATAATTTAGGTTTAGTAGTGTGTAAGCTTAGGGACTGATGAACTTAGCAGTTAAGTCCCATAAGATTTCACACACATAAGAACTTTTTTTTTAATAGCAAAAACTCGATACATTGATCCAAATACGAAAACTAAATAATCTCACATAATAAATCGACCGACAAAAATTCTCATCATTGCTCTTCAAGAACCACGACTAACTGACAATGAAACCTTGCATTACGCTTACCATTGCATGTTCAAGAGGAAAATGCAACAAAAGGTAGCGAAAGGCGTACCAATCTCCGGCATGGCATTTCTCGAACACAGATCTATCATCAGTTCTGTCAAAGAAATCACACCGATAAACAATCGACTTATGACTATGCTCATTCAGAGCCCCAGTAAAAAATGAACACTCATCAATGCACATGGCCCTACCAACATCGAAAATAAGAAAAACACCAAAAATGTCGAAAAATTCTGGAACACTAGAAAATACTATGAGCGAAATTCACCAAGATGACGCGAAAATACTAAAGGGAGACTTCAACACTCTATTTGGGACAGAAAAAACCTGTAGAAAAATCATTGGTACAAATTCAATACACCTAAACGCTTAGACCAACGGCATACGTCTGACTGATATTTGCCAACAATTCAACCACAAAAAGATGTCTTGCCACTTTAGGAAAATACCATTTCTCAGGTAACATGCTTGGCTACCAGGTGCAAGATGCTGTGGTTCGCCTTTCTAGACTCCATGAAAGCCAGATTTTTTATTCTTTTGCAGCAGAGTTACAAGCAGGCAGATACAAACTCAATAAGGGAATCGTAAGACAGCGCTCGATCAAAATTCGTCTTGGTACTTTCAGCAACCATTTGTGTCAGAGCGAAAACCTTACGGTACTGCCAGTTTCATAATGCCACCTATGTTTTCTGACGACATATTTTTTGTTGTTGTGAATACATGATGTTATCTATGAAATGCAACATTTTCATAATACTTGCGAGTGGTACAGGAAATGAAGTAAATACAGATCTTTTCGAAGTCAAAAGTCGGTAATACCCTACTAATTCGTGTCAAAATAGGATGAATCGTGTTACAGACACTTCATGCTTCGCTACAGTCTGGAACTGCGCGACCACTACGGTTGCAGTTACGAATCCTGCCTCGGGCATGGATGTGTGTGATGTCCCTAGGTTAATTAGGTTTAACTAGTTCTAGGGGACTGATGACCTCAGAAGTTAAGTCCCATAGTGCTCAGAGACCTTTGAACCATTTTTGAACTTAATGCTTTATTAAGATAGTCTGCCGTCGTGATGTTTCTGTAGTAAGCTGAATTTAATTTGTATTAGCAAAGTGAATATTTTGTTTGCATTTTCCAATAGTTTACTAAACGCAACAGTAATCATCAAAGAGCTGAATTTTCTTTCACGATATCTACAACAATCTGACTATGCTAAAGTTGTTTGCAAATTCAACGCTCGTAGAAACCCACTGGTTCTAACGATGTCATTAAACCAGTGTAGTTTTAAGAGTATTTTCGTCTAGAAATGAATTGCCTTGACGGTTGATCGATCAAGAGCGGGAAAGGTAAAATTTTACGAATATATGACTAGAGGGACAAGTGCTTGAGAGAGGACTTCTCTATCAATACAAGTGCCTGAGAGACGACTTTCCTATCAATCTCCTGGATAGTTTTGTTTCTCAAATCAACAGAGTGAGTTATCATGCAGTAGCATAGGTGATGTAGTTTTGTTGCTCGATTTTCTTACACTGCGACCGAAAGGTGTCTCAGTTGCTGACAACAAATTCCAGCTGTGTTGCACACACCCCTTGGGGCAGAATTCGTAGCCCAAACACACTTTTGGAGCTATCAGATGTAAAATATTATGTTCACACTGCTCTTTGCTCTAGTCTACGTCTTTTGGCGGGGCTCAGCCTTTCATTTCTTCTTAGGAAGTTAACGATAAAGGCATCATAACACGTCACCAGTAACAGTACTCCATAGGAATGCTCAATGAGCGACCTGATGACGTTCAATAATAGTAACTCCGTTGATTTTTGTTGTTTTGAATTAGAGTATGCAGTACTCCTACACCAGACTTCTGAACTTTGCCTGTTGAATGCAAATGTCACATGATGGTAAAATGGTAATTTGTCACATACTTCAGTAGTCGAGACCTCCTTAATGTGGAAAATCATTCATGCCAGAACGATCTTTGTTGAAGCAAGAATATCTTTTTCTGGCGTATTTTTCCCAAAAGCACTCGCTCCAAACACAGTTCAAATCTTTCTAGCTGCCTCCTCTACACTCACCCCTCTGTTATACCAAAGTAAATGTTGTGTTGCAGATGTTACACCTTTTTCCACTTGCGACTCAATTTTACAGTGCTTAACTGTAGTTAATGATTTTCAAGTATGCAAAATCCAATGCTTAACTGCAAGATGATAACTAGAACTTCAAATTCTAAAATGGCATTGATACATACACTGACAGCGTGGCGCCGCTTTCACATGGGCGGCGCCGGATTTGAGGCGGCGGGTGGCGTCTGGCCGGTGGCCGGTAGCCGCTGCACCGCGAGGAAACGCTCGAGCGTAAGCTGTTCTGATCGCGACGCAGCCACGAGCTGTCCTGCGGAATTGTTTCTGGAATGCTTGTTATTGCGGGTGGGTAGAATGTTAAGCGAATTGTCTTCGATGCTCAATCAGACTCATAACTTTAGACCGAAGTGTGGTATTAAAAAAAAAAAAAAAAAAAAAAAAAAAAAAAAAAAAAACAGTTGGACGCGAACATGCGACTCGTAAGTTTAGAACGCACGACGATTCCGCAAGACCACGGGCTCACTCCCCCCATATCAGCTCGGAAGTAGACAACACTTCCTCCCAACACTTCCGCATCTTACAGTGTTGACAGATTGTGCAGATGGCCGGACTTACAGTTGTCAGGGGCGGTCAGTTTTATTGGCCACCTAAAGTGAACGACTCGGACTTAGTCTATGTCGCGGCCGGCCGGCGGTCAGTTTTTATGTCTAAGACTGTACATTGTTTCCTTTACTCTTTACCTAGCTTGTGTGGTCAAAACCGCTTAGGTCCTCCCCTGCGTTTCACACACGTTATCAAGCAACCGTCCATTACCCCCACCGCATATTCATAAAGCATACAGTTCCACAATATGTGTTCACATCTACGTCTACATCTACATCTACATCATATTCTGAAAGTCATCTAATGGTGTTAGGCGGAGGGTACTTTCGGTACATCTGATCCCTTCAACCCTGTTCCACTCGCGAATAGTGTGTGGGCAGAGCGATTGTCGGTAAGCTTCTGTATTGGCTCTAATTTCTTGAATTTTCTCCTCGTGGTCAATAAGCGAGATATATGTGGGGGGAAGTGAGATGTTGTCCGGCTCCTCCTGAAAAGTGCTGTCCCGAAATTTCAATGGTAAACCTCTCCGTGATGCACAACGCCTCTCTTGTAACATCTGCCAGTGGAGTTTGTTTAGCATCTCCGCAACGCTTTCTCGCCAGCTAAACGATCCCGTGACGAAACGCGCCGCTCTTCGTTGGATCTTCTCTATCTCTTCTATCAGTCCTACCTGATTGAAATCCCAGATAGATGAACAATTCTCAAGAATAGGGGGAAATTTGGGGAACAGGTGCCTTATAATCCACTTGTTTCGTGAATGAGTTACATTTCCTTAAGATTCTTCCGATGAATCTGAGTCTGGTGTCTGCTTTTCCCACTATCTGTTTTATGTGGTCATTCCACTTAAAATCGCTCTGGGTAGTTACTCATAGATATTTTACGGCAGACGTTGTCTCTAGCTGTTTGTCATCAATAGTGTAGCTGTATAGTATTCGATTTTTTCCCCATGTATGCACAACATGTTTCATTTATTTACGTCAATGGTCAACTGCACCATTCATCAATTCTCTGCAGCATGTTCTGCAAATTCTTACTATCTTCTGGCGTTGCTACTTTGATATGACAGCTGCATCATCTACGAATAGCCTTAAAAAGCATCCGACGCTTTCTACTAGATCATTGATATATACTGTAAACAGCAACAGTCCTATGACACTTTTCTGAGGTACTCCGGATATTACCTTTACATCTGTCGAATTAGTTCCGCTAAGAGAGACGTGTTGAGTTCTGTCTAGAAGGAAGTCTGGAATCGAATCACAGGTCTGCCCCGATACTGCATAAGCTCGTATTTTTTTTTCATTAAACGGCAATGCGGGCTGGTGTCAAATGCCTTACTGAAATCAAGGAACACGGCATCAACCTGAGCGCCGTTGTCCACAGCACTGTAGATCTCATGGAGGAACAGAGTTAGCTGAGTTTCGCAGGATCTCTGTTTGCGGAATCCATGTTGATTTTTATAGAAGAGATGTTCATTTTTCAAAAACTTCATAATACTTGAGCATAAAACATGTTCCATAATTCTACAACAGATTGGCGTCCGGTATACCCACACTGCCGACGGCTCAGCTATAATTCATCTGCCTTCTGATTTTGTATGGACAAGTAGCACATGGACCATGGCCAGTCAGGTAATGTGCTAGTCCACTCGACGGGTTAAGAAATCTTATTTTAAATCTCTCCCTGATTTTAGGAAGAAATTCGTATGTTTTCCTGCCTGCGTCTGAAGTGTCTCATTCATTTTGCCACACTTGTAATATCCGATCCTTTATTGCCTTTGTCGAATTGTCCTCAGTTCCCAGCAGCCTTCGTACTTTCATTAAACTGCCTCTCTTTAACCTGTAAAAGGCTCCCCTTTTCCTAATTTCAGAGTCCAGTGGGTGTATTCCTAGAATTACTAACAATACATAATTCGGCGTAGTGCATTTTGTATCATTTAATTTTGTTTTAGGGTTTCTTGCCAGGTTCCCTTTCAGCAGGAGGTACGTTGTTTTATGAGGTGCTAGTGACAATATAGAATGGCTATACGCTGCAGACAGCCGACCAAGTGAAGAAGACCTTGGTATAGAAGAAGAAGATAAAGTTCCAGATGATGACAAAGGAAATGCAATACTAAATGGTGAGATTGAAGAATCTATGAAGGAGATGAAAAATGGAAAGGCAATGGGAATTTATGAGATTCCTGCTGAAATGTTAAAGTGGGGTAATCAAACATACATGACCGGAAAATGGCCAAAGGACTTTACAGAAAGTATCTTAATACCTAGAGAATAGAAAAAGAACAGCAAAAAGTGAGAGGAACATAGAGCAATGATATCGCATGCAGCCAAAGTCTTGCTGAGGACACTCAACAGAAAGCTATATGGAAAGCTTAATTGCGTAATAGGAGATGAACAATTTGCTTTCAGGCAAGGAGTGGAAACTAGAGATGCCATTGGACTACTGAGAGTGATAGGGGAGAAGTAAATGGAGAAGAAAAGGAAGGTTTATGTTGTGTTTATTAAGCCGGCCGCTGTGGCCGAGCGGTTCTAGGCGCTTCAGTCCAGAACCGCGCTGGTCCTACAGTCGCCGGTTCGAATCCTACCTCGGGCATGGGTGTGTGTGATGTTCTTAGGTTAGTTAGGTTTAAGTAGTTCTAAGTCTAGGGGACTGATGACTTCAGATGTTAAGTCCCGCGGTGCTTAGAGACATTTGAACCTTTTGAATTTATTGATCGTGAGAAGGTTTTTGGCTGTGTCAGATGGGACAAACTGATGGAAATCCTAAGGAAACATGGAGTTGACTGGAGGAATAGACCACTAATTACTTCCGCACGCTATACGAGATTGGAATAATAGAGAATTGTGAAGGTAATTCGATGAACCCTCTGCCAGGCACTTAAATGTAATTTTCAGAGTATCCCTGTAGATGTAGATGTAATTAGAAATTTATATTTGAACCAGAGAGCAAGAGTCAAAATAGGAGGTGTGATGAGTGAAGAAATCGAACTGGGAAGAGATGTAAGGCAAGGTTGTTGTTTATCACCAACACTGTTCAATATTTATCTGGAGGAAATTATTAGTGAAAGTTTTGATGGAAGGAGAGGAGTTTGTGTAGGGGGTCGGAGAGTGTAGCGTATAAGATTTGCAGACAACATGGTTGTGATGGCAGAGAGTGCAAGAGAGATGGAACAAATGTTAGAACAAAATTAAAAGAATATGGAATGAAGATTAACAAGAAGAAAACAAAAAGCGTGGTAATTGGAGGAAAGGGGAGAAAATACCGTATGAAAATAGGGGGAGTGGATATAGAGCAAGTGAATAACTCCAATTACTTGGGAAGTGTAATAATGGATGATATGTATTGCTCAACAGAAATTAGGAAAAGAATTGCAATGGCAAAAGAAAGATTCAAGAGGAAACAGAAATTACTTTGTGGACCCCTAAACAAAGATCTGAGGAAAAGACTTGCGAAATGTTACATCTGGAGCGTTGCACTGTATGGTGCGGAAACCTGGACGTTGAGTAAGGAAGATGAAAGAAGATTGGAGGAACTAGAGGTGTGGATACGGAGAAGAATGGAAAAAAGTGAAATGGGAAGAACGAGTAAGGAATGACGAAGTATTACGAAGAGTTGTAGAAGAAAGAAACATGCTGAAAGTCATCAGAAAGAGAAAACGGAACTGGATTGGACATTGTTTGAGGAGGGATTGTTTACTGAAGGAAGGAATAGAAGGAATGGTGGAGGGAGAAAGGGGAAGAGGAAAAAGAAGGTATCAAATGCTGGAAAATATCAAAGGAGGCAATATTCAGAAATGAAAAGACTGGCTATGGACAGACAAAAGTGGAAGAGTCTTAACCCATGACAGGACCTGCTGTAAGGCAGAATACCATATTACAACTACTACAGTGACTTTGACAAAATTTCTAGTTGGCGCGATGAATGAAGCTTTCTCCAAATGTAGAAAGATGTAACTTAATGCGGATGAGTAGGAAAAACAGTCCCGTAACGTTCGAATACAGCGTTAGCAGGGCACAGTTCGACGCAGTCACTTCCATTAAATACGTAAGCGTAACAGTGCAAAGCGATATTAAATGGAATGAGAGCGTCAGGTTGGTAGTGTGGAAGGCGAACGCTCGATTTTGTTTTGTTGGGGAATTAATTCATACATAAAGGAGACAGCGTGTAGATTTCTAGTGCGACCCATTCTTGAGTACTGTTAGTGTTTGAGATCCCCTCCAGGGTGGATTAAAGGACGACATTGAAGATACTCAGAGGAGGACTGCTAGATTTGTACCGGCAGGTTCGATCAGCACGCAAGTATTACGAAGATGCCTCGTGAACTCAAATGCGAATCAGAATGAGATTTTCACTCTGCAGCGGAGTGTGCGCTGATATGAAAGTTCCTGGCAGAATCAAATGCGAATCCCTGTAGAGAAGACGATGCCCTTTCCACAAGGCACTATTGCACAAGTTTAGAGAACGAGCATTTGTGGCCCACTGCAGAACGATTGTACTGCCTTCAGCCTGCATTTTGCGTAAGGACCACGAACATAAGATGCGAAAAATTAGGGATCGTATGGAGGCCTTCGATTGTCGTTTTTCCCTCGCTCTGTTCGTGAGTGGAACAGGAAACGAAATGGCTAGTAGTATTGCGAGATACCCTCCGCCAAACACCGTATGGTGGTTTGCGAGGCATGTATTTAGATATAGATGTTCAGTGTCTGTGTTGCTAAACAGCCATTAACTGTTCTAACTGATAAATCCCCTAATTGAGCATTGAAATTAATTTAGTTGCCTCAAGGCGGCTCTATTTTAATTTCACTGCCGTACTTGCTGGTGACGTTTGCTATAATATCTACTGGTGCTCACACAGTTAATTTTATAACTTTCCTAATAACCCGAATGACTGGTACTAAGCTTAACTACGAACGACCTTTGATGTAAAACCCTTTTGCTCAAGCTACGTGTGAAAATCTTTGATAGTTCCATCGAGTGGTGGCTGTTGGCATATATCTGCATTTGCCGATATTTTAAAATATGAAGTCATTTTCGCGTTCACAGTGCCCCTCACCTCTACCTAGGTTCAGTACTCTGTGTGTGTTTAACATTTTGCGAAGTCTCACTTATTACAGACATCTGACTGGCTGTAGGCGGGGAATTTAATTGCGTTCAAACAAAATTTTAGCCCGTCCGCCAGCAACGGCGTATTTGATTGACATTATAGACATATTTTTGGTGGACATTTTTGTACTTTAGCGAACTATTCTGTAACAACCAGTTGGGCCTAGGCTGCTAATTTGGTGGTTCAAGATCATTATTATTGTTATCAGTTGATCTGCGGCCTGATTAGATTTGTATATTATTTTAAGCGCTGTCGTACTTGTACAATTGTTATGTGCTCTTAGATTTTTGAAAATTGTTGTTAATTGTTTTTGATTTAAATTTTTGCTCGATGGTCATTGACTCATCCACTTTAATTATTATGCTTTGCTGTTAAGAGGCGGTTTTGTTTAAGAGATATTAAAACGTTATTTATGAAAATACCATTTAATTTGCCAGGCAACTTACCACTGCTCAACAGCTCTCTACCGCCTCAAGTATACTATGTGAGTTTTGTTCATCCTGCCGAGCGACGTAGCGCAGTGGCAACGAGAAGAGTTACAGTGCTCAACTCCCCGTCCTGAACTTCGTATTAAGGATTTCTGTGGCGCCCCTGGCCGTTTAAGGCGAGTGTCGAGAAGACGCGATGGATTTCCTCTCACTTCATTATCCTCATTCTCTGTAATGATCTCGTCGTCGACGTGTCATGAAGCCCTTGCCTCCCTTTCTTACTTCTCCGTCTACCGTTTACGCTTTAAAAAATACACTTGGCGTGTCCATGTAGTTACAGCGGGAACTGTAAATAAAACAATTCAACTTGACGTTTTCTGTGAACAAAACTTAAGAATAGGGATTGGTGACAAAGATATCTTAAAAGCACAAAACCTTTGTATACATGGCGTGAGAGGAAGAAACCTAAAAACTCCTCTCGCTTTCAATACAGAGACGGAAGTGTACCGCTAGACTAGACAGAAAATTCATTAGTATCATGCCATCATTGGCGATGTACACTGCTGTCCATTAAAACCGCAACGCAGCCTGCAAGAAACGTCGAATTTATATTTGATGACGAAATAAAGTTTAAAATATTGAATTTATTTCTGAAATTCGACTTAACCGTAATAGATATGGATGTACCACCTAATGTGACGTAAGAAAATTTGTGCCGGACGGGGACTCAAACCCAGATTTCTCGTTTGTCGCAAGCCGTCGCCTTACTGCTAATGCTATCCGAACACGCTCCCCGGGCCGACCAAGACCTCCTATGTCACACAGCTATTTCTCATTTATCCACATTGCCACATCTTGTGATTCCCGCGCATGTTTTAGAAAGAACAAAGTATGGTTGAATTTCAAGAACAAGTATCAAACGTCAGACTGGTGTGAAACAGCGTGTATCAAAGAGAATCATTAGATTTAAAAAATGATAACTATTACGTTATTTGAGATATGTGCGTGAGCAACGTACTGTTGGAAAGAGCAAAATCTCGAGTTTTACATGGTACATCAAAACAATTCATCCGATTTTAAAAAATCATAACTATTGTGTTATTTGAGATAAGGCGTATGGTCCATTTTTCTCTGCCGAGAAGCACAGGAAGCACATATCCTGATATGTTTGAGAACGTTGTTTTTCCACTGTTGGAGACTGATTCGAACGACTTCATTTACCAAGAGGATCGGGCTCCGCCACACTGGCATCTGGAAGTGCAGGAATGTTTAAATCAAAGGATTACTGAACGATGGGTCGGTCGCACTGGACCAAATGATTCAGCCTTCCGTTACTGGCCTACCGGGTCACCGACATGACTGTATGTGATTATTTCTTGTTTGGGTTTATAAAAGACTGTTTATGTGCCACCGTTACCAACAACATTGAATTAACTCAGACGTCGCATAACAGCATCTGTAGACGCTGTAGCTCAAAGCACGCTCGCCGCAGTGTGGGAGCAATCTGAATACCGCATTGACAAATGCCGTGCATCTGAAGGGGAGCATGTTGAACACGTATGAAAAGGTATGAAAAAACTTTTTGAGTTTCCTGTTCATCAAAAAACAAAATTCATTGTTTATGTTTATTAGTTTCAGTAATACAGACGTGCCAAATCGGATGATTCTTTTTGATACACCCTGAATAATATTGTTGGGTTTCAAACGATTAGCATTTCAGTTCAATCACACAAAAGTTGGTAACCCTGACGCCATCAACATTCTGTTTGTAATGGAAGATTACGGCGGGGGATTATCATTCAGAAATCGCTTTAGACTGTCAGTTCTGATATGATCGTGTTATGTCTCGCGTCAGAAGAAGAAACTTCTATCAGCACGTCTTAGAATTCGACGGCGGCAGAATCGTCATCTGTGGAGATTGTAATACACCATTTTGTGATTCTGCTGCTTCCCTTGATCAGAATTTTACGACTGTCACGCGAATATGGGGTCGATGCGTTTAGGAGGGCCTTATTCAACTTGAAGCAGGATCCCGGTGGCCCCGAATGACTAGCCCCTGGGAGGAAAGACGTATGCTGGCTCGACTGTGAAGGATAGTGTAGCCACTTCACTTGCCTTCGGTCAGGATCTGGATTTGTTTGAGGAAAAGTAGGCCAAGTATTCACTCGGACACTGTGACTACGTCTGTCGTCTGGAGGATCAGGGACAACCATTGTTGCAGCTGCTCTCGACGGAGCAGCTGACAGAGGCGCGCGACATTGGCACACTCGACAACACTGGACACCACGTGGTTTTTCAACACTGTTCTGAGTACAACAACAGGATGAATGCATTCGAGTGTGGAGGCTACGACGAAAACGAACATTGCCAGACTGCATTCGTCTTCATCGTGAGGGTTAGCACCTGGCCTAATGCCATTGGGGCCGCGCGGTTTGAGGCGCCATGTCACGGACTGCGCGGCCCCTCCCGCCGGAGGTTCGAGTCCTCCCTCGAGCATGGGAGTGTGTGTGTTGTTCTTAGCATAAGTTAGTTAAGTAGTGTGTAAGTCTAGGGACCGATGACCTCAGCAGGTTGGTCCCACAGAAATTGACACACATTTGAGTATTTGATTTGATGCCATTGGGTACACAATACGGCCATCTCTGGGTCACATAATTGGTAAATTGGACTACAGGCTTTACATTTCTGACGTGCTGAGGCCGGTGGACTTGTGCTTTCTTCAAGGCCACTGTGACGTTGTCTTTCAACAAGAAAACGGAGACCGCATGTTGCTCGTGCTGCCACGACTTACCTCGATACAGAGAGTTTTCAGCTGTTGCCGTAGCCAGAAAATTCAGGAGACTTCTAGTCCACTAATAAGCTCCGGTCATGGGTTGCAGGGAGACCAGTACGCCACTATCCACCAATCACTAAAATGTATGAGCTGTGGCATAGTACATGAATGACATAGTAAATGGTAGGATTACCGGTAGTACTGGTAGCATTGGTAGGGAAATAAAGAGAAAGGAATGTATAAGCAGGAAACTAAGAGCCGAAGATTGAATTTGTTTCTTTTGCACATAATTAGGACCGCACATCATTCAGTGTTAGTCCATTACATTTTATAAGTAATATAAATCAGTTAATCGCGTAACTTCTGCGCATCTGTGTAAAAAAAGTAATTACCTTTGATGCAAGTACAGTTTACTTGCACAGATATAAAAAATTATATAATTATTGTAGTTATTTTGTATCAATAGAAAATTCTTCACCACGATCCAAGGGAAGATATTATCATCAGTGGATAAATGCGAAAGTTGTTTGTTGTTGTGGTCTTCAATCCGAAGACTGGTTTGATGCAGCTCTCCATGCTACTCTATCCTGTCCAAGTCTCTTTATCTACAAGTAACTACTGCAACCTGCATCCTTCTGAATCTGCTTAGTGTATTCATCTCTTGGTCTCCCTCTATGATTTTTACCCACTACGTCCCCCCTCCCCCCCCCCCCCCCCAGTACTAAATTGGTATTGTCTTGATGTCTGAGAATGTCTCCTACCAACCAATCCCTTCTCCTAGGCAGGTTGTGCCACAAATTTCTTTTCTCCCCAACACTATTCAGCACCTCCTCATCAGTTATGTGATCTCCCCATCTTCTCTTCAGCATTCGTCTGTAGCACCAGATTTCAAAAGCTTCTATTTTTTTCTCATCTAAACTGTTTATCGTCCATGTTTCTCTTTTATACATGGCTACGCTCCATACAAACATGTTCAGAAAAGACTTCCCGACACTTAAATCTATACTTGTAGGTAACAAATATCCTCCTTTCAAGACACTGCCCATTCCGTTCAACTGCTCTTCCAAGTCCTATGGTGTCTCTGACAGAATTACAATGTCATCGACAAACCTCAGTGTTTTAATGTCTTCTCCCTGGGCCTTAATTCCTACTGCCTGCTCAATATACAGATTGAACAACATCGGGGGTAGACTACAACCCTGTCTCACTCTCTTCTCACCACTCCTTCCCTTTCATGCCCCTCGTCTCTTATTGCCATCTAGTTTCTATACAAGTTGTAAATATCTTTTCGCTCCCTGTATTTTAGTCTTGACGCCTTTAGAATTTGAAAGAGGGTATTTCGGCTACCATTGTCAAAAGCTTTCTCTAAGTATACAAATGCTATAAACGTAGGTTTGCCTTTCATTAACCTATCTTCTATGGGAAGTTGCAGAGTCAGTATTGCTTCGCTTGTTCCTACATTTCTGCGGAATCCAAATTGACCTAACCCCGAGGTCGGTTTCTTCTGTAAGAAATTCGTGCTAGTATTTAACAATGGTGATTTATTAAACTGATAGTTCGTAATTTTCACACCTGTTATTACCTACTTTCTATGGAACTGGAAGAATTATATTCTTCTTGAAGTCTGAGGGTATTTCGCCTGTCTCACACACCTTGCCCCCTAGATGGAAGTGTTTTGTCATGGCTTGCTATGCAAAGGCTATCAGTAATTCTAACGGAATGTTGTTTACTCCCAGGGTCTTGTTTCACTTCAGGCCTTTCAGCGCTCTGTCAAATTCTTAACGCTGTATCCTATCTCCCATCTCATCTTCATCTATGTCCTCCTTCATTTCCCCAGTATTGCCCTAAGGTAAATCTCCCTTGCACAGACCCCCTATGTACTCCTACCACCTTTCTGCCTTTCCTTGTTTGCTTAGGACTGGTTTTCCATTTGAGTTCTTGATATTCATGCGGGTGGTTCCCTTTTCTCCATAAGTCTCTTTAATTTTCCTGTGGGTGACATCAATATTTCCCCTAGTGTTACATACTTCTAAATCCTTACACTTGTCCTCTAGCCATTCCTGCTTAGATATATTGCACTTCCTGTCAATCTGCTTTTTAGACATTGGTATTCCCTTTCGACTTGTTCATTTACTGCACTGTTATATTTTCTCCTATCATCATTTAAATTCAGTATCTATAGTGTTACCCAACGATTTCTACTAGCCCTCGTCTTTTTACCTACTTGATCCTCAGCTGCCTTCACTACTTCATCTCTCAAAGCTAACCATTCTTCTTCTACCGTATTACGTTCCCCTGTAATTGCCAATGGTTCCCTTATGCCCCCTCTGAAAAACTCTACATCCTCTAGTTCTGCCAGTTTATCTAGGTCTCATCTTCTTAATTTCCTACCATTTTGCAGGTTCTTCACTTTGAATCTGCAATTCATAATCAATAAGTTGTGGTCAGTTTCAACGTCGGCCACTGGAAAGGTGTTAAAATGTAAAATTTGTTTCCGAAATCTCTGCCTTACCATTATACACTGAAGCGCCAAAGAAGCTGCGTATTCAAATACATAGATATGTAAGCAGGCAGAATACGGCGCTGCGGTCGGCAACGTCTATATAAGACAACAAGTGTCAGGCGCAGTTGTTAGATCGGTTACTGCTGCTACAGTGGGAGGTTATCAAGATTTAATTGAGTTTGAACCGTGCACTAGCTATGGGTCACAGCATCCCCGAGGTAGCGATGAAGTGGGGATTTTACCGTACGACCATTTCACGACTGTACCGCGAATATCAGGAATACGGTAAAACATCAAATCTCCGATACCGTTGCGGCCGAAGAAAGACCCTGCAAGAACGGAACGAATGACGACTGAAGAGATTCGTTAAAAGTGACAGAAGTGTAACTCTTCTGCAAATTGCAGACGATTTCAATTCTGGGCCATCAACATGCAAATCTTTCGACGAAACATCATCGATATGGGCTTTCGGAGCCGAAGGCCCACTTGTCTACCCTTGATGACTGCGGGACACACAGCTTTATGCCTCGCCTGAACCCGTCAACACCGAAATTGTATTGTTGATACTGGAAACATGTTGTCTGGTCGGGCGAGTCTCTTTTGAAATTGTATCGAGCGGATGGACATGTACGGATATGGAGACAACCTTGTGAATCCATGGACCTTACATGTCGGCAGAGGACTGTTAAAGCACTTGGAGGCTCTGGAATGGTGTGGGGCGTGTGCACTTGGAGTGATATGGCATCCCTGATACTTCCAGATACGACTCTGACTTGTGACCTGTACGTAAGCATCCTGTCTGATAACCTGCATTCATTCATGCCCATTGCGCATTCCGACGATGTTGGGCAATTCCAGCAGGACAATGCGGCACCCCACACGTCCTGAATTGCTACAGAGTAGCTCCAGGAACACTCTTCTGAGTTTAAACACTTCCGCTGGGCACCAAACTCCCCAGACATGAACATTATTGAGCATATATGGGTTGCCTTGCAACGTGCTGTTCAGAAGAGATCACCCCTTCGTGCTCTTATAGATTTTTGATAGCCCTTTAGGATTCATGGTGTCAGTTCCTTCCAGCACTACTTCAGACGTTAGTCGAGTCCATGCTACATCGTATTGCGGCCCTTCTGCGTGCTCGTGGAGGTCCTACACGATATTTGACAGGTGTACCAGTTTATTTCGCTCTTCAGTTTATAATCAATCTGAAACCTTCCGGTGTCTCCATGTCCCCTCCACGAATACAGCTTTCTTTCACGATTCTTGAACCAAGTGTGAGCTATGATTAAATTTTGCTGCGTGCAAAATTCTATCACAGGGCTTCCTCTTTTATTCCTTTATCTAGTCCATATTCCCTACTATTTTCCCTTCCTTTCCTTTCCTACTATCGAATTCAGGTCTCCCATGACTATTAAATTTTCGTCTCCGTTAACTCTCTGAACAATTTCTTTTATCTCATCATATATTTCCTCAATCTGTTTATCATCTGCGGAGCTATTCGGCATATTAACTTTTACTGCTGTGGTAGGTGTGGACTTGGTGTCTATCATGGCTACAATAATGCGTTCAGTATGCTGTTCATAGTAGTTTACGCGCGATCATATTTTTTTATTCATTACTAAATCTACTCTTTCATTACCCCTTTTTGATTTAGTATCTATAAACTTGTTTCCGCCTGAAGAGAAGTCCTATTCCTCCTGCCACCGAACTTCACTAACTCCCACGACATCTAACTTTAACCTATACATTTCCCTTTTAAATTTTCTAGCCTATCTAAACGATTAAGTGACCTGACATTCCACGCTTCGATAAGTAGAACGCCAGCTTTATTTCTCCTGATAACGATATCCTCCTGAGTAGTTCCCACCCGTAGATCTGAACGGGCAACTATTATACCTGCGGAATATTTTACGCAAGAGGATGCAATCATCATTTAACCATACAGTAGAGTCGCATGCCCTCGTGAATAATTGCGGCTGTAGTGTCCCCTTTCTTTCAGCCGTTCGCAGTACCAGCACAACAAAGCCGTTTTGGTTGATGTTACAACGCCGCATCAGTCTAGCATCCAGGACGTTGCTCCTGCATCTACTGAAAAGGTAGGCTGCCCCTCTCCAGGAACCACACGTTTGTCTGGTCTCTCAACAGATACGCCTCCGTTTTGGTTGCACCTACTGTAGGCGGTTATCTGTATCGCTGAGGCGCGCAAGCCGACCCACCAACGGCAAAATCCATGGTTGAACTGGAAGGGAAAGTTGTTTCATATTAGTTCGACGAAGTATTGAAGCGGTATCTGAAATATTTTTCTTTCGGGTTTTTTCATTTTTTTAACTATAGGATGTTGTGTTTTCCAGAGCTATATTACAAATCTGCATTTTTTCAAATTTTTGCTACAACGTCCTCCTGTTTAGAGTTACAAATCAACAACTTTCGAAGAAAACCTGAATTAAACATTGGCATTTTCAACTGTACTTTATATACTGTTTATTTTTTAATAACAGACAGGAGGATAACAATGTAGAGCAAAAATGTTCCGTAGGTTTCGTGGTCCTTCGTACACCATTATGGAGTTTCTAGAGGTTCGCTGCATCCCGTTTCTAGGGTAATCTAAAAAGACACTGATTGCATACACACACAAATCGAGCGAAATGAGGTAACGCCCGATAGGTATGTAACACATCTAGTATACTGCTAACGCGGGTAGAATCTTAACTGACCAAGTCTACTCGGAAAGCTACCTCTGTCTACGCTTACTTGTGATAGTCTACGGTTACCTATGGTAGTTTCATAACTCTGCTTATCTATCATCCAAGCTCAGTTCGAATCGATACTCACTCGGGTTAGTGCCATTCTTGATCCCCAGATATGGCAGTTACGTTTACTAAATTTCCATCCCTTTACACCCTCAAATCACTAACAAATTTAGTCAAGTGTTATTCCTGTTGTATATGTAAGCACAGTTACTGAAGTTCCTTAAGGAAGGTACAACTCTAGTGGCCAGCAGTGTACATAAAAGTTGATAGAACATTAAGTCAACCAGAGAAACGTGTTGCGAAGTATGGCTTCGGCACAGGATAGCAGACTGCCTACGAAACACCCCCTCCCACGCACTTCTTTTTTTTCAGTGTATGAATTTAGTAATTTTATATTACTGGAGAGATGTGGAACATTTACCACCCGGCACGTGAATCTTTGCCTACATGCCTACTTAGACGTTCTGTAGGGTTTGCTTAACAGTTAAGGTATCATGCGTACTTCTTCGCAGCGTAGCAAATTACAAGGTATACAACGTTGCATCCGCCGTTTGCAGATAGGTGGTGACAACGGTAAGTAGCGGTCGAAAGAAACGGATAGCAGACTTCAGGCAGTTAGCTTGGACCTCGGTCAACATAACCTCATTCAAGCATTATTCGATTTGTGCCTGCATCAAAAAGTTGTTTTTGATTGAAAATATCAGTTTATGAGTCTAATTCTCGTCATTTGCGGGAGGTGTTACTGTTTTGTTTCAATATGAAGAAAACAGCGGCTGAATCTCATCGAATGCTCTCAAGTACATATGTTAAGGACGCTATTAGTGAAAGAACGTCTAGTGGGTGGTTTCAACGCTTCAGGAGTAGACCGGCATAGTGGTGGAAGAGAGAATGTTTTCGAAGATGCAGAGTAGGAGACATTTCTGGGTGAAGACTCGCGTCAAACTCAAGAAGAATTGGCACGATTAGTGGGAGTGACACAGCAAACCATTTAAAAACGTCTCAAGGCTGTGGGCATGACTCAGAAAGAAGGAATTTGGCTCCCGTGTGAGCTGAAACCAAGAGACGTTGAATGGTGTATGTGTGTTTGTGAACAGTTACTTCAGAGGCAAAAACGGAAGGGATTTCTGCATCGCATCGTGACCATGGACGAAAAATGGGTTCATTACGATAACCCTAAACGCAAAAAATCATGGGTATATCCCGGCCATTCTTCCACGTCGACGGCCAAACCGAATATTCACGGCTCCAAGATCATGTTCTGCATTTGGTGGGACAAGCCGGGCGTCGTGCGTCGTCTACGATGAGGTATTAAAACCAAGTGAAACAATCATAGGTGCTCGTTGTCGAACGTAATTATAGCATTTGAACAGAGCATTTAAAGACAAACGGCCGCAATACAGCGAGAGGCACGATAAAGTGCTTTTGCAGCACGACAGCACTCTATCCCACGTTGCAAAAGAGGTCAAAACGTAGTTGGAAACGATAAAATGGGAAGTCCTACCACACCCGCCGTATTCTCCAGACATTGTTCCTTCTGTCTATCACATGTTTAGATCAATGGCGCATGGCCTGGCTGACCAACACTCCCGATCTCATGAAGAAGTCACAAGTTGGATCGATTCGTGGATCGCTTCAAAAGACGAACAATTTTTTCGACGCGGGATTCGTACACTGCCCGATGGAAAATACTTTGAATGATACATGTGTAACCAATTTGTTTCATTAAAGCTTCAAATGTTGGGAAAAAACAGCGGAAGCAAAGTTGTACACCATGTAATACCATCTTTAAAATAAAAAGAATGAAATAGAAGAAGGACTCTTTACTATGGGATGAGTTTATGCCGTAGAAGTCATGAGTTCACGGTAGGTAAACAAACAGAAAGTGTCCTTTTGCCACCAACTGAACGCAAACTGCCGTCAAAGCAGCGTCCCACTGCGTAGGCTCTAGCTGTTCATTGTATTGAAGTCGAGGATTATACGGGAGCGTTAATATACATAGGCGTTTATTGCGCGAAATAAAGTTTTGAAATTGACGTTGCAATCCTCGGAATTATCGCCTGGAATACCTCGCACGCTCGCTGAAGCGGCGCGAGTGTTTGTTTGCCGAATTAAAAATAAATATTAGCTAAAGGGAGATACGGAACTTGTTTGTTTTATACCTAAGTCTATAAGTAGTGTACGATGAAAAGTAAATAATCGTGGTGTTAATAATTCGAAACAATAAAAATAATAATATCTTCATCAAAAATGTTCCATAGATACGTCGAAAACGTGCACCAGCGAGACAATTCACCCACAAATTATCATTCTCTTTATTAAAATCGGTGTACGTTTAGAGGCACGTACATATTTCTCGTTCTTCGATTTCTGTTTGTAAGATGGTGAATAATACTATATATTGCCAAGTTATGTTTTCTGAGGTTCCTGTTTAGAACTTTTCTCGTTTTTGTTTTGTTTTCTTTCTGTTTAGAAGTTCCAGTGCTATTCTCAGCGGAGGACATCTGGCGTACTATAAGAGCTTCGCTGAATACACACTAAATGCACCTGCAGAACGATCAGCCACTCGTTCCGTATACTGCTCCCTCCGGAGAAGTTTCAAGTGGCTCACTCAAATTTATTCTAATTTAGCGTTTAGCGCTATTTATCCATTTTTCTGCAAAGTGTAATCGTGCTGAACAAAAACGAGAATCAGGCTACGTGGTCGAAAAACGTCAGTTGTAAACTGGTGATGATGATGATTTTGGTTTGTTGGGCGTTCAACATTGAGGTAATCAGTGCCCGTACGAGTTCCAATCTTTTCATTTCCAATTTCGCCACTACCGGAATGATGATGATGATGCTGATGCTGATGACGATGATGAGATGATAAGGCCAACACAAACACCCAGTCTCCAGGCGGAGAAAATCCCCGACCCGGCCGGGAATCGAAATCGGTACCCCGTGATCCAGAGGTGTCAACGCTAGCCACTAGACCACGAGCTGCGGACAAAAATCTTGGTAAAGACGTCATTCGGAACTGAAATAATTCTACGTAACATGAACGAATGCCGGTAGAATTATTAGAAACGATCATCAGAAGTCATTGCAAGAAATCAGATTACATTTACAGATTATTTACTAATACACAAAACAGTTTTCAAGCGTCATTCGCAGGTTTCAAGAACTTCCAGTAGTCTTCGCCTTACAACGCCCAAATATGTTTTGTTATCGTTGGTTTTCATCACAACCAACAGTTAACTACGGGGTCTTTAAGTTTTTTACAGCGTAGGGTAGGCATCTATTAGGCGGGATGAAAACAATGCGAAAAAGTTATACACAAGAACTTTTTTAAGTCTTACGTACCCAAATGGCAAGTAACTATTACACCGACTACTGATAGTGTTTTGAAAGGAACTGAAATGCCTTTGGTCAAATTAATTTAGCGACTAGGGAGAAATCACGAAGGAACTCCTACAAAATTCAATTCTGATTCCACGCCGTTTCCTTACGTATATGAACAATCTTCCACTTAACATTCATCAATGCAGATGCAGATGATACAAAAGCTATAACAAACCTCATTACAAGAAACAAATCTTTAACGGAATTTTTCGAAGATTTATAGAGTGGTTCTAAGGAAACTGACTCTCCTTAAAGCTAAAAAAGTAAAAAAGGCCACTATATTCATCTCATTGTGATGCGCTTTGGTGTTTTCATTTCCGTGGCTCTCTTGGCTTTCTTGTGAACAGTGATCAAGAAAACCAAGAGAACCACGGAAATGGAAACACCTTAGCGCATCACAATGAGACTGCCACGCCAGAAGAACAAAGTGAGTGACCTTTACAAAACATTTTATGCAAACATCAGTCCAGCTTCCAAAGTGACATCGCCTCTTACTAAGTTTTCTCTTCCTCCACAGGATAACCACAGCATTTACAAAAAGACTATGTAACATCAGTATGACCTTATTGTAAAATAGATTTTGTGATGCCATTTAGCCTGAAGATGAGGTATTTCCTCGAAACATGTCGCTAAATAAATAATACAATAGTCAACAAAGTTTGTAGCTGATAGCGGTAATTTAAAAAAACCTTTACAAACTGTTTGTGAATTTAATCATTGGCGAACATTGTGTGCAATTTCAGTTAGACGCTGGTGCTTCCGCTTCATTGCTTAATCGTGCCAGTTATGAACAGTTGGGCTCGCCACAGTTGACAAAATCTTGCTCGCACCGTACTGCGTATTACGGTCAGGACATTCCAGTGCCTACCATATTCCAGTCTCACATCAGAACAGTGACATTTACAATGTTGCGTTAACGAGACTGAAAATATTTTTCGGTTACATTCATTTGATTTGTTTGGTCTTCGTATTCAGGACAATGTACTTTCTGCTTCTGCTTTAAACCCAAAAGACAGGGTTACTCAATTGATTGCCGAGTATCCTGATTTATTTTCTGAAGGACTTGGCACAGCAAATAAATTTGTGGTGCATGTTACAATGAAGGACAATGCCCAACCTAAGTTTTTTTTCAGGAGCATCCCATCCCTCATTCACTTAGAGACGAGGTTGCAAGTGAACTTAAATAATGGCAAGACAGTGGTGTTATTTCTCCTATCCAAGTTAGTCAACTGGCTTCTCCCTTACTCATCTCACCAAATCCTTCTGGCAGACTTCGTCTTTGAGTTGACTTTAAAACCACTGTGATTCCAGAAATAATAATGCCTCTCCCCGAGGAGATACAGGCCGCTCTTTTTCAGCAACTGACTTACGCTATGCATATTTGCAACTTCCACTAGATGGAGTCTCAGGAAGTGTTTGTGGTCAACACACATTTAGGGCTGTCAAATTTTTGCGCTTACCCTTTGGCAGTGTTTCCACGCCTGCCATATTCGAATGCTACTTAGGACAGCTTACTGCAAAAGTTCCATTCTGTTCAAATTACTTGGACAATATTGTGATGTCAGGACGTACACTGGAGAAACATACCAGCAACCTTCGTACGATTTTTCAGATGCTTTTAGCTACTTGTCTGAAGTGTCGCGTGGACAAAAGTGTCTTTTTTCATTCTGAAATTCAGTATCTGAAATTCAGTACGTAGGCCGTGTTCTTAATAGCCCAATGTGTTCATCCCCTTCAATCACATATTCTGTCCATCCAGGACCTCCCTGCCCCGCGAAACGTGACGGAATTGCAGTCAGTTCTCGGGACGATAATACACACATCAAAAAAAGTTTTGCATCACCTCGGTTCTGAGAGTTCCGGAAACTGTACAGAAAATTGGAATAGAGATCAACATAAAAATCATTTCCGCCCTTTTCATTGCTCATGAAAACCACACATTGCAAGCTGTACCACCCTACAGCGAAACTTTCAGTGGTGGTGGTCCAGACTGCTGTACACACCGGCACCTCTAATACCCAGCAGCACGTCCTCTTGCTTTGACGCATGCCTGTATTCGTCGTGGCATACTATCCAAAGTTCATCAAGGCAATGTTGGTCCAGAACGTTTCACTCTTCAATGGCGACTCGGCGTAGATCCCTCAGAGTGGTTGGTGGGTCATGTCGTCCATAAACGGCCCTTTTCAATCTGTCCCTGGCATGTTTGATAGGGTTCAAGTCTGGAGAACATGTTGTCGAGTGATGTCGTTATCCTGAAGGAACCCATTCACAAGATGTGCAGGATAGAGGTGCCAATTGTCGTCCATGAAGACGAAAGCCTCGCCAACATGGTGCCAATATGGTTGCACTATCGGTCGGAGGATGGCATTCACTTATCGTACAGCCGTTACGGCGCCTTCCATGACCACCAGCGGCGTACGTCGGCCCCACATAATACGCCCTCAAATCAGAAGGGAACCTCCACCTTGCTGCACTTGCAGGACAGTGTGTCTAAGGCGTTCATCCTGACCGGGTTGCCTCCAGACACGTCTCCGAGAATTGTCTGGTTGAAGGCATATGCGACACTGATTGGTGAAGAGAATCTGATGCTAATCCTGAGCGGTCCATTCGGCATGTTGTTTGACCTATCTGTACCGCGCTGCATGGTGTCGTGGTTGCAAATATGGACCTCGCCATAGACGCCGGGAGTGAAGTTGCGCATCATGCAGCCTATTGCGCACAGTATGAGTCGTAACATGACGTCCTGTGGCTGCACGAAAAGCATTATTCAACATAGTGGCGTTGCTGTCAGGGTTCCTCCGAGCCATAATCCGTAGGTAGCGGTCATCTACTGCAGTAGTAGCATTGGGCGGCCTGAGCGAGGAATGTCATCGACAGTTCCTGTGTCTCTGTATGCCCTCCATGTCCGAACAACATCGCCTGGATACCTCCCTTGTTGAGAGCCCTTCCTGGTACAAAGTAACAACGCGGACGCAATCGAATCGCGGTATTGACAATCTAGGCATGGTTGAACTACAGACAACACGGGCCGTGTACCTCCTTCCTGGTGGAATGACTGGAACTGATCGGCTGTCGGACCCCCTCCGTCTAATAGGCGCTGCACATGCATTGTTTTCTACATTTTTGGGCTGGTTTAGTGACATCTTTAAACAGGCAAAGGGATTGTGTCTGTGATACAATATCCACAGTCAACGTCTATCTTCAGGAGTTCTGGGAACTCGGGTGATGCAAAACTGTTTTTGATGTGTGTATATTATATCCGGTTTATACCCAACGCAGCCCAGATCGCGGCTCAGTTGCATCGTTTGCCCCGGAAGAATGTGCCTTTTTGTTTGGACAAGTGAGTGTCAGGATGCATTTCAGAAAATAAAAAATGCTTTGTTGAGTGACAGATACCATATTCATTTCAATCCCTGTGGTTTTGGCAGTGGACGTTTCTTCGTACGGAATCAGAGCTGCGCTCTCGCACAGATTTGGTTCACAGGAGAGGCTGATTGTATTCGCTTCCAAGTTATTGACCAGGACTCAATGTAACTATTCCCAAATCGAGAAAGAAGCGCTCGCTATTATCTATGGCGTGGAAAAGTTTCACCGTCATCTGTTTGGTCGGAAGTTTTTACTAGTGACGGATTATAAGTCTTTGTTTCACCCGTCCAAATGTGTTCCACCACGCACGGCTGTTATTGTCACAGTATCAGTACGAAATGTTGTAGCGCCCCACGTCGAAGCATGCACGTGCTGACGCTCTTTCTCGCCTTCCTGTCGGTCCTGAATGTGAGTTCGATGCTACTGCCACATCTGTTCAATGCGCAGGATACTGAACTTTTACAGACTTTTCCACATAACTATAGGAAAATTGCACAGGCCATAGAAGCAGACGCCGACTTGAACCTCCGTTGCACTACATCCGCACTGCTTGGCCTCGTTCAGTGAAAACCATTCAGAATCCTTTTGTGTGCCGATATTTTGCTCGTCGCCATAGTGTCTCCGTCCAGCAAGGAGTGATTTTATTGCAAAATGACTGTGAACAATCGCGTATGCGTATTCCTGAAGTGTTTCAAAAAGATTTGTTGCGACTGTCCCATCAAGAGTATAGGGGAATTGTATGCTCAAGACTGTTGGCGTGTCGGCACTGTACTTGGCCGCGTATGGACGCCCACAGTGAACAGATGACATCACAGTGTCGCACTTCCCCTCAAACTCTATCGGCTTCATCGCAGACGTCTTCAGCTTGGCCAAAGTCTCAGTCGCGGTGGCAACGAGTGCATATTGACTTCGCTGGTTCCTTTTGGAACACTTATTGGCTTATTGTTGTAGACTTTCTTAGCAAATATCCGTTTTTAGTGCCCATGAACTCGACTACGTGGGGTAGTACCATTCAGGCTTTGTAATCTATTTTTTGCTTGGAAAGTTTGCCTGATGTTTTGGTTGCAGACAACGGACCACGGTTTACGGCTCAGGACTTTGAAGTTTTGTGCAGCCAACGGTGTCACTCATGTTACCAATGCTCCGATTCATCCTCAGTCGAACGGAGAAATTTAACGATTTGTGCGTATGTTCAAGCAACAGATGAACAAACTATGTGCCTCCCACACACGGGAGCAAGCGTTGCTGCTCTTCCTTGCGACGTACTGCTCCTAGCCCCGCGACGGCCCTTCGCCGGCTGAACTTCTACACGACCGGCGCCACCGCACGCTGCTCCAGCTGTTAGACCCACCGCATCGTACGGCGCCTCCGACGGTCCGGCAGTATCACTTTGCGCCTAATGATTCTATTCTTTTCAGGGCTTTTGGTCGCACTGCGCGCTGGGAGAGTGGAACATTCCTCGAATTTGGCCGCTTGCATGTATTAATTCAAGATCCAGAACGTTTGCTGAGCCGGCATCACAACTAGATTCGTGTTGTCGCTTGCGAGATTCTTTCGCAGATTTTCTGTCCCCAGGTTCGCGTCCCACCGGCATCTTACTGCCCCCCACGGCTGCCTCTTCGGCGCCGCCTGCGGCTCCGGTGGAGCTGGAGTCATCGACTTCGCCGCCGCCGCAGCTTAACTTCCCGGCACCCATCATGGACCCGGCGCCGTGGTCGTCGTCATCGCTGCCGCCGTCGTCATCGCTGCCCTCTCCGTTTTTCGTCGTACAGGCCCAAGAAGAGGGTAGGCGCTCTTTCGAGGGGTTTTCGGACCGACTTTAGTCTCGAAACGCAGGACGGATGTCGAGGTGCGGCCGAGGTTTCGGCGTTGGGGCCAGCTGCTGCTCCCGGCTCCTCACGCCACCCAGATTCATGCTTCCTATCACGTTGTCGTAAGAAGGTCGCCTACACGACAACGGGGTGGTATTTGGGGGGGGGGGCGGAAGCATGGACTGCACACCAACCAGCGCAGCGACGTGAAACGGCATCAAGAAGGCCCTGACAGGCGCTCCATTGGAAAGAGCGGACAGCGCCACACCTCCAGAAAGAGTTCAGCGCCCCTGTCAACGCTGATTTAACCAGCCCAGTTTAACCGGCCCAGTTCGTTCGCAGTCTTCGTTAGCATCATTTCGGAGTAATAGGAATAGTTACTTAGCCTGCATTGTGCGAGTAGTGATAGATTGGCAAAGTAGGCGGCACAAGAAGATAAGTTTCTTTTCTTCTTAGAAATAAAGTTCTCAATTAATCTTAAAGTGTTATGTACAAATCATTTTGGATTCCTGATATCGGCCGTCGCAACTTCTCTGCTTCTTTGTTTGTGTCGGTGCTGACTCCCACAGCAGCCGACACAACAGGTGTCATGAATAGCAGATTGCTCTGAATGTATAAAAACCTACGTTAATGCAAATGAGTAGGAAAAAATTGTGTGATATTCGAATACAGTATTAGTGGTGTGCTGTTTGACATGTTTCAGATGGATAGGTAATAAAGCGAGAATGTAAGATCGATAGAAGGAAGGTGAATGGTTTATTCGGTGAATTCTAGGTATATGCAGCTCATACACTGAGGTAACAAAGTGCACAATTCGTGGTCTAGTGGCTAGCGTTGCGGCCTCTGGATCACGGGGTCCTGGGTTCGATTCCCAGCCGGGTTCGGCATTTTCTATACCAGGGAACTGGGTGTTTGTGTTGTCATCACCATCATCAATCGTGAAAATGGTTAGACTGGATTCCATAAAAATTGGACTGTGTAAAAATTGGGACTTTGTATGGGAGCTGATGACTGCGCAGTTCAGCGCCCCACAAACCAGACATCACTGAGGTAACAAAAGTCATGAGATAACTCCTAACATGGTGTCAGACCTCTTGTTTCCAGGTATAGTGCAGCAACTCGGCGTTACATGGACTCAACAAGTCGTTGGAAGTTCCTTGCAAAAATGCTGAATCATGCTGCCTCTATAGTCGTCCGTAATTGCAAATGTGTTGCCGGTGTAAGATTTTGTGCACGAACTTACCTCTCGGTTGTGTCCCATAAAAGTTCAATGGGTCTTATGTCGGGAGATCTGGGTGCTAAATCGTTCGCTCAAATTATCCAGAATGTTTTCCAAAGCAATCGTGAGCAATTGTAGCCCGCTGAGATGGTGTATTGTCATCTATAAATATTCCAACATTGTTTGGGGACGTGAAGTCCATAAATGGCTGCATATGGTCTCCAAGTAGCCGAACATCCAGAGGACTGACTCCATTCCATGTAAACACATCCCACACCATTGTGGAGCTTGCACGGTGCCTTTTTCACAGCTTGGCTCCTTGGTTTCACGAGGTCTGCTCCGCATATGGAATCCAACTCTACCATCACCTCTTTATCAACGGAAATCGGGACTCATCTGACCAGGCCACGGTTTTCAAATCGTCTAGGGTCCAATCGATACGGTCACGAGCCGAGGACAGGTGCTGCAGGCGATGACGTGCTGTTAGCAAAGGAACTTGCGTCGGTCGTCTGCTGCGTAGCCCATTAATGCCAAATTTCACCGCACCGTTCTAACGGATACGTTCGTCGTACGTCGCACATTGATTTTGGCGGTTATTTCACGCAGTGTTGCTTCTCTGTTAGCACTGACAACTCTATACAAACGGTGCTTCTCTCGATCCTTAAGTGAAGGCAGTCGGCCACGGCGTCGTACGTAGTGAGAGATAACGCCTGAAATGTGGTATCCTCGGCATGCTCTTGACACTGTGGATCGCGGAATACTGAACTATCTAAAGATTTCTGAAATGCAATGTCCCATGCGTCTAGATCCAACTACTATTCCGTGTTTAAAGCTTGTTAATTCTCGTCATCGCCTGAGTACAAATGACAGTTCCTCCAATGCACTGCCCTTTTATACCTTGCGTACACGATACCACCGCCATCTGTGTACATGCATATCTCTATCGTATAACTTTTCAATGTAGAACTCTTGTGTGACCCATTTTCGAGTATTGCACAAGTGTTTGGGGTTCCCACCTGGTTGGGATGAAGGAAGAAATAGGAGAAGTTTGGAGCTGGGCTGCTAAAGTTGTTAACGGTAGGTTCAGTCAACACACGAGTGTTACGAAGATGCTCCGCAAACTCAAATAGGAATCCCTACATCTACATCTACATCTACATGATTACTCTGCAATTCACATTTAGGTGCTTGGCAAAGTGTTCATCGAATCACAATCATACTATCTCCCTACCATTCCACTCCCGAACAGCGCGCGGGAAAAACGAACACCTAAATCTTTCTGTTCGAGCTCTGATTTCTCTTATTTTATTTTGATGATCATTCCTACCTATGTAGGTTGGGCTCAACAAAATATTTTCGCATTCGGAAGAGAAAGTTGGTGACTGAACTTTCGTAAATAGATATCGCCGCGACGAAAAACGTCTTTGCTTTAATGACTTCCATCCCAACTCGCGTATCATATCTGCCACACTCTCTCCCATATTACGTGATAATACAAAACGAGCTGCCCTTTTTTGCGCCCTTTCGATGTCCTCCGTCAATCCCACCTGGTAAGGATCCCACACCGCGCAGCAATATCCTAACAGAGGACGAACGAGTGTAGTGTAAGCTGTCTCTTTAGTGGACTTGTTGCATCTTCTAAGTGTCCTGCCAATGAAACGCAACCTTTGGCTCGCCTTCCTGATAATATTATCTATGTGGTCTTTCCAACTGAAGTTGTTAGTAATTTTTACACCCAGATACTTAGTTGAATTGAGAGCCTTGAGAATTGTGCTATTTATCGAGTAATCGAATTCCAACGGATTTCTTTTGGAACTCATGTGGATCACCTCACACTTTTCGTTATTTAGCGTCAAATGCCACCTGCCACACCATACAGAAATCTTTTCTAAATCGCTTCGCAACTGATACTGGTCTTCGGATGACCTTACTAGACGGTAAATTACAGCATTGTCTGCGAACAACCTAAGAGAACTGCTCAGATTGTCACCCAGGTCATTTATATAGATCAGGAACAGCAGAGGTCTCAGAACGCTTCCCTGGGGAACACCTGATATCACTTCAGTTTTACTCGATGATTTGCCGTCTATTACTACGAACTGCGACCTTCCTGACAGGAAGAAATCTGGAGAACTATTTGTGGCCGAGTGAAAAACTTTTACTGCCACCAACGAACATCTCGCGCAAGGACCGCTAAGCCAAGATAAGAGAAATTGTGACTCGCACGGAGGCATAGAGAGTCTTTTTTGCTCTCTCCATTTGAGAGTGGAACAGGAAAGGATATCACTGGTAGTGGTACAAGGTACGCTCTGACATTCGTGGAATACGTATGGGCATGCAGAAGGGCTTGGAAGTTTTAGTAACTTCAAAAAACGTATCCACATCAGTTATTAAAAGAACAAAGCGATTTCGGCATCAAAACATTTTTCGAAATACTTCCTGATCTGTTATGGTGTTTTTTAACCTTGTTTTCCGGCTCTTAGCTTTATTAAGACCCTTTTTCTGCCGTATTGAACTAGCCTTGTAGTAACTTCATTTAACGATTTGTCATACCGACTGTTTAGTGTACACTTGCGATCGCCAGTGACCTTCTGCCACTCGCGGACCACTTCTGTAGGAGGGAGTCATTAAACTCGTTTCTAACATTCGCCTAGCTTCGCCATCAGTAGCGACAATCAGAGCCCAGTTATGTATACCATTTGAATTTTTTACAGTTTGCTCATCTATAGTCTGTGTATTCACTAAGTAACGTATTCAAGTATTCGTAATTACATACAGAAATTAGTTAGATTTTGCAATCTAGTTTCCGAGTCTTCTACTGTCCTCCCTTTTCTTTTAAATCGTATGACCTAATGATGATTTATGATTTGCTAAGAAGCTTGTAAGGCAAAACTGGTAATGATATCATTTGTGTGACCTGAGGATGGAACATATAATGCAAAAACTTCGTATGCAACGCGGTTACTGTCTTTCCTTTCGGCAGAATGCCTGGTCAGTGTAATCATGAAAAGCAAGCACGCAAGTGGCTTATAATGCAAAAGACGCTAAAAAACTGCTATGTCATATACTGACGACAGGAAACAGACGAGATTCATTTGTTCATTTAAATCTTACTGATCACCTATCATTCCCTCATATGGAAACTACAACGGACAGTTGCACAAACACCACTTATCGGCTTGTCTCATGTCCTCTTCAGGTCAGGAGGTACTCGCAGTTGTTATTCACAGACAGTGAGTCGGGAACCGAGTTGGTGAAGCACTCTATCCAGTTGAGAACCCGTGGAACGTTCATTCCCTACTGCGGGCAAACCGCGCTCGCGGCTCTACGTTTGCAGCAGACGGGAGGCCGCGTTTACTCAGGCAAATAACATTCGCCAGTCCTGGCCAGGGGGCGCACTGGACGCTGACAAGTGGCGCCGGCGTCCGATTTGCAGGAACCCAACAGCGGGCGGCGCTGTGTGCCGGGGCTCGCAGGAAAAGACGGGGGAAACGGCTGCCTCCGGCTGTCGTATCATCCCACACCTGTGAGGGTTAATGTCAACTGTGTTAACCTGCCGGAAATATTACAATCATTTTCATTTCAGTTTTTGTCGCAGTAAATGTGACACTAAGTGACATATAAACCTGAAAAAACAATACTTGGTGCTGGTTTCGATCGTTTAGATGACGGAGAATGGTATTTCGTCACCTAAACGATCGACGGTCAATGGTAATGCGTCAAAGATAAAATTAAGTGTACAATAAAAACGTCAATCGCTATCTCCATTCCCAAATGTAACTTTCTGTACACAAATAAGAGTACGCACACCTAATTTAATAAAATAGAATTTACTATTTTTTCACGAAAGTGAACAATTTAATCAGTAACAAAACGTCTTTAACAAAAATTCTCTAGTTAACCTGTTGTCCCTCTATCTTGATTTACTCGCACACTTGTTTTCCGTGCCTCCCTGAAATTATCTTTTATTTTATAATCTTTCAAATCATTCATACACTTTCTATTTTACGTAAAAATTGTACTGTAGATTTCACATGCTAACTTCTCTGACTATATAAAAATGAATAAATTAATGAAAAAAACGAAATATCGTCATACAAAGAACATCGGCAGTATCAAAGTCCTATTGATACTGCATGCACTACTTCACACGCGCATATGACTCGATTGTCATGTCACTTCTGTGGTGAACTCTTAAGGAGCCTCTGTAAATCCGTAACGTAATTACGGACTGTCGGTTGCGGTCGCATCATAGCCCTAGAAACAGCAAAACCAAATTCTGGTGCCCGACAGAATGAGGAAACACAACAAATGACCATGAAAATTACTTCGAAACAAGGATACTGCGGTGCAACGGGAAACGTTTTATTTAAGTGAATGTTAGTAGCGGTAGCCCACTTAAGCACGAAGCAAATGGTTGCCACACCACTCACATAGACATACTAACGGGAGGAGGGACCTTCTAGCTATAAATTGAAACAAATGGGCACTGTAACAAATAGGGTTATTGAAATTGAACATGAAAGTCAGACACTGACATCTAAAAAAGAACCATAAATAATCGGACAGGGAAATACGACTCGAAATATAACCTTGGAAGAGGTTTGTAGGGAGCATAATACTTAATTACGTTATTAATTTGTGGACACAGCCAGTGACTGCGTAAGCTGATAATTATATGCAGAAAGTACGTAGAAGAATAGGAGCGAAAAATATTAGACTGCACCCTGAAAGCAACAAGTTGGATACATGACTTTAAGGTCGCATACTCGACTCCTGAAGGCAATGAATCAGATTCTTTTCTAAACTGCTTCCGCGCCTGCAGTCGGTCAGTGTGTGTATAAACAGGCTGGTGGTGGTAGCGACTGGAAGATGTGATTTCAGCCTTCCTTTTGTACCCGCTGTTTAAGTACAGACGTCCTTCTAGTGGAAGTGGGGCTAGATCTATCCATCCACTCTCCTGTCCTTACTTGAGGCGTTTATATTCTACAAGAGCCTGACCAGAAGTGTACTTTAAAAAATCCTGAAGCAAAGTGAAATCATAGCTGTAAGAAGACCGAAAGCAGAGTGCTTGTTGTATAACAAGCTAACAAGAAGTGTCGTCTCCTAGAGCCATCTGAAACTGAGCAGTCTTGCTGCCAGAGCTGAATCTTGCTGCCAGACAGTGCAGAGATTCCGAGTTCCGACGAATGAAAAATACATAACAGCGTTAAACAATCTCCTACTTTTTCTGTCTCATTAGATCTAAGCCAATCGATCAGAGGTGGGCAGTTGTGCATGCAACTATATAAAAATTATAAAATAGTTCTTGCTACTAAACAAGTTTCCTTTGTAATTATTCACAACTAGCGACAAGTCCTGGCTTCGCACAGTTAGCGCCAAACATCAACTGCCGGAAGACTTTTCCAGTGCAGCAGTAATTTTGTTCACAGACCACTGTGTAGAGCTAGCATTAAAATTCGGAGAACACAGTTTCACAACTGAATATCATCACTTTCATATATCTTAGACGATTTAAGCAGTGCAAGTAAGGAAAACTCTCAAGAGGGACAAATGTCATCCGTTATACGTTTAATTGATGTTAAGAGTGACATCCCATGGCAATGATGGGAGCTGCGAGCTACCGTGCCACATGGTACACCCAACTGTGGCGCTAGTTTGCTGAACTTCAGCCACTTGCCGGCTGTCTAGCTGGAGTGCCAGTACGGTGCAGTCCACTTAGTCACAATGGAGTTTGGCGTGGGCTGCCGACACTTGGCGGCCACCTGACTCCTGCATCAGTCCGCTGCGTGCCATTTTTTCTGTGTGATGTTTTCCCACATTTCACACTGTAACATCACTACAAAGCACCTTCTGCCACACAGAATCGTTAGGATGTTGCCTCTTCCACGAGACATTGGCATGAAGTACTCTCCGCCACACAACACTGGCACCAAGCTCTCGCTGTGATTTAACATCACAATGAAGCACCCTTTGCAGTGTAACATCACTATGAAGCACCCACTGCCACGCAATATTGGTAGGAAGCAACCTCTAGCGTGCAGCATCGGTAAGAAGCACCCTGTATCACATATCATTGATATGGAGCACCTTCTGCCGCGCAACGTTTGTGCTATGCACCCTCTGACTCATAATATTCGTAAAAAGCACCCCACCCTCGCCACGTAACTTGTTAAGAATGACACACCCCCACGAACCACTGTACTGAAGCAGCCTCTGCAAAGCAACATCAATACAAAGCACTCTCTGCCTCATAAAACTGATACAAAGCACCCTGTGCCACGCAGTATGAAGACCTCTCTGCCTTGTACCGCTCCTAAGAAATATTACTGTCAAGCAATATCGGTATAAAGCACTCTCTGCCAAGCAACGGTAGGATGCACTGTCTGAAGGCAACATCGGTATGAAGCACCATATGCCAGTCAACATCGGTATGAAGTCTCAGGGGCGCGCTGTGGGCACAGGAAGTACGCATAAGGCCATCCAGTTTCAGCGCTAGGCCCCGTGAGCTACGGCGATTGCAAGGAGTTTGCCATTCACCGCTAGATGCAATGTTTTCGTTTTCAGAGAGATTTTAATTCAGCACACTTCAGTTTGCAGGAAATATTTATAACTTACATACACAAACCTTCCTGGAAAATCAGTACAATTATTAGTGAAAACCTTATGAAAATCCATACAGCAGCTCCAGAGAATAGCCCGAATATGAAAGGTAATTCAGGTGCCCCTCCTATACGTCATATGAAACCCGCAACACCTTCAAAAATCACACTCGTGATTTCCATATTCTCTCGCCCTCTACCTGCAAACTATTCGTCCTACAGAAAAAATGACCAGGACTTTTTCATAGGAAATTTAATGTAATTAAATTTTATACAGGAGTACCTTTTCGCGGTGACCACAGTTTACGATTTCCTCAAGTAAAACGCGTTTGAAGGCACATTTGTATATTTTGCCTGAATAATTGGAAAACTATGGCCTCTAGCACAAACTTACTCCAGTACAAAATTTAACTACATTAAATTATCTACAATAAGGCCATTTTTATTTTTTACTGTAGGATAATAGTTTACTTCTAGTGAGTGAGAGAATATGAAAACCTTGTGTGTGGTATGTGAAATCATTGTGGGTTTCATAAAACCCTTAGGTAGGGGGCAGCTGAATCACCCTGTATGGACAGAAGCATGGCTAGTGACTTCAATTTATAAATAGAAAATAGGTTTATAAATAGAAGACAGGTATTAGAAGGCATACAAGAAGGTAGATAGAAGACAGATAATAGAAAATTCGATCGGTGGAGAGAAAAAGAATAGATAAATGATACATCGTCAGAAGGTAGAAGACAGAAGATGATAATAATAATAATAGTAATAATAAAAGTATAACATATTAATTTCAGAACTTCGAAAAGCCTGCAAAAAGTATTGTAAAACGATCTAAATCACAGAAATTACTTCTAAGAAAATGGGAGGAAAGAAAAATAAAAAAATTGTTACACTTTTTGACATACATTAGCAAAGTCTTTCAATCGAAACCGGAAACGAATACCCTAGTACATGAAAGTGAAGAAGTATCTAGTGGAAACGGGCATACGTCCAGACGACATACAAAATCGAAACTTCTTTAAAAAGCTGTAGTGACGTTTAGGAATTTCCCAATCGAGAAACTGGCAACTGGTGGGATGAACGCCGTTTAGACACAGAGCTTTGATGAAAAACAGCCGTCTTAACGGAAAAAAATTAGGACAACTGTCGTAATGGTTGTAGCCCTATCGTCGCCCTTAGATGACTGACAAACAAAATAAATGAAACAAAATAACAGTACTGTAACAGATTGAGACATCAACGTCGAACTGTTAATAACGGGCAAGAAACGAGGAAGGTAACAGCCACACCTTATTGTTCACGATCACCCCGCCGTTCGTGTTATTAAGAGGAACCCAAATCTAGATAATTAGATCAAGTAACGTTCCTGACTTCTGATTAAGTAATAATACTATATTCCAAAAATTTTCTACAATAACAGTACGAACTGATCTTAGCCTTACAGACAATGGAAGAAGTATGTAAGATGAAATCTTAAATCTGAACTTCGAACTATTCGTTTTGTGATGAGCTTCAATTTTTTCTGAAAAAAGATGCTGCGGACTAATGCACACTTTTCTGAATGGCAGATATGGACCTATTCCCGAAGTACAGAAACTTTCTATACCTTGTATTAAATTAATGGATGCTGTGTTCGATGAATGAATGCCTCTTTTCCTTTCGAATTTCCTGACCACACATTTCACGAGATAGCAGTTGCATTCCGACATAAGTGGAAGAATCTCCAGCTTACCTACATGATATTCGCGAACTGACATATCATAAGGTTGGTATATAGGGCTTTTGGACTAAAAAAATCCTTTGAAGCTGAAGCGAATTGATTCAAAATATTACTATACACCACATTTAGGAATGCAAATATGCTGAGTTAATAAACTTGAGTATATTACTGTTGCTGACGGTGCACACTATTCTGATCATGGATTTAGCACTCAACTTCTGCAGTAGTTCATGAAAATTTTCTGCTCGTGAGAGTTTCTCAGAAACCTGATTTCTGACTATCGTACTACCATTCTAAGACAAGAAAATTTCATCCATAACAGAATTAGTGCGAAACTGATGGTACAGTAATTTACAGCTGCTGAAACGACGAACTATTTGCTTTGTTATTCATTTCCTGAAATGAAGGTCATTATTCTTTGAAAGTAGTTAATGTTGGACATTCTGAACAGGATGCATCAGTTCATATAAGGACAACTGGTTCTACATGGTCAGATGAAAGCCGTGGTGGAAACAGAGCTTCGAAGTTCCTTACAGTTACTAGAAGAACAGAATTTTCTTCTATGGTTTTAGATTAATTACGTGGCACATATTATACATAAATGCAGGTGCTAATGACTTCCTGGAGGTAAATAAGTTCAAAATTTGCCAAGTCAGGAGGTACGGTGTCATGTATTTTTCTAAGGTTCTTGTGCAGAGACAGCGTCAAAATGTGAAACTGACTCGAATATGAGTTAATGCAAATAACCAGTACTCAAGAGTCACTACTCAAGATTAATGGATAAAAGTTATGTGGAATACACTAGGAGACGCGAATCTTCCCGAAATCAGTCTCGTGCTTCACGTAACAAAAAATAGCAGACTATGTTTGTGCTCGTAGATAAGTTTAACGACGCATTCCTTAGTAAGGAAGCAAATGCTCTGCGACTTATCCTATAGTGATCCCTGGTCGTTGCGTTCTATCATCCACTCGATATTAATGCAGAATATTCATCTTATATAAAGAAATAAGCCAACGACATGGAAGGTCAGTTTGAATTCCGTGGAAATGTTGTTACACGGGAGGCAATACTGACCCTAGGAGTTATCTTATAAGATAAATTAAGGAAAGGCAAATCTACGTTTCTAGCATTTGTAGACTTAGAGAAAGCTTTGGACAATGCTGGCTGTAATACTCTCTTTCAAATTCTGAAGGTGGCAGGGGTCAAATACAGGGCGCGAAAGACTATTTACAATTTGTACAGAAACCAGATGGCAGTTGCAAGAGTCGAGAGTCACGAAAAGGAAGCAGTGGTTGAGAAGGGAGTGTGACAGGGCTGTAGCTTATTTCCGATGTTATTCAGCCTGTATATTGAGCAAGCAGCAAAGGAAACAAAAGAAAAAATTGGAGCAAGAATTAAAATCTATGGAGAAGATTATTGTAATTCTGTCAGAGACAGTAAAGGACCTGGAAGAGTAGCTGAATGGAATGGACAGCGTCTTGAAAGAAGAATATAAGTTGAACATCAACAAAAGCAAAACGAGGATAATGGAATGTAGTCGAATTAAATCAGGTGATGCTGAGGGAATTAGATTAGGAAATGAGTTATGCTATTTGGGTAGCAAAATAATTGATGGTGTTCGAAGTAGAGAGGATATAAAACGTAGACTGGAAATGGCAAGGAAAGCGTTCCTGAAGAAGAGAAATTTGTTAACATCGAGTATAAATTTAAGTGCCAAGAAGTCTTCTCTGAAAGTATTTGTATGGAGTGTAGCCGTGTATGGAAGTGAAGCATGGGCGATAAATAGTTTGGGCAAGAACAGAATAGAAGGTTTCGAAATGTGGTGCTACAGAGCAATGCCGAAGATTAGATGGGTAGATTTACTGAATAGAATTAGGGAGAAGAGGAATTTGTGGCACAACTTGACTAGAAGAAGGGATCGGTTGGTAGGACACGTTCTGAGGCATCAAGGGATCATCGTTTTAGTGTTGGAGGGAAGCTCGGAGGATAAAAATTGTAGAGGGAGACCAAGCCAGGAATACACTAAACAGATTCAGAAGGTAGGCTGAAGTAGTTACTCGGAGATGAAGCAGCTGGCACAGGATAGAATAGCATGGAGAGCTGCATCATACCAGTCCCTGGACGCCACAAAATTCAAAGCTATCGACTGAACTAGTGAAATGGCATGACAATTTAAATTGCACTAAATGGCAGAAGGAATACACGCCTGAAGAGGGAAAGATGGAAATCCTGTTACGGAAACTCGAGGAGATGACATAGGACTGTGAGTGTAAGACAATTATTGTATACTGTCTGAGGTAGGTGTACATTATCTGATGAAAAGTATCCGAACATCCCTTTGTAATATGGAAATGATAACCATATATCACGAGTGGCGGCCAGCCAGTATAAAAGTAGGTGTGGCGTATTGTGTTGTGAGCAGAGAAGCAGCAACAGCAGTATGTGTCAGTTAGGAGAGCTCAGAAACTCTAGTCATTGGATGTCACCTGTGTAACGAATCCATAAGAGGCCTTTCAACCCTTCCAAAGCTGCCCAAGTCATCTCTTGGTGATGTGACTAAGAAGTGGAAACGCGAAGAAACAACTACAGAGAAATCAAACCAGACAGATCCCAAGTACTGACTGAATGGGACAGCGATGGTCGCAGAGGATGATTGTAAAAAGTATCTCGAGTTCCAAAATGCTGCCAGAAGTCGACCCAGCATAATGACTGTGCGTAGGAAGTTAGAATGCAGCACATTTTCTGAGCTCCTCATAAGCTGCACATTTCTGTAGTCAATACTAAGTGGGGTGGTGTAAAAGCGACGCCACTGGACAGTGGACGGCTGGAAGCCAGTGATCTGGAGTTATGGATCACGCTGTACGCCAGGGCAATCGTTGGAAGCGTTTGGGTTTGGCGAATGACGGAGAATGTTACGTGCTGTTATGTGTTGTGCGAACAGTGAAGTAAGGAGGAGGTGGTGTTATGGTATGGGGCTGGTTTTCGTGGTTAGGGGGTGGTCCTCTCATGCGGTTAAGAAATGAAAAATCCAGAAGGATGTGAAATTTTACGGCAATGTGTACTGCGTACAGTAGAGGAACAGTTTGTTGACGATAACTGGTTTTATCAACATGACAATTAACCCTGCCACAAAACAGCGCCTGTGGGGCAATCGTCTGTGGACAGTAACATTCCTGAAAGGGACTGTCCTGCTCAAAGTCCCGACTTGAACCGAATGGAACACCTTCGCGATGAGTTACAACGGCCGTATCGCCCCAGCGTCCACCATCACTACCTTACCTGGTTTCGGCTCTTGAGCAAGAGGCTGCCGATCTTCCACAGACATTCAGAAACGTCATAGAAAGTGTCCCTAGCAGAGTTCATGCTGTCATAAAGTCGAAGGGTGGGCACATCCTATACTTAGGTCCACTAATAAGAATCCATACACGTTTGATCACGTGGTGAAACATTCGTTGAAACATTTGTCTATTATAATTTTTAAAGTATATTTTATTGTTTTTATAAGTGAGTATATCGCCCATAATGCCTATGCCTGCAAGGAGAATTGTAGCTTTTATTATTTCAAAGAAGTGGTAAGCGATGGAAGACCGATCGTGATTACCAGTGCGGACATTGCGAAAAAGTTATTATTGCTGGTGCGACGGAGACAGTAGAGAGAGGCAGAGAGAAGGAGGGAGGATGAGAGAAAGAGAGACTACCGAGAGAGATAGGGGATGTAGGGGGATAGAGAAAGAGAGACATAGAAAACTGAGGGAGGAGGGAAGTAGCGTCGTGTGGCGCGTGATTGATTCCGTGCGAATCCCATAAAAGTAATTAGGCTGTGAAATTTGTTGAATATTGAAACTGGGAGCGAACTGGTAATTATGAATTATTTTGGTTGAATAGCTGAGATCGAATTCAGTGAAGTAAAGTGTTGTGGATAATAATGAGTGTAGAGAAAGTCCATGTAAGCCGACCGCATAGTATAATTTCATGTAACAAACGGTTTACGACAAAGTAAGTTTGTTATTGCAGTGCATGAGTAAGAAAAGCTGAAGTTCGTGGTGATAAAATCTGTTGTATAGAATTAAACGAAGTATTATTTTTGTGTTATGTTAAACGTAGCTGGTTACATTGCAATGAGCTGGGATTATAACATTATTTTGGCTTACGTGACCATGTGTTGAGGCTGAGTTCTGTCTCTGGAGCTTGACGTTTGACGGTTTTCCCGACGTTTTGCCAGCATGAGTGGTTGGCATTGTCAAAGATACATCCTCTATTGCTGGCGTTGGACTTGTAATATGTCCGGGTCAGGAGTCAAAGATTTTGCAATTTAATATTCCATTCTTTCGAAGTCTAATCGTTCAGAAGCCGGGACACAAGACAGTAATTACCGCAGAAATAGAATATGGGAAATTAAAACTTCCGGGCTAAGAGGCCGTGGTCCAATAGTAGAAATACTTCTCCCTGACGTTTCGTTGCCAGCTGCGGGCAACATCATCTGAGGTGAGTCTACGACTGGCTGCTAGGCCGTGGAGGTCCTGTTTATATAGAGCGCGTAGAGGGCGCCACCACTCGTCACGTGTTGTCAACAGTAAAACTATCTCTGGCTGGCGTCATTACTCTCGATCGAAGGTAATCGATTGTCACATCTTTGGTACAGAGTCGATCGCCATATCTTATCTAGCTTCAAGCCTTCTTCTTTCCTGTTAAAATTATTGTGGTGTTTAAAAATCTCTACAGCCTCTCTATACATACGTGCATAATAATGCGATGTCTTAGCTAGCACGCTCGTCTCACTAAATTTTATTTCATGGTCACCCGTTTCAAAAACATGTTCCGCTACAGCCGATTTGTCCGTGTGTCCCAGTCGACAGCTCCTTTTATGTTCAGTTAGGCGAGTATTGATACTTCTTTTTGTGGTTCCAATGTAAACCTTCCCACAACTACAGGGAATCTTATAGACACCAGGAGTAGCTAAAGGGTGTCGTGCATCTTTCGCCGATCTTAAGCATTCACTAATCTTCTTGGTGGGTCTGAAGATTGTATCAACTCTGAACTTGGCCAGCACTTTCCCGATACGGTCCGTAATATTGTGGATGAATGGAAGAAAAACTTTCCCCACCGATGGTTGTTGTTGTTGCACGTTTTCGGACATTTTTCTTCTGGGATGGAGTGCTCTATCTATCTCCTTGTCAGCGTACCCTTTTTTCTGGAAAGCGGTTCGCAAGTGGTTTAGTTCCTCTTGCAAATAAGCTGGCTCACAGATTTTATTAGCCCTGTCCACCAATGTCTTGATGATACCTCTCTTCTGCCTGGGATGATGGTTTGAATGCTTATGAAGATAACGATCGGTATGCGTATCTTTTCTGTAGACTTTGTGACCCAGAGTCCCATCTGCTCGTTTAATTACTGAGACGTCCAAAAAATTTATCTGTCCATTACTTTCTGTCTCCATAGTAAATTGTATTTTTGAATTGATGCTATTCAAATGCTTCAAAAAACGGTTCAGTTCTTCTTCACCGTGATTCCATACGACAAAAGTGTCGTCCACATACCGATACCACTTCAAAGGCCTTTTTCTGGCTGACTGCAGTGCTTGCTGTTCAAAAAATTCCATAAAAATATTAGCAACGGCTGGACTTAGAGGGCTACCCATTGCCACTCCATTAATTTGTTCATAGAACTCATTATTATACTGAAAATAAGTCGTGGAAAGGCAATGTCTAAACAAAGCTACTATATCAGTCGGAAATATGTCAGATATGCAAGCAAGAGCTTCGTTGACAGGAACCATGGTGAACAGAGACACCACATCAAAGCTGACAAGAATATCACTGGGGCTGACGGTAATCTCCTTCAATTTTTCGATGAAGTGCATAGAGTTTTTAATATGATGATCAGTTTTTCCAATGAACGGTTGTAACAAGGTGGCAAGATGTCTAGCCAGCTCTTGAGTAGGGGATCCAATAGCACTTACTATCGGTCTAAGTGGGACATTAGGTTTATGCACCTTAGGTAGCCCATATAATCTAGGAGGATAAGCTTCCGTTTTACAAAGATCTTTTTTATCCTCTGAAGGAATAGAAGACTTTTTTATTAATTGATTGGTAACTGTCAACACTTTCGTTGTAGGATCCTCTTTCAACTTTTTATAAGTGGTAAGATCCAAAACGTCACTGATCTTCTTGTGGTAGTCTTCACTCTTCATCACCACGGTAGCATTTCCCTTGTCAGCAGAAAGTACAATAATACTCTTGTCCGCATTAATCTCCCGTAATGCTTTCCTTTCTCCTTGAGACAGATTACTGCTAGGTGGCTTAGCTTTACGCAGTATCCTGGCTGTTTCCATCCTAACTTCATCAGCAGTGTGTGATGGTAACAGCCGAATCCCCGCCTCTATATTAGCTACAATATCCTCCGTTGGAATCTTCAGTGGTGTAATTGCAAAATTACCTCCTTTCGAGAGAACAGAAGTTTCTTCCCTGGATAACTCTTTCCCGGACAAATTTATAACCGTTCGAGAATTGTCTATAACTGGTATTTCCTGTCTGCTCTTATGTAGATAGTCAAACTTCTTCTTCTGTCTATTAGAAGACACTTCTGCACTACGTTCCATGGATCTAAATGTTAGCCCATCCACCTTATTCCAATTGCAAACCTGCATTGTATTGCTAATAAATAGATGCAGTCAACTATTAAATCTCCATCTATTTATTAGCAATACAATGCAGGTTTGCAATTGGAATAAGGTGGATGGGCTAACATTTAGATCCATGGAACGTAGTGCAGAAGTGTCTTCTAATAGACAGAAGAAGAAGTTTGACTATCTACATAAGAGCAGACAGGAAATACCAGTTATAGACAATTCTCGAACGGTTATAAATTTGTCCGGAAAAGAGTTATCCAGGGAAGAAACTTCTGTTCTCTCGAAAGGAGGTAATTTTGCAATTACACCACTGAAGATTCCAACGGAGGATATTGTAGCTAATATAGAGGCGGGGATTCGGCTGTTACCATCACACACTGCTGATGAAGTTAGGATGGAAACAGCCAGGATACTGCGTAAAGCTAAGCCATCTAGCAGTAATCTGTCTCAAGGAGAAAAGAAAGCATTACGGGAGATTAATGCGGACAAGAGTATTATTGTACTTTCTGCTGACAAGGGAAATGCTACCGTGGTGATGAAGAGTGAAGACTACCACAAGAAGATCAGTGACGTTTTGGATCTTACCACTTATAAAAAGTTGAAAGAGGATCCTACAACGAAAGTGTTGACAGTTACCAATCAATTAATAAAAAAGTCTTCTATTCCTTCAGAGGATAAAAAAGATCTTTGTAAAACGGAAGCTTATCCTCCTAGATTATATGGGCTACCTAAGGTGCATAAACCTAATGTCCCACTTAGACCGATAGTAAGTGCTATTGGATCCCCTACTCAAGAGCTGGCTAGACATCTTGCCACCTTGTTACAACCGTTCATTGGAAAAACTGATCATCATATTAAAAACTCTATGCACTTCATCGAAAAATTGAAGGAGATTACCGTCAGCCCCAGTGATATTCTTGTCAGCTTTGATGTGGTGTCTCTGTTCACCATGGTTCCTGTCAACGAAGCTCTTGCTTGCATATCTGACATATTTCCGACTGATAAGTAGCTTTGTTTAGACATTGCCTTTCCACGACTTATTTTCAGTATAATAATGAGTTCTATGAACAAATTAATGGAGTGGCAATGGGTAGCCCTCTAAGTCCAGCCGTTGCTAATATTTTTATGGAATTTTTTGAACAGCAAGCACTGCAGTCAGCCAGAAAAAGGCCTTTGAAGTGGTATCGGTATGTGGACGACACTTTTGTCGTATGGAATCACGGTGAAGAAGAACTGAACCGTTTTTTGAAGCATTTGAATAGCATCAATTCAAAAATACAATTTACTATGGAGACAGAAAGTAATGGACAGATAAATTTTTTGGACGTCTCAGTAATTAAACGAGCAGATGGGACTCTGGGTCACAAAGTCTACAGAAAAGATACGCATACCGATCGTTATCTTCATAAGCATTCAAACCATCATCCCAGGCAGAAGAGAGGTATCATCAAGACATTGGTGGACAGGGCTAATAAAATCTGTGAGCCAGCTTATTTGCAAGAGGAACTAAACCACTTGCGAACCGCTTTCCAGAAAAAAGGGTACGCTGACAAGGAGATAGATAGAGCACTCCATCCCAGAAGAAAAATGTCCGAAAACGTGCAACAACAACAACCATCGGTGGGGAAAGTTTTTCTTCCATTCATCCACAATATTACGGACCGTATCGGGAAAGTGCTGGCCAAGTTCAGAGTTGATACAATCTTCAGACCCACCAAGAAGATTAGTGAATCCTTAAGATCGGCGAAAGATGCACGACACCCTTTAGCTACTCCTGGTGTCTATAAGATTCCCTGTAGTTGTGGGAAGGTTTACATTGGAACCACAAAAAGAAGTATCAATACTCGCCTAACTGAACATAAAAGGAGCTGTCGACTGGGACACACGGACAAATCGGCTGTAGCGGAACATGTTTTTGAAACGGGTGACCATGAAATAAAATTTAGTGAGACGAGCGTGCTAGCTAAGACATCGCATTATTATGCACGTATGTATAGAGAGGCTGTAGAGATTTTTAAACACCACAATAATTTTAACAGGAAAGAAGAAGGCTTGAAGCTAGATAAGATATGGCGATCGACTCTGTACCAAAGATGTGACAATCGATTACCTTCGATCGAGAGTAATGACGCCAGCCAGAGATAGTTTTACTGTTGACAACCCGTGACGAGTGGTGGCGCCCTCTACGCGCTCTATATAAACAGGACCTCCACGGCCTAGCAGCCAGTCGTAGACTCACCTCAGATGATGTTGCCCGCAGCTGGCAACGAAACGTCAGGGAGAAGTATTTCTACTATTGGACCACGGCCTCTTAGCCCGGAAGTTTTAATTACTGAAGACGCCGGCCGTGAAAGCCTACACGCTATGATTAGAATATGGGAAGTACAATTCAAAATGGTTCAAATGGCTCTGAGCACTATGGAACTCAACATGTGAGGTCATCAGTCCCCTAGAACTTACAACTACTTAAACCTAACTAACCTAAGGCTATCACACACATATATGCCAGACCGAGGCAGGATTCGAACCGTAGAGGTCACGCGGTTCCAGACCGAAGCGCCTAGAACCGCTCGGCCACTACCGCTGGCGAAGTACGATTAAAAGTAGTAATATCAGTACTGAATTTCCTTTATTGCGAATGGCCAATTTAAGTTAATTTGCGTTGATAGTCATCAGAGTCAGAATCTTTGTCGGCGAGCAAATGAGTTTGATGACGGCCGACCGTTTTTTTTATGAAATATAATGCATCAAAATAATTTGCATCACATTAGAAAGCATGACTCGGTCTTCGTTAAACAAATTTAAACTGAAAGGTTCGACTTTTTCTATATCGTACAGATCTGCCTGCACATAATGGCGCGCAAAGTGATCCTCTTCCAACGTAGTTAACACTGAAACATAATAGAAATTCTATATGTCATTAACGCAAAGTAGTAACGGAATTTCGTTAAATAATACGTAGATTAAAAGCAGAATTTCCAGTGATTATTTCACATATACTACGAACGAAAAAACAAGAGACGCCTACACTCTGAAAGGCAGAAGAAGACGGACTGCAGATAGGAGACGATTCGTGCCTCTTTTTTGCAAAATGAACTCGAAATTAACAGCAAAGATGGCTGTAAAAATATGGTAGTGATATTAAACAATTTTATCTTTGCAGAGAGAAATTATTAATTTCAATTCCCCCTTGACTAACCGTGGCTGTTATCAATATTGGAAAAGCCATTCAGCTACATCGTTTTGGGGGTTTCTTTCGTACAGCATCTTACGTAGTAAGAATTTAATTCTTAAAGTAAGAGTGAAGTCACATTACCGCTTATTTTTCTTATGTTAACATGGAAAATCCAAAATAATTAAACAGATAATACGATATAATTGCTTTACGCTTTTTATACTAGTCAGATATTGCATACAGATCAGTGTTTTTGTCAGTAATATATCATGTGTTATGTAATAGCTTGAACAGCTGGAAATTCAGCTATCCTCCCGACAGTTTAAATAAACGATTCCTCCCCCCCCCCCCCCTCCCGCCCTCGTCGTCTTGGCGTAGTCGACAGGAAACCGGAGAAGACTGTGAGGGGGCCTTAAGCCGTTCAGATTACAGACACTATAAGAGCGATTTACCGTGAGAGATTGAAGGAACATAGCTTGTTTTCACAATCTTTATTAAAGGTTTATAGTTTTGAAACAACTTGTGATTAATGTAACGTTCATCCTTTTAACTGTTCTTGTAAGTATTGTATCATCTCATCGGCACTACATATAAAAGGTTACAATATCTAAACTTTCATTCTTGCTTCACTAAGTTGCTTCATACAGCACCACATCGTCATATTACGCGAAATAATAGTACAAATGAATTACTACTACGTAACGACCTATGCGAGTTATACTAATAGAAAATTTCATTACGGTACAAATAATTTTTTTGTCTACATCGATACAAGTAACAACGTAAGTTCATGATATATCAGTTGGATCCGTGTTTTATGTTTGGGGGGGGGGGGGTGATTTTTGTATTTTCCTCTCCTAAGCGTCACGTCTCGTTTCATATACAGCATCCAAATACGTTCCCGCTTTCAAAGTCACTCATTCAAATGTTCAAAGGCTCTGAGCGCTATGGGACTTAACATCTGTGGTCATCAGTCCCCTAGAACTTAGAACTATTAAATCTAACTAACCTAAGGACATCACACGCATCCATGCCCGAGGCAGAATTCGAACCTGCGAGGGTAGTAGTAGCGCGGTTCTGGACTGAAGCGCCTAGAACCGCTCGGCCACAGCGGCCGTCACAAGTATTCAAATGTGCGTGAATTTCTAAGGGATCAAACTGCTGAGGATATCGGTCCCTAGACTTACACACTACTGAAACTAACTTATGCTAAGAACAACACAAACACCCATGCCATAGGGAGGACTCGAACCTCCGGCGAAAGAGGCCACGCAATCCGTGACATTGCGCCTCTAACCGTGCGGCCACTCGGCGCGGCGGCACTCCTTCAATTGGAAATGAGCGTTTGGCATCATTGGCAGGGAGGCCGCTTGCGGGGCAGGTCCGGCCGCCTTGGTGCAGGTCTTATTACATTCGACGCCACATTGGGCGACCTGTGCGCCGGATGATGATAAGGATGATAAGGAGAACACAACACCCAGTCCCTGAGCGGAGAAAATCTCTGAGCCAACCGGGAATCGAACCCGAACCGTTAGGTATGACATTCCGTCGCGCTGACCACTCAGCTACCAGGGCCGGGCTTCCCAAGAAATAATCTGCATAGATTACTTGGAAAAAGGCAGAACTATAGCTGAAACCTATTTGGATTGTTTGAATTGTTGAAGAGTTTGAAACTTGAGTTGGGTAAAAAAGGACCAAGGTTGGCATGCAAAAATGTGTTTTTTGACCAGGATAAAACACAGACCTACTCATAACCGCTAACAACGGCGGAAATTCACGAGCTGGGCTTGGAATTGATTCCTCATCCACCCTATTCACCAGAATTGGTCCCAAGTGACTTCGTGCTGTTCCAGACTTGAAACTTTGGCTGCCTGGGATGAATTTTTGTCAAATGAGGAATTGATTGCCACAGTGACGATTCTTTCTCAGAGACTGACAGAACCTATTTTTCAAAAAATGGTTCAAATGGCTCTGAGGACTATGGGACTTAACATCTGAGGTCATCAGTCCCCTAGAACTTAGAACTACTTAAACCTAACTAAGCTAAGGACATCACACACATCCATGCCCGAGGCAGGAATCGAACCTGCGACCGTAGCAGTCTCGCGGTTCCGGACTGAAGCGCCTTTAACCTATTTTTCTATTTTTCCAGTTTACTGAAGAATCTGGAGCAGCGCTGTACCAAGTGTATCTCCCTCAAAGAAGACAATGTTGGGAAGTGAGATGTTTACAAAACAAACTTTGTTTTTCTTGCTATTGCTGCCAGAATTATCAAAACATTCTGATAATTCCATCCCTCAAGGTAATTTTCGCTACCAGTTCTCTCTTCCCTGTATTTCAGCTCAAGTATATTCTGGCTCGACATGTCCGTCGAAATGATTCTCTGACATTTCGCGTTCGCTTCTCACGCGCGCCAACGTTTGATACTTCTTTACGATGTAACTGCGAGTGCTGGGCCTCTCGCCGCACCCCCCCCCCCCCTCCACCCCGCGGACGGTAAACGGGGGAGGAGCCCGCACCGGCGCTGCGGTGTGGGTGTGGGTGGGGCGCTGGCCGCAGGCGGTGGCGCTGGCGCCCTAAGCCGCGCAGATAAAGGATTAGCGCGCGCCGACGTGCCGGGCTGAGCTGAGCCGATTACGGCCGCGTCGCGTCGCCCCCAGCTGGCTGCGTAACGAGCGGCTCCACGCCACGCCACGCCACGCCACGTCGTGCGATGCACAAAGAATAAGAGGATAACGCCGGGCCTGACAGCGGCTGTCGCGCGGATTAGCACGTGCTGACATCTTGCGGCGGTATGCACAGCTGCGGCCGCCGCTCTGCCCGCTGCACCCGCACCAGCCGCACTCTAACGCGCGTCTTCTGCCCAGCTGCCTGTCGTTTCCGCGTCTCTCTTGTACGACAGAAGGTAGTGCGAACAGTACGCAGTAGATTAAAAAATGGAGACGGCGTGAACTGTGGTGGGATTCGTGTGTTTCTCAGGCTGTTGCAGCTAGCAGATAACGGGTATAAACGTTGAGAAATACTACAGTGTTGCCACTGTGAGCAAAATGCGCAGCAGTAACGACAGTATTTACGAATACGTGGAATTTTTAAAGGTCCTAAAGCTGTTTCTACGCAGCAGGTAGCTCCATCCTCTCCACTGGCGATCATGGCAATCAGGCGCTAACTGACTAACAAACAGCATTGTAGAGACATTCCGCCTAAGGTCCGTCAGCATACATCGTCACGTTTCCTGCCGAACGGGTGCCCTACTGGCAGGCGCCGGCGCATATAACTTCCACCCTTTGTGGCATCATTGGATGACGTTTCTCGATACGGGTTCCTATCCTAGATTTGTTCCTCAAGAAACCCTGCACAATCCCTTGAAATCTGTCGCAACATTTATGGGACTTCCTGTATGTTTGAGTGAGTTGTATGGATTGAGAACAGTAGGATGGCTCGCTGTGGAGATGTGATGAAACGTCAAACATGAGCTATTGGGCTGAAATTGTCTGTGGCAGTACTGAGAATGAAGTTGCCTGACTTTCTGGTTTATCGAGGTGGACCATCAAACATGTCCAAACCCATGTTACACAATGTAAGATTAGCTACGACTTGTTAGTGACGACAGGTTTCTCAAAAGTCAGTGAATGCAGGTCAATCTCATCCAGTTATATATTGAACATTGCAAAGGTAACTACATGAAATGTACACATGAAGTTGGTATCTTGCAAATGGCCATTTCTCACAGTGGCACATGGTGCTGTAGGCCTACGTCTTCATAGTGACAAACAAAAAGAAACTGGACAGTGCTTCACTAGATGAATGTGATGCGATCTGATAAGTCACGATTCTGCTCTTTTAAGATGATGTTGGGTGTGGAGAGCTCTGACAATCTAATGAGGCTGTAATTCAGACTGAGTTTTTGGGGTGTTTTCTCTAACATGACTTGGACCCACGCATTCATTTTACCATGAACAAGAATCAGGATGCGTACTTCGACATTCTCGGGGATCAAGTGTTGGCCTTTCTTCTACATCTAAACGATATGTATGGTGTGGACACTCCCATTCTGCCAGATGACAACAAACGTTTTCACAGTGCTGCTCACATACATTCCTTGTCTTACGAACAATCACACACTTTACACTCTGAAGCGCCAGGGCAACTGGTATAGGCCTGGGTATTGAAATACAGCACCTGTTAGATCGGTTACTGCTGCTACAATGGAAGGTTATCAAGATTTAAATGAATTTGATCGTGGTGTTATAGTCGGCGCACGAGCGATGGGACACGGCATCTCCGAGCTAGCGATGAAGTGGGGATCTTCCCGTACTACCATTTCACAAGTGTACCGTGAATATCAGGAACTCTATAAAACATCAAATCTCCGACATCGATGGAGCCAAAAAAAGTCCTACAGGAACGGGAGCAACGAAAGAGAAGTGCAACCCTTCCGCAAATTGCTGCAGTTTTCAAAGCTGGACCATCAACGAACGAGTGTCAGCGTGAGAACCATTCAACGAAACATCATCGATCTGAAACTATCTCCTACAGAGGGTGAAGATAGCAACCAAATTTGCGTTTCGCGGTTTGGCAACTCTATAGGCCTAATTGTCAATGAGTGGTTTTCGCGCGATTAGCAATGTCTGAAGAAAGTTATGGACACTCTTCGTCTCTGAAGTGATGGCATTATAAAGCGTTGAGGCGATATAAGCGACATTTCTCTTGGGGATTGTACGGTGTCTTTTTGTAAATCGCCAGCTTAGAGCCTGGCGGTCTATCAATATTTATCTTGCATGCTAAATGGGGAAAGCTCATTTCATTTAGGCTACATGGGATTTGAGAACTGTGGTAGTCAAGCTGAGGTAGTGCAACTTGGCGACCGTGACGGATACCATTTTCGGCCCACGTTAACCACAGGTGGTCTCCTTTTACTGACCAGTTGGCGAGGGGTGAAGTTTGTAGCCGCTTTGCTGAAGCATTTTCTTAAAGGCCCACACACACAGGGGAAAAGCTAGCGCCCTTCCACACACGCACTCACACACACACACACACACCACACACACTCACTCACACACATACATCGAGTGGGTCTGCCCTAACCTGTTCGAATGTCTATAGGCGATGGACTTGCAGTCGGATTCGTGGTCTGGGTGCATGGGTTTGCCAGAGGATCTCTGCATACATGTCCCGACTGCTATCTACCAACCCACAGTCCATAAGTACAGGCAGTTAGGTCCAACAAGCAGTCGCCGTTGCTCACACACAGTTAGATGGGTCGGCAAATGAGACTGCACACGGTTTGGCAGTGAATGGCTGGATTTGAAATTCCAAGTTCTGCCTGAATTCTAAGGCACTGTTTCCCACAGGACTAAGTTCACCCATGTTTGGTGACTGTGTACAGGTATTACTGCTACAAAATTTCGAATTTCGGAGAGAGAGAGAGAGAGAGAGAGAAAGAAATAGTCGACACAGATTTATCAACTTATCGTAAGCTATACTAGAATCACGAACTGACACCATGAGTCGTGAAGGTCTGTCCACAAATCCGTAAGAATACGAAGGCGTGGAGATCTCTTCTGAACAGCACGTTGCAAGGAATCCCAAATATGGTCAATAATGTTCATATCTGGGGAGTTTGGTGGGTATCGGGAGTGTTTAAACTCAGAAGAGAGTTCCTGGAGTCACTGTGTAGCAATTCTGAAGGTTTACAGTGTCGCATTGTCCTGGTGGAATTACTCAAGTCCGTCGGAATGCACAATGGACATTACTGGACGCACCTGACCTGACAGGAAGCTTACGTACGTGTCACCCGTTAGAGTCGTATCTAGACGAATCAGGTGTCCCACATCACTCCAACTGCACATGCCCCACACCATTACAGAGCCTCCACCAGCTTGAACAGTCCCCTGCAGACATGCAGGGTCCATGGATTCAAGCGGTTGTCTCCATAGCCGTACACGTCCATCCGCTAGATATAATTCGAAAAGAGACTCGTCCGACCAGGCACCATGTTTCCAGCCATTAACGTCCAGTGTCGGTGTTGACAGGCCTAAGCGAGGCGTAAGGCTTTGTGTCGTGCCTTCGGCTCCGAAACCCCTTATCGATGATGTTCCGTTGAATGGTTCGCGCGCTGACACTTGTTGATGGACCAGCATTGAAATCTGCAGCAATTTGCGGAAGGGTTGCACTTCTGTAACTTTGAATGATTCTCTTCAGTCGTCGTTGGTCCCGTTGTTGTAGGATTTTTTTCCGGCCGGAGCTATGTCGGAGATCTGATGTTTTACCGGATTCCTGATATTCACGGTACACTCGTGAAACGCTTGTACGGGAAAATCCCTACTTCATCGCTACCTTGGAGATGCTGTGTCCCGTAACTCTGCGCCGACTATAACACCACGTTCAGACTCACTTACATGTTGATGACCTGCCATCGTAGCAGCAGTAACCGATCTAGCAACTGCGTCACACACTTGTTGACTTATATAGGAGTTGCCGACCGCAGCGCCTTATTCTGCCTGTTTACATATCTCTGTATTTGAATACGCATGCCTAAAAGAGGTTACTTTGACACTTCAGTGTATTTCTACTACTTGTGGGCTGCCGAGCTAGCTGTTCAAGACATTTCTCAGAAAACGAGCTCAGAAGTATTTCGCATGACTGTCTGTCCATGCCCCCGCAATAAATCCATAGACATCCCAGTCTACAGGGTGGTCCATTGGTCGTGACCGGGCCAAATATCTGACGAAATAAGCCTCAAACGAGAAAAACTACACAGAACGAAACTTGTCTAGCTTGAATGGGGAAACCAGATGGCGCTATGGTTGGCCCGCTAGATGGCGCCGCCATAGGTCAAACGGATTTTTTAAATAGGAACCTCCATTTTTTATTTCATATTCGTGTAGTACGTAAAGAAATATGAATGTTTTAGTTGGACCACTTTTTTCGCTTTGTGATAGATGGCACTGTAATAGTCACAAACCTATGGCTCACAATTTTAGACGAACAGTTGGTAACAGGTAGGTTTTTTTAAATCAAAATATAGAACGTAGGTACGCTTGAACATTTAATTTCGGTTGTTCCAATGTGATACATGTACTTTTGTGAACTTATTTCTGAGAATGCATGCCGGCCGCGGTGGCCGTGCGGTTCTAGGCGCTTCAGTCCGAAACTGCGGGACTGCTACGGTCGCAGGTTCGAATCCTGCGTAGGTCATGGACGTGAGTGATGTCCTTAGGTTAGTTAGGTTTAAGTAGTTCTAAGTTCTAGGGGTTAAGTCCCATAGTGCTCAGAGCAATTTCAATAATTTTTTTGAGAATGCATGCTGTTAGAGCGTGATTACCTGTAAATACTACATTAATGCAATAAATGCTCAAAATGATGTCCGTCAACCTCAATGCGTTTGGCAATACGTGTAACGACATTCCGCTCAACAGCGAGTAGTTCGCCTTCCGTAATGTTGGCACATGCATTGATAATGCGCTGACGCATGTTGTCAGGCGTTGTCGGTGGATCACGATAGCAAATATCCTTCAACTTTCCCCACAGGTAGTAATACGGGGACGTCAGATCCGGTGCTCGTGCGGGCCATGGTATGGTGCTTCGACGACCAATCCATCTGCCATGAAATATACTATTCAATACCGCTTCAACCGCACGCGAGCTATGTGCCGGACATCCATCATGTTGCAAGTACATCGGTAGAACACTACGTAGGAAATCAGAATACATTGCACCATTTAGATTGCCATCGATAAAATGGGGGCCAATAATCCTTCCTCCCATAATGCCGCACCATACATTAACCCGTTCTCGCTCCCCACGCCCGGGTTCCCGGGTTCGATTCCCGGCGGGGTCAGGGAGTTTCTCTGCCTCGTGATGACTGGGTGTTGTGTGATGTCCTTAGGTTAGTTAGGTTTAAGTAGTTCTAAGTTCTAGTGGACTGATGACCATAGATGTTAAGTCCCATAGTGCTCAGAGCCATTTGAACCATACATTAACCCGCCAAGGTAGCTGATGTTCCACTTGTCGTAGCCATCATGGATTTTTCGTTGCCCAAGAGTGCATATTATGCCGGTTTACGTTAGTTGTTGGTGAATGACGCTTCATCTACATCTACATTTATACTCCGCAAGCCACCCAACGGTGTGTGGCGGAGGGCACTTTACGTGTCACTGTCATTACTTCCCTTTTCTGTTCCAGTCGCGTATGGTTCGCGGGAAGAACGACTGTCTGAAACCCTCTGTGCGCACTCGAATCTCTCTAATTTTACATTCGTGATCTCCTCGGGAGGTATAAGTAGGGGGAAGCAATATATTCGATACCTCATCCAGAAACGCACCCTCTCTAAACCTGGCGAGCAAGCTAAACCGCGATGCAGAGCGCCTCTCTTGCAGAGTCTGCCACTTGAGTTTGCTAAACATCTCCGTAACGCTATCACGGTTACCAAATAACCCTGTGACGAAACGCGCCGCTCTTCTTTGGATCTTCTCTATCTCCTCCGTCAACCCGATCTGGTACGGATCCCACACCGATGAGCAATACTCAAGTATAGGTCGAACGAGTGTTTTGTAAGCCACCTCCTTTGTTGATGGACTACATTTTCTAAGGACTCTCCCAATGAATCTCAACCTGGTACCCGCCTTACCAACAATTAATTTTTTATGCTCATTCCATTTCAAATCGTTCCGCACGCATACTCCCAGATATTTTACAGAAGTAACTGCTACCAGTGTTTGTTCCGCTATCATATAATCATACAAGAAAGGATCCTTCTTTCTATGTTTTCGCAATAAATTACATTTGTCTATGTTAAGGGTCAGTTGCCACTCCCTGCACCAAGTGCCTATCCGCTGAAGATCTTCCTGCATTTCGCTACAATTTTCTAATGCTGCAACTTCTCTGTATACTACAGCATCATCCGCGAAAAGCCGCATGGAACTTCCGACACTATCTACTAGGTCATTTATATATATTGTGAAAAGCAATGGTCCCATAACACTCCCCCGTGGCACGCCAGAGGTTACTTTAGCGTCTGTAGACGTCTCTCCATTGATAACAACATGCTGTGTTCTGTTTACTAAAAACTCTTCAATCCAGCCACACAGCTGGTCTGATATTCCGTAGGCTCTTACTTTGTTTATCAGGCGACAGTGCGGAACTGTATCGAACGCCTTCCGGAAGTAAAGGAAAATAGCATCTACCGTGGAGCCTGTATCTAATATTTTCTGGGTCTCATGAACAAATAAAGCGAGTTGGGTCTCACACGATCGCTGTTTCCGGAATCCATGTTGATTCCTATAGAGTAGATTCTGGGTTTCCAAAAACGACATGATACTCGAGCAAAAACCATGTTCTAAAATTCTACAACAGATCGACGTCATAGACATAGGTCTACAGTTTTGCGCATCTGCTCGACTACCCTTCTTGAAGACGGGGACTACCTGTGCTCTTTTCTAATCATTTGGAACCTTCCGTTCCTCTAGAGACATGCGGTACCCAGCTGTTAGAAGGGGGGCAAGTTCTTTCGCGTTCTCTGTATAGAATTGAATTGGTATCCCGTCAGGTCCAGTGGACTTTCCTCTGTTGAGTGAATCCAGTTGCTCTTCTATTCCTTGGACACTTATTTCGATGTCAGCCATTGTTTCGTTTGTGCGAGGATTTAGAGAGGGAACTGCAGTGCGGTCTTCCTCTGTTAAACAGCTTTGGAAAAAGGTGTTTAGTATTTCAGCTTTACGCGTGTCATCCTCTGTTTCAATGCCATCATCATCCCGGAGTGTCTGGATATGCTGTTTCAAGCCACTTACTGATTTAACGTAAGACCAGAACTTCCTAGGATTTTTGTCAAGTCGGTACATAGAATTTTACTTTCGAATTCACTGAACGCTTCATGCATAGCCCTCCTTACGCTAACTTTGGCATCGTTTAGGTTCTGTTTGTCTGAAAGGTTTTGGCTGCGTTTACACTTGAAGTGAAGCTCTCTTTGCTTTCGCAGTAGTTTCCTAACTTTGTTGTTGAACCACGGTGGGTTTTTCCCGTCTCTCACAGTTGTACTCGGCACGTACCTGTCTAAAACGCATTTTACGATTGCCTTGAACTTTTTCCATAAACACTCAACATTGTCAGTGTCGGAACAGAAATTTTCGTTATGATCCGTTAGGTAGTCTGAAATCTGCCTTCTATTACTCTAGCTAAACAGATAAACCTTCCTCCCTTTTTTTATATTCCTGTTAACTTCCATATTCAGGGATGCTGCAACGGCCTTATGATCACTGATTCCCTGTTCTGCACTTATAGAGTCGAAAAGTTCGGGTCTGTTTGTTATCAGTAGGTCCAAGATGTCTCCACGAGTCGGTTCTCTGTTTAATTGCTCGGGGTAATTTTCGGATAGTGCACTCAGTATAATGTCACTCGATGCTCTGTCCCTACCACCCGTCCTAAACATCTGAGTGCCCCAGTCTATATCTGGTAAATTGAAATCTCCACCTAAGACTATAACATGCTGAGAAAATTTATGTGAAATGTATTCCAAATTTTCTCTCAGTTGTTCTGCCACTAATGCTGCTGAGTCGGGAGGTCGGTAAAAGGAGCCAATTATTAACCCAGCTCGGTTGTTGAGTGTAACCTCCACCTATAATAATTCACAGGAACTATCCACTTCTACTTCACTACAGGATAAACTACTCCTAACAGCGACAAACACGCCACCACCGGTTGCATGCAATCTATCCTTTCTAAACACCGTCTGTGCCTTTGTAAAAATTTCGGCAAAATTTATCTCTGGCTTCAGCCAGCTTTCTGTACCTACAACGATTTCAGCTTCGGTGCTTTCTATCAGCGCTTGAAGTTCCGGTACTTTACCAATGCAGCTTTGACAGTTTACAATTACAATACCGATTGCTGCTTGGCCCCCGCATGTCCTGACTTTGCCCCGCACCCTTTGAGGCTGCTGCCCTTTCTGTACTTGCCCGAGGCCATCTGATCCAAAAAACCGTCCAGTCCACGCCACACAACCCCTGCTACCCGTGTAGCCGCTTGCTGCGTGTAGTGGACTCCTGACCTATCCATCGGAACCCGAAACCCCACCACCCTATGGCGCAAGTCGAGGAATCTACAGCCCACACGGTCGCAGAATCGTCTCATCCTCTGATTCAGACCCTCCACTCGGCTCTATACAAAAGGTCTGCAGTCAGTCCTGTCGACTATGCTGCAGATGGTGAGTTCTGCTTTCATCCCGCTAGCGAGACTGGCAGTCTTCACCAAACCAAATAGCCGCCGGAAGCCAGAGAGGATTTCCTCCGATCCATAGCGACACACATCACTGGTGCCGACATGAGCGACCACCTGCAGATGGGTGCACACTGTACCCTTCATGGCATCCGGAAGGACCCTTTCCACATGTGGAATGACTCCCCCCGGTATGCACACGGAGTGCACATTGGATTTCTTCCCCTCTCTTGCTGCCATATCCCTAAGGGGCCCCATTACGCGCCTGACGTTGGAGCTCCCAACTACCAGTAAGCCCACGCTCTGCGACCGCCCGGATCTTGCAGACTGAGGGGCAACCTCTGGAACAGGACAAGCAGCCATGTCCGGCCGAAGATCAGCATCAGCCTGAGACAGAGCCTGAAACCGGTTCGTCTGGAGAGGCCTTCCGTTCAGCCCTCCGGAATGTCTTTCGCCCCCTGCCACACCTCGAGACGACCTCCCACTCTACCACAGGTGAGGGATCAGCCTCAATGTGGGCAGTATCCCGGGCAGCCACAGTCGTAGTCCGATCGGGGGATGCGTGGGACGAGCTGGCCGTCCCCGACAAACCCCCATCCGGACCCCCACAGTGATGCCCATTGGCAACAGCCTCAAGCTGTGTGACCGAAGCCAACACTGCCTGAAGCTGGGAGCGAAGGGCAACTCAGCCTGCATCCGAACACAGTAGTTGCAGTCCCAAATAGAACGTGTGCAAAAAATCTGTCATCGTCCCGTAATTTCTCTTGTGCCCAGTGGCAGAACTGTACACGACGTTCAAAGTCGTCGCCATGCAATTCCTGGTGCATAGAAATATGGTACGGGTGCAACAGATATTGATGTAGCACTCTCAACACCGAAGTTTTTGAGATTCCCGATTCTCGCGCAATTTGTCTGCTACTGATGTGCGGATTAGCCGCGACAGCAGCTAAAACACCTACTTGGGCATCATCATTTGTTGCAGGTCGTGGTTGACGTTTCACATCTGGCTGAACACTTCCTGTTTCCTTAAATAACGTAACTATCCGGCGAACGATCCGGACACTTGGATGATGTCGTTCAGGATGCCGAGCAGCATACATAGCACACGCCCGTTGGGCATTTTGATCACAATAGCGATACATCAACACGATATGGACCTTTTCCGCAATTGGTAAACGGTCCATTTTAACACGGGTAATGTATCACAAAGCAAATACCATCCGCACGGGCGGAATGTTACGTGATACCACGTACTTATACGTTTGTGACTATTACAGTGCCATCTATCACAAAGCGAAAAGTGTTCCAACTAAAACGTTCATATTTATTTACATACTACACGAATATGAAATAAAAAATGGGGGTTCGTTTTTTAGAAAAACGCAGTTGATATCCGTTTGACCTATGGCAACGCCATCTAGCTGCCGAACCATAGAGCCACCTGGTTTCCCCCTTCAAGCTAGATGAGTTTCGTTCTTTGTAGTTTTTTCGTTTGATGCTTATTTCGTGAGATATTTGGCCCTGTCACGATCAATGGACCACCCTGTATACTCGGTGGGCTAAAATCGCCTCCTACTGGCATTACATATTTACACGCTACTGGACCTAGACTTCCTGTGAGTGACTCTAGAATTGTCACAGCCGAATCAGGTGGCCTGTAAAAACATCTAACAATTACTTGGTGTCACCTTCACCTGTTATACACGACCAGATAGCTTCACTGTCCCACTGACTTTCGACCTCACTAGAGATATTATTTTTGTCAATTGCAATGAACACTGTCCCTTCTATTGTCTCCAATCTGTGCTTCCGGTATACGTTCCACGACTCGCTAAATATCTTAGAGCTTTCGACTTAGGGTTTCAGCCAGCTCTTGGTCCCAAGAATAATTTGAGGGCGAGAACTTTCCTGGAGAACAGTCAATTCAGGAATTTTATAACGAATACTTCGACAGTTTACTGCTAAAATTACAACATTCGAACCGTCTTTATTCTGAACGCCGTTTGACTTCCCTTGCTGCATATGACCTAGCGGAGTAGGTATTGAAGGTGAAAACTTGAAAAGGGTGGAAAGTATTAAGTACCTGGGAAGTGTAGTAGAGAAAAATAGAAGAAATGAGAAAGAGATTAGTGAACGTGGCAGACAGGTAGAAGCATTTCTCCAAAGTGTTAAGAGCCTGTCTTGGAATAAAGCTGCCCTTTAAAAAAAAAGTAAAGAATTGATGTATAGAAGTTACTACATCCCACTGCTGAACTATGCGTCTGAAACATGGGTAATGAAGGGAAGAGATGTGAGAAGATTACAGGCATGTGAAATGAAGTTCCTTAGAAGTAGAATAGGAAAAACGAGGAGAGATGGGGTGAGGAATGAAAGGATAATGGAAATAGTGAAAGAAGGACCATTGAAGAGCAGTACAGAATTATCAAGGCTAAGATGGTATGAACATAAGATGGTATGGGCACCTAAAGAGAATGAAAAACAAGAGGATTCCCAAGAAATTACATAAAATGCAGCTGCGAATGAAATGACCATGAGGAAGACCAAAGGATAGATGGCTGAAAGGTATAGAGGAGTCTGTTAAAGAAAGAGGCGGGGACTGGACCAGAGTGAACACAGAAAGATGATGCGAAAACAAGACTAAATGGCTCGCCTTATGTTCCAAACAGACACAGCATGGAGGTGGAAACTGTGCATGATGATGATGATGATGATGATGATGACGATGACGATGATGATGACAATAAAGCCCAAATGATGAGTTGCTATCAGTCGTTTCGCTATTTAGCTTTAATTTTATTATTATTTCGTATTTTTATTCTATGTTTTATTTATTTAAAAAGAAGAAATCTTTGTCTTCGGCAGGAGTCTCATATGTGCTGCTCACACATATTAATTTTAAATGTTGAGAAGGAGGTGTGGGCTGGGGTAATAGCTTTTCTTAATCATCTCGTGTAATAACTCACGCTGTAAATATTGTATACTGTAGAGGAAAGCTTTTATTGTGTTTACACCGAGGCAGCACGAATACAGAAAAGTCCGTTGTTCCGGTGGCAGAGGCTACATGACGTTAGGAAACCCCTGAGGCAAAAAGGAAGAGGCCATTTCAATGGTCCAGCAGGCTACAGCCAGTCGCTTTACCGCCCAACAGGTTGGCACCAGGTGCTGACCAGCTAATAAAACTCCTGAACACCGCCGCTCCTGGGCATTCTGGAACATCTTGGAAGGACCACAAGTTGCAGTCTCGCCCGTGGGAGCATTTTGTCTGTAGATACGCTCTGCCATGTTGCGGCAACGTCTAACGGTTCGTTACTTCTGGCACAATGGGGAAGCAGCAGCGCCAGCAGTGCGGTAGGTTCGCCGAAGTCTGCCACCCCGTCTTTTTGTTGCTTAAATGTAGTTCTCATGGTTTGGTATTCTTTCTCTCCACAATATCCTCAAATTAAACTTGTGTGGTTATAGGTCAATGCTCTTTTCATACGTAGTTCTGGGAATGTAGTCAGTGGAGGCTGCCCTTGTTTAAGAGTAACTTGTTCTGTATTGGTTTCAGAATACATCTCCTTGTTTACTTTCTAAATGTTTTATTTATTAGTTTTGCGATTACTGCCATCTTTCCCCAGCGAGTTTTTCATTTTCAATTAGAATAAAGAATTCGTCCATCCATACAGGCATCACACTGATCTTTTATTTCCTTCTTCTATAACAGATGTCGTGATCTGCCTTAGTTTGTTTCATACCCACCCTTATAAAGGCTTCGTGCAGACATGTGTTAGAGCAACGGACATTGTTTCAGCCCAAAAATGCTTTTCTTCGGTCGTCAGATCTTCACTTTTTCTGTATAAACTTTTCTATACTCTTCTGACGGGACCGCATATATTTTTTCACTTAATTTCCCATTTAACTAGACTGTCTTTACATGCATTTGGTGTATTAGTATGTCTTCTTTTCTTGTTAGAGCTAAAATGCATTTAAGTGATTCGTATTTTACCACTGGCGAAAATATTTATTTGTAGCCTGTTGCTTGTTTTTTGGAATATCCTTTAACTTCAGGTCGTGCTTTCTCTTTTGGTGCTGCAATAGCAGGATTTTATTTTTATTTTGTGACTTTCACGGTGTTTCCCTTTTTAGCATTTCAGTCCATTCGAAAATTTAAGTTCGAGGAAATGACTCCAGTTTTCTTTCTATAGCTTCTCTCCATTGTTGAGAAATCGGACCACTCATAGCCTCTTCAACTATCGTAGGTTCATCATTAAAGTGTTGGACTACACACATTTCATAACCAGGGTATTCTTTAGGTTTAGATACACAAGAGGCACATCTTTTTTCTTCCCCTTCTCCATCTTCCATAGCTTCATCTTCATATAATGTACCTCTGTGTTCCTTACCATCTTCTTCCAGTTCTTCAGTTTCTATTTCTTTTTCAGAATTAGTATTTATTGAACTTGATGATGTTAATGGAGTGATTGTACTTTCCTGATGACTCTCCTTTATTTCGTTTTTATTATTATCAAAGAATACATCTTCTTATTTGTAAGAGTTATGTCTCGTTAAACTTTTGACTCTTCATATGGTCTAAAAAATTTTTTATGTGATCGATTGTCAAAATACACGGCTATCGACATCGCCTCTGCCCATATCATTTAAATAACCTAGCATCAGTTAACATATTTGTTGTTTTTTCAACCGTAATCGTATTCGCTCTCTCTGCAGATATATTCTGGTACTGACTGTATCTGACGATGATTCGATGCCTGATTCCTACTTCGTTCAAACCTTTTTTGAATCTGTGATTGGTATACTTTGTTCCATTATCAGATCTGAAAATTTTAATCTTCCTTCCCATTTCTCCCTCTACCATATTGCAAAAACTCTCAAAATTATCACTAGCTTGATTTTCAGACCTTAAAAAGTAAACATGGTTATATCTTAAATAGTCGTCTAAAGAGGCAAGAAAATAATTACGACCTTCTACAGGCTCATACTTCATCAGGCACTAAACACTCATATGTGTTAAATGCATGACTTCCTTGGACTATTTAAAGAATAATCTAAGCTGTTTCCATTGAATAAAACTTTCTCAGGTTTCCTAGCATTTACCGCAGTCTTCCACTCCTGCTACAGCATCCTTTAATAACAACATTGCTTTTGTATTCAGGTGCCCAAGTTTTCTGTGCCATAAGAAATTTTTTGGAGCGTGCTCAGAACGGTTTACATCTCCATCTGCATCCGTAAGAGTATCTAGCTTAAAAATTTCTTCTTGCTATTTGCCTTACAGATAACAAGCTAGTTGTAACATACTGTACATAGGAAACACCACGTGCCACAATGCTTTTCGATTCTCCGTTTACAGTTACATTATCATCAACGTGACCAGCACCATCTTCAAGTGCGCTCCGCAACTTGTCTCAGACTTATTTTGCCATCACAGTTTTCTCTATGTGTACATAGTCCACTGGATCATAAATAATATCAACTCAGTTCTTACCTTCAGGTCCTTATTTGCACCGTCTCTAATGACCTCGTTGTCGACGGGACGTTAAACACCAATCTCCTCCTCCTCCTTATTTGCATAAATTTTGCTCTGTTTTTTCAGTGTGCCATTCTCTACGTTCCATAAATCTCCATGTCTAAGTATGCTTCCACAGTAAATTTCCATATAGTGCAGTTATCACGATGTACAAGTCGCTTTATTAGTGATATTTGTGCCGCACTCATTTTTCACAGTTGCCTTTACTGCTGGTGACTCTGTTAAGTTACGCAAAGTCCTGCGAGGCCGACTCATCCCGGTAGCTTTCACGACACACTTTTTTATCCAGTAATATTCTTCTTATTCTTTTCTTCTGTGTATCAGAATACTTATTCCGAAACAATTCACTTATGCCTGGACACATAATTTATTAGAACTAGCGCAGTGAAATAAATAATTCTGAACACCACATTGCAGGAATAAGACAAGTTTATTTGAACATTCACGATTACATAGAATTCACACATAACAGTACGTGGTCATAGTAACACTACATACTAAACAAAATATTGCGAGAGAGATCTATTAGACTCTGCACAGTACACTTTCCTGGTGACACATGCATACTAAATACACTGAAGCGCCAAAGAAACTGGTTTAGGCATGCGTATTCAAATACAGAGATACGTAAACAGGCAGAATACGGCGCCTATATAAAACAACAAGTGTCTGGCGCAGTTGTTATATCGGTTAATGCTGCTACAATGGCTGCTTATCACCATTTAAGTGCGTTTGAACGTGATGTTATAGTCGGTGCACGAGCGATGAGACACAGCATCTCCGAGGTAGCAATGATGTGGGGATTTTTCTTTACGACCATTTCGCGAGTGCATCGTGAATGTCAGGAATCCGATAAAATATCAAATCCCCTACATCGCTGCGGGCGGAAAAAGATTCTGCAAGAACGGGACCAACGACGACTGAAGAGAATCGTTCAATGTGACGATTGGGCTTTCGGAGCCGAAGTCCCACTCGTGTACCCTTGATGACTGCATGACAAAAAGCTTTACGCCTTTCCTGGGCCCGTCAACACCGACATTGGACTGTTGATGATTGGAAACATGCTGCCCGGTCGGACGTGTCTCGTTTGAAAGTGTATCGAGCGGATGAACATGTTCGGGTATGGAGACAACCTCATGAATCCATGGACCCTGTATGTCAGCAGGGGGCTGTTCAAGCTGGTGGAGTCTCTGTAATGGTGTGGGGCGTGTGCAATTGGAGTGATATGGGACCCCTGATACGTCTAGATACGACTCTGGCAGGTGACACGCACATAAGCATCCTGTAGGATCATCCGAAACCATCCATGTCCGTTGTGCATTCAGATGAACTTGGACAATTTCGGCAGGACAATGCGACACCCTAAACCTCCAGAATTGTTAAAGAATGTCTTAAGGAACACTATCCTGAGTGTAAACACTTCACCACACTCTCCAGACATGAACAGTATTGAGGATATCTGGGATGGCTTGCAACGTGCTGTTCAGAAGAGATCTCAACCCCTCCATACTCTTACGGATTTATGGACAGCCCTGCAGGATTCATGGTGTCACTTCCCTCCGGCACTACTTATGACATTAGTCGAGTCCATTCCACGTCGTGCTGCAGCACTTCCGCGTGCTCGTGGGGGCCCTATACTATATTAGGTAGGTGTACCAGTTTCTTTAGCTGTTCAGTGTATATTGTTCATATATCCCCATCACGTCGTCTAATGACGTTTTCGTTTTACAACGAGAGAGGAGAAACACGATTTACCCTTTCTAAGACAAGTTTTGTCAAAACTTGGATCAAATATGAGACCACACACGAGTGAAAGGCTTGTTTAAACTTGTATTACGGTTGTGAAGTTGGTACGCAGTTCTGAGTGATAGGAGGTCGAAGATACGGCTAAAGGTGAAAGTATAAGAGGCAGTCAGATGAAAACGAGACAAATGGAAAAAAGTAAGTAAACTGTTTATTATTTGATAAGTAATCTGCAGCACTATTAATACATTTATCCCACTGTGAGCCGACTTCGTCCGAAGCAAATCGACAGCCACGAATGTCTTTCTTCAGAGCTCCAGAAACATGCAAAGCGCTTGTGCGTAGGTCGGGGCTGCATGGTGGACGTTTAAGGGCTTCCGAGCAAAACTTCTGCAGCGTGATCGAAACAACCGTGGCAACATGTGGGCGGATGTTATCCTGCAACTGAATGATACCGACCGTCAATTCTCCTGGGAGTTTGGACTTCATAGTATGCTTCAATGTTTGCAAAATGTAAATGTACCACTGTGAATTAAATGTGGCGTCTTGTCCAGAAAGTGAATGAGCAGCGGGGCCTTGCACTCAAAGAAAAACGTCGTCATGTCTTCCCCGGAGCTTGCGTGCCTGTTGTTTCGACTACACTGCAGAGGTTTCGTCTCCCCCTGCGATTATCATATTTTTAGAGTCCCGGAGAAAGATATTTTTTGCCGTCAATTTTCTTCAGTCGAAGAAGCGCACGCCTGAGTACAATCGTAGATCGGTGGGCATGCACGATTATTTTTCCATGAAGGCATTGATTGACTTCTTCACTACGGGATAAGAGTATTAACAGTTACAGTTCTGGCGACTACTTTTGAAATAAAGAACCGTTTATTTAATTTTCTTGTAAGTGTCTCGTCTCCTATTGACAGCCCCTTATATCAGCTTGAGTCAGTGTCATGTCGTGATAAACTGCCGCACGAGAGATACAGACCGTTACTCAAGTGCAAGTGTGCCCCCATTTACAAGTACTCATTATGTGGCCAGTAGGGATATTTTCTGAGAGAAAAACCAACTGAAATTGTTATCGTGGTCGATCATCTACGAAGACTGCTCATCAACGTTTGTTACTGAAATTTTCGAGTACGATAACGCATTTTAAAGAACAGGAACACGTTAAAGAATAAAAGTAGTAGCATGGAATCAGTGACCGACATAAGCAAAGAATAAACAGAGTTGCGTTGAAATGCATGCAACCCCTGGTGCGTTGCTAAGCAACGGGCAGCGCGCCAGGGCGCCTCTCGCCGCCTCCGGAGTTGCGAGCGTGGCCGGTTCTGACCCCGCGACCTGCGGCCGCACTACCGCCCACGAGTACTAGTTGCAGTTGTCGTTGCCAGTATCCATGTCTGCTCCACGCTAAGTGGATCTTGCCAGCTCTCTGACAGCATCCTCAGCGTTAAGCAGGGTACATGACGAGGAGGTATGTCAAGTTCATTCTACCGCGTATCGACGATCTACGACATGTTACTGTCATAGGGGAAACCTATTAATATAGTGTAATCTATCGGGTTTTCTCGGCGTGGTTGTTCAATAGCGCACACGCAGTTATTAACATAGTATTTATCTAAGTGTCTAAAATGTAGTTTTTAGTTACTAATTGTTACATTATTTGGTAATTTCCAAGAATGATTGTCTCTCGAAGTCGCGATGTCCAATCGATACATATCGAACGTGCGATCCTAAATCGATCAGGCGACTCTGGTGGCGGACGTTATGAGTATGTTTACGGTGGTCACTACAGCAACAATAAAAGAAGAGCGTTACAAAAATACTTGTAATTACAAAGGAGACGACTTACCTCACTCGCTGTGGGTGTTGTCATGTTTAAGTCGATGTGACGTGTATGCTACGGGAATAATTCTCTTTTTGCCATTAATTCGCGGAGGTGTGTAACTTAGAGCAACTAAGGGAACGACGGAAAACAGATAAAAATGACGATCACAAATAATGGTTCATAACGTCCCCCACCAGAGTCGCCTGATCGATTTAGGATCGCACGTTCGATGTGTACCGTTTAGACCCGGCGACTTCGAGAGGCAATCATTCTTGGAAATTACCCATTGTTTTAAATTAAGTGAACACGATGAGAAATTATAGCAACGTGAGAGACTATTTAGGTAATGGACTCCTTTTACCTCCACTCGAAATAATTTTTATAATGTATTTATTATTCGAATCAAGAGGATGTTTCGATTCTAGCTGTCGGCTTTGACTAGTGACGCCGTGTTAACAGTTCCTGTAACATCATTTCTCGGGTCGTATTTTTACTGTATTTCTTTGTAACGTTAATCGCTGAGATATTCTCGATGGTTTCGAGAGAATATTTTTTAAAATCTCTGTTGTGATTGTGGAAGAAAATACTGTATTTACTATATCAGCGGAAAAATCAATACTTGTCCGATTTATTTGTTCTATTTTCTGTGTAATATAGAGGTCACTGCAGTTAATAGCGCTACACGTGATTCCATTAATTTCACTGAAAATGCGGAAGTGTTGAAAGTGGAATTGCTTGCGTGTGTTTCACTGTAGAAAAATTATCTGAGGAAATCAGGGATCCTCTGACGACTATAAATTGGATGAAAAGCTATTATCTTGTAGATAGCAAATCCGTTTAAATACAGTGTTTGGAAGCGATATGTAGTTGGAAAGGTTTCCGAGAAATGTTCTGAGAGCCATTTTACGCGATGATGCAGTATATATCAGATGTGGCGATCTATTCGCTATGTTACATGGCCCGACAAATCAAGGCCGACTGTGAAAAATATTTTTACTATTGAGATTTTTATGAAGTGACCAGTCTGGTATGCTGCTCACGAAATTGTCCGAAAACCGCACTGATTGGTTCTCATTATATAGGAAATTATATTCAGAGTTTGACATAAAAAGAGACGTTCGTGTAGTGACCACTACGTTCTATTTAATAAAAAAGCGAATAACCAGTGAGTCAGTAATAGTGTCAGCTGAGTGGCCGTGTTATAAAGGATTATACACGAGTAGCTGAAACCATTTAGTGTGAACCGTTACATCTAACTTAGAAAAAAAGACACTACGGCATGTACAAATACAACAGAGGGGCGGGGGAAGCAGTGGATGTTGCACTTAGAGTCCTATTTAGATTTTCCAGAAAATCTGTGTACTTTTGAATTATTGTTAGAAAGTGTAAGGGAAACTTGTATTTCAAAAACTGAAATTTGTGTGTTTTATTATTTTGATAATGGGGTCAGTATTGTGGGTATAACTGTGGTTTTCCTGTTAAAATTTAGTTTTTCAGTCTATTGATGAAGTACGGTCAATGAGGTTGTCGACACAATGCAATGAGAAAATGTCTAGTGGAGTCGGAGATTTATTTTTATTGTAAATGGAAATGAGCGTTTGGCGTCATTGGCCGGGAGGCCCCTTGCGGGGCAGGTCCGGCCGCCTTGGTGCAGATCTTATTACATTCGACGCGCGCCGGATATTTTTATGGTGGATAATTCTGAGAAGGGATATATTTGTTTTAACTGGTTTCGTAGGTACTTTAAATTTATGAATAGGTCGTATTGTTTATTGATATTTATTAATTATTCTTTACTTTTGTTCTGTTTCTGCACCGATTGCTGTTTCGTCTTTTAGTGGTGAGATTTTTTTTATTTACGTACATTTATGGTTAATTTTGATTTATTGTGTGTGGCGCTATGTGAAAATACTCAGTTGTTATTGGTAAGTATTACAGAATACCCTATAACTGTAATGCTTGTTTTTGCCGTAGTATTTTGTGTGTGATGGTTTCCAGCTGTCCTACTGGTATGCAGTACAGTTTGCTACAGTTGTATATTGAACGGACTACAACAGTTTGCCCCCCCCCCCCCCCCTACCCTGCACCCTCACCCCACGAATCCTCCCGGCATCCTGTCTTCTGGGGCTGTGACACTGGGTTATGTGATTTCTGTGAAATACGTTACAAGATTCACGTGTTAAACTTAGGTATCTCACTGTTCACTTTAGGTAAAGTGTATTTGGCGACTATTAGCTTCGATCTTTTTTACGATGCCTTTTTTTGGTTGGCTTATTTCTGTCGTGTATGTTTTGAAAAGAAGTGAATCGAAGCGCTTGCGATTTGGAGCAAGGAAAGGAAGTCAAAAATAAGGTGGACTGATAACATAAGAAATCAGGAGGTTCTCCTTAGACTCAGCGAGGAAAGTGAAGACCACACTGACACGAAGAAGAGACAGTATAACAGCAGATTAGATAAGACATCAGCAGATATAACTTTCACTGTACTAGAAGGAGCTGCATGCATCCACGTATGTCAGAAGGAACTTCGCATCGCACTTCTGAACAACGGGCACTGCAATATCGTATTTATCAGCCGACACCGGGCAAGCGAATTTCAGTTAAAATGCCTGGCCTGCACGGGATTAAACATAATTAGTGTGCATGTGCAGAACACATGGTTGACGACGTATGAAAGTTTGGATTTGGCCGTGCGTCGTGCTCGGATAGTCTAACGCTAAGTCCGCCACTCGCAGTATGGGGAAAATCCGGTTCGAGTTCCATTCCGGCACAAATTTTCACGGTCGTCATTCCATTAAACAGCTGATGGTTGTCTATATTCGCAAATGCGAATACGTTACATGCATTTCATAATGGCTGTAGTCACCGCAGTGCCTGTTTCTTCGGACATGCATGCACTCTTGCCGGAAGGAATTTTGCATCGTACTGCTGAACAACACAGGCACTGCATTGTTGTATACAGTTAATGAGTGTACTTTATCTGATAAGAAGCATCCGGACACACCTATGTAACGCGGAATGACACGAAAGGCGAACCAACCAGTATTAAAAGTGGCGGGGAATACTGTGTTGTCATTAGAAAAGCAGTAACACCAAAGTGTGTCGTTCAGGAGAGCTCAGTGGATTAGTAATTGGACGTTGAAAATGGTTCAAATGGCTCTAAGCACTATGGGACTTAACACCTGAGGTCATCAGTCTACTAGACTTAGGACTACTTAAACCTGACTAACCTAAGGACATCACACACATCCATGCCCGAGGCAGGATTCGAACCTGCGACCGTAGCAGCAGCGCGGTTCGGACTGAAGCGCCTAGAACCGCTCGGCCACAGTGGCTGGATGTTACATGAGTGACAAAAATATCAGAAGCATTTCAACGCTTTTAAGGCTGCACAATTAGACTGTAGTAATATGGTTGTAAAGTGGAAACTGGAAATTTGTGGTAAGTTCCTATGGGACCAAACGAGAAAGACAGGCCGTGGCGCGTACGTCACGAAGGTAGGCCGAGCTCGCTCGCTCGCTTGCTCAGCTCAGTAGAAAAACTGCGTTTCTACACCTGTTAACTCGTAACTGGGTGTATATGTGGAAACAAGAATTGCATCTTCTACTGAACTCCACTATTGTATTGTTATTAGTCCTACAATGATAGAATGTGCATGGGCCTGCTAATAATTTTTTACAGCTGTACTGGCGTGCAATAAAATTAAAAACATGTCAAAATGATTATCAGTTGCATAAGGCACCACATCTTGTATGAAATGAGGACTGTTACGCAGAAGAGACTAAATGCTACAAACAAGCCGTTATATCGTTCATGTCGAAAATTGATTTTAAATTTTGTTGTACGAGTAGTAATCAGTAAGACTTCATAATACCAGATTGCACTAGAAGATGCAATTCTCCTTAGTATACCTTCGTGACGTACGGGCCGCGGCCTGTCTTTCTCGTGGGCCTCGGTGACTAAACTGCTGAGGTCATCGGTCACTAGCCTAACACACTACTTAATCTAACTTAAACCAACTTAACGCTAAGGACAAACACACACACACACACCCATACCCGAGGGAGGACTCGAACCTCCGACGGGGAAAGTCACGCTAACCTTGGCAAGGTGCCCCAGACCGAGCCCGCGCGAGCAATGTGGAAACGCGAAGGCACAACCACAGCTAAACCAAGAGCAAGTACGCCTCAGGTACTGAAGGACAGGCCCCGTCGAGCATTACGGAGGAGGGTTGTAAGAAATCACACGAAATAAGCGGAAGGTTCAAATGGCTCTGAGCACTATGGGACTTAACATCTGAGGTCACCAGTCCCTTAGAACTTAGAACTACTTAAACCTAACTAACCTAAGAACATCACACACATCCATGCCCGAAGCAGGATTCGAACATGCGACCGTAGCAGTCACGCGGTTCCGGACTGAAGCGCCTAGAACTGCTCGGCGGCCAAGGCTGCCCTAAGCCGAAGGAACCACTCGTGAATTCCAAAGTGTTTCGAGCAGACCACCTAGCACAATGACTTTGGGTGAGAAGTTAAAAAGAATGGGATATAATGGTGGGACAGCTTCTGATAAGCCACACATTTCTGCAGTCAGTACTAAGCGACACTAGAGATGGTGTAAACAGCGACACCACTGGACAGTGGATGACTGGGAACGAGTGATTTGGAGTCATCAGTCACGCTGTCTCCTGTGACATTCCGTTGAAAGGGTTTAGGTTTGGCGAATGCCTGGAGAACTGGTAGTGCCAACAGTGAAGTACAGATGAAGTGGTGGGGGTGATTTTCGTGGTAAGAGGGTGGTCACCTTGTTACAGTTAAGAAAACACTAAACAGAGTGGAATACGAACATATTGTGCAGCAGTGTATACTGCTTGCAGTAGACGAAATTTCGGAGACAACGATTGTTTGTGAGAGCATGAGAGTTCACCCTGCCATAAAGCAGCGTCCGTGAGGCAATGGTTTGTGGACAGTAACATTTCTGAAATAGACGGGCCTCCCCAGAGATGTGACTTGGACATCCTAATGGAACACCTTTGCGATGAGATAGAACGCCGAATTCGCTCCAGGCCCAGAGCCCAACTTCACTACTTTCTCTGGTTTCGGCTCTTGAGAAAGAATGGGCTGCCATTCCTCCAAAGACACTCAGGCACCTCACTGAAAGTCTTCCCAGCAGACTTCACGACGTCATAAAGGCGAAAGGTGGACACACCCACTATTAATGTCATCTCCATTAATAGGTGTACGTAGGCGTTTGAGCAGATAGTATATCTGCCCATTCGAAGTTCGATTCCTTTACGGTGACTGCCTTTCAGTAAAAGGCATCTCTGGCGAGGAGAAGCAACTGAAAGAGCTGAAAACAAATAGGGGAACTCCCATTTTCAGTTGTGTTTTGTGTTTTAATAACTTTTTGTGAATTTCGGTGCGAGATAAGCCACTAGTTTTTTTTTTTTTTTTTTTTTTTTTACTATACGCCCTTCCCTTAACTGACATGTAATCTTAACTGCACTCCACGCTATACGTTAGTAGTTATATAAAACCTTTATATGGGTCCATTGTTCTGTTACATAAAATTTGTTAATGGGATTGTGTCCTGTGCTGCCCAGTCATTTTTTATGCAATTACATTTTAAACAATTTATTTCTTTTTTCCTATGGTTTCCCTCATCGTGTGAACTGATTGACAGCAATGTGATATTGAATCAATGGAAATGGCTATTTCAGTAATTTTATCTTTTGAAATGGGAGTTTTAGAAGCATCTAAGGAGTTTAACGTAACCAAATCAACGATGGAAAGATATTTTCATAAAGCTAAGAATAATACTGGGATGGCACGTTCTTAAGGACCAGAGGGGCGTGGCCCCTCTAGAAATTTTGTGATGTAATTTTATTCGGTGTATTTTTTTCAGTGTTATATCAAACAGTTTGCCAAAGGCCTTGCCGCAGTGGTAACACCGGTTCTCGTCAGATCACCGCAGTTAAGCGCTGTCGGGCTGGGCTAGCACATGGATGGTTGACCATACTGTCTGCCGAGCGCTGTTGGCAAGCGTGGTGCACTCAGCCCTTGTGAGGCAAACTGAGGAGCTACTTGATTGAGAAGTAGCGGCTCCGGTCCCGTAAACTGACCTACGGCCGGGAGAGCGGTGTGCTGACTACATGCCCTTCCATATCCGCATGCAGTGACTCCTATGAGCTGAGGATGACTCGGCGGCAGGGCCATTATGGCCTGTTCGGGAGGAGTTTAGAGTTTTTTTATCAAAGAGTTTGAGTATGAGATGGCTTCGATGTAGTACGAGTGACACGCACCAGAGATAACCAGGCCCAGTTTCCATTGCTCCTTTCAGGGATACGATGTTGCTCTGAGTTGTCGATGGTCGGGTCATTCTAGCAGTGCCAGGGACCAGCGTCAGGTGGCTAATAATCTCTCTACGCCACCTGCCCGTAAAACTGCAGTGACAGTGACGTGACCAAGCAGTTAGCAGTTTCCCGCTCTCCGCTTTGGCCCTCGGCGTAGCATAGCTTAGGGGCAGCTAGGGCGGGCTCCGTGGACGGAGCAGCTCACGCATGCCCCTCTTTGCCCCGCACCCCAGCGAAGCCTGCTGCCCCTCTCGCCTCCTTGCCCTCCTGGTTTACACAGTGTTTGGGGCCAGGCGGCCAGGGCCCGTAACCGGAGCCGTACCCACGTGCTGCTGCCTCCCTGCCAGAACTGCCAAAGCTGCTGTACCCCACCCCCCTCCCGGAAAAACTATTTCTGCAATTTTTTCTACTCAGATATAAGAATTTTGTAATTTGTTAAATCGGTTTAGTAAAAATTAAGCGTTATTGAAATACATTATTTAAATGCACTACATAGGCGAAAAATATTGCATCCAACAAATTAAATGTATCAGTGTAGGAAATAAATTGCAAATTGTACAGATTTTCTAAAAGAGTTGAGAGTAAAACAAAATCTGTCATTGTTTGTGGTAGGTACTGTACATTGATTTTATCGTGATGTATAGTACAAAACAGAATTTATTTGCTCCTACAAATCATTAATAATGTCTGAATCATTAATAGTAAATAAAGGAAGAAAAGCCATAAGTAAGTGTTAAGAACACATTCCTTTCCAAGAATTGCGATCTCATTGTAATATTACTTTTCTTTTTCTTGCTTTGAGCGCAGCAAACTCGTTGATAATGTTACTGAAGTCTAATTTGGCAGCTGCGTCATGTTATAGCTGAATTTGACAGTCTGCCTCACCTACACTCGACCGCAAGTAATTTTTCATCATTTTTAATTTGCTGAAAGTGCTTCGTAATTGCCACAAATATCCTTAATGTTATTTCATCGACATCAATACTCTGCGATTCATGCTTCAGTGCCTGACAGAGTATTCATCGAATCAAAAAATGTTCAAATGTGTGTGAAATCTTATGGGACTTAACTGCTAAGGTCATCAGTTCCTAATCTTACACACTACTTAACCTAAATTATCCTAAGGACAAACACACACACCCATGCCCGAGGGAGGACTCGAACCTCCGCCGGGACCAGCCGCACAGTCCATGACTGCAGCGCCCTAGACTGCTCGGCTTCATCGAATCACCTTCACAATAATTCCCTATTATCCAAATTTTGAACCCCCCGCGGAAAATATGAACATCTATATCTTTCTGTGCGAGCTCTGATATCCATTGTTTTATTATGATGACCATTTATCCCTCTGTATGTTGCCGTCAACAAAATATTTTCACATTCGAAGGAGAAAGTCGGCGATTGAAATTTCGTGAGAAGATCCCACCTCAACGAGAAACGCCTTTGTTTCAATGATGTCCACACCAAATCCTGTATCACTTCCGTGACACTCTCTCGTCTATGTCTCGATAATGCAAAATATCTTCCTCTGCCGGCCGGAGTGGCCGAGCGGTTCTAGGCGCTTTAGTCTGGAACCGCGCGACCGCTACGGTCGCAGGTTCGAATCCTGTCTCGGGCATGGATGTGTGTGATGTCCTTAGGTTAGTTAGGTTTAATTAGTTCTAAGTTCTAGGGGACTGATGACCTCAGATGTTAAGTCCCATAGTGCTGAGAGCCATTTGAACCTTTTTTTTTTTTTTTTTTTTTTTTTGTCTTGTTCTTCTCTGAACTTTCTTGATGTACTCTGTTAATCCTATCTGGTATGGATCCTACTCCGTGCAGCAGTACTCCAAAAGAGAACGAACAAGCGTAATGCAGGCAGCCTCTTCAATAGATCTGTTGCATCTTCCAAGTGTTCTGTAAATAAAATGCAGGCTTTAATTCACCTTCCCCAGAACATCTTCTATGTATTATTTCTAATTTAAGTTGTTTGTAATTGCAAATCCTTGGTATTTAGTTGAATTTACGATCTTTAGATTTGACTGATTTATCGTATAACCGAAGTTTAACGGATTCGATGTCCTCAAACTTTTCATTAGTTAGGGTCAATTGCCAATTTTCGCACTACACAAACATTTTTCCTAAAGGGTTTTGCAATTCGATGTTTTCGTAAGCATCTAGTAACCAATACATCGAAAACAGAAGAGTAAAAATATCCAAATGGCAATCTCCTCAGCTCTTTCCACCCGAAGAATTTGACAGCAGCTATTTCGTTAACTAGCTCTGCTGTATCGAAGTTTCTGCTATATTTGGCACCAACATCTGCTGTATATGTCTCAAAATAAGATACAGAGCTCTCATTGAACGCTTTCCTGGCAGGAAATTAAAGTAAGATTTAATGATGTGTTATATGTCAAATCCGTTACCCGTTTCACTTATTATTCTACGAAATTTTTTGAATCAGTCTAGCTTAAAACGTTTCACTCCAGTCCTCAGTTGGCTGAAATCGCAAAAACAGGAAGCCTACCTTTTACTAGCATACTATTTACTTAAACATCTGGTGTCCTACCTTTGAGATCCTACAGCATTGTAATGAAGTACCAGCAGAAACTCCATTGTTGAAATGAGTTAGTTCTGTAGTCAGTAGTGTTCCCTATTCTGGAGTAGTATCGCTAAAACTCGAGTATTCTTACAGTGCTTTTAAAATGAATAAAGCAGATTTTTTGCTAAAAATGCCCTTTAATTTACTGAGTATGGAACAGAAGCTAGAAATCAAGCATTGAAGTGTTGGGCGCACATCAACAAACTATAATATTACACACACCACACAAAAGAAGTACTTTATTATTAGCTACAATTTAGAGTTTTTCTTGGATTAAGCCTATAATTATAAGTGTATAATTACCATATGTACCAGTTTTCTAGTGTTTTTTAAGCAGTGAGACACAAGTGAAGGTTATGCAACAAACAATTCGGAGCAATTCCATTATAAAGTTTTTTAGCTTTTTTTGGGCCCCCAACGAAAATGAGCACAAGTCGCCACTGGAATAATACCAATTACAGAGTTGACAAATCAGGTGGATAACTGAAGATTATGTTCACCGAACAGAAAGAATACTAGCTGGTAGCATCCCTGTAATCAATGGAGAACAGTCTCTTTAGTCCAACGAAGAACCATCTCATCGTCATATCGTTAACCTATAGATTAGCAGAAATAATTGGCTTACCACACAGTTTTGACAAAGAAACACGTCTAGCCCGGCTGCACTGGGCTATATGTGTTATTAGTTAGGCATCCTACGGCGTCTATTCGCAAGCCAGCAAACACATCTGGCTCACGAGTGATGGGATCCAATAAAGTAATAGTAGCAGTAACTTGGTATTAAGCATTAAAAATAACTGAATAGTTATCACAATGACATTACAAAACTTTTTATTGTTAACGATATTTTTGAAGATTCAGTTTCTCTTAGCCTAAACGTTTTATGAATCAACTTTAGGTGTGACCGAGCGGTTCTAGGCGCTTCAGTCTGGAACCGCGCGACCGCTACGGCCGCAGGTTCGAATCCTCCCTCGGGCATGGATGTGTGTGATGTCCTTAAGTTAGTTAGTTTTAAGTAGTTCATGTTCGAGGGGACTGATGACCTCAGGTGTTAAGTCCCATAGTGCTCAGAGCCATTTGAACCATTTTGAATCAACTTTATGTCTTAGTTTTAATATGGTATTCCTAATAATTTCAACAAAATGAGCAGCAACCAGCAGCTGTTTGCTGATGACACTGTGGCGTACAGGAAATTGTGTCGTTGATTGACTGTAGGAGGTTACAAGACGGCTTGGACAGAATTTCTGTTTGCTGTGATGAATGGTACCCTTCTCTAAGTGTAGGACAATTTAAGTTAATGCAGGTGAGTAGGAGAAATAGTCCCGTAATGCTCGAATACAGAATTGGAAGTGTACTGTTTGTCTCAGTCACACCGATTAAATATCTAGGCGTAATGTTGCAAGGCTATTTGAAATGGAATGAACAGCTAAGGACGATATGGTCTACTTCCGTTTATTGGGAGAATATTAGGAAAGTGGGTACATCTGTAAAGGAAAGAGCATCTAGAACACTGGTACGACAGTTACTGAGTACTACAGAATGCCCGAAAAGACTTTCTCTGATTACATAAATTGATAACTCAGGCTAGAAGTAAGATACAAATATGAATCTTGTGTCGAATTGTTTACAACTATCAAAGTTTTTTGTCTGTTTTAGGTTCGCAGTACGTAAGTAGTGGATGAGGTACAGTGCCCAAGAAGCCATGTTAACCGATCAGGAGAAGGTACAGTGTGTCCTGTGGTACCATGAGACACGATCACCAACCACGGTGCAGAGACACTTCCAGACAACATTTGGAAGGAATCCACCTGATGTCAAGAGCATTAAAGCCTGGTATGAGAAGTTCAAGAACACAGGATCGGTTGCTGACCTTCCGAGGTCTGGTCGACCAAGAACCTCAGCAGACAGGGTGGAAGCTGTAAGGCAGTCTTTTCTGCGAAGTCTGAAGAAATCGGTGCGCAGGGCATCACGTGAATTACAGATGCCAAAAAGTTCTCTCCATGGCATTTTACACAAACGTTTATTGTTTCGTGCATACAAAGTGCAAATCGTTCAGGCCTTGTTGCAGAATGACAGTACACGTCGATATGACTTTGCGGTCGAAATGCTATCACGTATTGAGGACGATGATGGTTATATCAGACGAATTGCCTTTTCCAACGAAGCGACCTTTTTTGTCAGTGGAGTAGTGAATCACCATAATGTGCGCATTTGGGGTTCACAATCCCCTGGCGAGCTCGTGGAGTGCACCAGAGGCAGTCCAAAGGTGAATGTTTGGTGCGCGCTATTGCACGATCGAATTATCAGGCCATTCTTCTTCGCCGAGGCTACCATCACGTCTGCAGTGTATCTGGAGATGTTGCAACTGTATGCTGTTCCTCAGCTGCTTCTGTATCATCTCGATGTCTTGTTTCAGCAAGACGGTGCACCGCCTCATTGGGGTTTGGACGTCAGTGCCTATCTCGATATGACCTTTCCTTGGTCGTGATGGGCCAACGGTTTGGCCTCCACGCTCTCCTGACATAACCCCATTAGTTCTTCTTTTTATGGGGTTATGCCAAGGACGAGGACTACCGAACACGTGTACCAGATCTTGAAACCCTGCGGCAACGGATAACCACAGCCGTTGAATCGATCCTTCCAGTGATATTGGCTACTGTGTGGACGGAAATTGAATATCGCCTAGATGTGCTACGTGCTACTAAGGGTGCTCATGTGGAAGTTTACTGATGTGTGAAAAAAAAACTTCGATAGTTTGTAAACAATTAGACACCAATTTCATATTTATATCTTACTTCTAGCCTGAGTTATCAATTTATGTAATCAGGAAAAGACTTTTCGGACACCCTGTATTAGAGTGTTTGGCATCCCCACCAAGTCGAATTAAAGGACGACATCGAACGAATCCAGAGGCGGGCTGCTAGATTTGTTAGCGGTAGGTTCCATTAAGACGCGAGTATTACGAAGATGCCTCGCGAACTGAAGTGGGAATCCCTGGAAGCAACACGACATGCTTTTCGCGGAAGACTAGTGAGAAAATTTAGGGAACCGGCATTTGAAGCTGACTGCAGAACGATTCTCCTGCCGCCAACGTACATTTCGCGTAAGGAGCACGATGATAAGAAAAATTAGGGCTTGTACGGAGGTGTATAGACAGCCTTGTTGCCTTCCCTCTATCTGCGAGTGGAACGGGAAAGGAAACGGCTAGTAGTGGTAAGAGGTACCCTCCGCCACGCGCCAGACGGTTTCTTATGTGGCACGTCTGTAGATCGTAAAACAGGCTGTGCTATGTGTCGTGGTATCCACTGTAGCTGACGCACTTTTTTATGATATTCCGTTATTTTATGAACTTTTTTTCTTATCAATACACTCCTGGAAATTGAAATAAGAACACCGGGAATTCATTGTCCCAGGAAGGGGAAACTTTATTGACACATTCCTGGGGTCAGATACATCACATGATCACACTGACAGAGCCACAGGCACATAGACACAGGCATCAGAGCATGCACAATGTCGGCACTAGTACAGTGTATATCCACCTTTCGCAGCAATGCAGGCTGCTATTCTCCCATGGAGACGATCGTAGAGATGCTGGATGTAGTCCTGTGGAACGGCTTGCCATGCCATTTCCATCTGGCGCCTCAGTTGGACCAGCGTTCGTGCTGGACGTGCAGACCGCGTGAGACGACGCTTCATCCAGTCCCAAACATGCTCAATGGGGGACAGATCCGGAGATCTTGCTGGCCAGGGTAGTTGACTTACACCTCCTAGAGCACGTTGGGTGGCACGGGATACATGCGGACGTGCATTGTCCTGTTGGAACAGCAAGTTCCCTTGCCGGTCTAGGAATGGTAGAACGATGGGTTCGATGACGGTTTGGATGTACCGTGCACTATTCAGTGTCCCCTCGACGATCACCAGTGGTGTACGGCCAGTGTAGGAGATCGCTCCCCACACCATGATGCCGGGTGTTGGCCCTGTGTGCCTCGGTCGTATGCAGTCCTGATTGTGGCGCTCACCTGCACGGCGCCAAACACGCATACGACCATCATTGGCACCAAAGCAGAAGCGACTCTCATCGCTGAAGACGACACGTCTCCATTCGTCCCTCCATTCACGCCTGTCGCGACACCACTGGAGGCGGGCTGCACGATGTTGGTGCGTGAGCGGAAGACGGCCTAACGGTGTGCGGGACCGTAGCCCAGCTTCATGGAGACGGTTGCGAATGGTCCTCGCCGATACCCCAGGAGCAACAGTGTCCCTAATTTGCTGGGAAGTGGCGGTGCGGTCCCCTACGGCACTGCGTAGGATCCTACGGTCTTGGCGTGCATCCGTGCGTCGCTGCGGTCCGGTCCCAGGTCGACGGGCACGTGCACCTTCCGCCGACCACTGGCGACAACATCGATGTACTCTGGAGACCTCACGCCCCACGTGTTGAGCAATTCGGCGGTACGTCCACCCGGCCTCCCGCATGCCCACTATACGCCCTCGCTCAAAGTCCGTCAACTGCACGTACGGTTCACGTCCACGCTGTCGCGGCATGCTACCAGTGTTAAAGACTGCGATGGAGCTCCGTATGCCACGGCAAACTGGCTGACACTGACGGCGGCGGTGCACAAATGCTGCGCAGCTAGCGCCATTCGACGGCCAACACCGCGGTTCCTGGTGTGTCCGCTGTGCCGTGCGTGTGATCATTGTTTGTACAGCCCTCTCGCAGTGTCCGGAGCAAGTATGGTGGGTCTGACACACCGGTGTCAATGTGTTCTTTTTTCCATTTGCAGGAGTGTATATTAAACATAGTGATCCTAACTCGAAATATTTTCGTCGTGGTAGTAAACTGTTGCAATAAATATGTATTGTCTGTGTTATTTCTTTTTCAAAATATCGCCTATGTTTTTATGTTATAGTTGCCATGTAGTTTCTGTCACCTGATGCAGCCGGCCGCAGTGGCCGAGCGGTTCTAGGCGCGTCAGTCTGGAACCGGGCAACCGCTACGGTCGCAGGTTCGAACCCTGCCCCGGGCATGGATGTGTGTGATGTCCTTAGGTTAGTTAGGTTTAACTAGTTCTAAGTTCTAGGGGACTGATGACCTTAGAAGTTAAGTTCCATAGGGCTCGGAGGCATTTTGAATCACCTGATGCATGTTCGCTGCGTCACTGGCCAAAGCGGCTGGCTGGTGTATCTGTTTTCACTTTCTCCCATAATACAGCTTTCATTTTAAATTCACGTTGAGACTTTCGAAACTAAACCTATTAGCATACGGGAAGATATATTTCTGTCCAGAAAGTGAGCAAGTCTGTCGCTTTTCCTCATTTTAAAAACGCTTTCTCTGAGTGACAAAACATAAGTGAGTTGCCGTCTGAAGGGTTGTATGCATTACTGCGAAACTATGGTTTTCATAATTATAAATTAAACAGTCAGGCGTTTCTCGAGATATAATGAACAATTTAAGGATTACCATACAATTCGGTGAGACTGAAGATGAAGTTTGCGCTGGCAGATATTGAACTGACGCTTTGATCTACGTACGACGATGAAAAGAAAAGAATTTTCTCACCAGGAGAAACTTCGTAATCAGTTCTGGATTGTGATTAACCCACTCTCGCATTATTTGTTTCAAGGAGCAGATGAAGTGGATGCTTGGAAAGGAAAGATGGCAAAGGTGACGTGGTTGGTGGGCTTGTGGAACACTGTAAGCTAAAACTACAGGTTACGTTACGTCTCAAGGTGTGACCCGAGTTTTGATTTTTCACAATAGGTGACAGTTACTTCAGTCGCTGATCTACGAATAAAACGAAAACAGTATTTAGAGTCATCGATGTTTCCAGATTTTGGTAAATGTGTGACCAGGGCCCCCCGCCGGGTAGACCGTTGGCCGGGTGCAAGTCTTTCGATTTGACGCCACTTCGGCGACTGGCGCGTCGGTGGGGATGAAATGATGATGATTAGGACACCACAACACCCAGTCCCTGAGCGGAGAAAATCTCCGACCCAGCCGGGAATCTAACCTGGACCCTTAGGATTAATATTCTGTCGCGCTGACCACTCAACTACCGGGGGCGGACGCCGGGTTTTGGTGACATTATGGAGTGAACCCGAACTTCACCGACAACATTGCGTAGATTTTTCAGGGATATTTTTTCTGAATATTTTGGCACAGGAGACCCGTGGTCTTCGATAGCTCGTTACAAAGTAATTACATTGCTTTACATTTCTTACTCCCATTTATCTTTGTATCTCTACTGCACAGAAAATATCTACGGAACGCGCTGTGTGTCATGTCTGGAAAGTGTAGATTTTTCTTGACAGCAGTAATATCTACACTCTCCGCCATCAAATTTTAATGCAGTACTCCTCGCTCGTATCTCGGGTTTTATTTCCAGCACTGTTAGTTGGACGTCATTAGTGATATACCGCAGTACGGATAGGGTTACTGGCGACGAGTTGACCGGTTTGCTCATCATAATATGGGCTCCCTGAAGCCATTGGAAGGATGGCACAGTGACGCTATACTAAGCTGCTCTTGCAAAGATGGTAGCCACATTACAGTACTTTTACATCTGCACTTTGGTTGTTACTTTAGTGTGTGTTTTGTGATGTATACTTTTTTAATTGTACAGGGTGGTCAGAAACAGTTTTGAAAAGCTTGCAAGGGTGTTTCAGGAGAGGTTGTAATGGGAATTAGTGGTAAGGTCTTGTGGTGTCACCGCCAGACACCACACTTGCTAGGTGGTAGCCTTTAAATCGGCCGCGATCCGCTAGTATACGTCGGACCCGCGTGTCGCCACTGTCAGTGATTGCAGACCGAGCGCCACCACACGGCAGTTCTAGAGAGACTTCCTAGCACTCGCCCCAGTTGTACAGCCGACTTTGCTAGCGATGCTTCACTGACAAATACGCTCTCATTTGCCCATTACCAGTTTATATTGAGCATATGAATGTACCGTCAAGAGCGATATACACCAATTATGGATTAAAGTTAAGTATTCCAGCAACAGTGTACCTTATTGGTTATATTAATTACCTTTAACTGTTCCAGACCTCACACCAGTCTGCGTGTAATTAAACGCGTGCATTTCGGCCTCCTCTAGCAACACGGTGTTGGCTCTTCTGCCAACACATCAGGTCTTATGGGACCAAACTGCTGAGATCACCGGTCCCTAAGCTTACACACTATTTAACCTAACTTAAACTAACTTATGCTAAGGACGACACACACATTCATGCCCGAAGGAGGACACGAACCTCCGACGAGGAGAGGCGCGCGAACCGTGGCAAGGCGTCTTAAACCGGCTACCCCGCGCGGCGGGGAGGTTGTGCTGAGAAATAATTACTAAGAAAAAATTCGACACGTCGCGCTGTTTCCGAGTTACGTAGCGTTGAAGTTATCCGGTCAAAAACACTTGCACGCGCTAAAATGCGGTAATGTACAGACATCCATGGGTTACTGAGTTTCCACTAGCTGAAATGCTCATCACTAGTTAAAATGTACCTTCTTCGGAAGCGATTAATTTAAGCTATGTGAGCGAAAGTTACATTTGGTCAGTTTGAGGAAACCAAACGAAGAAAACGTTTGGCAACATTGTCTCTGGCAGGCTGCTTGAATTCGCGCGTGCGTCCACCTGATTGGCTAACTTCAGTGCTAAGTAACTCGGGAACGGTGCGACGTATAGAAATTTTTTCTTCTGACACTAATTTCTCAGCGCAACCTCTCTTGCGTCGCCTTTACAAGCTTTCCAGACTGTTTCCGACCACCCTGCATAATACGAGTTGCTCCGTTGCTGTGAAGGTACACTACTGGCCATTAAAATTGCTACACCACGAAGATGATGTGTTACAGACGCGAAATTTAACCGACAGGAAGAAGATGCTGTGATATGCAAATTAATAGCTTTTCAGAGCATTCACACAAGGTTGGCGCCGGTGGCGACGCGTACAATGTGCTGACAGGAGGAAAGTTTCCAACCGATTTCTCATACACTAACAGCAGTTCACCGGCATTGCCTGGTGAAACGTTGTTGTGATGCCCTGTGTGTAAGGAGGAGAAATGCTTACCATCACGTTTCCGACTGTGATAAGGGTCCGATTGCAGTTTATCGTATAACGACATTTGCTGCTCGCGTTGGTCGAGTTCCAATGACTGTTAGCAGAATATGGAATCGGTGGGTTCAGGAGGGTAATACGGAACGCCGTGCTGGATCCCAACGGCCTCATATCACTAGCAGTCGAGATGACAGCATCTTATCCGCATGGCTGTAACGGTTCTTGGAGCCACGTCTCCATCCCTGAGTCAACAGATAGGGACGTTTGCAAGACAACAACCATCTGCACGAACAGTTCGACGACGTTTAGAGCAGCATGGACTATCAGCTCGGAGACCACGGCTGCGGTTACCCTTGACGCTGCATCACACACACGAGGGCCTACGATGGTGTACACAACGACAAATCTGGGTGCACGAATGGCAAAATGTCATTTTTTCGGATGAATCCAGGTTCTGTTTACAGCATCATGATGGTCGCATCCGTGTTTGGCGACATCGCTGTGAACGCACATTGGAAGCGAGTATTCCTCATCGCCATACTGGCGTATCACCCGGCGTGATGGTATGGGGTGCCATTGGCTACACGTCTCGGTCACCTTTTGTTCGCATTGACGGCACTTTGAACAGTGGACGTTACATTTTAGATGTGTTACGACCCGTGGCTCTACTCTTCATTCGATCCCTTCGAAACCTTACATTTCAGCAGGATAATGCACGAGTGCATGTTGCAGGTCCTGTACGGGCCTTTCTGGATACAGAAAATGATCGACTGCTGCCATGGCCAGCACATTCTCCAGATCTCTCACCAATTGAAAACGTCTAATCAATGGTGGCCGAGCAACTGGCTCGTCACAATACGCCAGTCACTGCTCTTGATGAACTGTGGTATCGTGTTGAAGCTGCATGGGCAGCTGTATCCGCACACGCCATCCAAGCTCTGTTTGACTCAATGCCCAGGCGTATCAAGGCCGTTATTACGGTCAGAGTTGGTTGTTCTGGGTACTGATTTCTCAGGATCTATGCACCCAAATTGCGTGAAAATATAATCACATGTCAGTTGTAGTATAATATATTTGTCCAATGAATACCCGTCTATCATCTGCATTTCTTCTTGGTGTAGCAATTTTAATGGCCAGTAGTGTATTTTCGCAGAAACCAAGGTAATTGGGGTAACAAACTGAAAAATTCGTGATTACGACATTACTTTGAAACTATAAACAGACAATCGTGTAGTAAAATAGTCGTAAGATATTCTTGAACTGTACCCAAAATTTGTCGGCGGACTTGTGGTCGATACCTTCTGTTGTTACAAGTGGTCGTGCGTACATCGTAATTTGTGTGATCATACGGAATAAAACGAGAAGTTAAAATGTGACCAACAGCACTGAAAAACGAAAAATTCAATATCGAGATGGGTTCAGTTTTTTTTGTTTTTTTTTTGTCCGCAGCTCGTGGTCGTGCGGTAGCGTTCTCGCTTCCCGCGCCCGGTTCGATTCCCGGCGGGGTCAGGGATTTTCTCTGCCTCGTGATGACTGGGTGTTGTGTGATGTCCTTAGGTTAGATAGGTTTAAGTAGTTCTAAGTTCTAGGGGACTGATGACCATACATGTTAAGTCCCATAGTGCTCAGAGCCATTTGAACCTTTTTTTTTTTGGTTCAGTTTTTGTCTCTAGTTTCTACTGTTACTATTGAAAAACAGATTTTTAGTAATGAATCATTTTTTGTGATCGTTTCTGGATCTTCCAGTAGTTTCGTTGCGACATCCGTGAAGGTGCGCGTTAGAACACGGTGAGGTGTTGTGAAAGCTGCAGCAGCTTGGGGACTGCCGCGGTTCGGCGCTGGCGGCCGTATTGTAAAGCCGTGCTGCGGGGGACGGCTGGCGTAATCTCATCGCCGCCGACACTTTAATCGCCGCGCTGACAAAACTGCCTCGCGATCGTTCACAGCGAGCACATTTAGCGCAGCTAAATGCAGAATAATCACGCTCGCTGCAGGCAGGGGTACATTAACGGTACTGTAGCAAAGTGCGTCAATAGTTCATATTAGAGAAACTAGTTGGTCCAAAAATGCAACAGTCAGCTCTAGTTGACTAGTATGAGACAACTGACTATCCTGATTGTTCATGCTACTTGACTACTGGAAACGAGGAGTCACTTGACTGTCATTTCTGGTCGTCATTGTAGACTTGTGATGATCACGTTTTTTCCATGACCGATTGCTGCGCAAGAGCATCCCAACCACCGGCACGCAAGCGTTAATCCGCAATGAGTGATATGCACAAGGGCGATAGCCGTTCGACAAGTGGGTTAGGCTGTGCCCACTGGAGTGAATTCCATCTTCCTTCCAGCACAGACATAAGCAACCTCACTTAAGCTATTCGAAAAACATCCAGAGAAATATCGTACACGATGAAAGTATGTGTAAAATCAGCTATCATATTGCTTAAAGGAAGTACACTTCACAAGATCGATTCCATGTGATGCAAAAGGATATAGTTGCAATCTTAGAGGCTGACAAAACAATAACTTAGTCAAAGACTGGTGTTTAGGCCTTAATGTAGAAAAAAATATAACATTTACAGTCCATGAAACATAATTGCTTTGAGAGTTTGACTATATGTTTGATCATTCACATCAGGTAAATGTCAGGGACGATTAGTGTACGCGAATCTTCAACATGTAGAATCATTTCCAAGCTTCAGTTTATTGACTGGATACAGTGAAGCTGTTTCTCCACAAAAGAGATTGCTTGCGAATCATCTGTACAATCTCTAGTGGAGTGTTACTCAAGTAATGAGACATAGTTCACACTGACACAAAAATTGGGCATATACAAAGAATAGAAATGTGAATGATCACTTTTTATCCACGTGGTTAATGTAACAGAAGTGATGCAAAATTTTTTCTGCTAGATAGTGGAAAAAAGATACCAATTGCCTCCTTAAACTCTACATAAAAATTTCAAGAATAGCATTTTACGGAATAAGTTTCAAATATTCTTCACAGCCCTACAAATGATCCTCTTACAGTTTGCTTAAGACAAAATTAGATTAACGACATTATGCACAAAAGCGTATAACCGATAGGTCTTCACATGCTGCATCTGTAAATGAAACAGGAAGAAACATTCATATTTTACAATAAAAAGTACCTAATGCGATGCCCTTTTTAATGAAATGAAATGAGCGTATGGCATTGTTGACCGGAAGACTCCATCCGGGGAAGTTCGACCGCCGAGTGCAAGTCTTATTTCAGTCGATGCCACAATGGGCGACATGCGTGACGGTGATGAGGATGATATGATGATGAGGACAACACAACATCCAGTCCACGGGTGGGGAAAATCTCTAACCCGACAGGGAATCGAACCCGGGCACGCTGCCCGGGAGGCAATTACGTCACCACCCAGCTAAGCAGGCGGATTGCCCTTTTTAATCGTTCGAAGACACAGATGAAAAAATACGGGGTGTATCAAAAAGAATCAGACGCTTTGGCACGTCTATATTTCTGAAACTAGTAAACGTATAAAATGAATTTTTTTTTTTTTTTTATGAACGTGGGTTGGCCTCTGTGGTAGAGCGCTTCAGTCCGGAACCGCGCTGCTGCTACGGTTGCAGGTTCGAATCCTGCCTTGGGCATGGATGTGTGTGATGTCCTTAGATTAGTTAGGTTTAAGTAGTTCTAAGTCTAGGGGACTGATGACCTCAGATGTTAAGTCCCATAGTGCTTATATCCATTTGAACCATTTGATGAACGGGAAACTCAAAAAGTTTTTTTCCATACCATTTCATAGGTGTTCAATATGCCCCCTTGATATACGCGGCATATGTCAATGCGGTATTCAAATTAAAACTTCCTGGTAGATTAAAACTGTGTGCCGGACCGAAACTCGAACTCGGGGCCTTTGCCTTTCGCGGGCAAGTGCTCTGCCAACTGAGCTACCCAAGCACGACTCACACCTCGTCCTCACAGCTTTACTACTGCCAGTATCTCGTCTCCTACCTTCCAAACTTTATAGAAGCTCTCCTGTGAACCTTGCAGAACTAGCACTCCTGGAAGAAAGGATATTGTGGAGACATGGCTTAGCCACAGCCTGGGGGATGTTTCGAGAATGAGATTTTCACTCTGCAACGGAGTGTGCGCTGATATGAAACAGTTTTAATCTGCCAGGAAGTTTCATATCAGCACACACTCCGCTGCAGAGTGAAAATCTTATTCTCGGTATTCAAATTGTTCCTACAGTGCTGCGAGCATGTCTTGAACTACAGCTGCTGTTATGCGATGTCTCGGTGCATTCATCGTTTTTGGTAACGGAGGCACATAGACAGAGTCTTTTACAAACATCCACAAGAAATAATCACATACAGTCAGGTCCGGTGACCTTGGCGGCCAGTAATGTAAGGCTGAATTAGTTGCTCCAGGGCGTCCGATCCATCGTTCAGTAAAACTTTGATTTAAAAATTCCCACACTTCCAGATGCCAGTGTGGCGGTGCCCCATCCTGTTGGTAAATGAAGTCGTTCGAATGAGTCCCAAACTGTGGGAAAACAAAGTTCTCAATCATATCGAGATATGTACTTCCTGTAACAGTATTTTCAGTAAAGAAAAATGGACCATACACCTTTCCCCGTGAAACTGCACAAAACGCATTACATTTTGGAGAGTCGCTCTCATGTTGTATAACTTCATGCGGTTGTTCCATACCCCATATTCTCACATTATGACGGTTCACGTTGCCATTGAAGTGGAATGTTGCCTCGTCACTAAACACTAAGCGTGGAAGAAAATAGTCATCCTACATGTTGCCTAAATGAAATTACAGAACTCCACACGTTGTTGTTTGTCACCTTCACGAAGAGCTTGCCGTAGCTGAATTTTGTGTGATTGGTGTGTGTAAACGTCGATGCAACGCACACCAGACGGACATCGGGCGCATGTTGAGCTGTCGAGCTGCACGGCGAACGAATTTCTGCGGACTCCTTGTGGAACTACGGCGGATGCGTTCGACGTCCGTGTCAGACACTCGGGGACGGCCCGATGATTTGTCTTTACACAAACAACCTGCTTCTCGGAATTGTTCGTGCCATCGTCTAATGCTCTGTGATGTAGGAGGACCCACACCATACCTAGTCACACGGAACAGTTATTACTGACCTGCACGGTGCGAAACGTAGAACACAAAATACTTTCTGTTCTGTTGTCCCGATACCATTTTTACTAGAAGTGAAGTGGGCGCACATTGCTGCTAACTAGCGGGACCCATGTAAAACTCGAGAGTTTGCACTTTCCAGCAGTACGTTGTTCACGCACATATCTCAAATAACATAACAATTATGATGATTTTAAATCGGCTGATCCTTTTTTATACACCCTGTACTCTGTTTTCAAACAGATAACTCTGGCGTGCACTGGCTGGAGGGTGAAAGGTTGCGACTGACCTCCAGTCTTGTGCCACATACGTATGTCCATATACGAGGTGTTAGTTTCCTAAGTAACGACATTTGTATTTATCGAACGGTGGTCTTCCAAGACGATTGTGACGTTTTGTTACCGAAGGAGTGAGACACGACGTAAAAATCTGTTGTCCTACATTTGCAAATAACAAAATGTGCTCAGTATGCTACATGAAAGACAGAGCTGATATCGAATAATATTAACAATTTCAAACATGATCAATACGTCATTTTGTACCCAGTGCTTCATATCTCAGAAAGTCGTCGTTCTCCTGCTGTAGTGGATTGCCGCATGCTACTGGGGAGTAAAATGCGTCTTTTACCATATGAACGGTATTTTGATGCCCGGGATGCAGGTATGCATCACGTGGGAAATCTGCCGTGTAGTTAAGTACGGAGTTTAATTACATTTTAAGAATACTTTTTGTTCCTTCGTCCCTGCACGCTTAGCAAAACAGATGAGTGTGGAGTTTCATACGATCCTCGCGCGGCAGCCGTATATTTGAGCAAAGGCGGCTGAGCGGCCACGCTCGCTACCCGAGTCTCTCTCATTACTGCCGACATTCACGTAAAAATATGTTAATTAAGTTTTAGTGCCGGGCTGCACGTTACCGTAATTAGGTGCCGCAGTCGACTACGTGCAGTCCGTGTGTCGCTGGGCTCCACGACCTTAGAAAGTCTAGATCCCACTTAACACGAACACAACCATACCCAAATAGATTTTATCCTTAACACGTTTTCTATCGAAATATTACATACTACAGTCTTGTGCCTAGAAGAAGTGGATCTGTTTTCTGTTGACTTGAGGAATATGTTACCGCTGCATTCGCCTTCCACAACTGTCAGTAACAACAGTCTTCACAAAGGTGACATCTCTCTGTACACAAACTGAAGTCGCTTGCTTCCTTCCGCGTGTATATGCAGGCTAACCCCAGAATCTGTTGCAGAGATTTTGATCCGGTTTTGACAAATATTTGTACGTAATTTATAAATATTTCCTACAAATTGTCTGAATTATGATGAATTAAACTTAAGTGTGGAAATGACATCATTGCCACTTAGCGAAGAGCTGCCATAATTCTAGACAGTAGCAGCGCCTCGAGGACCCAGGAATTGGTATGGGGTTTGCATCTTGTACGGTTGTTTAGCGTTGAAGTGTGTAGCTGGACATCGAAAGCTTGTGGGATTGAATCCTGACAAGGCCACTTTTTTTCACTCTGCCTTTTAACCTGACACCACCCTCACTGGCGTACAGATACATATTTCGAAATACGACGACAATTTCATACTACCAATTTCTGTTACCCTCAGATTGACAATCGTAATTTGCAGTCCTAGTTTGCTGCAAATTCTGAGAACGACGGGCAGTGAGTTGCCCAACTTTGAAGTATCGTAATAAATGTGTCCAATAACGAAAAGATAACCACCTCATCATCACGGTGCGCTATGAGACTTACAATTTGCAACAATAAACTATTTTTAACAAATAGTTTCCCTGCAGTCGCTTGAAAACAGTTGCGCATCAAAAATGCATGAGAATAGGAAGTGTGTGGTTTTTTATTTTTTATGCTAGATGTAAATTGTTTTCCGAAAAACTACTTCGGCAACTTTGCTTCATTAACATACAGAACGATCTTGCAACAGCGCAGCAGATAAATTAACTTTCAGGTTTCTACCTTCCTTGAATAAAACCTAGATGTGGACACGACTCTTTGCGTGGAACGGCGAAGAAGTCACCGTAAAGGAGTCACGACAACTAATTTCGGCAATGAGTCTCAACAATGCATCACAGTACATACTATGATTCAAAAGAGGAGTGCTGTGACACGAGCTAAACCTGTACATCATGGGTATTTTTTCTTTGGTTCGTGCTACCTCAGCCAGCCACCGACACATATTGAATCACTCACATACACATACACCACTATTCGCATACAATATTTACATTGATTCTAAACATATTATTTGCAACATAATGTACTCCCATCATAGCCACGACATGTCACTCCAAATGCCAATGCAGTATGGGACACGAAACATTCATGCCTTCAGACAGCTTTACCGCCGTGCGCGGCGTACATCCCGTAAGTTGTATGATGGAGACGATGTTCAGTTACTTAACATTGTAACCGGCCGCCTGTGGCCGAGCAGTTCTAGACGCTACAGTCTGGAACCGCCCGACCGCTACGGTCGCAGGTTCAGCTTTACCGCCGTGCGCGGCGTACATCCCGTAAGTTGTATGATGGAGACGATGTTCAGTTACTTAACATTGTAACCGGCCGCCTGTGGCCGAGCAGTTCTAGACGCTACAGTCTGGAACCGCCCGACCGCTACGGTCGCAGGTTCGAATCCTGCCTCGGGCATGGATGTGTGTGATGTCCTTAGGTTAGTTAGGTTTAAGTAGTTCTAAGTTCTAGGGGACTGATGACCTCAGATGTTAAGTCCCATAGTGCTCAGAGCCATTTGAACCATTTTAAAATTGTACTTTCGAATTTTTTCATAGCTGTACGTAGTGGGGCGGAAAAAAAAACGGTACGTCACACAAGTCGCCTGGCCGTAGTCAATTAATGTGCCCGTATGAAGCTGGGACGCGTTGCTAGTTCTGTACAAAATGCATGCATGTAAATGCAAGTTTTTTTTATTGTTTTTAGTTGAGTGATAACCCTGCCAGTCGTTTAATGCCAGCGCAATAATACTTGCAAAATACCATCTGTTCGTGACTGTTCACAAACATCTGTGTGTTTTCTGAGGCTGGTGTAGAGTGCATCCAAAGATATAATAGTGAAATTGTTCGTCGAAAATGAGTCTATTAAGTACATTGAGAAATTAAACAAAGTAATTAACATTTTAAGTTGCGTCTTAGCTTAAGAAATACTATTACTGACTGTTTGACTACGATAGTACATTTGTTCACAATTCTACGACGGAGGGGCAACTGTAAAAACTGAGTCTTACTTACCCATCAGCTGACTTCAATCTAAAAAAGGTGCAGCTCTAACATCCACTACTGCAGGAATTTTCCCATGAGTGATCCCACGACCCCCACCTATGCTGTCACCTATAAGTTTTGCCAACCTCCCCTTTCCATACTTGTTGAGGTGCAGGCCATGTCTAGTGAAACCCGTCCTGCTGATAGACTCCACCGACACCACTGAAATGTGACTCATGCTTTCTGTCATCAGCGCACCCCCAAGTCCCATGTTATTACGCCTGACGGCTGTATTAAGATGAGGCCGATCGTGACGCTGAAACTGTTCCACGAAATGCACATTCGTGTTGCCAGTCTGAGTGGCTACCTTCTCCAGGTCACCATCTATGTCATATTACCCATCCCTATCAATACTATTACCAGCCCCACCCACAATCACTACCTGATCCTCTTTAGTAAAATCCCTACATAACCCCCCCCCCCCCCCCCCTATGTTAACAGTCACCTGAGCCAATCCTGCATTAGGCTTCACAATGCTGGTGACCTGGTACTCACTCCCCAACACTTCCTGCAACTGCTGGCCTACACCTCTGCCATGTGAACTACCTAACACCAGAACCTTCTTCTTCCTCTTCGACTTTGCAACTGTCCTAGCCACCATAACTGCTGAGGTCTGTTGCATACTTCCTACATCTACAGCTACTAGAGATTCCTCTCCACTAGACTCTGACAGTTGGTCATATCTATTGCAAACACCAATAGTAAAGCTATCTGAAAATCTTCTTCTCCTAGCAGATCTCTTGCCAACAGCCAGCTCCCATTCCCCAATCCCCTTCTCCCTCCTCATCCTATCTAGCTCCTCCTGTGCGTTTTTCAACTGCACCTGAAGGGCACAGATCTTACGCTCCTGCTCCTCTATCAACTTGCTACATAACCTGCAGTTCCAGGAGAGGATCTCACCAGAATGACCACTGGCTTCCCCACTGCATTCCCCCCAGTGAAAATACTTCTAACAAGTCTCACACCGCAATCCACTACTCACGAACCTACGGCAAAGCTCACACTTCTCACTCATGGTAAAATTTTACACTTATTGAAACAAGAAAAGTACTTATCTAAGTTCCAATACTACAATAAGAAGATGTTAAAAACCTGACTACAATAATCACAGACTTACTCTACAAGGGAAGTAACTACTATTATTAACAGTATTAATCAACAACAAATGAGAATATAACAAAAGACTAATACAGAAAGTGAATCAAACGTCTAATGACACAGTAATGAAACTGAAAACAGTTCCCAAAAGGTTCTTCTGAAATTGTTTCACAAGAAAACACCAAGAACACCGGTTGGAGACTACTAAAGTTCCTAAATAAAACCACTATACACACACAATTAATTAGTACTTAGCTTTTGATGCGCCGCTACAGCTGTAACTGGTCAGCGCGGAATGTGAACACTAAGACGCTAAGTTGCTCGATACGATACACTCAACAAATATCAGGTCACAACACAAGAAAGGCAGAGGTGAATGAAGAAACCACTAATAAGTCACTTATATAGTAAATATCACAAAAACCGTTAAAATATGTATCTGAAACCTAAAAATATATAAAAACTTAGAGGGCGATGTCACACGCAGTCACTCGCTTATCTCGGGGTAACGGGTAGTCCAGTCCGTTTGTCCAATGTCCTCTAGTTCCAAGAGCTTCTCCACCTGTGCTGCTTGATGAGGCCACGCGTTTCCATCCATGAAATTGAAGTCATTACCGAACTGAGCACAAACTCACACAGGGAAGGAGCACAGTATCACAATAGCGTTGACTGGTGAGTGTACCGTCTTCAAAGATTTGTAAGTCAGTAAGCGCGTTCAACGTTAAGCCTCCTCTCACGATAAGACATGGACCACCAAAACGATCGCTTTCCTCAATCTTCCTGGCTGCATTATGTGTTAACACTTTTTGATATATGAAGGTACGTTCAGCATTGTCTAACAGTATCGTTTTAATGGTCCAGGTGTTACGATGTAGGCAAGAATAATGTTGCATAGGCGTAGTGACTTCAGGATAAGAGCTCCCACAGTGATTGCACCAAATGTGAGCAGCTGAGGTAGGGCTCGTGTGTTTATTATTATGACTGTCGTATCAAGTGCCTAAAATGTTGAGCATGACTGCTATTGTGTGATATAATGTGGTTCCAAGCGGACATACAGCACGTCGAATTTCATCAGGATTTATCACAGTGCAGGGGTGTGTTATGCTGTTCTCCATATGTTTGGGAGGTGCAAGCGATTTCTTATGGTATTATTGTCTTAACTTTACCCACAGATAATCATTCAGAGAACCTATGTCTTGTAAACGAGCAGAAGGCGATCCCTTAGGCCGTACCAGCGGGTTGTTGTTGTTGTTGAGGTCTTCAGTCCTGAGACTGGTTTGATGCAACTCTCCACGCCACTCTATCCTGTGCAAGCTTCTTCATCTCCCAGTACCTACTGCAACCTACATCCTTCCGAATCTGTTTAGTGTATTCATCTCTTGGTGTCCCTGTACGATTTTTACCCTCCACGCTGCCCTCCAATACTAAATTGATGATCCCTTGATGCCTCAGAACATGTCCTACCAACCGATCCCTTCTTCTAGTCAAGTTGTGCCACAAGCTCCTCTTCTCCCCAATTCTATTGAATACCCCCTCATTAGATATGTGATCTACCATCTAATCTTCAGCATTCTTCTGTAGCACCACATTTCGAAAGCTTCTATTCTCTTCTTGTCTAAGCTATTTATCGTCCACGTTTCACTTCCATACATGGCTACACTCCATGCAAATACTTTCAGAAAAGAGTTCCTGACACATAAATCTATACTCGATGTTAACAAATTTCTCTTCTTCAGAAACGCTTTCCTTGCCATTGCCAGTCTACATTTTATATGCTCTCTACTTCGACCATCATCAGTTATTTTGCCCCCCAAATAGCAAAACTCCTTTACTACTTAAGAGTCTCATTTTCTAATCTAATTCCCTCAGCACCACCGGACTTAATTCGACTACATTCCATTATCCTCGTTTTGCTTTTGTTGATGTTCATCTTAAATCCTCCTTTCAAGACACTGTCCATTCCGTTCAACTGCTCTTCCAAGTCCTTCGCTGTCTCTGACAGAATTACAATGTCATTGGCGAACCTCAAAGTTTTTATTTCTTCTCCATGGATTTTACTACCTACTCCGAATTTTTCTTTTGTTTCCGTTACTGCTTGCTCAATATACAGATTGAATAGCATCGGGGATAGGCTACAACCATGTCTCACTCCCTTCCCAACCACTGCTTTCCTTTCATGCCCCTCGACTCTTATAACTGCCATCTGGTTTCTGTACAAATTGTTAATAGCCTTTCACTCCCTGTATTTTACCCCTGCCAACTTCTGAAGTTGAAAGAGAGCCTTTCAGTCAACATTGTCAAAAGCTTTCTCTAAGCCTATAAATGCTAGAAACGTAGGTTTGCCTTTCCTTAATCTATTTTCTAAGATAAGTCGTAGGGTCAGTGTTGCCTCATGTGTTCCAATATTTCTACGGAATCCAAACTGAACTTCCCCAAGGTCGGCTTCTAACAGTTTTTCCATTCGTCTGTAAAGAATTCGCGTTAGTATTTTGCGGCCGTGACTTTCTTTGGGATTGGAATTACCATATTCTTCTTGAAGTCTAAGGGTATTTCGCCAGTCTCATACATCTTGCACACAAGACGGAAGAGTTTTGTCAGGACTGTCTCTCCCAAGGCTGTTGGTGGTTCTAATGGTATGTTGTCTTTTCCCGGGGCCTTGTTTCGACTTAGGTCTTACAGTGCTTTCCAGCGGGTAGTGGTCGGGAATAAACCAGGTGATCGGAACGACAGCCTTGTTTATGTTATTAGTGTAAAGTTGAAATACATCTCGAGGTGGTGCGTTTCGCCTGCGCGAGCCAAATATTTGCTCCATGGCTAGCGAAGAAAAGTATGAAAATCGGAAAGTGAGGGGACTTTGTTACAAGACGGGATAACGAGTGGACGTGTATGACGTGAGTGCAATGAAACAGTCATTGTTAATCGCCATATTGTATAATTGGTGTTTTTTGAGAGTCACAAGCGATATGTAATGTTAATATGGAGTTTAGTAACGGCCAGAATACAGTGTGTTGCATTTCAAAGATGACTGGGCGTACGGTATTTAATTTTGATCAAAGGATCTGTGATGAACGGTTATGTACTACAAGCTTGTTTAGGACTTCGAACATTTGGTGGTCGATGTCTTCTATAGAACCTGCTTCAGTAACACGGTCAAGAGCGTAGAGAAAGTTTTCTCTGCTAAAAGGAACTGATTTCAGTCGCAGACAATCACGGAATGACCAAATGCGAATGGCAGTGTTCCAATTCGAGAAGATCCTATAGAACTTTTCTTTTTCGTACATTTCAAGAATTTTACAGGCAACCGTCGGAGTCGGCAGCTGCTTCTACACCACGTGTTTACGTGTACGAAATTACGTACGTTGTGCGGGAAGTCGACGCCGTATGGGATATTGTCCTTCACAGAGATACAAAAAGAGACTCTACAAACACTAGTACAATAACAACGAGTTTAATATTATTAGCTTAAAATATTAAATTCTTCTTTTGAGCAGTAAATATTATAGCAGCCCGATTTGTGTTTCCAAAACGATCAATGCAACCCCAGCTAAAAAAATAAAATAAAAAAACGACGAACTTTACAGGTACATTCCTTAGACTGAAAGAAGAAAAACTTCTAGTAAACATGGGCTCTAAAATGCATATCTTAAGAGCTATGAGCATTTCTTCATTAGAAGGGACGCGTTTCACACTAGCGAAGAAGAACAACTGCTCATAGCTGTTAAGGTATGCATTTAAGACCCCCGTTTACAGGACTTTTTTTCTTGACTTCTTCCATACTACCTCCTCCCAAAATATGGAAAGCAAATTACTTGCAGTGGAAGAGAGATCTGTTTCATAGTATCGAAGGTAAACAAATGGTTATAGCTCTTAAGATATGCATTTTAGAGCCCATGCTTACACACTCCCACATTTTCCATTAACCTTGCCCCTAGGATATGCCCTATGACAGTTACTTTATCTTCTATAATCAGATGACTTTCACAATCTGTCCTATTCCAATACATGGCTGACAACACATTCTTTATTGTTTTTGCATCTCTTCATTCATCAGAATGTTCCCTTTAATACTATCTCAACAATTTCGTCTAGTAAGTTGACGCACAAGCAACATTGAAGGAATACGAGAAGGAAGGTGGAAGCCAAAAATAAGAGTCTTCGCAAGATCACCGGTACCTCGTGGAGCTCTCGACCACAAAACCTGAGGAAGACGGCACTAGCAACATGTTAGAGTGCTCCAGAGTCTGATTCAAATCCACCCACTTGAAGCCAGTTGTCAACGTGCTAAACGAAACGAGCGGGCTTATTACACTGTATTTGAACCCAATGCGGCTTGTAAAACTTCGCCAGCTCACAAGCATGGTGGCACCAGTGGCCAGCGTGGGGACCAGAAATCAGGCATATCAGGAAATCCATTCATTACACGGGCACGTGACAGCAGCCACAAAGCTGAGGTCTAGAAGAAATTCCTTGAGTCTTGGAAAAAACGTCAGCTACAGCAGGGAAACAGATGTGGATTTCTCGACTTACGAACTCCACCTTGCCTCTCCCTCCGGAAACCTTCCCACCTGCGCATGAACAGAAATGCATCATGTGGAGTTCACTCAACTGCCTTCCGTTCGGAGTGGAAAGATCTAGGAATAACGTCCAGAAATGGCACTTCCCTGTGGAAACCACCAACTGTGACTGTGGAGAAACGCAGACTGTAGGGCACGTACTGCTGGACTGTCAACTACGGCCTGCCTCTTATGCAGATCTTCTGCTTGCAACTTTGAGCCCAACTGAAGTTGGAACATTTTGGTCAGCAGTAACGCAACTTTCTTTCATTTGCTTTTAATGGTAATATCCATGTATTGTATTTGTGTAAGACTCGAATGTATAAATAACCTAAGAAGTAACCAATGGTACCTCTCCATGAATCCTTTAACAAATTGCCAAAACTGTAGGAAAAACCATCGCGAATTCACCCCCCCCCCCTCCTGCCCCAGTACTTTTCCCTAACGAGCGACAACTGTCTGATCTCTCTGACTGGAACACTAACAAGGAAACATCACCATCTTGGCCTCTTATTTTAAGGAGAAAAGAACACACTTGCAAGATATCTGTTTCACCAATCGAAATCGCGCTAAAATAGGGGCCATAGTTGTGACAGTACAGTTATGGTTAAATGGCTCTGAGTACTACGGGACTTATCATCTGAGGTCATTAGTCCCCTAGAACGTAGAACTGGTTAAACCTAACTAACCTAAGGATATCACACACATCCATGCCCGAAGCAGGATTCGAACCTGCGACCGTAGCAGTCACGTGGATCCGGACTGAAGCGCCTAGAACCGCTCGGCCACCGCGGCCGGCTACACAGTTATGACCATAGGAAAGTAAAGCGTTTAAAATTTAGATCGCGCCGATTGCTCATCACTCGCTCGGCCCCAGTGCAGCCGCCTGAAGCCTAAGCGCGAAGTACTGCACAGTGGAGTGAGTAAGAGGTTTTGTGAAATACTGTTTTAACATTGTCAATATGGTTTGTTCATTGTGTCAAAGTGCGCACATAGTCTCTAACCTCTAGATTGTGCCTGAGATCCCTTTGCTTTGAATATTTTAATGTCGCGGTTAACAAAATCAGTACACATGTATGAAAAGAATTAGTGTGCCATTAAAGAATTAGCGTATTCAGCTAGCAACATCGCTGTTGTGCGTTATCTTCTTTTTATTTTAAACCTTTCACTGTTAAAGTGAAAATGTTTGCAGGAGATTCTTCATCGTCAATGGCATGATTAAATTGTAAAACGCAAATCATTACTTTCATTTCACAATAATTCTGCAGCTACTTAGGTTTATTAGTTTTGAATCTGAGGTGTGTATATATAGCTGCAGCGTATCAATAGGAGAATATTTTAAAAATAATATTGAACTTGTTTGTATGCGAGTTTGACATATTACGTACCCATATTTCTTACTATTTTTCGCGTAGAATAATACGTTTTGTCGAACAATACTCCAAAACGCGTTGGGAAAACTGTGCACCTGCTCCCTTCTTTTCACTTGCCTTCAACTTCCTGTGAAGAGCAGGACTGCGGTTGTTTCCCACTGTAAGTACTTAACGCTTGGGCACTAGGCGGCTACAGTGAGGTGCAGCGAGTGTCAAACAACTGAGTGGGGAAGTTTGAAAGCTGCATTTTCAGAAGGTAATAACGGCCTACTGTACGAATTATGGTCCAGATTATTGCACAGGATAGATTTCTGGGATGGACAACTTCCAAGTGTGTTTTTTTCTCCTTAAAATATGAGGCCAAGTTGGTGATGTTCTCCTTCTAAAATTTGTAAGACCAACAATTGAGCCGGCCGGAGTGGCCGAGCGGTTAAAGGCGCTACAGTCTGGAATCGCACGACCGGTACGGTCGCAGGTTCGAATCCTGCCTCGGGTATGGATGTGTGTGCTGTCCTTAGGTTAGTTAGGTTTAAGTAGTTCTAAGTTCTAGGGGACTTATGACCACAGCAGTTGAGTCCCATAGTGCTTAGAGCCATTTTTGAACTTGTGTCATACTTCTGTACGCGAGATTTCCAAACTCCTACACATCCCTAGATCCACTGTTACCGAGGTGATAGTGAAGTGGAAACGTGAAGGTGTACGTACAGCACAACAGCTTACAGACCGACCACGTCAGTTGACTGACAGAGACCTCCGGCAGTTGAAGAGGGTCGTAACGTATTTTAGGCAGACGATCGCACAGGATTTGTCATGTTTGGTGATCGGTGCCGCTACTTCTCATCAAGTAGCTCCTCAACTGACTTCACAGGGGTTTAGTGTACCCTGAAGTAAGTTCTTTAACTACACTAAAACGCTTGCTCCAAAATCACACCACTATAGTACTTTCCGTTATTTAGCGAGCAGTAAAGACGGTGCTGAACCTGAAAACGTTACGGCCTGGTGTCAGAAGGGAAATGTAAAATTTCTGAAGTAAACACTTGAAATGTCTCTGTTGGATTCCTTTCATGTTAATTTCTTAAAACTGTTGTCATTTGCGGCATACATTTCACTTCTAAATTTACTGTGGTGTTTCTGACTATCTGGGAGGAGACTGAGCAGTGGAACGTGTTACTTTTACACATAATCAAGAACGATCTGTCACACCACTTCACTTCACTTCACTTCACTTCACTGTAATTCATGTCACACAATCTCATACGGAACCTACATCCGCTTTCTTTTGTATACTGTATACGATAAGATAATGTCATACCCCTTCCCTTCTGTGTGAAAGGATGAATGAGCAAATGTGTTTCTAGTTGCATGCTTGATGGTAGCAGACAAGCCTGTCTGCTAGAGAACAGTAGGACCAATGTCGGAACAGGTAGCTACGCTTTATAAAAGCAAAGAAGTTTCTATTCTTAGTATGGTCCTGTCCATCCCTTGTCATGTTGGTATAGGAAGCTGCCTCTCTGGTCACTTCCGTTTTGTATATGTGAAGCACCCTCAGGTAGAGGCCCACGCCAGTCGGCCCGCGGCGAGCGTCTGAAGTGGTAAGATCTCCGGCTAAGCGCGTCTCTGCTAAGTCCGTAGGACAATGGATTTCTTAAGTTCAGCCTAACTAAAAATTTAATCATCTTTATTTCAGGTTTAGATCTAAAATATCTATTGTTATCTTAAATTGCAATGCAGTGTAATTCGAGTGTGAAGTTCAGAATATCTTCCAGTAGTTGCTTTGTCACTACTTTGTGAGTAAAGTGGAACCACGTGTGGATGATCTGTAACTCTAACTAAGATCATCAGTCTTAAATGCGAATGTGCGTGAGATTATAACGTCTCGTCTTGACAATATTTTTCAATATAGCAACTTTTCTTTATGTTCAACCCATGTGGGGTGTACTTTGTGAGACCAGTACCACGTGCTTATACAATTGTTTCACCCATCAGGTTAATAGTAAGACGATTGTAACCAGTTTGAGGTTTTTCTTTTGTAATTTGTGTTTCGATGCAATTTATTTTAATTATCAAAACTATTGTGAAGTGCCCCATGCGTGTAACATGACCCCACCATCTAAGCCTGTTCGCCCTGACTACTACATTTATAGAGTTCATTCCCAGTTTTTCTTTGATTTCCTCATTGTGGACACCCTTCTGCCATTGTTCCCATCTACTAGTACCTGCAATCATCCTAGCTACTTTCATATCCGTAACCTCAACCTTGTTGATAAGGTAACCTGTGTAAACTTTGTGTGAACCAAGTTGACCACGTGAAGCATGTAGTGTAATAATCAATGTAGCCCTCAGCTATTCTTTTCGGGAAGATTTCACAGAGAGTTAGTATGAATTTAGTATACCAGTGTGTGGTAATTTCATGACGGACAGGATTGCGCTACGAACGTAACTTCTTTGGGTGAAAATTGAATCGGTTGGTTGTGGTTAATTTCCTCTTGCATATGTTTCAACGTTCTTCGTGTGTTATTTTATGAATGCAGTGTTGTATGCAGTCTCCCAATCTTGACTCCATATTTGATGTGTTCCGTAAGATTACAAACTCACATTTTCACAATCCTAAATAAGTCACCAGTTTAGTTATGAATCAGGTTTAATCATCATCATCATCATCATCATCATCATTTAAGACTGATTATGCCTTTCAGCGTTCAGTCTGGAGCATAGTCCCCTTATAAAATTCCTCCACGATCCCCTATTCAGTGCTAACATTGGTGCCTCTTCTGATGTTAAACCTATTACTTCAAAATCATTCTTAAGCGAATCCAGGTACCTTCTCCTTGGTCTGCCCCGACTCCTCCTACCCTCTACTGCTGAACCCATGAGTCTCTTGGGTAACCTTGCTTCTCCCACGCGTGGAACATGACCCCACCATCTAAGCCTGTTCGCCCTGACTGCTACATCTATAGAGTTCATTCCCAGTTTTTCTTTGATTTCCTCATTGTGCACACCCTCCTGCCATTGTTCCCATCTACTAGTACCTGCCATCATCCTAGCTACTTTCATATCTGTAACCTCAACCTTGTTGACAAGGTAACCTGAATCCACCCAGCTTTCGCTCCCATACAATAAAGTTAGTCGAAAGATTGAACGGTGCACAGATAACTTAGTCTTGGTACTGACTTCCTTCTTGCAGAAGAGAGTGGATCGTAGCTGAGCGCTCACTGCATTAGCTTTGCTACACCTTGCTTCCAGTTCTTTCACTATGTTGCCATCCTGTGAGAATATGCATCCTAAGTACTTGAAGCCGTCCACCTGTTCTAACTTTATTCCTCCTATGTGGTACTCATTCCGTTTATATTTCTTTCCCACTGACATTACTTTCGTTTTGGAGATGATAATCTTCATACCATAGTCCTTACATTTCTGATCTAGCTCTGAAATATTACTTTGCAAACTTTTAATCGAATCTGCCATCACAACTAAGTCATCCACATATGCAAGACTGCTTATTTTGTGTTCACATATCTTAATCTCTCCCAGCCAGTCTACTGTTTTCAACATATGATCCATAAATAATATGAACAACAGTGGAGACAGGTTGCAGCCTTGTCTTACCCCTGAAACTACTCTGAACCATGGACTCAATTTACCGTCAACTCTAACTGCTGCCTGACTGTCCATGTAAAGACCTTTAATTGCTTGCAAAAGTTTGCCTCCTATTCCATAATCTCGTAGAACAGACAATAACTTCCTCCTAGGAACCCGTTTATATGCCTTGTCTAGATCTATAAAGCATAGATACAATTCCCTGTTCCACTCGTAACACTTCTCCATTATTTGCCGTAAGCTAAAGATCTGGTCCTGACAACCTCTAAGAGGCCTAAACCCACTCTGATTTTCATACAATTGGTCCTCAACTAATACTCGCACTTTCCTTTCAACAATACCTGAGAAGATTTTACCCATAACGCTGATTAAAGAGATACCTCTGTAGTTGTTATAATCTTTTCTGTTTCCATGTTTAAAGACTGATGTGATTACTGCTTTTGTCCAGTCTGATGGAACCTGTCCCGACTGCCAGGCCATTTCAATTATCCTGTGTAGCCATTTAAGACCAGACATTTGTAATATTATTGGGATTTCCGTAGTATGAAAGCTGTGAGTACCCTTGGAAAGGCATTCACCTATCTTTATATTAAATGATCAACTTATGAGATGAGACCTATTCTTTGAAAGACATTTGTTTTATATAATTTACGTAACTGTAAAGATGCGCATCTAGCGCGGACGCTAATACATCGATTGCGCAATCAAAGAAACATTTTAACAGAAGCTGAACTGACGTTCCGCTTCGATCTAAATAAAAGATGACAGTAAAAAAAAAACTTTGATAGATCTTCAGATTTTAATGTACTTCTCCTTGTAATGTGAAAACGTGAAGAAGGTCGACTTTAAACTAAAAAAGTGAGCGGTCTTGCCAGCGTGCAGGCAACATTATTAATTAATAACATTCAAGTAATTTATGTTCGAAACTGTAAATCGGCAAGTTATTGTTATTGAAGGTGTTGAACAGTGCAAGAATTGTCTTTAACGAAGGAGAAAAGTAATGACTGTAATTTGTGACAAAAACGAGAACATAGGAGCTAGCTCAGGACAAGCTGAAATCTGATCGCACCTACAGTTAGAAAAGTACTTATGTAAGTTATATTGTTTATAAATAAACCCTAATTTGCTAGTGAGAATTATTTGAATATATTTACTGTTTACCAGATTTCTTATTCTGTTCTTTTCCTTTATACTTTTTTAACCTACATGCCATATTATTTTTATAAATGTCAAACAGCCTTTACTACAGCAGAGAATACTGCAGCATCCTGGTCGTAGACAGAAGGCCGCTCCTTGTCTTCTATACAACTCATAGCTGCCCCATTTATTAATGATTTCATTTGCAAATACAATTTTATTTACTGTTCATTGTTATAGGTCCCTTAGGTAATTATAAAATTCATACTGATTACGTAAAGAAATCCGGGTTGTTCTTTTCCAAATAATAGAAGTCTCTGCGTAATCAAAAACTAGCCTCCTTCTGACAACGATCAGGAGCCGACCAGAAGACGGACGTCTTCGACCGCTTTCGTGTCTCCTGTGGCAAAGCTGTGCCAAACTGGGAACACGACATTCTAGTATGAAACACAGATTTAAATTGAAAGAATTGAAATATGTTTAACCTAATAATAATTTTTTTTTTTTCATACTAGACATTCCACTGTATTTGATGAGTTCCGACTTGATTTCATCCACCCCAGCTGCTTTATTGCACTGCAAGATATTGACCATTTTCTCCACTTCCTCAAATGTGATCCTGTTTCCATCATCATTCCTATCCCATTCTACCTCGAAATCTGAAACATTACTGATCGTATTTTCACCTACATTGAGCAACTCATCAAAATATTCCCTCCATCAGCCCAAGGCATCCACAGGATTCACCAGCAGTTTTCCTGACCTGTCCAAAATACTTGTCATTTCCTTCTTACCTCCCTTTCGAAGACTGCTAATTACACTCCAGAATGGTTTTCCACCAGCTTGACCCATAGTCTCCAACCTGTTTCCAAAGTCTTCCCAAGATTTCTTCTTGGATACTACAATTATCTGTTTGGCTTTGTTTCTTTCTTCAACATAACTTTCTCTGTCTACCTGAGTTCTAGTATGTAGCCATTTTTGATATGCCTTCTTTTTCCTTTTACAGGCTGCCTTGACTGTGTCATTCCACCAAGCTATTTGCTTCATCCTACTTTTACACACTACTGTTCCAAGACATTCTTTAGCCACTTCCAGTACTGTGTCCCTGTACCTTGTCCATTCCTTTTCCAATGACTGTAATTGACTACATTCAACTAGCTGGTACCTTTCTGAGATCGCTGTTATGTACTTGTGCCTGATTTCCTTATCCTGAAGTTTCTCCACTCTTATCCTCCTACATATGGACCTGATCTCCTGCACTTTCGGCCTCACAATACCAATTTCACTGCAGATTAAATAATGATCAGTGTCATCAAAGAATCCCCTGAATACACGTGTGTCCCTCACAGCCTTCCTGAATTCCTGATCTGTTATTATATAGTCAATGACAGATCTGGTTCCCCTGCCTTCCCAAGTATACCGGTGAATGTTCTTATGTTTAAAAAAGGAGTTTGTGATTACTAAGCCCATACTGGCACAGAAATCCAAGAGTTGTTTCCCGTTCCTGTTGGCCTCCATTGTTGTTGTTGTGGTCTTCAGTCCTGAGACTGGTTTGATGCAGCTCTCCATGCTACTCTATTCTGTGCAAGCTTCTTCGTCTCCCAGTACCTACTGCAACCTACATCCTTCTGAATCTGCTTAGTGTATTCATCTCTTGGTCTCCCTCTACGATTTTTACCCTCCACGCTGCCCTCCAATGCTAAATTTGTGATCCCTTGATGCCTCAAAACATGTCCTACCAACCGATCCCTTCTTCTAGTCAAGTTGTTTGGCCTCCATATCCTCTCCAAATTTACCCATAACCTTTTCATACCCTTCTGTTCGATTTCCAATCCTGGCGTTAAAATCACCCATGAGCAGAACACTGTCCTTGTCCTTTACTCTAACAACTACATCACTGAGTGTCTCATAAAAACTATCCATCTTATCTTGATCTGTCCCTTCACAATGCGAATATACTGACACAATCCTAATTTTCTTGCTAGACACTGTCAAATCTATCCACATCAGTCGTTCGTTTACATACCTTATTGCAACTACGCTGGGTTCCATTTCTTTCCTGATGTAAAGCCCTACGCCCCATTGTGCTATTCCTGCTTTGATTCCTGACAGGTAGACCCTGTATTCTCCCACTTCCTCTTCTTTCTCACCCCTTACCCGAATGCCACTAACAGCTAAAACGTCCAGCCCCATCTTACTTGCAGCCCCTGCCAGCTCTACCTTCTTCCCAGAGTAGCCCCCATTGATATTAATAGCTCCCCATCTCATTACCATTTGTTTGCCAAGTCGTATCTTCGGAGTCCCTGGTTTGTCAGTTAGAGGTGGGACTCCGTCACCTCCAAAGGTCCGAGGCATTTTGCTCTGATTGTTGCCAGCATCATATTTAAAGTACCAGGGAAGCAGGTTGCTAGCCTTACTTGCCCCAAGTCCCATTGGGTATTACCCCTAACGGTTGAGGGACTAATCGGTGGATTTGGTAGTCTTTACCGTATGAGCACAAAGGTGGCCACGACTCAGAATATGTCCGAGATGCCCTGCCTTTTTTCCAAAGTAACTGGGATCCCGACTGTCGGGACCACTTACTTGGCCACTCATACGTTGCCCGTGGTTCATGAACTAGGACATGACTACAGGAACCCACACCATGAACCATATCAAGTTTAATATGATGAAATTTTAACGGAACAATGATCAATGTTAAAATAAATGTCCAAATATAAACTGATTTATTTCTTTTTATTTAAATTGTCTTTATATATATATATATATATATATCATCGGTTATCGTAAGATGACTACTAAAAGATTATAATTAATGTTAGTCTGGTTGGGAATTTGGTAAACTAGACTGGGTACCTGGTGAAACAGTTGCATTCAAGGTTAACTTCCCCTGATAGCTCACAGCTTTTAACCCGCTTTTATTGTCTTGAATATCAGCACCGCTTTCAGAACAAATTAAAGCATCAACATTAATTAAAGCATCAACATTACACACTTCAGAAAACCGAAACTACGTGGATTGAGACAAAGCAAAATCTGAAACAAGGAAAAGTGTTGTGAGTAATGGGGATATCCTACTGAACTCATTGTTAGAAAATGAACACTTGTAACGCGTCAGTCTCACTATTAGTGAAACTGTTGCTTTCAGAAATTTGCACGTTTGTATGAGGGCGCGAACTAGCATAATAGCAATATGCTTGACAGAGTACACACACATATGCCGTCTAGCGATCACTAGACGAAACTAATTAGCAACATTTAAACAGAGAGCGCTGACCGCACATAATACGTGTTTTCAGGTTGTTTGGATAACATGACATTGTGTGAAACCCCCGTTATTGAATCAATACCTTTGTTGTGGGCGGGATTTATGATAACAGAAATTACCAGGAATCAGATAGTTCTTTATGAATGGTTGCTAGAAAATAACCGACGGTAAAGTTTTTTTTTAAATTTTAATCTGAACTGATATTTTATATAGGTTTTCTTTTTGACGTTAAAACTTAATTATCTACTTATTTTTTTCACAACCATCGCTAAATTTTATAAATATTGTTGTCTATTGGGAAATGAGGCTTGCATTATTCATGGATGTTTTGGAACCGTGTAACGTAATTCGTTCCTAGTCCGTAGTTCCACAACGCGACCACTAATTAACCGAGACAGCCACGGCAGTGTTGCGCAGAGCAATGCATTGGGGTTAAAATTAAATTTCGCACTAACGAAAAATATCCCCCCCCCCTCCCCCGCTTCCGAGGGGTAAAATGATGTAATTTTATGAGGGGTAAAAACACAAGGGTTCAATTGTGTTTCGCTTAAGAAACTAAATTATTTTCAAAAAAGCGTTACTATTATCACTGTTTTGTAAGACTATATATAATACCGATTAAATACACTACCAATAACTACATTTCTTTTTAAAATATTAGCATTAACGCGTTACACAATGTGGTGGAGGCAACAGCTAGTGGAACTTGTGTACAAAAATTATCTTCCTAACGTATTCCGCCGGCCGCAGTGGTCGAGCGGTTCTAGGCGCTTCAGTTTGGAACCGCTCGACCGCTACGGTCGCAGGTTCGAATCCTGCCTCGGGCATGGATGTGAGTGATGTCCGTAGGTTAGTTAGGTTTAAGTAGTTCTAAGTTCTAGGGGACTGATGACCTCAGTAGTTAAATCCCATAGTGCTCAGAGCCATTTGAACGAACTAACGTATTCCACCCACTAAACACATACTTCGTACTATACCATCCATCTATGACGGTAAAATTGAGACATATGTATCAAAATGCTCAAATATCTCATGAAAATGCCTTCTCCAAGTTGAAGACAGTTCCAGCAATAGACTATAAATTGCTTCACTGTTCACTTTGCAACAGTAAACGAACAGCGGAACACAACATTAATTATGTGATGGTTGCTACACTGCTATAGGGCCTAAACTGTATTATTATTACTACTACGTTAGCAGCTTAAAGTCTTCTAATTTCTGCCAATTCAAAAATAAGGTGTCTAGTAGTCAAGTGATTTACAAACAATAAGCCAAAGTATAGTGCAAACACTTTAAATTAATTGATTAGATGGGGTCAAGACGTGGGTGAAATGATTCAAATAGCTCTGAGCACTGTGGGACTTAACATCCGAGGTCGTCAGTGCCCTAGAACTTAGAACTACTTTAACTTAAGTAACCTAAGGACATCACACACATCCATGCCCGAGGCAGGATTCTAACCTGCGACCGTAGCGGTTGCGCGGTTCCAGACTGAAGCGCCTAGGATCGCTCGGCCACAGCGGCTGGCAGATTTGGGTGAAGCAAATGTCGCTGGAGGAGAACTGGTGCAGAGGACGCACGTTTTGTAACACGTGTCTACCCTCAATGTGGATGGTTAGCTTTCTTTTCTGAGAAGAAGTTGTAGGTAACTGTTTCACCCTTCTCTAAAAAAAATTCGTTAGAAATAAATAACACAAGTTTATTTCGTGGTTCATAAAACAATCACGAAAACTAAATATGATTTATCTTTCGCCATTTTAAAAACGAAAAATGTTCATAGAAAATTCTTTTTCATTATAAAGTCAGTGTACGCGCTGAAGTTGATAATGTTGAGGGGGATTGAAGTGGAGGGAGGGGATAACTAGCTAGTATCTGATTTGCATTAAGGGGTAAGAAGGGTTAGGAACCACTGATCTAGTGTAAAAATACGCTGGAGAGTGATTTCTTTTTCCCTGAAGACGAAACATTAGACTGCAAGGAGCCGAGTAGTATTTACGTGATGCTAGTAATGACTATTAGAAGTGGATGTTTATTCTTAAGAGCTTCCAGATAACAATTCCCGTCTCCTAAACCAGAAGTTTGCGAATGTGCTGAAATGGCTATGACACTCGATTCGTGAGGACTGAGTTTCAGCTCCCTGTCTGGCTATCTCTATGAAGATTTTCCGTGGTTGTCCTAAACAGCTTTCGGCAAATACTGAGTGTCCTACATCAACATCTATTCTCAGTGAAAAAAAGTGAACTGCTTGGCAGAGAGCACGATCTCTACGGGTGGGTACGCAGACACCGAAGAACACTGGTACTCTCTGCCCTTGAGAGACGGTGTCTGAAGTTCTCGAAGCAGGTTCTGTCAAGCAGTACCGCGTCTTTCGCCGAGCGTCTGTCATTAAGGGTTAAACAACACCACTGTTGTACTCTGCCATTCGTGAAACAAGCCTTTGATCACTTTCACGGGTTTTCTTTTCTGAGAAGGTGTTGTAGGTAGCACTAATGGTGCATTGACAACTGTTTCATCCTTCGGTAAAAAAATTGTATTAGAAATCCAAATCCATATTTGTTCAACGTGACATGGGTATCGTGCATTTCAGCAATACCCACACGTGTGCCCTACAAGTGTTTTGCGTGCAGCCATTTTTGTAGAAAAGCTGTAGTTCCCAATGAATCGTATCCTAACATTTCCTTTATTAACAAACAGCGTATGTGGTCGAACGGCCTCTCATTTCTCTACAGATTATTGTTACTTCCAAACATCTGTATGATACGGCTGACCCTAGATGTGATTTATAAATCTGCTAATTACTAAACACTGTTTTCCAAAACTCTTTCACTAAGGAAGACGAAGTAAATAACCCAGAATTCGAATCTAGAACAATGCCAACTTGAGTAACTTAGAAGTAGAGATCCTTGGTCTACCGAAACAGATAATATCACTTAATAAAGACAAGGCCCCCGGTCCAGGTCATATACCAATCTGGTTCCTTTCAAGTATACTGATACAGTAGCTCCATACTTAGCAATCGTATACGACCGCTCGCTCGTCGAATTATCGGTACCTAAAGAGTGGAAAATTACTCAAGTTACACCAATACCCAAGAAAGGAAATAGGAGTAGTAATCCGCTGAATTATAGATCCACATCCCTTACGTTTATTTGCAGTGAGATTTTGAAACATATACTCGGTTCGAATAGTGTGAATTTCCTCGAAGAAAACGATTTATTGACAGATAGCGCGGATTCAGAAAATATCGTTCTTGTGAAACGCAAACAGCTCTTTATTCTCATGAGCGCTATGGACAGAGGATGTCAAATTGATTCCATATTTTTACATTTGCAGCAGGTGATTTCTAATCAAATTGAGTTCCTGTGGAGTATCGCCTCAGTTGTGTGACTGGATTTGTGAGTTCCTGTCAGAAAGGTAACTGACGGAAAGCCATCGAGTAAAACAAAAATAATATCTAGCGTTCCCCAATGAAGTGTTACAGGCCCTCTGCTTTTCCTGATTTGCATAAACAACGTAAACGACAACCTAAACAGCCCTCTTAGTTTGGTTGCAGATGATGCAGTCATTTACAGCCTTGTAAAATAATCAGATGATTAAAACCAATTGCAGAACGGTTTAGACAAGATACCTCTATGGTGCGAAAAGTGACTCTAAATAGTGAAAAGTGTGAAGTCAACAACATGAGTACTAAATAAAAAAAATTTACAAAACCTGCTAAATTTGGGTTACACGATAAATCACAGAACTGCAAAGGCATTAAATTCAATTAAATACTCAGGGATTACAATTACGAATAATTTAAATTGGAACTACAGTGTGTTGTGGGGTAAGCAAACCAAAACTGCGATTTATTGGCAGAACTCACTGAAACTGTAACAGATGTATTAAAGAGCCTGGTGAACTACGTTTGTCCGCCTTCTTCTGGAGTACTCCTGTGCGGTGTGGGATTCGTTTCAGATGGGGCTGGAGGAGGACGTTGAAAAGTTCAAAAAGGGCAACTCGTTTTGTACTGTCATGAAACAGGAGAGAAAGTGCCACATACATGATATGCGAACTGGCATGGCAGTCGTTAAAACAAAGGCGTTTTTCCTTGCGGCATGACATTCTCGTTAGATTTCAATCACTAGCGTTCTCTTCCGTTTGCGAGAATAATTTATAGGCGCCCACCTACATAAGAAGAAATGATCATCGTAATAAAATAAGAGAAATCTGAAGTTGCGCGCCGTTCGAGAGTGGAACGGTAGAGAAATAGTTTGACGATTGTTCGATGAACCCTCTGCCAAATACTTAAATTGTGAACTGCAGATTACTGATGTAGATTTAGAAGTAATGAAAAATACTCTCACACATCGTTAGCTGCATAGATTATCGTTTCTCTACATTAAGATCTAATTGCAGTATGGTGTTTCTAGGGATCTAATTGGATATTATTGCAAAATTTACTGCATGGAATTTTTCTGTATATAGCTTCCTGCATGACCACAGACTATTTAGTTCTTCGTTCTTGATCAATTGAAATCTAATTTCTTACGTGCCCATTGCACGTCATACATACTTTTTCCCTTTGGGAGAGCCAGCAATGACAAGACTATTTCATCTGGTGTGCAAGATATATGAGATAAACGAAGTACCCTTAGACTTCAGAAGTAATGTATTAACTCCTGTTTCAAAGAAGACAGACGCTGAGAATGTGAGTATTGTCGCATTAGCAGTTTACAATGCTCTTTATCGGTAAATTGGGCTTCACCCTAGTACTTGTCTTGACCATTTTGCATCTTTCCTTCGAGCGACATGACCGGTCCCCTGCCATTTCAAGGTATTCACTCTTTCCATAATGTCACTGACGTTTGTTGTATGTCCCATATCAGCTGCTTTCTGTCAGTCTTTCCTTGTGTAATCCAACATTGATCTTTCCATCTATCCTTGTGTTACTGTCATTTTTCTATCAGTGAACTCATATAATGGCAGTGTCTCACAGCCACAAGTTATTACTGGGAATATAAATTGGTCGAAACCTGTTTTCTTCAGCTCAGGTACCATCCTAGACTTCGGAACCAAAGGCTATCTTTCACAATCTTGTCAGGCTAATTTAATATGTCGAAATACTTACAGTTTTAGGTCTTTTCTCATATTTAAAAGTTAATTCAGATAGACATATTCTGTGATCCTTTGCAGCTACTTACTTCCAAGAGATATGTTTCCCTCCGGTGTCTATTCATTCATCGTGATCTTGGTTTCATCATAGTTAATTATCAGACCAAATTCAGTCTACCTGACTGGCATAAACTTGCAGGGTTGAAATACAAGGAGCAAGAAGTTATGTATAACTTGTACAGCAAACAGATCGAAGACGTAAGGATGGAAGGACGTGAAGGGTGGTGGTGAGGCAGGGTTGTAGCCTCTCCCCGATGTTATTCAACTTGCACTTTCAGTAGGCAATGAAGGAAGCCAAGGAGTAATTTCGAAAGGAAACTACAGTCCAGAGAAGAGAAATATCACTTCAAGGATTGCCGATGGCATTCTGTTTCAGTCAAGAGGTGAAAAAATCAGCTGAACGTAATGGATAAGGTCCTGGAAAGAAGATATAAGATGAACACTAATGAAAGTAAAAGAAGAGAAATGGAAAGTAGTCGAATGAATAAATACGTGATGAAAATAAACAAATAAATATACGTCGTGTGGTACCACGGTCTGGTGCAAGTCTTTTAATTGGATGCCATTTAGCGACTTGTATGTTTCTTAAAACCAGAAGTAAATTAGGTGACAATGTGAAAATTAAATTAGGAAATGAGACACTAGAAGTATTGAAGACCTCAAGACCAAAGAACAACAATAGCGCATGAGAAGATTACTCCGTCTGCATACACGACATTACTTCGAAACATATTTCATCTTCTATCATTTACGCCTGATCATTAGATCTATAAAGGAATGTTTAGCTAAATTAGTTAAGCAATATCTTTCCCCTCGAACAAAGTGTGGAGAGTTCGCACTACAACAGCGTAGTGTTCATAAAGAGGAGACACTCTATAGGACCGTTTCATGGATTATGGCCGATAATCTTGATTCACTTTCTTCGTATACTATCGAGAACAGCATAAATGGATATTTGAGGGCGGTCGTTTCCCATGTTTTTATACGCCTACCGTGATGATTCATTTAACTCTATATTCTGGTGGACGGTAAATGTAATACACCGGATAGTTGTAATTTAAGTGCAGCTGCTCACGGAGGTCCAGTGTGGGCTGTGATTACCGTATGCTAATGCTTTAATGCGGAACTGATTTACCGAGCGAGGTGGCGCAGTGGCTAGCACACTGGACTCGCATTCGGGAGGACGACAGTTCAATCCCGCGTCCGGCCATCCTGAGTTGGGTTTTCCATGATTTCCCTAAATCGCACCAGGCAAATGCCGGGATGGTTGCTTTGAAAGGGCAGGGCCGACTTCCTTCCCTGTCCTTCCCTAATCCGATGAGACCGATGACTCGCTGTCTGGTCTCCTCCCCGAAAAACAACCCAACCAACGGAACTGATTTGCGCTAGAAAACTATTAGTTCCAATTTTGGCCACCAGGTGCAAATCTGGCGGTGTGAATGCAAGAAAGACAGACAGAAATGTTTCCATATATAGTGGATTAGGAACGGGACGTGGGCAGAAAAATCAAACAAGCGTGAAAGGCATAGTATTAATTTCATTTATAACTGCCGCTTAAGAAATCTGTTCAATATGAGCATCGGAGACATCGAATAGATACTGTGTCCGTGAAAGGACGTGATCAACGGTTGCTCACGGCATTTCCAGTGGATTCTGAGGAACGTGTTTCTGTATAGTGCCCTTCAGATCAGATAAAGACCGAATATGTCCCAAGTAAACGTCATCTTTTAGATATCTGCAGTGTCAAAGTCACAGGAATTCGGATCGGGTGAACTAGTAGGCCATGCATCTGGAAAACCTCTGTGGAGATAATACGTTCATGGAAGATTGCATTAAGCAGACCTTTCACTGGGTGAGCGATTGGATGTGTAGCCTCATCCTGCACGAAATAGTGGTTTCCACATACTTGCACTCTCCCAAAGCAGGAATCACATGATATACAAAGAGGTCTCGAGACATGAATAGGTCACGGTATACCTAACAGCCCCTCTGGGTCATTTATGGCGAATGCAATTTCTCTTCGTACAGAACACACGATTTAACAGTTCTCCAAATTCAGCAGTTCTGTGTATTCACTGCACCCTGTAGCGGAGGCCTAACTATATCTCGTGGAATAAAATTTTATGCGCCTAGGCAAGATTCTGTACATGTTTACTTGCACAAACTCCTGCAGTCACTCGTTCTGCCCCGAATCTCCACTATTCCCATGTAATGCAATGTGTCATTACACCTAAGACCTAATTTCCCAGCCTCCTCAGACACGGAAAAGAGCGAGATAGCTAGCAGTGTGGTACATCGTGGCCCGTGGCGCAGCCTCTGCCGTGTCGCTGGCCGGTGTTTCTTCCAGCGCGCGCTGTCCTCCGTAATCCGGCGGGGTGCTTTGTCCGCGCCGTCGTCAGTGGCCGGTGCCGGAGATTTACGGGCGAGCCAGCTAATGCGTCCCAGGCCGCTAACGCATGGCCAGGGCGGGACCTTCCGAGGTGCAAAGTGGCCGGCTCCTTCCCGCCGCTGCGGCTCCTCCCCGGGGAAACAGAGCCCGCTGCTCTGCGTCTGCTTGCGGGAGATTTTTCTCAGTTCTAAGAACCTCCTTACATTAGGTGTACGTACGTAAAGATATAATCAACTCTAAGGTTAGTGTGAACTTACAGTGCTTCATTGGACGCTGACCTGTGGAAAGTGATATGTCACGAAACACAGTAACTGCGCATTTTCAGAAAAGGCCATATGTTTAAGTAAGCAACACAGATCAAATATCCCTATAGTATTCAGTGAGGAGTTATGGAACTTTACGTTTGGGGCACTATATGGTATACATTCATTTCCGTAACTTGAGGGATCTTCCAGGTCCATAAAAACATTGCGCCTTGATGATATTGTGCACAGTAAACCGTACTGGGTACATTTATTTATTTATTTCCTGCAAATTTAAAACCCTCTTACCTGATATTTTAAAGCAGGTAGTACATGTCACAGTTTGTGTTTGAGAATGAAACATATCGATCCCAGCTGCAGTATGGTACGTTTCTTAACTGGACACAGGCCTTGTCCCACGCACTTAAACCACATGAGGCTGAGACAGACACCTGTGTACATATGTAGGGAAGAAGGTCCCCAGAACACACTGCCCTCTTCTGCGGGCATTACGCGAACAATAGACATATACTACACTTAAACTACACAGAAACGTAAATACATCTATACACAGCAATAAAAGACCAAGAAAAGTGGGCAAAATTAAATGCATTAACAGACAGTATTTCAAAAAACAACACATGGTAAGTACCTCAAGACACGACAAAACAGACATGCCTATATCTAACGTAACAACATTCTCCATAGAGTGGGCAGCGACAGTGACAGTGACAACAGTGACACTGAAGAGGATGAGGGTGAGGAAGGTGAGATGTAACAGTAAATAAGACACCTAGAATTATGAATCAGACATAACAAGCCAAAATGCACCGATAAAGTGTACATATCACGAAATAATAAATAAAGTTAGTGAATACTAGAGTGAATGCAGAGTAAGGTGCTGGCAATGTAACTAAGAAAGCGCCGAATGTTATATATGGATTAATATCTAATGATAATGCAAAGGATTAGCAATACGATTTTTCTACTACTAACTATAAACTATTTTGTAGTGACTGACAATCAACAGATCGAAGAACCATTCCCAGGTATTCACCACCAGCCACTAACAAATCCGTCGTCTATCCTACCATCCTTTTACATTCTTCTTAAAACAACAAAATTTTGTTTATCCTGGGTGATAAAAAGTCAATATAAATTTGAAAACTGAATAAATCACGGAATAATGTAGATAGAGAGGTACAAATTGACACACATGCTTGGAATGACATGAGGTTTTATTAGAACCAAAAAAATACAAAAGTTCAAAAAAGTCCAACAGATGTCGCTTCATCTGATCAGAGTAGCAATAATTAGCATAACAAAGTAAGACAAAGCAAAGATGATGTTCTTTACAGGAAATTCTCAATATGTCCACCAATATTCCTCAACAATAGCTGTAGTCGAGGAATAATGTTGTGAACAGCACTGTAAAGCATGTCCGGAGTTATGGTGAGGCATTGGCGTCGGATGTTGTCTTTCAGCATCCCTCGAGATGTCGGTCGATCACGATACACTTGAGACTTCAGGTAACCCCAAAGCCAATAATCGCACGGACTGAGGTCTGGGGACCTGGGAGGCTAAGCATGACGATAGTGGCGGCTGAGCACACGATCATCACCAAACGACGCGCGCAAGAGATCTTTCACGCGTATAGCAATATACTTTTTTGAACTTTTGTATTTTTTTGGTTCTAATAAAACCCCATGTCATTCCAAGCATGTGTGTCAATTTGTACCTCTCTATCTACCTTATTCCGTGATTTATTCAGTTTTCAAATTTACACTGACTTTTTGCTCACCCTGTATTTCAACCTGAAAAAACTTTTATTTTTAAAAAAGTATTAGTCCATGTTTAATATTGCAAATGTGGCGAGACAACAGAAAGACCCATAATATGTGTAGAAGACACTATTGGTCGAGACCACTTAGTGTGCTCGTTACAGTCTGTAGCAATTCCGTTGCGTGTTGTGTACAACTGGAATACAGAATCAGGTTGCAAAGAAGAGGAATGTCGCAGAATTTTAGAGACATTAGGCCTGGACTCATCATTAGCTGATCAGAGGTCAGCCAGCACAAGGTAGGTTGAAACTAGATTGTCACCCATAGAGCCAGTTTATGTCTGTGAGGAAGAGTCTAGGACGGAGGAAACGTGCAAAAACAGTTGGCGAAATTGAGCGCCTAAGGTACTGAAGAATATCCAAGTAGCGCAGAACCATTTCAATCACACGCCTCGCGGCCTACTATGGAGCATCAGCTTCGAGAGTGCAATTGATATGCCCGACAACCCACCTCATGCATTCGTCTCACACATCGCGGTGTTCCGCGAATACAGTGACTAACGCGTCTTGAATAGACCCCGTCCTGTTTGATTATGAGCTATGATTTAGGGTAGAGAACACATCCTCCCAGTTGTATTAAAATTGTTTCGAAGGGGACCAGGTACCGAAGAAATGGAAAAAAGTCTATATTATGACTTTACTCTATGAGAAGGAGAATAGGCAGATGGTACAAATGGCTCTAAGCACTATGGGACTTAACATCTGAGGTCATCTGTCCCCTAGACTTAGAACTAATTAAACCTAACTAACCTAAGGACATCACACACATCCATGCCCAAGGCAGGATTCAAACCTGCGACCGTAGCGGTCGCGCGGTTCCAGACTAAAGCGCCTAGAACCGCTCAGCCACACCGGCCGGCGAACAGGCAGAACTGTGGAAACTACCGGAGCATAAGTGGGAAAATCTTAAAAGAAAGGTTAAAGGTGGAGGCTATAGTGTCTGAATAACAGAAAAGTCCAGGGCGCTTTCATATTGAGGGTAATTCACACTACGGAGTCTAATAGAGAAGAGAATTGCCCAACGTATGGGGACGCATTTAGTCTTCGTGGGATTGCAGAAGGCCTACAACACTATCATAAAACAATCTGTGGGCAAGTATGAAAAGTAGTGGCGTGTCAATCTTTTGCATCAAAGCAGTCACAGTTCCATACGAACTATGTGATCGCCATCAGAGTAGGAAATTCAGTTCTACCAGAGCTTTTGTTACAAAAGGGTTACACTAAGGGTGTTTCATAGCACCTATGCTATTTAAAATCCATGTGGAAGAAGCACTTAAAGCCTGGAGGAAAAAATTCGGAGGCATGGAAGTCCCTGTGGCCGATGAAATCTTGTACATGCCTCTCTTCGCTAATGATCAGGTCACCGAAGTAGGAGACCAGGATGAAGCTGAGTATATGCTTCGGAAGCTAAAAGAGAATTATGAGAGATTGGGCTTCGCAATAAGCATGAAAAAAAATCAGGTTTGTGGAGTTTGGCGACTGTATCGTAGAGGATTTGGTGCTTGAAGTCAGTAAGATTAAAGGATGTAAGTCTTTTAAGTGTCTGGGGCTACGATGCCATCAAACAGAAAAAGTGAAGATGACAGAAATAATGAAATTGAGCAGGGCAAGAGGGCCACGCGACAACTGAACTCGTTCCTTTGGAGTAACAGAAAGGACCAAACAGTGATGCATCGTTCAATTGTTGAAAACGTCGCTACGTATTGAGCAGAAACGTGGGTAATAAACAAGCGCCAGAGAAACAAGTTGCTTGCACTAGAGACGATGTTTTGTCATCTCCCCTGGAACAAAAGAGGGGTTATGGGTGTCAATAAATCAATAACAGACACCACAGAAATGGAATGCCTAAAATGCTAATAACATCTGGAAAGTATGGACTAGAGCCGATGGTCACAGAAATGGTGGCAGTGGACCCCAGCCTGGACGATCTAAGAGGAGCTGGAGTCAAGAGGTTCGAGACGCACGGATGCCAGAGGATCACATGAGGGAGCCTGGCATGATCGGTAGAAGTGGAAAACGGGAAGTGAGAATCGGCGCCAGCTGTATACGACTCACAAGATGATGATGATGAATAGACTCTCTGTTGATGTGGCACGTCAATGGGACGCCTTGTAACCCAATGGAAAGCTACCGTCAAGTATACGGTTATGGACGTGAGTTGAAGCTGGTGGATGGTGAGGTACAAACACATAGGACCGGCCTGATGAATGAGTTCCTGTGTCGCAGTGACAGCACGTGTCTAAAATAACCAGCTAAAACAACCATCTCGCTCCCCGAGACACGTCTGACGAAAAGCACACGTGGCGCCCTCCGCCAGACCGGTGCAGCAGTCCTCTCCGTGCTTCGCGGCTCTGTCCTGCCTTGTTTGTGTCAGTCCACGACAAAAAATTCCTTCCACATCGCAGTGCGTGAGCACAGAACGCATATACACTGGAAGTTACGACTTCAAGTAGCTTGACTTAGAACCAGTACCAATGAGCAAAGTGAGGCTTATCTTAAACTCCAACATACAATCACACGGAGTTTCAAGTCAACACCATATCCAGAAAGCAAAGTAGCAGTTGTATTCGAGAATCGGCGTAAGAAAAACTCATTAAATACTTACGAGCCGGCCGGTGTGGCCGAGCGGTTCTAGGCGCTTTTGTCTGGAACCGCGCGACCGCTACGGTCGCAGGTTCGAATCTTGCCTCGGGCATGGATGTGTGTGATGTCCTTAGGTTAGTTAGGTTTAAGTAGTTCTAAGTTCTAGGGGACTGATGACCTCCGATGTTAAGTCGCGTAGTGCTCAGAGCCATTTGAACCATTTGAGCCAAATACAGCGCGTTTGACGTACATCTGACTCGCTTCATCGAATTACGAATCGGATACTAACGCACTCGGCTCTTGTAGCAGATTTTAGTACGGATATTTTATGAAAACTCTTTTAAAAACTTCAAAGTGGGACATGAGAACTGAACACGTATCAGCAGAATCAATGCCCTAAGGTCACTGAAACAACTTTACTGTGACCGGAAAAACACGGCGTGTTCCAGAGCTCAGACCTCACGAAACCCTCTGCACTGTGAAGACAGTTCATGCATTATCCGTATTCGCTGATAGAAATGAACAAAAGGGCAGAAACGCTGCTCAGTCGTTATCTGTAATACAATCGTTTCTAACAAAGAACGCGACGCGAATCAGAGGACAAATCTAGCACATCCCTCTCGAGCGAATACTAAGGGGGCGCTTGCACTGTCTCTTCTGCATAATTGAAGGCTGTACAGAATCTTTAACTATTATCGATAGATATCGACTCGTTCTCGACTGCTCTTATACAAATATTGCGTCTTGGCGAACTGCGGAGCTCTGTAATTCGATTTCAGAGGACTCGCCTAAACTTTCACCCACAATTAATATCACCTGCATCATCTCTGAGATTTACACAAGAGTCTTATGCGGAAAGTGCGCTAACGTTCGCGAAACTTTTAACTTCCCAAAGGAATAGGCCGATGCAATCCAAACTAGTAGACTGTATAGGACTGTGTAGGGACAATATGTGATTGATAATGCAGAAAGATAACGTACATTTAGTACCAGGACCTCCCTTCTTTGCAGAACCTGACAGGTCAGTTTTGAACGAAATTTAGGCAGTGAAGAGCCATTAAATGAAGCCGAAAGCAACTGACATTGTAGCTCGTCTACGTAAAAGGACGCATATTAACATGTAACTGAGCATGAAAGAAACAAAATGATCGGTCTGCTAGAAATGGATCTGTCATTTCGCGCCGCCCGGGGTGGCCGAGCGGTTCTAGACGCTACAGTCCGGAACCGCGCGACCGCTACGGTCGCAGGTTCGAATCCTGCCTCGGGCATGGATGTGTGTGACGTCCTTAGGTTAGTTAGGTTTAAGTAGTTCTAAGTTCTGGGGGACTGATGACCTCAGCAGTTAAGTCCCACAGTGCTCAGACCATTTTTTTTGTCATTTCGCAACATTTCGACAGGTTCAAGACAAACTGCTACGACAGTGATGTGGGTGTGTGTACGTACGCGCATGTGTGTGTGTGTGTGTGTGTGTGTGTGTGTGTGTGTGTGTGTGTGTGTAGGTATATCAGGGTCTTCAAGTTTCTCCGTTTGTCAGGGGCAGTTACCCGCGGTTCCCAGACCAAATACTGTTGGCAAATAACGCAGTTTTCGCTGAAACATAGACACTTCCACGTCACAATCTTCCCGCATTATTCTACGAATATTTAGGTTCGGGGTGATAATTTACGCACAATACAGTAACACATCAAACGCACTGCCCCTGATATTTCGAAGGACGCCAAAAGTGGTATGTTTTGCAGTTTGTGCTGCTAAACATCGTCCATCATGCTTCATATCCCGCTTCACGACGAACGCATTCGTGTGTAGACGCTCCGTAAATAACGACCTTTGCCAGGTTTCAGTGTTCATCGCCAAATGTAACCTAGCACCTGTCATAATCGTATATGGTGCAATTGGGTACACAACATGATTACCTGTGTTTAGCATAGCCGGTTATCTGGAAACTAACCGTTACATTAATGGTGTGTCAAGGCCATTCGCTGCACCAAGTCTTAGAGAACTTTTAACAAGAAAACGCAATACCGCATGTAGTCCATTATAATGCGATCTAGTATCTCGATAATAAGGGTTTTTGAGAATTGACGTGATCAACACGTTCCCCATACCTCTCACCAACTGAAGAGTGTGATCAGGGGTTACCGAAAGAGTGCCACGTCACCATTCAACAGTCACGTTGATTGATGAACGCTGGCGCAGCGCTGAAGCAGCATGGAATGACGTGCCCCTGTCTGTCATTTTAGCTCAGTTCGACTCGATGCCCATCCACTTTAGACCTGCGGTTGCTACCAGAGGTGATAGGTCTGCGTTCTAAATCTCGAAACACTTGTGTTCTCTCAAGCCAGCCACAAATTTAATCATCTGTTCTTCCTACTGTACTGTATACACACAACAAGTAAAATTTCATTTACTGCTGTTGCACTTTGTATGGTCGACAATGCACTCTGAGTTGACAACAGTCATGGGATACCTACTAATATCGATGTTGGATCTCCATTTGTTCGGCGTAGTGCAGCAGCTGGAAGTGGCGTGAACTCAACAAGTCGTTGGAAATCCGTACAGAGATAATGAACCATACTGCCTCTAGAGCTGTCCGTAATTGCGAAAGTGTTGTCGGTGGAGGAGTTTGTGCACAAACTGACCTCTCGATTATACCCCATAAATGTTCGATGGAATTCATGTCAGGCGACCTGGGTGACCAAATCATTCGCTCGAATTGTCCAAAATGTTCTTCAAATTAATTGTTAGTAATTGTGGCCCGGCGACATGGCGCATTGTCGTCCATAAAAACTCCACCATTGTTTGGGAACATGAAGTCCACAAATGGCTGCAGACGGTCTCCACGTAGCCGAACATAACCGTTTCCAATCAATGATCGGCTCAGTTGGACCGGAGGGCGCAGTAAACACATCCCACATCCTTATCGAGCCACCACCAGCTTCTTGCACAGTGCCTTGTTGGGAAACTGTGTCCATGGCTTCGTGGGGTATGCTCCATACTTGAACGCTACCATCATCTCTTGACAACTGAAATAGGGACTTATCCGACCAGGCCACGATTTCCAGTCCTCTAGGATCCAACAGATGTGATCACGAGCCCAGGAGAGGCGTTACAGGCGACGTCGTGCTGTTAGCAAAGGCACACACGTCGGTCGCCTGCTGTCATAGCCCATTAACAGCAAATTTCGTCGCATTGCCCTAACGGATACGTTCGACGTACGTCCCACATTGATTTCTGCGGTTGTTTCAAGCAGCGTGAGTCGTCTGTTTGCTCTGACACTTCTATGCTAACACCGCTGCTCTCGGTCGTTGCCCGTGGTGAGAGATAATGCTTGACATGTTGTGTGCTCGGCGCGCTCTTGACACTGTGGCTCTCGCAATACTGAATTCCCTAACAGTTTCCGAAATGGAATGTCCCACGCGTCTAGCTCCAACTACCACTCCGCGTTAAAAGTCTGGTAACTCCCGTCGTGTGGCCATAATCATGTCGGAAACGTTTTCACATGCATCAGCTGAGTACAAATGACGGCTCCGCCAATGTACTGCCCTATTATATCTTGTGTACGCGATACTATCTCCATCTGTGTATGTGCGTATCGCTATGCCATGACTTTCGTCACCTCAGTGTAGATTCTGCCGCTGGCGAGCTCATTAAAGAAGTAATATTTACAGAAAAGCATCGCTGAAGTCTGTCCTTCGATAGTTGCTTACTCATACGATCAGTGATCCTTAACTAGGGTAGTTTCCCACGGAGGGGGACGATAAAAACAAATTTTGTGAAGGGCAGAAACAAAAAAGTGAAGATTATAGTTGCAGTATTAAACAAAAATACATTAAAATAATCGCATCTGTTATTACTGTTCCGTTATAATCTAATATTTTTTACCAAAAAGTTCAAATACGAGTATTTTACTATGACGCAAATAGGGGTATCCACATACTTTGTGAGAAAAATGTTATTTACAGCTTGCGCCGAGTCAGCGAACTGACAACAATGAGTCACTTGCTTGACGTAAATGTCAACTGATTCGATCGAGTTATTGCTGTGTCGTTCTATGTTTCTGCAGTCGGTTTCTCCCTCACCTACAATGGCAAGGTAATGGTATATAACGTATTTATTTCTCACAATAAGCTGGCATAACCTGTAGATTTATTTGCAGAAATAAATACGCTAGATGTTGGCTTGCACATATGTATGGTAAATATTTTAACAGTAAACGTTAAGGTTGGTAGTTTCCTTCATAAACTAAGGCTTTACCAATGCAGTGCTAAAGTTGTGGACGTTTCAATGATTTCTGACCGGCCAATACTGCTCAACGCAAGGAAAGAGGCATTCTGATACAGAGATGAATGAATTCCACCAGCAGCTGTTTTCCTGTGTGATTCTAGGCATTTCCAGAGTATGATGATTTCGACATGTTTTCGGATATTCGTCTGGTGCAGTTTTACGCAAGTTCACTTGTTGTCATCTTCGATGTTCCTGAAGAGTGATCATTTTCGGGTGGTCGCCGTCTTACATTCCGCCTGGCTACTGCTGTCGAGATCGGGTTTGTGATTTGAATTATATATGTATGTGAACTTGCTTATAACAGTATTAACAAAAGCTAGAGAGAGCTACAAAACCATTTGATAGATCATCCGTTAGCGTTTGAAATCACTTAAAAAATGAGCATATTTTACCTGCAGGCAAACAGATCATCCATTGCTTCTTCTTGTTCTGGTTTCACAGATTCACTGGACCACTTCGGTCTATAATTTTCTGGTCATCTTCTTCGATACATTTCCTTTCCGATTTGAACAATATTTTATTCGTTCTGACCTTTTTTATCGTTCCTCATGCGTAAATGCCTTTTTTATTGTTTGTCGTTTGTCTGTTTTTGGTTTAAAACTTATTTTGTGTTTTTCAAAAAATGGTTCAAATGGCTCTGAGCACTATGGGACTCAACTGCTGAGGTCATTAGTCCCCTAGAACTTAGAACTAGTTAAACCTAACTAACCTAAGGACATCACACACATCCATGCCCGAGGCAGGATTCGGACCTGCGACCGTAGCGGTCTCGCGGTTCCAGACTGCAGCGCCAGAACCGCGCGGCCACTTCGGCCGGCTGTGTTTTTCAACTTCCTTAAATTTTCTGTTTTGTGTTGCTTATCACCCAGGACTAAGTCTAGCTCTTTCATATCTTCTCTGATTCACTTAATCCACCTTGCTTGTTGCTTCATGTTCCAATGTTTCTCTGCATTTTCATTTGGTACTATCCTATATTGGCCATCATTTTGGTATTTCTTACTTATTCTTCTTCTAGCTATTCTCTCTACTTTTAGGATTTTTGTCGAGTCTATTTTTCTTGATGAGTCTGATCAGAGTTCCCCTTCTGTACGCCATCTTTGGTTGAACTACCATTTGCTGACGTTTTTATTTAGTTTTGATTGACAGACATTTTTGTATGTAGACGATGTTAATTTTTGAACGTTTATCATTTTGTTAGTTCTTACTTGCAATTCAGGATTCTTGTGCAAGTTATATGTTAAAATTTCTCCTAGGTATTGAAATTGATTCACTGTTTTTGCTTTTCTCAAAGTTACTGTTATGTGATTGTTTACTAGTGGATCTGTTACCATTATCAGAGTCTTTCCGAACGATATCTGGAGTCTTATACTTTGTGCTATATTTTGTAGGCTTGTTAGTTGATTTCTGGCTTCTTGAATGTTATTAGCTAGTAATGCTAAGACACCTGCGAATCCCAAGAAATTTAAATTTATTTTACCTATCTTGGTTCCAATTCTTACGTTTTTAGGAGTTTCGTTGTACTATTCCTTCATCGTGCACTCCAGTGTACAGTTGAAAAGTAACAGCGCTAAACTATATCCCTGTTTTAACCCTGTTTCTATCGTAATTGGTTTAGATATTTCTCCTCTGAACCTTACCTTAGGTTTAGTGTTTTTTAGGGTTAAGTTTATCATTTTTGTAAATTTGGGATGGGGACCGACATTCATTAGTATATTCATCACTGAAGGTCCGTGGATACAATCACAAAATTTTTGAAGTCTACAAAGGGTACGACTTGTGGCTTATGTCTTCTTTTGTAGTAATCCATTATCTATTTTAAAGTGATTATTTGTTCTGTTAAGCTTCTACAGAGTCTAATTCCTACTTGGTATTCTACTCCTTGAAGCTGGCCTTTGCAATGGTTGTATAGAATTCTTGGTGTGACTTTTTGTGTGATATCCGAAAGGGAAATTCCTCTGTAGTTATCTGTATTTGATTTGTCTCCTTTGTGTGTAACTGTTGGTTTAAAGGTGTACTCCAATGTTGTGGTAGTTCTTCTCTGTTCCAGATTTTCACTATGCATCGATGTAATGATATCTTCACCGGTTTCTGCTGCATATTTCCAAATTTCCGCAAATGTTTGATCTTCTTCACCTGCTTTGTAGCTCTTGAGCTCTTTCAAATCTTTGTAGACTTCATGGGTTGCGGCTGGGTTTATATTTTCTGCTGGTGTTTCAACGTTGTAGTTCTGGGGGCTATTCGCAATTTAGCAAATTGTTAAATGTTCCTGCTAAAACTTCTGTATTTCTTCTACTGCTTTGGGCCATCTATTTTTTTTATCCTTTGTCATTAAATTTGTACGACCACATTTGTGTAGTTGTCGATAAATATTTTGTAGCAATCCCTTGTGTTTGTTTTCTCACTATTTGTTTGTGTCATCTGGAATATTTCTTTTCGATATTGGCCTTTAACCCTTCATATTATTTTTTCGATTATTTTTCTTTGTTCTGTGAGTTCCAAGTGCCATTCTCTGGTTTTGTGACACAAGGCTTAATGTCTATGTATCACTGCTTTATCATTTTCACAGTTCCACAATTGATGTTTTTTCATGGATTAACTGGAGCTACCTGTCCAGCTATTTGTTTCAACTGGGGGACTATATTTACTACACATAAAAAAATTTTATTATTCCCTGTACGATTTTTTTGTACTAGTGTTTTAACCGTCTATGTTTATGTAGTGAAAAATTTGCGAAATGCTACTGATGGAGAAGACACTTGAGTATGTAGTGCGGAACTGGTAAGAGAGAATAAAGTATCACATTTAACTAGTGATTGTCGCTCCGTCTAACGCAATGTTCAGAATGTAATAAGAAGTTGATTGTATGATAATATATGAATGAAATGAAATGATATTAAAGTGTGGTTATACAAATAGATACAGTAATATGCTTGGAATGTTTCAGACTTTAAGCTGTATGTATAAGTGAATGATTATCAGGCATGTAGATATTCTTTCGACAAAGGTAGATGTCCAAGTGACAGAGATGAGATAGGAGCGATTAGAGTATACTGTCTTATGCTGTTGATAGCTTGTTGGGTAGTGTGACGTCGTTGAGCAGAAGTGTTTTGGCTGATATCGTGGTGTACATTTTGTTTGAACTTCAGCATTTCAGGGCATAAGTTTGCTTTTATGAAGCGTATAATTACTGACGGATAGTAGAGACATTTACTTCTGAACTGTTATTTAGAAGATGGGTCATTTCAAGTTGTCATGAGCGACCTGTTTGACTGTTAGGAGTTTGTTCAGATTAACATTTTCATGCATTCCACAATACGTTTGGTATTCTTTAATTGTTGCCCCTACACACTCTGCTAGACAGTTTCACAAACTTATAAATTTCACTGTGTATATTATTCGCCTATCCAACGCCTTCATTCTAAATAAGTTGTCTCTTTAAGGTAAATAAGTTGCAAGAGAATCTTAATTCTGCAGGTAGGGTACATTTATGTCCCAGCGGTCGATATGTTACCCTTCTTATTTAGGCGGTACAGTCTGGAACCGCGCGAACGCTACGGTCGCAGGTTCGAATCCTGGCTCGGGCGTGGTTGTGTGTGATATACTTAGGTTAGTTAGGTTTAAGTAGTTCTAAGTTCTAGGGGACTGATGACCTCAGAAGTTAAGTCCCATAGTGCTCAGAGCCATTTGACCCATCTTCTTATTTGACACTTCTCATGTATTTCTTTAATAATTACTCATTCATAGACCATTAGGCCAACCTATCATTTACTAAAGGATTTGTAAGGACACAATGCGACGATTCACAACCAACCAGCTATGTGACGAAGCGAGGCACTAAATTGATTTTGGTTGTGAATTCACCCTCTGGCTAAATGGGAATTAATTAGTTAGTTGGCAGTTACTTTTCCCTCACTTATCTGTTACCATCCGGTGCAGCTGGAATGTTTGATCTCGTCGGCGATTAAACTAGTTGTAGATTGCTAAGCTGCATGCGCTCGACGACATCATCCCAGATGATACCTTAGATTAAGACACATTTACAGGAAGTTGAATCATCATAAAATATCCGGCCTAAACTGCATGTTGAAAACATTCTGGGTAGGGCGGCTATTTCAAAACCATTCATTACAGCGTACCATGCTGTGAAAAGAAAAAAAAAACTAGTGTCTTGCGTATATAAATTTGACACAAAACCATTTATAAAATGTCTTTTGATTAGAATAATCGTCGTTCACATTATTAATGAACAATGGCTGTGTTCACTTTTGGGGAACGGCACTACTTTGAAACAAGACGAAATTTAGTGATAATGTGAGTCGCGATGTCACACTGTGATGTGGGCCCACCTGCTGTCCTGCATGGACGAGTTATGTGGCGAGATTATGTTAGTATTCTGGACATCCATTGTGATCTCATGCTGAAAACTGCGTACCCCTGCGAACAACCTGTATACGATCACGATAATGCCCCCATTCACACTTCTGAACTTCAATGAATGTGTTTGAATGAAGACTTCGATAAAGTGTAACACCTCTTGTGGCTCCAAAAGTTCCCTGGCGTGAATGTAACTAAACGTTTGTCAATTATGTCGAAGGACACGCTGCACAGTCGATTCCCTCTTCAAAGGATACTTTCTGAATAAGCGACCTTTTTGCCACCAAAGTGGATAAATGTCCTTGTGGCTTTTGTATATATGAGATATACGAGTACCCTAAATGACGACCCAATTAGAGGAACCGTGTTAGTAGCTTCCAGGACAGACTTTCGTTTTGATGATGTCGGCAACGAGCAGGTGCAGAAACTCCGCAAGACACTTGAAGCTTCTCTCTCTCCTGGAGACGGTTTCTGGTAGAGAGTGGCCACATAAGCTCTGGAAACCGCCGCACGCAGAGTCATTAAGAGGGGGACTACAAACATGGTTCAACTTGACTTTTCCCACATTGAGAAGTTTCATCAAAAGTTAAGTCATCGCAGATGTTAATAAAAACTCTCCGAAATTAATAGGGTTCGAAGTCTAAAAGTTTGGATTCGTAATCTTGAACTTACTCGAGAGTCGCGAAGCCATATTGTAAACACATGGAAGTAAAATACAGCACTACATAAGTTGTGGTAAAGTCTGTCTGGAGATCGAATATGAATTGTATTTGTCTTGGAACAACTGTTAATATCGGTAATTTTTGAAAGTATTATAAAAGATTTGCAGTGAATGTTATTGAATGATCCTTAACCCTGATGTTCGATTCTTTTTAACTTTCATGGCCATTAGCGTGAGTAATGATTTAAAGAAAGTTAACTGAAAACTACGGCACATTAAATGTAGCATAACAACGCAGGTACACATCAGCAAAACGATTCACTACTCTACAGTTATAATAAGCAGTTGTTTTGAATATAAGAATAACTAAATATTTATTGACTGTTAATGAGGAAAGAATGCAAATGGAAAAAGAGAACAAAACAGAGGATACTTTTTGGTCTTTATTTGACGGCGATACATTATGCATACATTGAATTTGCTTTTCGTCTCCACCCCGGATGTATAGCCTGTTAATACCTCAGTAATAACGAAGTAAATCATGTTGGGCGTTTTGCTTTTGTAACAGTTTATATTGCATTTCCACTGTGAATCATTTTTGTGGCGATTTCAGGGGATTTATTTAATTTACGTGTTTCACATCAGCCGTCTGTTTTTCAAGAATAAAATATGGCCGTTGTATAGCACAGCAGCGGTGCTCATTTTTGTTGAAGGGAAAACCTTGCGGAATCAAGTTTTATACTGTCGATAAAGTGTGATTCTCAAGGCTGTTAATCATGATGCTACAATCAGGACTTATCAACTTTATAGCCGCATATAAATTTATTGTGACAACTCCAGGACCTGGTTAGAACGTCGTTATTCATGAAAACAAAAGATTTTAACTCATAGTTTTTCATTCAGATGTGATATGGATTCCGTTTCATCATGTCGGTGTACACACGTGCAATTCGATTTCTTGTCGAAGGTGCTGCGGAGTATGTTAGACGTAATTTCCTCAGATGCGGCGTAGATTCTTTTTGTGAAACCAACAAGTATGACAGGGCAGAGTAGTGTAGTAAAAACTCTATCTTCTATAAATTTTCAGAACTAAAAGTCGAGGTGCCTGGAACTATGTACATAGTTCAACCTCTTCCGATAAATCAAGGCACACTAACGTACTGATTACTTTATTTCAAAATAAAGAACGAATGATCCGCGGATTTTCATCGTCCCCAGACTGTTACATGTGGCTAATATTCAGCAGATATAATACGAGGGCTATTCATAAAGTAGGGAATGTTTTCATGTGATGCCGATATGCGCGCGCCGATCGCGGATATTTTGGTACGTGCGTGCTCGGCAGCTTAGTCGGCATCCAATCGTGACAGTGGGAACATCTCTGCGCGTCTGGTTTTTTCGATATTCGAATTCTAAATGTGCGCTGCAATCGAAAATACCACCAGTTGTGAGGTGCGGTATGTGATACGGTTTTTGTTAGCAAAAAACCTAAAACCTATAGAAATTTATCGTGAACTGTGCGAAGTGTACGGAAACAACGTAATGGGTGAATGTTCCTTCCGGAAATGGTGCATTCGTTTCAAAAATGGCCGAACCAACGTTCATGATGAAGAGAAGAGTGGACGCCCGAGCATTGTGACTGACGATCTTGTCGCTAAAGTTGATGAAACGATTCGCGAAAACCGTCGCTTCACAATAACGGGGCCTTCGCTTTCTCTTCAAGTTTCACGCACTTTGTTGTTTGAAGTTGTTGCTCAAAAAAGCTAGGCTGCCACAAATGTTGTGCACGATCGTTGCGCAAAATGCTTACAGGGTACCACAGAGAGCAGCGAATGGGGGTAACGTTGACATTTCTGGAGGCCTACCACAAACATGGTGATTCAGTACTGGATCGAACCGTAACCGGTGACGAGACTTGGGTGAAACACGTCAGTTGCGAGACAAAATTACAATCCATGGAGTGGGGGCACACAAGGTCCCCCCCGAAACCAAGATAATGTTTGCAAACCTTGTCAGCAAGGAAGTTCATGACGAGAGTGTTTTGGGATAGGCAAGGTGTGGTTCTTATTGATTTTGTCGAACGTAGAGCAACCATAAATTCTGCCCGGTACTGTCGAACTTTGCACAGTCTTAGACGAGCAGTCCGAAACAAACGCCGAGCAAATCTGACGTCCAAAATTTTGTTGTTGCACGACAATGCCCGACCTCACACGGCAAACCTCACTAAAGAACTCCTTAATTCATTACAATGGGAAATTTTCTCTCATGCGCCCTAGAACCCCGATCTTGCACCAAGCGACTTCCACTTCTTTCCCAAGATGAAGAACTGGCCCGCAACGCAGCGCTTTGATGACGACGTGGAACTGCAGGCGGTCGTAACTCACTGGCTGAAGTCCTAAGCGGCAAAATTTTACGACGGAGGTCTTTCAAAGCTTGTCCACCGCTATGATAAATGCCTCATTGTGTTTGGTGGCTATGTGGAAAAGTAGTACGTCAGTCGTTCTTACAGATGTAACAAAATGTACTTCTTGCAGTTAGTTTTTCTTTTTTAATGCCAAAACGTTCCCTACTTTCTGAATAGTCCTCGTAGTTCGCACAAAATTTCGGCCGAAGGTGGAAGCATTTCCGGAATGCTTTGTAAAGTGCTTGCATGACGCCTTGGTTAAAATATAACGTGCATGGCAAAATGGCGCTGTTAAGAACCGTTGCAGTGGCAACTGTTGTTCACCACGAGCTATAGATGACAGGGGGGGAATGAGGCTGCCGAGATATGTACAATACAAGTGCAGCTGTTGAGCAACTCATTGTTCAGATAAACCAAGGTGATGCCAATAATGCTCCTCAACGACCATTTAGCGAACGTTGCTACGTATAGCCCTCTGCAGCAGGCGCCTGGTTCATGCATTCATGACGGCAGCTCTTTATGGGCGACGAAGGCTGGAATTTGCCCCCCAATACCGCGACTAGACGCCCAGTGAGTGACAGCAGATGGCCTTTTCAGATTAATCTCCATCAGACAAATGACCTTTAGCGAGTGCGGCATGAAACGTCAAAGCTTACACCCTGCACGCATTACAGTCTGGGAAATGTTTTCGTGGCGATCCCTGGGTGATCTGGTTATTCTGGATGGACAATAGACCAACAAAAGGCTGCATCTATCCTCGGAGACCATGTCCGCCCCTACATGCAGTTTGTTTATCCTCTGCACGACGTCATCAATCAGCAAGACAATGCAAGGTATCACACAGCTTGCAGTGTACGTGCCTGTTCCGAACAGTACCAGGGTGAGTTTCCCGTACTCCTAAGGTCACCAAACTCCCCAGATTTAAATATAATAGAGAATCTGTGTGACCACCTCGACAGGATTGTCGGCGTCATGGATCCTCAACCGAGAAACCTCGCGCAGCTGCGCACGGCACTGGGAATGTCATGGTTGCACATCCCCGTCCTTATGCTCCAGAACCTCGCTGACTCCCTTCCTGCACGTCTCGCAGCAGCCCACGCTGCAAAATGTGATTATGCAGGCTTTTGACAGGTGGTCACATTAATGTGAATGGAGAGTGTGTATTAGCAAACTTGCAGAAGTTTCCTTACTACACGCCACACACCAGCAAATGTGGCGCCAAGTACACCACTGCTCGTTGTCGTCTGACTCTTAATAAAACTTTGACTCACCTTCGATACGACCTCATCTGACACAGAGAACTCATTTGGAAAAACTGGTATCAACAAAACGGGAATGACTCTCATGGCTGGCACGCCTAGGTGAAGAACCACAGGAAAAGGTAGCACATAAGAGGCCGTAGTACATTTATCAAGAACTTCGATTCTTCGAAGAAATAATCCATTTTGGTTACCTGGCGCCAGCTATTAAATGGCTGTCTCTTCATTCAGATCTGGATTTCATGTCCCAAATTGTGGGTATGCCCGTGAGACGAAAATTAAGAGTTCCCAATGGAAACCCAGTGAATCTCCTTGTCCTAAAAAGGTACGTCGGTCAAAACCGAATATCAAAGTCATGCTCAATACTTAGCTAAATACTTAGGTCCACGGCCCGGCCATCTACTGTACTGGCCTGTTAAGCTGGTGGACTACGTGTCCCGACACAGCATACGGCAAGGTCAACAGAATTTCACACACAGCCCACGGAAGTCCGCTCGTCTGTCCGCTGAGAATCAAGTATTTCTCAAATGTTCGTCTGCTGGGCTTTGGAAAATGTTTGTGTTTCAAATCGTACAGCAGTCAACTGCTGTAAGCCCTTCGTGATGGCTAGAAACAGCGAAGTGTAGACTTTTGTGAATTCATTCTGGGCGTGGAGTTGGAAGATAAGAATTTCCTTTTATGTTCAATGTTTAGTGATGGAACTACGTTCCTTATAAGTGGAAATGTGAACTACCACACTGTAACAATATTAAACCGTAGCAGCCGCATACCATAATCTACGAGTTTAACGAGATAGATTCTCCACAGCTTTAGTTGTGTCACGGCGTTTCCCCATAAACGGTTTGGACATCTATCTTTCTCCACAACTGCGATAACATTCCGAAACTTCCACTTTTCGTGGAGAAGGATCATCACCGCACTGGCAGCTGCATGTAAGAGTATTTCCTAACAATGCACTACCTCAAGGGTGGCTCAGGCTTAAGTCGGGGTGCAGTCAGCACCATTGCTCTCCAAGGCCGCCTGATTTCGCGGCATAGTTTGTCTTTTTTGGATGTTCGAGAAAGAGTCCGCCTGTGTGCCCCTTCCCCCGTTCCAATAACTTTCGGTGAAATACGATGCCAAAGTAGATGCAGAAACTCCAGAACTTCTCGCAAAAGTAATGGAAGATTGACCATCATCTGAATGTTTGTCACGCACCCATTGGAAGAGACATTCAACATTTGTGAATGCTTTGATTCTAAACGTAATTGTATGTAATACGCAAAGGCTTTTTGTGGATGCATGTATAAGTTATATCCTTGTGAAGCTGAATGGTTCTTTGTAAATAAGAAACTCTTAAGTCCTATGCGTTAGTGAAATTTTCTACGTTCACATATGTACGATGTATAGTATCGTGAAATCGGGATGAATTTTTTGACCCTTTTTTCTGTTTCTTATGCATGTGTTGTATGTTTTCTATACAAGCAGCGAGACAGCAGTCCAGTCGACTAGGGATCACTAGCAGCCGGCCGTCCTCTCTGTTTATGTTCTTGGGCTGTTCCAAGATTTATATTGCCTCTCGCATTCTGTGCTGGCACATCTACGATTTCCTCGAAAGCAGTGCGGAATCATGGAACATTATAATTCACCCAAATTCGCCTTGGTATCGTGCTGTCGTCGGTTTTTTTCCTGCCAGTCAGCCTTTCCTGCTCTGTTACGCGAGTGTTAACTGATCTCCCGATTCTCCCCCGCAGTCAGTGAGGCTCTCGAAATTTTTCATAAACGTCTACCGTGTTAAGAGCTTGCACCAAATACTTGGAAGAAAATATCAAAAACAGAGAAACAAGAAATCTCTTTTTGTACGTAACTTACTTGTATCCAAAAAACTGAGAAGGTATTCTGTTACTGCAGAATTATGCTGCCTACCTCATCATTGCAAAAAATTATGGAATAAATTTGAAAACGTATAGTTTGTTGAGGACGTTCTAAGTATCATATCAGAAAACTGACTGATTCTCAGTGCTAATAAGAAAATGTTAGTCCCAAATATCTTTAATGCAGAAGCATACGTTTCGTTTGCTATAATACAAATACAGAAACAAAGCACCTCAGTAATATTTGACTAGCTGAACCGTAGTCAACAAAATTATGCCTAATTTCTTTTACATTTTTTGTAAGAGAATAGTAAGATTAACCCCAAAAAATGCTCAAATGTGTGTGAAGTCTTACGGTACTTAACTGCTAAGGTCATCAGTCCCTAAGCTTACACACTACTTAATCTAAATTATCCTAAGGACAAACAAACACACCCATGCCCGACGGAGGACTCGAACCTCCGCCGGGACCAATTAATAAAAAAAAAACGAAGCTCAATATTGACTTTTGTTACAGAACTCCATTCTTGGGATCAGACGTTGTAAAGTGTACCGTAAACCTGTTTGTGCCTTTTAAGAAATGACAATATGGTTAGCAGGTCCTTGATTTCCAACTGATAAACGCGGCTGGTCTTTCAGACGAAGTACAGCAAGACACACATTTGCCACAGTCTTTCCTCTTTTGAATGAAACGACATTTTTCCGTCTTTCTCTTTCAGCGTAAGTATTTTTAATAGTTATTTAAAATGGATGAGTATGAAATACTTTGATCATATTGGATTTGGAGATATTACACGTTCGCATTGACCACAATGTTTCAGAAGCATCTCTAAAATCAAAGAGGTCGTTTGTATGTATTGGCATTACAAGGAGGGGATTCATAGCTTTAGCTGACAGAACTTATGACAGAAGCACTGTTTGGCGCAAAGACCACGCACGTTCTAGTAATGATTTTCTCCATGTTTTCATACTAGGAAAAAGTATAGGAATATAATCAACAGAGTGTCGAGAATACAATAGCACTGAAAACGGGATTTTGAAAAAAAAATGGCGCTTGGAACGGTTTCCTTTCCCACTCTTCATGTAATATTTAGTACAGTAACAAGAAAACGTCGACAACTGGACCTCATATTTTAAGGAGAAAGAAACACACATGCAAGATATCAGCTCCAGCAATCGATCCCGGTCGTAAATTTGGGCCATTATTCTGGCAGTACCCAGTTATGACCTTCTGAAAGTGCAGCTTTCAAACACACGCACGCATCGCTCATTTGTCACTTGCTCCGTCTCACTGTGTCCGTTTAATGTTCGAGCGCGAAGTACTGTACAGCACAGTCTCAACCGATGCTCCCCTAATGAAAAACAGCGCAACATCTGCAAATGTACATCACTTTAATAACGCCTGCTTCACAATCCAAAGAAAATAATGCAGAACAGCGATATCAATGTTAGCCGTATAACAAGGTATAATGATGCTTATCAGTCACGGCCTTCTGCAGCTCTCGTTCTTCGGAACTGGATGTCCAAAGTGATCTGTCCGGTGACTGGTGTACCCACTTCGATACCATGCATACTGAAAGACTGCTCGAAATACTGGTGCACATATCTGTCAAAAAAGAAGAGACTACATTTGAAGGACGTTACGCTGTCATTACAAAAAGTAATGACAGATGTGATGTCGTGGCTTAACTGTTTTAAACCTGCAACTATTCATGTATATTTTGCACTTCCTTGGAAAAGAATTTGTAAGATTTCCTGTAAACTACATGTACCATTTTTTCTTGTATCCTTCTATCTACACCTACATCTACAGGGATACTCTGCAAATCACATTTAGGTGCCTGGCAGAGGGTTCATCAAACTACCTTCACAATCCTCTATTATTCCAATTTCGTATAGCGCGCAGAAAGAACGAACACCTATAACTTTCCGTATGAGCTCTGATTTCCATTATTTTATCGTGGTGATCGGTTCTCCCTATGTAGGTCGGTGTCAACAAAATATTTTCGCATTCGGAGGAGAAAGTTGGTGATAGGAATTTCGTGAGAAGATTACGTCGCAACGAAAAACGCCTTTCTTTTAATGATGTCCAGCCAAAATCCTGTATCATTTCTGTGACACTCTCTCCCATATTTCGCGATGATACAAAACGTTCTGCCCTTTTTGAACTTTTTCGATGTACTCCGTCAGTCCTATCTGCTAAGGATCCCACACAGCGCAGCAGTATTCTAAAAGAGGATGGACAAGCGTAGTGTAGGCAGTCTCCTTAGTAGATCTGTTTCATTTTCTAAGTGTCCTGCCAATAAAACGCAGTCTTTGGTTAGTCTTCCCCACAACATTTTCTGTGTGTTCCTTCCAATTTAAGTTGTTCATAATTGTAATACCTAGGTATTTAGTTGAATTTACGGTTTTTAGATTAGACTGATTTATCGTGTAACCGAAATTTAACGAGTTCCTTTTAGCACTCATGTGGATGACCTCACACTTTTCTTTATTTACGGTCAACTGCCAATTTTCGCACCATTCAGATATCTTTACTAAATCGCTTTGCATTTTTTAAATCTTCTGATGACTTTATTAGACGATAAACGACAGCGTCATCAACAAACAACCTAAGGCGGCTGCTCAGATTGTCTCCCAAATCGTTTATATAGTTAAGGAACAGCAAAGGGCCTATAACACTACCTTGGGGAAAGCCAGAAATCACTTCTGTTTTACTCGATGACTTTCCGTCAATTACTACGAACTGTGACCTCTTTGACAGGCAATCACAAATCCAGTCACATAACTGAGACGATATTCCATAAACACGCAATTTCACTACAGGCCGCTTTTGTGTTACTGTGTCAAAAGCTATCCGGAAATCCAGAAATACGGAATCGATCTGAAATCCCTTGTCAATAGCACTCAACACTTCATGTGAATAAAGAGCTAGTTGTGTTTCACAGGAACGATTTTTACTAAACCCATGTTGACTGTGTGTCAATAGACAGTTTTCTTCGAGGTATTTCATAATGTTTGAACACAATATATGTTCCAAAATCCTGTTGCATGTCGTCGTTTACGATATGGGTCTGTAATTTAGTGGATTACTCCTACTACCAACATACTCCGAAAGGAACTTAATTAGTATACAGCCTGGACCAGAAGGCTTGCTTTTATTAAGTGATTTAAGTTGCTTCACTACTCTGAGGTTATTTACTTCTACCTTACTCATGTTGGCAGGTGTTGTCGATTCGAATTCTGGAATATTTACTTTGTCTTCTTTTGTGAAGGCATTTCGGAAGGCTGTGTTTAGTAACTCTGTTTTGGCAGCACTGTCTTCGATAGTATCTCCATTGCTATCTCGCAGAGAAGGCATTGATTGTTTCCCGCCGCTAACATACTTCACATTTGTCTTTGAATTTTTTGCCAGGTTTCGAGACAAAGTTTCGTTGTGGAAACTGTTATAAGCATCTCGCATTGAAGTCCGCGCTAAATTTCGAGCTTCTGTAAAAGATCGCCAATCTTGGGGATTTTGCGTCTGTTTTAATTTGGCATGTTTGTTTCGTTGTTTCTGCAACAGTGTTCTAACCCGTTTTGTGTACCAAGGAGGATCAGTTCCGTCGTATGTTAATTTATTTGGTATACATCTCTCAATTGCTGTCGATACTATTTCTTTGAAGTCAAGCCACATCTGGTCTACACTTATATTATTAATTTGGAATGAGTGGACATTGTCTCTCAGGAAGGCGTCAAGTGAATTTTTATCTGCTTTTTGAATAGGTGTATTTTTCGCTTATTTTTGGAGGATTTGGGGATTACAATATTCAATCTCGCTCCGAGAACCCTGTGTTCACTAATACGTGTATTGGCTTTGATGCTCGTTATTAAAACTCGGGATTATTTGTTACTAAGAGGTCAAGTGAGTTTTCACAACCGTTTACTATTCGCGTGGGCTCATGAACTAACTACTCGAAATAGTTTTCAGAGAATGCGTTTAGCACAATTTCGGATGATACTTTATGCGTACCTCCGGAATTAAACATGTATTTGTGCTAACATATCCTTGGGTAGATCCGTGAAGACGGTCTGTGACTGAAACCGGCCGATATTTAGGTTTTAAATAAAAAAAACACTTGATGGTTAAACATGTATTTTATACATTAAACATTGCAGTTTGGCCTTCATTCCGTACCGCTCCTGGAGGTACCGCATTATCGCTTGTTGGTTCATCGAAGTTATAAATAAAAATATCTTACTCAGTTCGCTGTGCATTATTTTGTGCTTGGGCATTAAGCGGGTGCAGCGCGATGGAGCGGGTGGCAAACAAGTGATGCTCGTGCCTGTTGAAAAGCTGTACTTCCATATGGTCATTACTACGTAGTATCAGAATTACGGCCGAAATGTTTGCACGGGATCGATTTCTGTGGCTGATATCTTTCACTTGTGCTTTTTTCTCCGTGAAATATGAGGTCTATTTGGTGATGTTTCCTTGTAAGACCAATCAGGGAGACTAGCCTGACACAACCACGGCAAAGCACGTTGCCTGCTCGTTTGGCGATACCCTAGTCATAAAGTAAGTGAGTTATTGCAAAATATTCCTCGATTTGTTATTCAACTGTTTTGTAGCTGCTGAACTTTAATAATACTTCACATTCTTCTTTTACTTATGCTGGTGCAGAAGGTGTTGTGTAGCCCCCTCAGCTCTTAGTTTATGTTGTCATCATCACCACTGATACGATGGACTGTATCAACATCTACGTCCATAATGCTGTAACCTAGCCATTTTTCTCAGAACATGTCCACTAACATATTTCACACGTAATATGCAAATTCCTTGATCAAGGAGTCGCTTGATATTTAAAGATCTAAATTAGCATTGCCAGTGACTATTTTTTGCTTCATTGTTTCTCCTCCTTGTCTTTTGTAGTTTGTGGAGGTTTAGTAGAACTGAAGGCTCAAAGGTTGGATGTTCGAGATGAAAGTGCTTGTAAGAGGAATCTGCCGCTGTAAAACTGTAATGCTTTGGGGCACAGCCTGTCCGGAGATAGCGAGCCTGGCATTTTTATTCCCCAGTCTCCGTTCCAGAAGGGATGTCGGACACATTCCTCTGCAGAAAGAAACATCGAATTCCTCGCAGAAGCTCTTTTAGCCAGAAAAGAGATATTTAGGCAGCTGTAGCTTCTCTCAAGGTGTGTGAGTTTTCATAACGATGCCTCGGAATAATGTCCAGTTTATACTTCAAAACACAACCTCTTGAGAGGCTTACGGTGTCATTTTCGGCAGTGCACGCGCCTTTGCGCTATGCCTATGCCTCTGTGTAGGGATCGCTCATTCGTCCTTTTCAGAAATACGAGTATGTCATGGAGTGCGAGCAGTCTCCTGGCTCTTAACTGCCCACCTTTTAACGACTGGCTAAAGTATAATGAAGTAGAAAAGAGTAGCTGATTGTTTTACGCTGTTACGTATTTTTCATTCGTCGGAACTCGGAATCATTGGTGGCCATTTCCAGTTCTGGCAGCAAGACAGCCGAGTTTAAAGGCAGCTTTTAGAGAACACATTTCGCTTTAGACTTTTTTCAAAAGTACACTTCTGCTCAGTCTCTTGTGGAATATAAACACTTCAGTTTAGGAGAGGAGAGATGATGGATGAAACGAGCATTGCTACCACCGAAAAGGTATGTGTACTTAAGCGCTAAGTACAAAAGGAAGGCTGAAATCACATATTCCAGCCGTTGCAGCCGCCAGTCTGTTTATTTACACACTGCCCGACTGACAACTCGTCACATCGTCACGGCTGCCGAAACAGTTTAGAAACGAATCTGTCTCGCTCCCCTCAGGAGTCGAGTATGCGATCTTGAAGTCACGCGTCCAGCTTGTTGCTTTCAGTGCTCATTTTTGGCAATCTAATGCTGTTCTTTCCGTGTACTTTATACATCTAATTAACAGCTTACGCATGCAGTGCCGTGTCCACGAAGTAATGACGAAACAGTGTTTTATCCTTCCTGTCACAAGGTGTTGCGTTGTATTCTCTTGTCCAATTGTTAAGAGTTATTTTTAAGATGTCAGTGGGAAAATTACATGTTCAAAGTCAATAAATCAATTTGTGATAGCGTTCATTTATTTCTATTCATAGGTAGAAGATCCCTCCCCATTAGCATGTAACGGGTGATCAAAAAGTAAGTATAAATTTGAAAACTTAATAAACCACGGAATAATGTAGATAGAGAGGTAGACATTGACACACATTCTTGGAATGACATGGGGTTTTATTAGAACGAAAAAAGAAAACAAAGTTCACAAAACGTCTGACGGATGGCGCTGGACAACAAAACTGCTACCGTGACTGGTGAGAGGTACGCCGATATGTTACAGAATCGCAGCATCCCCAGCCTGGCTGATAAACACCTGCTGGAACGTACGATGTTTATGCAGGATGGCGCTCCACCCCATATTGCTAGGCACGTGAAAGATCTCTTGCGCGTGTCGTTTGGTGATGATCTTGTGCTCAGCCGCCACATTCGTCGTGCTTGGCCTCCCAGGTCCCTAGACCTCAGTCCGTGCGATTATTGGCTTTGGGGTTACCCGAAGTCGCAAGTGTATCGTGATCGACCGACATCTCTAGGGATACTGAAAGACAACATCCGACGCCACTGCCTCACTGTAACTCCCGACATGCTTTACAGTGCTGTTCACAACATTATTCCTCGACTACAGCTATTGTTCAGGAATAATGGTGGACGTATTGAGCATTTCCTGTAAAGAACATCATCTTTGCTTTGTCTTACTTTGTTATGCTAATTATTGCTATTCTGATCAGATGAAGCGCCATCTGTCGGCCATTTTTTGACCTTTTGTATTTTTTTCGTTCTAATAAATCCCCATGTCATTCCAAGCATGTGTGTCAATTAGTACCTCTCTATCTACATTATTCCGTGATTTATTCAGTTTTCAAAATTATACTGACTTTTTGATCACCCGGTATGTGTGAGTGATATGGTAACCATTTGTTTCATGTTTAATTGGGCCTCTCTTATTAATATTCCTTTAAATAAGACGTTGGATGAGAGTATCCTTGTTTTCAATTAACATCCATGTTCATTTGGGGCGGTTCCTCATTCTGTTGCGCACTAGATTTGTTTCTGTGCATCCGCTGGGTGTGCTCTGACTACAACCGACACCCTACAATGTGTAGCACAACGTGCTTCTGATAGAATCTCCTCTCCTACCGAACAGGCCTCGGGAAGAACCAACGGCGCTGACTAGCCGCCGTGTCATTCTCAGATAATAGGCGTTACTGGATGTGGATATGGAGGTGCCTGCGGTCACTGGTTAGCACACTACTCTTCCGGCCGTTGTCAGTTTCCGTGAATGGTGCCGCTACTTCTCAATCAAGTAACTCCTCAACTGGCCTCACAAGGACTGAGTGCACCCAGTTTGCCAACAGCGCTTGGCTGACCGTCATCACATACACGCATATGTTGCATAACTTGTAATTTACTGTCAGTGGTACGACCATCATTTCCACAAATATAGACATCGAATTCAATAGACTAAGACTAGATTATAGAATCAAACGACTGACCAAAGCAAAATAAATCCAACTACCTGTTTCAAAAAGGAAATCTCATAAAACAAAAACAGTGGTAATATACGAGGGTTGGAACTTGTATACGGAGTGGCCGAGCGGTTCTAGGCGCTACAGTCTGGAACCGCGCTACAGTCTGGAACCACGCGACTGCTACGGTCGTAGGTTCGAATCCTGCCTCGGGCATAGATGTGTGTGATTTCCTTAGGTTAGTTAGTTTTAAGTAGTTCTAAGTTATAGGGGACTGATGACCTCAGATGTTAAGTCCCATAGGGCTCAGAGCCATTTGAACTTGAATAGTAGCAACTATTTATTCACAACCGATACAAATGAGTTACATGTTTTCACCTATTACTGTTCTTTAAAGTAGTCACTAGCGTCGTGTAGAACCCGTTGTCACCGATGTGGAAGGCGTACTATACCGTTAGCAGAGCCTGTTCTGTTGATGGTGCGAATGGAGCATTATACTGCCTGTCGAATCTCTGGAACAGTTCTGAAGCGAATGCCACGAAATGGTTCCTTCAGCTTCGGAATCAAATCATAGTCACAAGGATTGAAGTACGGGGAGTATGGTGGATGGCAGAGTACTTACCAGTCCCACAGACCGAACAGAGCAGCTACAACTTGCGATGTATGCGCCCGCGCATTGACGTGCAAAATGATGGTGGGTTGCACAGAAAGTGTCACCGCTTCTTTCGCAAAGCGGGTCGCAGGTGATGCTCCAAAAACGAACAGTAATACTGTGCATTGACGGTCTGCCGTGGAGGAACGTAATGCGTTAGGATGACACCTTCATAGTCGTACTCGAGACTCACCATAACTTTAGACCGCTCCATTCGCACCATCAACAGAACAGGCTCTGCTAACGGTATACTACACCTTCCACATCGCTAGCATCGGGTTAAACACAAAGCTGGTGACTACTTTGAAGGACACTAACAGGTGCAAACATGTAAATCTTTTTTATCGGTTGTGAATAAATAGTTGCCACTATTTAAGTTCCAACCCTCGTATTTACTCTAGAGGACAATGTAAAGTAAAGAACGTGTATCAGGTGGATATTAACTGTTTGTCCCTTGACGATATGTACATCAGTATTGCCTAAATACATTTTTCTCCTTTTTTTCCTTCTCTAGAATTAGTGAAACCTTGGGAAGTACTTGTAACTTGTTTCCCCCTTCTATTTCACTCTCTTTACTGAGCGATTGCAATAGCTAGCGATCCCTGCAACCCACTCAAGCACCGTTTTACTTTCTCATTTGTCCTTTTGGACAAAAATTAAACGGTATTCCACGTAATCACACGTGCTTGATTATGAAGAACTTTCCAGCACACACAGTGCACAAAGACTAGGGTGCCATGATACACAGTAAAGAGATAACAAAGAGAACGCTCGAAGTGCGCAGGTCGGTGGGCGGCTATCCGTTGACAACAAATGGTTGGACTCATGCAATGCTCAAGACGAGAGTGCGTTTCTCCTCGTGGGCCACGGTACTTTGTGCGAACTCTGTCACTCTCCCTCCCTGACCCCTTGCTCTCTACACATCCGTGAATAGCGTGGGGGAAGAATGATTGTAGGTAAACTTCAGTATTAGCTCTAATTTCTCGGATTTTCTGGTCATGTTCAATTCGCGAGCTGTTTCGGCGGCAGTAATATGTTGCCGAACTTTTTTGGAACGTACTCTATCGGCATTTAAATAGCAAACATCTCCCAGATGCACAGTGTCTTTCTTGTAACAACTGCCGTTTGCTTTGCTGAGCGTCACCGTAACTCTATCGTGCCGACTGAACGCACCTGTGATGAAACCCGCCGCTATTCGTTGAATCCTTCCTGTCACTCACACTAATCTAACGTGGTAAGGGTCCCAGAGTGGTGAACAGTACGCAGGAATCGGTAGAAGAAGTGTTTTCTAACCCATTTCTTTTGTGGATCAATTACTTCTCCTTAACATTCTCCCACCGAATCTCAGACTCGCATCTGATTTTCCTATAACTTGTTTTATCTCGTCATTCCACTTTCGATCGCTGTGGAAGTTTACTCCTAGATACGTTACGGTAGTACTGTTTCCAGTGATATGCCCCAAATAGTGCAGGGTGAATCCGGGAGAGGTGTCGCCAGCGGTATAGACTGCGCAACCCTCTTAGTTTCGGCAAGCATAGACACTGTGTACTCTTATTGATGCTACAGTTCCTCAGTGTCTTCAGTGGACGCCAGGCTATAACAAAAGTAGTTACGTTTCGATCCAGTAAGTTTTCCAAAAGCTCCGGGGGGATAAGTGAGGCAAGTCTATAAATATCCCTTCAAAACCTTTTCCGCGTTACGACTAGTTCTTAGTCTATGCTGAACAGTCAAATATTTCCAAATGTTTGATTAGTTGTAATGGCAGTAAGTTCGATTGGGCGTGTTTCGATTCTAGTACGCCCATCTTGGCTATCAAGGTCATGAATTCATAAGGTGTGGCGTCTCTCCCCTACAGATCAGGATACACGCTGCAATTAAATCCGGTACTTACGCAGCACATTTTTTCGTTAGAGATACTTGCCACAACCGAAAATAACAATTATAAAATAAGTGAAAACGCTTCTGTCTTGTTTGTTTTTTCCTTCAAATGAGTTAGCATTCGTTTTTATAGTGGTCACACAGTCGCATGAAGATCAATGCACAATACAGGGTGATTCAAAAAGAATACCACAACTTTAGGAATTTAAAACTCTGCAACGACAAAAGGCAGAGCTAAGCACTATCTGTCGGCGAATTAAGGGAGGTATAAAGTTTCATTTAGTTGTACATTTGTTCGCCATTTCAGCCAATAAAGTTTTTGGTCCCATTTTCTTCGAAGGTGCTACTGTAACTGGACTACAGTATCTGGAGATGTAAGAGAATTGGCTGTTTCCTCAGCTCGAACAAGAAGCACAACAATTCATATTTCAGCAGGATGGAGCGCCACCACATTGGCACTTATCTGTCCGTAACTCCTGAACGTCAACTACCCGAGGCGATGGATCGGCCGCCAGGCAGCCCGTGACAGAGCACTGGCCTCCAAGAAGCCCTGATCTTACCCCCTGCGATTTTTTCTTATGGCGGTACGTTAAGGATATGGTGTTTAGGCCACCTCTCCCAGCCACCATTGATGATTTGAAACGAGAAATAACAGCAGCTATCCAAACTGTTACGCCTGATATGCTACAGAGAGTGTGGAACGAGTTGGAGTATCGGGTTGGTATTGCTCGTGTGTCTGGAGGGGGCCATATTGAACATCTCTGAACTTGTTTTTGAGTGAAAAAAACCTTTTTAAATACTCTTTGTAATGATGTATAACAGAAGGTTATATTATGTTTCTTTCATTAAATACACATTTTTAAAGTTGTGGTATTCTTTTTGAGTCACCCTGTATTATTCAGTATTCGCGAATATATATATATATATATACAGGGCTATTACAAATGATTGAAGCGATATCATAAATTCACTGTAGCTCCATTCATTGACATATGGTCACGACACACTACAGATACGTAGAAAAACTCATAAAGTTTTGTTCGGTTGAAGCCGCACTTCTGGTTTCTGCCGCCAGAGCGCTCGAGAGCGCAGTGAGACAAAATGGCCACAGGAGCCGAGAAAGCGTATGTCGTGCTTGAAATGCACTCACAATTGGCTCATGCCACAACTGGAGACCGACAGCGCCGACTTCATCTTTCAAGAGGACGGTGCTCCACCGCACTTCCATGATGATGTTCGGCATTTCTTAAACAGGACATTGGAAAACCGATGGATCGGTCGTGGTGGAGATCATGATCAGCAATTCATGTCATGGCCTCCACGCTCTCCCAACTTAACCCCATGCGATTTCTTTCTGTGGGTTATGTGAAAGATTCAGTGTTTAAACCTCCTCTACCAAGAAACGTGCCAGGACTGCGAGCTCGCATCAACGAAACTTTCGAACTCATTGATGGGGACATGCTGCGCCGAGTGTGGGAGGAACTTGATTATCGGCTTGATGTCTGCCGAATCACTAAAGGGGCACATATCGAACATTTGTGAATCCCTAAAAAAACTTTTTGACTTTTTGTATGTGTGTGCAAAGCATTGTGAAAATATCTCAAATAATAAAGTTATTGTAGAGCTGTGAAATCGCTTCAATCATTTGTAATAACCCTGTGTATATATATATATATATCAGCCAATTACTCAAAATTATTCGCTGGATACTGACAAAATAAATATACCCAATTAAAAGTGCACTCTGGGGCTAGCCCTTGGAGACAAGAAAAGGTCTGAGCATGTTTCTTTGGAATCTGACATAGATTGGTCCTGTAGCATACGGATATCATGTACCATTCTCGAACGAATTGCGAATTCTGTCGACTTGTGCAAGAGGATCGGTAACTGAACGTGATCATAAGCCCGCTTAAAGTCAAGAAAAGCGCCTACGATTGATTTTTTCGTTTCGAAAGTTGGTGTGACATCCATAGCAAGCGAATACAAGTTGCCCATAACTTCTTTGCCTTTCTTGAATCCGTAGTAACTCAGAGCCTTCAAATTAATGTTTTCAAGCCACCATTATCCTCTTATTTTTACCGTTCGCTTCTGGTTTTCTTCTACACAAGGCGACCACTCGATCCGTCTCTTAGAGGTGATGTTTGGATCTTTCCCACTTTTCAGAACTAGAACTATGGCTTACGTCTTTCACGTTTCCATTAAGTACTGCATCCTTCAGTACTGATGAAAGTGAACGAGAACGATTTTTTCGCTTCTGTGGGAAATTCTCAATAATAGAATAATGAAAGAAATTAATACCAGGATAGCTGTAAGACGATCATCTGATAACATGATTTAGATATTCTTTAGAGAAGAGACGAAGCAGAATGTGATGATAGGAAATGTACGACAATGGAAATGGACCGTCGGAGGAGCCACCGTATCGATGAAGTCCTCTATATAACTTTTCTGCTTAAAAAAAAAAAAAAAAAAAAAAAAAACTGTTTATGTGAATACTTAGAGTGCAAGTGATCGAAATTAACTACTGAAAAGTGTGATAATGCAGTCGAGTGAACAGTGGGGTGTTGCCTGATGTCACACTGAATAATTTCCAACTTCTCCCAGATACGCCAAAGAAAAACCAATAGAAATTACACATTAAATGAACTACTAAATTTTGTCCGAATAAATTACCCAAATTAGTTTAATTAAAGACACTGCAGATTTGTGTATCTAACTTGCGAAACCAAACACAGAATACGAAAAATGTTTCACACACGGATGTATCGCACTGTTCACTGAAATGCACTTTCTATAACAAGAAACTGAATGTAGACTAACAGACCAAACTACTGATTAAATCTGTAATGACATTGCTCTGTATGTGTAGTATAACTGTGTGACTACGGCCCTAAACTATTCTTGCACTTACCTAGGTAAGCAAGAGCTCTATTGAAAGTGGAGCATAGCAAGGGGCGCCCCAGCAAACCTAAATTCAAAAAGTAAACTAAAAATGACATTCCAAAGCATGTGTACCGCCACGTGCAATCTGGATAAATGCAACTCAGTATTTCTTGCATGGCAATAACTTTGGTATCAATGTTCTACAAACGATTTTTCTGAAATAATTTTATAGCAAAGAATTACTTTATAGCTTCACTTTCAAGATCGTGAACAATACTGATTTTATAGAAAGTGGCTAGCTCTAGAAACAATTATAATAGATTGGTTATTCAAAATTTTACACTGCACAAAAGATTAACCTGCCCGAAATGATCTCTGTTCTTTCACAAAATGTACATGTGGAGGAGGAGAACTAACATTCCTAGCTGTGAGGAATCCACGAGGTATGTTTCAACCACATTTCGGTACAACAACTGATTTTACAACAGTGTCCTAACTACGCACAAGCGTGCAAAGCTGCTCATTTATGTTGGATCACAATTGTTCACAAAACTTTGTGAGCCCCCTCAGGCAGAGACGGTGTAACAACAAAATCAAAGATCGTGGGTCAACATGGTTTGCTCTGAGATGTGTGCATACCTCACATTGTCTCCCTCTTCACCAATCAGTTTGTTAGGGGCTTATTTGTAAATGGCAAATGAGTCACAACAAATTCTGAAAAAAAGTAAAGAAAATTGTATTACAAAAATCTGATTAAAACTTTACAATAAATAGCATGACAATGAAAAACCTACAGGTAAGATGACATATATAAAAAGTTACACATCTATCAAAGCAGTCGGCTGTTTCTAAACTCCTCTGTTTTACACCAGATACTTGTCTTACTGGTTGTTTTATTGAATGGATATCAAACCTTAATCCAATTTTCCTTATTTGTTTTTATCAGTAATTTCTTAACACTCGTAAAATTTCTTACTTCCAAGAAGTCGTCCAAGTTAGAGTTCTAGAGACAAGTTTTTAAAAGAAATCTGCGTTTTGCAATTTTTCTAGAGCATTTGGAATTCAGTCAAGGCAGAGAGTGTTTCTTCAAAATAGTAAGTACATTTTTCGTTGGAATGCTGACATCCATTGCGACTTCCGCATTGTTTATTAAAACTTTTTATATACCTATCTCCTGTTAGTTCTGCCCTAAAACTTACAGTTACCTTCGATCTGTTTCCTTACATTTTTGCCAGTTGGTTTTTACAATTTTCTCCTTACTACTCGATCCAATCGCATCGATGTGACAACCACCTATGTTCGACATCAATGTGCAATAACCACTCACAGACGACATGTGGTAACACTAGCAATGGAGGGGATATAAAGTGTGTCAGGGAGACATGGAAAAGAGTGCGGTCATTGTGTAAAGTGGCAGAATAAATGGTCAGATTCGCATCTTACATAAGAGCTTTATATATCACAACAAGAAGGTGGAGATGATACCTAACGTAATTCGGCGGTTATGAGAACATTTGCCTATCAGTATGTAATGCAAAAAGGGATGACAGTCAATTGACAGTAATTAACACACCATATCTATACAATGTACGTCTTTCAGCGGAAGGTTGAACAAGCAGGGCGAGTCGTTTTTCGTTTGGGAAGCCAGGTTGACAGCAGCGTAGCGAAGGCGCACTGTGGGGGTTACGACAGAAACCACTTATAGGGGTGGCTGGAGGAAGGTCAGTGACCTTGGCCAGGTAATTCAGGCTGGAGGACCACGTGTAGCGGCACATCTGCACAAGGGACAGATAAAAAGCTTTAGAAAGCTGCATTTTGGAATTCCAATGGGATACGAATAAAACAATGATGCATTTCGTCCAACGAGTGTGACACACGGGAAGGTCAATGTACTTTAGGTGTCTAGAATGGGCACAAAACGTCCGATTGGCGGAAACGCACTAGGAAGGAGAAAAATACTGAAGTTTCGATGCAGTTTGATAGAAGGGACATTGCGATTCGTAGAGAGAGTTTCTACAAAATAAGAGGAACCCTCCTATTGGTCGAAAAGGGCCATGACGTGGAGGAAGAAAGAACCCAAGTGGAGGGAGGCAGTTCTGCCATGAGCAGAACAAGAGAGAAATTTTCGTGGACTCTTCTCTAAGAGAAGAAATCTGTGTGGACACTGCGTTCACAGCAGCTGCACTTCAGTTAGAAATTAGCTGTAGCAGCATTTAGCTCCAACAGTGGAGAAATGAACCAGTAAAATTAGTTAATTGTTCTTGCAAGAACTGAGAGGGCACTATAATATGCACGCTTCTCCAACCATGCACGTGTATATCGCCACATAAAAGTCTCGGGCTGAGTACATTTTTTCTCGCATATCAAGAAACATAGGGAAAGTTTATGATGGAAAGTTCAGCAAAGGCCTAATTAGTTTTGTAGGAATTTCAGTGGGAGAGAGTGGCCTTGCAGTCGGTAGCACGTCACAGCTTAAGGTAAATACCGCGTGCAGAGGCGTAAACGTTGTTGCTTCACCAGCTTGCATCCACTGTACACTCGGGCGGCCTTGAGTAATCTTGCCCTCAGATTTGTCACTTAACCACCGTAGACTTGATTGCATCCTAAATAGTACCGAACTTTGAACCGGAATCGGACGATTTTCGTAGTACTGAGCAATGTGTAGGAGCAATTTTGTAAAGAAACTTCCAATTAAACTTTCATAATATTATGTTTAGGCTTAATGTTCTTCCAGGGAGTTAATATTTAACAGTTGTGTATAAAATTATTTCACTTTTTGATGTTGACAAGATGCGTTATCCATTGCGCTGATTTTAAGTTGTTGAGTTGAAAACTGTGTATTCTAGAATAGGTAAAACTGCACCTTGCAATTGCCATGTGGAAATGAAGTGATATGTCTGATGTCCAAAAAGGCATGATCATTGGTCTTCGGAACAAGGGTGGAAGCATTTTCGTAATGCCTTAGTTTTTAAACTGTTGGCGTGCCACCGTGGTTAAGGTATACCGTGCGTGGCAAAAGGTGCTATCCGAAACCGGTGACAAGGCACCTGTGGTGTACCACGGTCCTCGGATGACAGGAGTGAACGACGCAGACGTGCATGGGCGAACAGACGTGCAACTGTTGATCAGCTGACCACTCAGATGAACCAAGGGGCTACCCAACAGTGTCTCTGCACCCACAGTTCAGAGAAAGTTGCAGCGAATAGTCTTTCGCAGCAGCCGCCTGGTTCACGCATCCAAGGTGACTGCTGTTCATCGGCGATTAAGGCTGGAATCTTCACGCCTATACCGCAACTGGATGTCCACTGATTGGCGACAGGTGTCATTTTCAGATGAATCACGTTTTATGCTCCAGTGGACAGATGACGTGTACTGCGTGAAACTGAAAGTAGACACCCTCCAACAAGCAGGGAGCATTAAGGGCTGGGGAATGTTTTCGTGGCACTCCCTGCGTAATCTCGCCATTCTGGGAGACACAATGGATCAACGCATGTATGCATCTATTCCTGACCACTATGTCCACCCTTACATGCAGTTTGTTTTTTCTCGGCACGGTGTCATCTATCAAGAGAACAATACAAAGTGTCACACAGCACGTAGTGTACGTGTGTGGTACAAAGAGCACTAGGAGAGTTACCGTACTTCTCCGGCTACCAAACTCCTCAGAGTTAAACACCTGTGCGATCACCTAGATAGGACTACTCGCGCCATGGATCGTCAACCGAGAAACCTACCACAGGTGGCCACGGCGCTAGGGTAGGCATGGCTCACATACCTGACGGTACCTTCAGTCGAATTTGGTCAGTGCTGCGACTTTCTCCAACGCTTTACAACAGGTGCGTGTAGGTTGCACACTCGGGAGTGCAACAGCTTCCAAGGAACGACTATTGCAACCTACTTTTATAAGGTGGACTTTTGTCACTGGTGTCCATTTTCAACTATTTATTTTTCCGCCAAAGCAATAACTTTAGAACTTATCAGTAAAACTACAGATAGCTTTACATATCGAGATTTACTTTTAAGGTGAAAAGTTTATAAATTTAATCACATTCCGATTTTAAAATATGTAATGTATATGGAAGTATGGTTCGTGATTCAAATACTTGGTGTTACATTAAAACGTGTTAAAGCCGAACTTTGACGACACTTTCTCAATTTCACAACAGAAATAACTATTCGCACACACATTGAACCAAACATTGAAATAAATAACTGCTTGTCTGTGAAGTCGAGAATATTGGTCATGGGGTACCATTTTATGAGAGCCTTGTAAATTATTTGACTGGACAGACAGGTCACCGAGACTGGATCCTACACTGTACGTCTGTCAGCTGAAGTTAGAGGTAATCAGAAAGCACACCAGTAGCCAAAGGCGAGAACAGTCTTAAAAATAAATTGAACTTAGTCTTCATAGTGCATAATGGTGGAATCTCTTTCAGATCTCATGAAGAAATATGTCAATTACTGAAACTTACACAAATCACTACCTTGAGTTCCGAGGAATGTTCCATGTCGTGAACCTGAAGCTGATTTTTCCATAGGATGAATTTTTGTTTCATAGCATTAATTTTTTCAGCTACATCTTTCGCCATATGATTCTCCCTTGCATTAAAAGACTTAATAAAATCAAACAATTGGTGAGGGCAACCATAAAAGGTTTTGTCATGCTCTATTTACCTTTCAGTCAGTTTTTTCCTTAATGGCCGCCTTTTAAGTTCATCCAGCATTCACTAGCATTCGACAGAAGACAAGTGTCTTTGGGCTGTTATTGTAATGACGTCCCAATGAATGTTTTTCCAGTTCATAATAGTGCTATGCTGTATTAAGCACGCGGCATGGCCTTCAGTCTATCAGAAAAATAAAGCGACACCCATTCAGCATTGAATGATGTAGCTTGTCCATTTTTTGTTCTTGTGGATAAGTGCGTAGACGCAATGCTATTCCTAATGCAGAATGTAAGTCTAATTCAACAGACAAACCGACTGCGTTGCTCTAGAGCCCCTTTCCACCCTGGATGGAGCAGTTTGCCCAGGCCGGCACTAAAGGGAGACTGAAGCTCCCTTATTAGATATCGCCAGTTATCTTCCACGACGTTATAGTGGGAAACTTTATACAATGAGACAAGCGAAAAGGTTTGGTATTAATTTCAACAGCGATTAGTTAAATTTCGTTGCTTCTTACACAGAGGGGGTTTGTTTTAAGGAGCAGCGAATTCTTTGTATTTACAGAAACGTCGCCTTCCTCCCTTACTGTTGTTGTGGTCTTCAGTCCTGAGACTGGTTTGATGCAGCTCTCCATGCTACTCTATCCTGTGCAAGGTTCTTCATCTCCCAGTACCTACTGTAACCTACATCCTTCTGAATCTGCTTGGTGTATTCATCTCTTGGTCTCCCTCTACGATTTTTATCCTCCACACTGCCCTCCAATGCTAAATTGGTGATCCCTTAATGCCTCAGAACATGTCCTAGCAATCGATCCCTTCTTCTCGTCAAGTAGTGCCATAAACTTCTCTTCTCCCCAATTCTATTCAATGCCTCCTCATTAGTTATGTGATCTACCCATCTAATCTTCAGCATTCTTCTGTAGCACGACATTTCGAAAGTTTCTATTCACTTCTTGTCTATACTATTAATCGTCCACGTTTCACTTCCATACATGGCTACACTCCACACAAATACTTTCAGAAATGACTTCCTGACACTTAAGTCTGTACTCGATGTTAACAAATTTCTCTTCTTCAGAAACGCTTTCCTTGCCATTGCCAGTCTGCATTTTATATCCTCTCTACTTCGACCATCATCAGTTATTTTGTTCCCCAAATAGCAAAACTCCTTTACTACTTTAAGTGTCTCATTTCCTAATCTAATACCCTCAGAATCTCCCGACTTAATTCGACTACACCTCCCTTACTATTAAACAATTTTTAATGTTAACCATGTGCTAATACATAAACCGTTTGCCGCAGGAAGGGACTATTTCAGGCTGCCTTATGAACATTTCCCTTCGCAAGCTTTCTTTGTTGGAGTTACCTGATCTTGCATTGCACCGCAATACTTTTATAGGCTTCATAATTTAGCTTGAAAGAGAATTATGATTGATAAAACTACTTTTTCGCATACTCTGAATAACAGTGTCAATAACATTAATTATCTAAATGATCAGTAGAGCGTGAACTAGAGGCTTTCGGGCACGTGCGGATTCTGCTTTACAGGTGTGGCTGCGTGTTGCGTAGGATATAGCAGATTCCGGTTCCTAGAAAACTCATTTAAGTGACGGTGTTTACTTACCTGCCGGCTGGCGTCAGGGGTGGTGAGTGGTGTCTCTGTGGAGACGTACACTCTTTGACATAAAACTCGACCGGCGGCCAGCCGCCTCAGAGGCTAAGTCCGCGCCGATCGCGACGTGGGACAAAAAAACTGGCCAACTCGCTAATTCTCTAAGTCCGGTTATCTGCACAATCTGGCAACACTGTAGACTGCGGCACTTCCTGGAGGAAAACTTGTCCCATGATAGAGAAACCATAGGCTGATTACGCCTGTGGTCTAGCGGTAGCGTGCGTTGTTTCTGTTCATAATGTCAGTGGATCGAGAGCAGCTGGCATTAAAATATTTTTATAGCCTCTTCTGTCTGAATGCTGAAGACGTGAATGTAATGGTGGCGCAGATTCAATCTATTTCGCTTTCTGACACACCGATATCAAAATTTTATCCAGTAACGATTTTGCGGCAGATTTCCTGCAGACTGTCTTCCTCTGGACGCCGTATGCGGCAAAGCTCCGGGATCCATTTGCTGGCTACCGGCAGCGGCCGTGGCGACAGCAGCAGCGCTGCACTCCCCCATTCTTTATCGAAAGCGCCTGCTCCCGCTCATCGCTTTTGATGATTTAAAACGCTTTATTATTAAATGTTGCTCCACAGAAAATTTCTACAATTTCCATTCACGCTCAAAAGCAACGGAGAGAGACGCCCTGATTAGTAGGCGGGTATTATATTACATTAATCGGCAAGAGCTGAGTATGGCCCGAAATCAATTTTATAGACTGGGACGAAATTAAAACACCTCACTACATTCGATGAATTTATAAATGCTTCATACCTCGTTTCTTTTCGTTTCAAACTCAATTATTTGTGCAACTTTTGGTCAATGTTCGGATGTTTTCGTCAAGCCAGAGGGAGCATCTGTGGTGTAAAGTGTATTACAGTTCTTGTTTCATTCCTTATGGTAAGTCTATGCGATAAACTGTGTGAATACCTTGCAATGCATGCTCTGTAGCAGTGCAGGAACACTGCACATTTGGAGTTCCATGTATGGGTTCATGAAGTATTTAATGTAGATCAGAAGTGGTAGTTAAGGTCATCAGATTTAAACCAGAAAATTTTGTCGTTTTGGAGGTTTCAGAGAACGGAAAGGAATTTCTAACGACGGTGTTAGAAAACGTAAACGTCTACAGTTAAATGCTATTGCAAAAATTTAGAAGAGGGGAACTATATTAATCAACATGTGCACTTCATATACAACCTTCTGACATGTTAGACCTATATGACGAACAAAGTTAAAATTTATATCGTTGACAGTCGGTTTGAATCTTTTCAGGATCTATTTTACAGTGAATCACCTTGGCATTTGCAAAGCAGACATCCATGATATTAACTTAATTTACTAAGACGAAATCGGACGAAGATTGATGTTTAAAGGCATTCTTCAGATTTCGTATAAGGAATTTTTACTAGCACTTTGCAACTCCATTAATTAAAATGGAAAATAAAAGGTTGTACTCAGTAGCTTCCACCGTGATTGGAACTGCTATGTCATATAGTACGAGCACTGCAACACACAAGGGAACGACACACTGGCGGCAAGAGACGGACTATAGCCACTGCGATGTTGCCTGAGCCTCAAAACGCAACCTTAAACACACAAACAGAGGAGGAGGAGATTACTGTTTTAACGTCCCGTCGACAACGATGTCATTAGAGACAGAGCACAAGCTCGGATTAGGGAAGGATGGGGAAGGAAATCGGCCGTGCCCTTTCTAAGGAACCATCCCGGCATTTGCCTGAAGCGATTTAGGGAAATCACTGAAAACCTAAATCAGGATGGCCGGGCGCGGGATTGCACCGTCGTCCTCCCGAATGCACACACAAACAGGTGTTACTTATGTGAAGAACGCTGTTCTTGGAGTCCAGAAATTAAATACACTTTCTAATTGTGTCATCTTACAGTGGATTATATCGTACGAGTCTTGGATGTGGAAAACGAATGTCAAGTGAATTTAGCGAGGTAATGCCGGCGTACACCCGGAAGTAAATGCACTATCAGAGTGTTGACAAATACTTGCTACGACGCTGCCATTTCTCGGCTCTCTTACGAGGCAGCTCTTCAGCGAAATGCTTGCCGTGATTCTCCGATACGGTTCTTCAGAGTGGAGACGCGCGCGCACGTTTGGTTTTTATGCGGCGTTCTCCCCTGATGGTTTCTAACGTCGCCTTGTGGGCTATGTATACATTTGAGACATTCAATTATCATTAATCCGGAATGATACAAGTTTCAGCTTCCGGCGTGGAAGAAGGCTGTTGACGCCGACATTATATCATTTCAACGTAGGGAAAGCAAAACGGGTCATTCAATGTTTCTCAGTCAACATAAAGCATGTGAGATAATTTTCCGTAACGTTCATAATCATCTAAAAGTACAAACGAAGTAAAAATACATCGGAAGCTTATTCGAATTGAATATAATGTAAGATACCAAACGCTTTGCACCTCGATGTCGAATTTGTCCACGTGCAATCTTTTGCAGCATACACATAGAATGTCATGATTACCACGAGAATGAAGAAATATGTTGGTAAGGATGGAAGCAAGAAGAGACGCAGTCAACAAATATTCGATTCCTCATGGCATTCATTTCATTTGAGACGTAAGAAGAGGTAAAGCGGGATATTACATTCGTTAACACGAAAGATATACCGCACATATTGATAACGAGCAAGTCTGCGTCTTCATACGTTTCCTCCTTGAAATATGTATGCTCTATTATATACTAAGTAGCCTGATCATTCCAGAATGAGATTATCACTCTGCAGCGGAGTGTGCGCTGATATGAAACTTCCTGGCAGATTAAAACTGTGTGCCCGACCGAGACTCGAACTCGGGACCTTTGCCTTTCGCGGGCAAGTGCTCTACCAGGAGAACTTCTGTAAAGTTTGGAAGGTAGGAGACGAGATACTGGCAGAAGTAAAGCTGTGAGTACCGGGCGTGAGTCGTGCTTCGGTAGCTCAGTTGGTAGAGCACTTGCCCGCGAAAGGCAAAGGTCCCGAGTTCGAGTCTCGGTCGGGCACACAGTTTTAATCTGCCAGGAAGTTTCATAGCCTGATCATTATTTCAGTAATGTTACCCTCTTGTTTGACCCCGAACGATGAACAGATTCCAAATGCATGTCTCTGCATGAAAGTAGCTGTTCGAACCCTTCCTGGGTTATTTTTTGTGTTTCATTGCTTGGAATTCCTGAAGCAGACCACTGTGCCTTCCCCCCTCGTGGGTTAGGTCTCAAAACTAAACCGCTTTTATCCAATGGCATAATTTATTCAGACAGCATCAGCACAAGACTATCAAACAAAGCCTTCCATTTACAGTTGCAACACTCTAACCAGCACTGACCGAAGTGTAATCCACGGTCATGGTCCGAAATTAGCAGCTGTCTGCTACTGTGGCAAAGTACGTAGTACACTTTCGATTCCGCAGCACCATTTTATCTGGTAACACTGTGTAGTTGCAGAGTTGTGCCAGCATGTCTGTCCTCGCAATGTCAACTTTATGTATCTCACTTCTCCTGTTGCATTGATCACGAGGAGCCGAAGTAAATGAGTGTATTCTGCATGACGTAACATTCAGTATTCCCTTCTTTCATAGCCACTCTTCATGTGCATCGATAATAAATAGGAATGAGAAAACTCTTGCGAGTGAGAGAATGACAATAACAATAGTAACAAGAACCAGTAAATAATGAATGATGTTTATTCCAACGCAGAACGAGAATGGCTTTATATATAAAAGTCTATATCTATATCCATATCTATTGATCTTTGAGTTGGCACAATGCAAATATATTCTTAGTATTTAGTTACTGAATTTAGTTCTGGATGTTTGCAGAGAAAAGGAAAAGTCGGTACCTCTCGCTAGTGTAAAATAATGTGAACCAGCAACTACCCTTTCCTTAGAACACGACTCAAGCAGGTACCCAAGTAGGTACCAAGGCACTGCTGCATTCTGTTCCCTGACATTGCTCTGATGACGGTTAATGCAGATAGTTCCGATTATGAAATACAAAACGTATTGCAGGTTAGTTCCTAGGATAGTAACATTAAATTTGCGTTGTAGACGGCACATGAACGTGACGACTATCCATATTACTCATCAATATAAAAAGACAATTGGGAATTTAGCAGGATTACTCAATGTGAATTCTGAAATTGGGTGACTGAGCCGCACAGGTGCTAAACGTCGTCAAGAGTATACGATGTCCTAATCGCATTAGGAATATGAAGATCGTCTTCGACAGCTCGCAACTTTCACATTGCTGTCTCCACCCTACTCCAGACAGCCCTTGGTGGAGTTGCACTGCGTTGCCGATGTAATGGAAGGCCTTCAAACCGACAACAGACCACATATTGAAAAATACAAGCGAATTCTCTTGCAGCGTAAGCTTATTGTAACTAGTCTAAAAATTATTGGAGAGGAACATTGTCCTATTCAAAAAAAGTAAAATGTTACACACTGTTGACGTCAAACGGACATTATCTATGTCCTGTCTTGTGTCCTATTCATCTATAATATCAAGTGTACTATCAAAATGATTATATATAATGGATGATAATGTAATGCATTGATACCAGATGGTGGGTTCACAACAGTATTGATGCGAAAATAAAACAGAGGTTCGCAAAAGTGCAGTTGTGCATTTTCGTACGTTTTCACCTCGAGATGTACAGTCGTGCTCAAAAGTATCCGAACGACCTAAATGGCATTTCGCCTGATTCGCATGCAACCGGCATAACGCAGCTGTCTAGCAGGTCCTCTAATAATCGCTCCTTGGTACAGTCGTTTGACTATTGAAAATGGTTCCAACAAGTCACCACTAGAAAACACTGCTCTGTATCGCAATAACTCAAGATGCAAAGTAATACCACGATACTACAAATATCAGGGAACACCTTATCACAGATAAAACTGTCCTGAAATGTTACCACTCTCATTATTACGTCAGATTGGTAATGCACGTAGTAAGTTCGTCGTATTCATGATTTCCTCTTCAAAGTAACATACCGTACCTATTATTTAACACAAAATGACATTAAAATTTAAGTTATTCACGAGCAGCTAGTTGAGAATATGTATGAACTTCAAATGACACGACGAACCGTCTTGTTCCGCAAATGGATTCAAACCTAGCTCATGCAGACTAAGCAAAGATTTCGTGACTGACGGAAACTAACAGTCATTCCTGATTAGGCATACAGAGAGTGATATACCTCGATTTTAGATAGTATCAGTTAGCAAATATCAACTTCAAATTGCATAACGCAAACATTTTTAACAGATGCGAATTCCTACCCAGCATCTATTGTCCCTGTTAACGAACTACGAGAGATGTTAAATATTGCTTCTTCACAAGTAATTTACTTGAAATGCCGTGTGGTAAAGCTTTGTGTTGGACTCGGATTCGAACCCAGAACGTAATCGAATTGCTATCGAAGCACAGTCAAATGTGACATATCGGATTTTCGCGGCAGTAGCTGGATGTTTTAACTGAAATGACGAGACGAAATATTAATTTTTTCCTTCCCAGCCACCAACCCGGCACCTATCGCTGTTATATTGTGGAGCAAACGAACGTTAAATATGGGTTTGTTGCACCAGCAGTGACATGTGAGCATGTTTGAACTAGAAATAATATGACGAAGAGTTCAGCGCTCACTGGGAATAGAGCCCCACGCATATCGTCGTTGACTACACACAAAGAGACGTCAGCTACCGAATTTTTCTCCACCAGCTGCTCAGAATAACATCTTGAACTTACAGTCATCTCGCAAATAGTTCTGTGTCTCACTAGGAGTTAAAAACGTCAGATATCGTTAGTGTTGACAACGAATGATAATACATTAAGAATCAAAATTATTATCCACCAGCAGATGGGTGTTCTCATGCTAGAGCTTGATAATACATAATTAAATCTTTAGTGCCGGGCCAGGATTCGATCCCGTTGTGGAGATGTTGAGGAATCTGCAGTTTTGAACAAACAACAAATTGTAGCCGAGCTGTATTGTCACGAAGGGATCAAATTCCGCGTCAAGGCCGGTCTGAATTGCATTCCCAGTTCAGAACCAATTTTATCGACATACAGAAGCTCAGATAAAAGATGGAATAAGTGTCCTGTGACCATACATAGCGTTTGTTTCGTCACTTGAAATAAATAATTAGTATAAGAAAGGTTACTGGTGATAGAGTTTCTACATGTCGCCACTCCAGACTTTATTGTGGTTCAACCTACCGTCTACTTGGTAGAGAAGGAATATCATCATTAATGTGAATTTTCAGACCATACTGCCATTATATCTTCTTCACTTGATATTTGCTAACTGATACTATCTAAAATCGAGGTATATCACTCTCTGTATGCCTAATCAGGAATGACTGTTAGTTTCCGTCAGTCACGAAATCTTTGCTTAGTCTGCATGAGCTAGGTTTGAATCCATATGCGGAACAAGACGGTTCGTCGTGTCATTTGAAGTTCATACATATTCTCAACTAGCTGCTCGTGAATAACTTAAATTTTAATGTCATTTTGTGTTAAATAATAGGTACGGTATGTTACTTTGAAGAGGAAATCATGAATACGACGAACTTACTACGTGCATTACCAATCTGACGTAATAATGAGAGTGGTAACATTTCAGGACAGTTTTATCTGTGATAAGGTGTTCCCTGATATTTGTAGTATCGTGGTATTACTTTGCATCTTGAGTTATTGCGATACAGAGCAGTGTTTTCTAGTGGTGACTTGTTGGAACCATTTTCAATAGTCAAACGACTGTACCAAGGAGCGATTATTAGAGGACCTGCTAGACAGCTGCGTTATGCCGGTTGCATGCGAATCAGGCGAAATGCCATTTAGGTCGTTCGGATACTTTTGAGCACGACTGTACATCTCGAGGTGAAAACGTACGAAAATGCACAACTGCACTTTTGCGAACCTCTGTTTTATTTTCGCATCAATACTGTTGTGAACCCACCATCTGGTATCAATGCATTACATTATCATCCATTATATATAATCATTTTGATAGTACACTTGATATTATAGATGAATAGGACACAAGACAGGACATAGATAATGTCCGTTTGACGTCAACAGTGTGTAACATTTTACTTTTTTTGAATAGGACAATGTTCCTCTCCAATAATTTTTAGACTAGTTACAATAAGCTTACGCTGCAAGAGAATTCGCTTGTATTTTTCAATATGTGGTCTGTTGTCGGTTTGAAGGCCTTCCATTACATCGGCAACGTAGTGCAACTCCACCAAGGGCTGTCTGGAGTAGGGTGGAGACAGCAATGTGAAAGTTGCGAGCTGTCGAAGACGATCTTCATATTCCTAATGCGATTAGGACATCGTATACTCTTGACGACGTTTAGCACCTGTGCGGCTCAGTCACCCAATTTCAGAATTCACGTTGAGTAATCCTGCTAAATTCCCAATTGTCTTTTTATATTGATGAGTAATATGGATAGTCGTCACGTTCATGTGCCGTCTACAACGCAAATTTAATGTTACTATCCTAGGAACTAACCTGCAATACGTTTTGTATTTCATAATCGGAACTATCTGCATTAACCGTCATCAGAGCAATGTCAGGGAACAGAATGCAGCAGTGCCTTGGTACCTACTTGGGTACCTGCTTGAGTCGTGTTCTAAGGAAAGGGTAGTTGCTGGTTCACATTATTTTACACTAGCGAGAGGTACCGACTTTTCCTTTTCTCTGCAAACATCCAGAACTAAATTCAGTAACTAAATACTAAGAATATATTTGCATTGTGCCAACTCAAAGATCAATAGATATGGATATAGATATAGACTTTTATATATAAAGCCATTCTCGTTCTGCGTTGGAATAAACATCATTCATTATTTACTGGTTCTTGTTACGATTGTTATTGTCATTCTCTCACTCGCAAAAGTTTTCACATTCCTGTTTGGTATCGATGCACATGAAGAGTGGCTATGAAAGAAGGGAATACTGAATGTTACGTCATGCAGAATACACTCATTTACTTCGGCTCCTCGTGATCAATGCTACAGGAGAAGTGAGATACATAAAGCTGACATTGCGAGGACAGACATGCTGGCGCAACTCTGCAACTACACAGTGTTACCAGATAAAATGGTGCTGCGGAATCGAAAGTGTAGTACGTACTTTGCCACAGTAGCAGACAGCTGCTAATTTCGGACCATGACCGTGGATTACACTTCGGTCAGTGCTGGTTAGAGTGTTGCAACTGTAAATGGAAGGCTTTGTTTGATAGTCTTGTGCTGATGCTGTCTGAATAAATTATGCCATTGGATAAAAGCGGTTTAGTTTTGAGACCTAACCCACGAGGGGGGAAGGCACAGTGGTCTGCTTCAGGAATTCCAAGCAATGAAACACAAAAAATAACCCAGGAAGGGTTTGAACAGCTACTTTCACGCAGAGACATGCATTTGGAATCTGTTCATCGTTACGGGGTCAAACAAGAGGGTAACATTACTGAAATAATGATCAGGCTACTTAGTATATAATAGAGCATACATATTTCAAGGAGGAAACGTATGAAGACGCAGACTTGCTCGTTATCAATATGTGCGGTATATCTTTCGTGTTAACGAAAGTAATATCCCGCTTTACCTCTTCTTACGTCTCAAATGAAATGAATGCCATGAGGAATCGAATATTTGTTGACTGCGTCTCTTCTTGCTTCCATCCTTACCAACATATTTCTTCATTCTCGTGGTAATCATGACATTCTATGTGTATGCTGCAAAAGATTGCACGTGGACAAATTCGACATCGAGGTGCAAAGCGTTTGGTATCTTACATTATATTCAATTCGAATAAGCTTCCGATGTATTTTTACTTCGTTTGTACTTTTAGATGATTATGAACGTTACGGAAAATTATCTCACATGCTTTATGTTGACTGAGAAACATTGAATGACCCGTTTTGCTTTCCCTACGTTGAAATGATATAATGTCGGCGTCAACAGCCTTCTTCCACGCCGGAAGCTGAAACTTGTATCATTCCGGATTAATGATAATTGAATGTCTCAAATGTATACATAGCCCACAAGGCGACGTTAGAAACCATCAGGGGAGAACGCCGCATAAAAACCAAACGTGCGCGCGCGTCTCCACTCTGAAGAACCGTATCGGAGAATCACGGCAAGCATTTCGCTGAAGAGCTGCCTCGTAAGAGAGCCGAGAAATGGCAGCGTCGTAGCAAGTATTTGTCAACACTCTGATAGTGCATTTACTTCCGGGTGTACGCCGGCATTACCTCGCTAAATTCACTTGACATTCGTTTTCCACATCCAAGACTCGTACGATATAATCCACTGTAAGATGACACAATTAGAAAGTGTATTTAATTTCTGGACTCCAAGAACAGCGTTCTTCACATAAGTAACACCTGTTTGTGTGTGCATTCGGGAGGACGACGGTGCAATCCCGCGCCCAGCCATCCTGATTTAGGTTTTCAGTGATTTCCCTAAATCGCTTCAGGCAAATGCCGGGATGGTTCCTTAGAAAGGGCACGGCCGATTTCCTTCCCCATCCTTCCCTAATCCGAGCTTGTGCTCCGTCTCTAATGACATCGTTGTCGACGGGACGTTAAAACAGTAATCTCCTCCTCCACTGTTTGTGTGTTTAAGGTTGCGTTTTGAGGCTCAGGCAACATCGCAGTGGCTATAGTCCGTCTCTTGCCGCCAGTGTGTCGTTCCCTTGTGTGTTGCAGTGATCGTACTATATGACATAGCAGTTCCAATCACGGTAGAAGCTGCTGACTACAACCTTTTATTTTCCATTTTAATTAATGGAGTTGCAAACTGCTAGTAAAAATTCCTTATACGAAATCTGAAGAATGCCTTTAAACATCAATCTTCGTCCGATTTCGTCTTAGTAAATTAAGTTAATATCATGGATGTCTGCTTTGCAAATGCCAAGGTGGTTCACTGTAAAATAGATCCTGAAAAGATTCAAACCGACTGTCAACGATATAAATTTTAACTTTGTTCGTCATATAGGTCTAACATGTCAGAAGGTTGTATATGAAGTGCACATGTTGATTAATATAGTTCCCCTCTTCTAAATTTTTGCAATAGCATTTAACTGTAGACGTTTACGTTTTCTAACACCGTCGTTAGAAATTCCTTTCCGTTCTCTGAAACCTCCAAAACGACAAAATTTTCTGGTTTAAATCTGATGACCTTAACTACCACTTCTGATCTACATTAAATACTTCATGAACCCATACATGGAACTCCAAATGTGCAGTGTTCCTGCACTGCTACAGAGCATGCATTGCAAGGTATTCACACAGTTTATCGCATAGACTTACCATAAGGAATGAAACAAGAACTGTAATACACTTTACACCACAGATGCTCCCTCTGGCTTGACGAAAACATCCGAACATTGACCAAAAGTTGCACAAATAATTGAGTTTGAAACGAAAAGAAACGAGGTATGAAGCATTTATAAATTCATCGAATGTAGTGAGGTGTTTTAATTTCGTCCCAGTCTATAAAATTGATTTCGGGCCATACTCAGCTCTTGCCGATTAATGTAATATAATACCCGCCCACTAATCAGGGCGTCTCTCTCCGTTGCTTTTGAGCGTGAATGGAAATTGTAGAAATTTTCTGTGGAGCAACATTTAATAATAAAGCGTTTTAAATCATCAAAAGCGATGAGTGGGAGCAGGCGCTTTCGATAAAGAATGGGGGAGTGCAGCGCTGCTGCTGTCGCCACGGCCGCTGCCGGTAGCCAGCAAATGGATCCCGGAGCTTTGCCGCATACGGCGTCCAGAGGAAGACAGTCTGCAGGAAATCTGCCGCAAAATCGTTACTGGATAAAATTTTGATATCGGTGTGTCAGAAAGCGAAATAGATTGAATCTGCGCCACCATTACATTCACGTCTTCAGCATTCAGACAGAAGAGGCTATAAAAATATTTTAATGCCAGCTGCTCTCGATCCACTGACATTATGAACAGAAACAACGCACGCTACCGCTAGACCACAGGCGTAATCAGCCTATGGTTTCTCTATCATGGGACAAGTTTTCCTCCAGGAAGTGCCGCAGTCTACAGTGTTGCCAGATTGTGCAGATAACCGGACTTAGGGAATTAGCGAGTTGGCCAGTTTTTTTGTCCCATGTCGCGATCGGCGCGGACTTAGCCTCTGAGGCGGCCGGCCGCCGGTCGAGTTTAATATCAAAGAGTGTACATCCGCAATTGAGTTCCGTTCCTCTTTCAGCGCCGCTGACCGTGTACGCTTGTAGCAGGCAGCGGCGTATGTTGGTATACGCGTAATGTTCTAGGGTCACCCTGATGTCGATGTTATTAAACGTAGCTAGTTACCGAGCTCATCGCCGTCTATGATATTCAGGGCAGTACCAGTCCGTGGTTGGATGTTGTCCCCTGACAGCGATTACAAGAAGCAGTTGCTGAGGAGGTTTCAGCAGATGTGGCGCACTATATTTGATGCATCTCAACTGGGACATTATTTGCTGATATGGCCACATCCGAGACAATTGAAGCTCTGCTTGATTGTGGGCACTTAAGGATCTATAGGACATTTAGTTCTGTGCGGCGACACAGTGTCCAGCAAAGTTCGGGAGTCAAAGGCTAACAAGCAGGTCTGCAGTTCGAAAATTTGGTCTTTCCTGTCCTTTACATATTGCTTAGTAAATAAACTAACACCTTCAATGGCGAACACAGACGCACGACTTCCAACATCTCTGCTACTTCAAATTCCGTATGAACTCTTCCTAGTACTCCCTGTTTCTGGAGAACATAAGAAAGAATGTAAGCTTCTGTATTTTTAGATTTCAAGATTTCACTATTTAGTAAGAAGTTATCCTTGTCTGCAATTTTGTATTAGAATTTCAGTTTGGTTTTTCCCACAGAAGATTTTTGTACATTGCTGTTTACCAGAAAAGAGGCCTATCTCGGATTTTTTAATTCAACCATCACTTTGTTTTTCTTACAGAAGATGTATTAATTACAATATTCTTGAATTCTGGTAAGGAAAAATGCAAGATTTTCCCTAGAGCCATTTGCTGCAGACGGCCCATGCTTTTTGCCAAAGTTTCCATATGAACTACGTACGCACCACTGTCTCTGTTTTTGCATATGTTGTAGAAGTTAGTAGGCCGCAGAGTAGTTACAGATTTCACTTTGGGCTGATCAAAAAGTCTCTCCGCAGTGCCGTATGATTGTTAGCCACGCGTGCCGTATGATTGTTCGCCTGCTTGTGTTACTTCCCTTCAAGTGCGACTCTCCCAACATTCCACTGTTACGTTGATCTGAGCCAGAGTCAGTAGTGTCGTTGGTGTGTGTCGTTACGTGCCGGCCAGGGTGGCGCTACAGTCTGGAACCGCGCGACCGCTACGGTCGCAGGTTCGAATTCTGCCTCGGGCATGGATGTGTGTGATGTCCTTAGGTTAGTTAGGTTTAAGTAGTTCTAAGTTCTAGGGGACTGATAACCTCAGAAGTTAAGTCCCATAGTGCTCAGAGCCATTTGAACCATTATCGTTACGTGTTGACGTGAGTGTTTAAGTTTAGTTCCTTTGTTCGTTTGTTTCGTTTCTGTCACTGTTAAAATGCTAACCATTGAAGAACGTGTGTTTTTAGTTGAACAAGGGTTCAAAGCTGCCGGTAAACACACAGTTTCAGTTTGTCAAACATTTAATTCAGTTTTCCCGGAGACAACATTCCCACATCGCGATACTGTGCGGGATTTGATTAACAAATTTCGAAATACGGGTTCAGTGACAGATTCTCCGAGAAGTGGTCGTCCTAGCGTTTTGTCTGAGGATAAACTACGCGATATTTCCGATAAAATGTCCAAGAGTCCAAACAAGTCAGTAAGAAGCCTCGCCGAGGAAATCGATGTTAGTGTCGAAACGGCCCACAAAGCTGTAAGGAAAAAATCATCTTTTCCCATACAAAGTGACAGTCGTGCAAGAACTGAAAAATACTGATCATGGCAAGAGACTGCGTTATTGTCAATGGTTCAAAAATTTCGTTGAACAAACGTTTTTCCCTGATGAGACGTGGTTTCATTTATAGAGGTACATGAACTCGGAAAATTCTCGTATGTGGAGTACCGCAAATCCATTGTGTATTCATGAGGAACCACCTCATTCTGTGAAAATAGGAGTTTGGATTGCAATTTCTAGACGTCGGGTTGTGGGTCCCATATTTTTCAACGAAACAATAAACGCACAACGATACTGCAGTGATATTCTGCAGCCATTCATAGGAGAACTTGTGTTAAGTGAAATACTGAACGTTTATTTTCAACAAGATGGTGTAACCACGCATACAGCTCGATTTTCAATGTCACTGCTTGCTGTTTTTGGTTTTGGTGATCGCACAATTTCACAGGAACTTCGACCTCCACGATCGCCTGGCCTAACACCACCTGACTTTTTCTTCTGGGGTGCAGCGAAAGCAACTGTCTATAAAAACCGTCCAAAATCCATCGATGAATTGAAAACTGCAATATTAAATTTCACCACTTCTGTTACAGAAGAAATGTTACAACTTGTGTCTGGGAACATGATTAGACGAATTGAATTGTGCACTCAACAACAGGGGCAGGGGGGGAGGCACTTTCAACATTTAATGTGAAAATTTGTAAGTAAAAATGAATATTCAATAAATTAATAACTTGTATTTCACTGAGTTTCATTTCGGTATATTCACTGCAGCATACAGCACGCGTGGCTAAAAATGATATGGCACTGCGGAGAGACTTTTTGAACACCCCGTAGATGAATGTTTGTAACATTTTGTTTCTAGGGACTGGAAACGAAATTTACATGTAGAAGGGGATCATTTACATTTGAATTTTTAGTAGCAGACGATAATTGGTTAGCTTCTGCAATGCAGCTCATTTTGCCGCTTATTTCTCGTGCTGGAGAAGCTGGTAGGCTCCTGTTCTGCTGTCTGCATGTTCTCTCTTCAGAGTACTCCAGATTCACACCTAACGACCGCTAATGAGGAGCCTATAGCATTCATCGTCATATCCAACGTAGTTATAGGACAAGCTCGGAACGAAGCTGTATAGCTATGCTCGCGATGTAACCTCTGAGCAGCCGTTTATTGTCAATGTTGGCCAGCAAGAACGTTGAAATCAGAACCCCCTTCTCCATGTACTTCAGTATACGTGGTGGGGTTTTTCTTCACCGGGAATAAAGTCAAATCATACAGTTTGTTGTTGTAGGTAACCGTATCAAACGTAAAACCATTACTCACACACTATAAGGAAACAGTGGTTAGACACTGGACACGCATTCGGGAGGACGACGGTTCAATCCCGCGTCCAGCCATCCTGATTTAGGTTTTCAGTGATTTCCCTAAATCGCTCCAGGCAAATGCCGGGATGGTTCCTTTCAAAGGGCACGGCCGACTTCCTTCCCCGTCCTTCCCTAATCCGATGAGACCGATGACCTCGCTGTCTTGTCTCCTTCCCCAAAACAACCAACCAACCTATAAGGAAAACTCAGGCGTCACATGAAAAGAGTGACCTCGGAGCACGTCTCAACACTTCCGTATCAGTGAGCGCACTGCACTTTGGATGTAATGGACGAACAGAGCAAGCTGAGTTTCGCAAGATCTCTGTTAGCGAAATCCATATTGATTCAGATGTTCAGTCTTAAAAATATCATGTGTTCAAAAATGTTCAAATGTGTGTGAAATCTTATGGGACTTAACTGCTAAGGTCATCAGTCCTTAAGCTTACACATTACTTAACCTAAACTATCCTAAGGTCAAACACACACACCCATGTCTGAGGGAGGACTCGAACCTCCGGCGGGACCAGCCGCACAGTCCATGACTGCAGCGCCTTAGACCGCTCGGCTAATCCCGCGCGGCTATCATAATGTGTGAGCATGAATTATGTTCCGTAATCATACGACAGTTTGACAGTGGAGATATAGTCCTGTAGTATTGTGCATCCGTCCGATGATATTCCTTGAAAACAGGGAAAACCTAAGCTTTTTTATCAATCGCTATGTATTCTTGGCTCCAACGATAAACTACTTATTGAAGGGGAGAAAGTTCTTTGAGATAATATTTGTAGGATCTCAGCGGTGTGTCACCCAGTCTATGCGCCTTCCCACTGTGGAACAGCTATAGTCTATTTTCTATTCACCAGTCGCTCATTTCAGTATCTATTTTTCGACGTTTGTGCGATGATTAAAGGAGCAATTACAAACTTTCCGGTGAAACAGTTTCAGAAGACCAAACTGTGTATTTCGATTTTCTCTGCGTCATCTGTTTCGGTGCCTATGATTTCGATTTGCTTACTGATTTATGTAGGAAGTAACTTCTTGCGGTCTCTTGTCATATCGGTTGGTCGTACAGTCTGTATGTGCACGACAAAGCACATGTGACCTGGTGATGGTGGGATGCAATGTGTGGTTATCGGTTGGCGTATGTTGCTTTTTCATCGAGCTTGTGTCTCATGCGATTTCGGGTGTTCCGTAACACGATATGAAATGAAACAGTATATTTCCTCTTCCTAAGCGCATTTTGAAAAATATTCTTGTTTATTTGGTTTCAGTTGCTATTTCTGTCCGGAAAAGATGACTTATGATGAATATTTGTTCGTTGCTAGTAAGTTTTTTACAGACTTTATTTTGTGAGCCACTAACTTCGATTATGAAAAACCCCTTATATCAGAAGCCCCAGCTGCTGTTTGCTTTCGCATTAAACTCGTCTTGCCATTTCCATCTGTAAGACGTTACCTACCGTGAGCTAGGTTGAGTTCCACTTTCCTAAATTTTCGTTTTCCTATACCATTATAGTTCTATTTCTTTGTCCGAATGTTCCTTGAATCTTAATATGCATATAAATTTTATCTTCTATCACTGTTAGAGCAGTCCAGTTTACTTTACCATGATTTATTTATAACAGGACGATATACGCTAACAATGTACCGCGAAAACCTTGCGACCGATTCAACAGTTACTGAAACTCAGGTTCAGAGCCGATCGCAGCCACACGCATTCAGTCTTCTGCCACAAATCACACTGTGGTATTCATTAGACAGTGGCTGTGCGGACTGAAGCAGGTTACTAAAACCGCAGTTCGCGTCAGACAGCCTCTTCTGGCGCTAAACCTTTTTCTGCGCCGCCCACGATCAGCTCGGCTACGCTGTACTGTTAATGGTGTGTAGCCTGAATGTCGGTCACACTCTTGTAGAATGCAGCCTCACAGTACTTTCCTTACCCTACAGCTCGCATGAAACAAACAGTATTGTCGTTCTTATCACATTGCTGGCCATCAAAACTGCTTCATCGTAAAGGCGGCAAGCGACGAATGTCTCATTGGGTTGAAGTGTGCTACATGAGTGTATGTGGAAATGATCAGCATTTCAGTGCAACCACAGAAAGTGGAAAGGTGTAATGCCGTCTACATTCTGTCGATACGGAAAAATTATCAGCGGTTTTTGTGATGGAGGATTATTTTATGTAGATTTGTGTTTGATTAACTTGTTGTCTGCATATGTGTGTTACACGTATGTTTTCTCATTTTACTGCCTGGAATAATTTCTTTGCTGATGCAAATCTTGGCAACAAACTGCAAAAAATGTATTCTTTGTACTGTGTGTATTCGAGTAAATCTCTGTTGTTATTATATGTAATCTATTATGTAAAAAGATTTTCTCTGTGTTTCATATAATATGATGACCCTGTAAGGTGTCAGGCAAATCCAGCACCTTCCATGAAAGCCTTGAAATGATAAGCAAATCCAGTAGTGTGTCACATAGCTCCGAATAAAACGTGACATTAAATTAACCAAAGTAATACGAGTAATGAGTGAGCAAATGGAATACCACAGACTAACACAAGAATGCCTAAATGCATGTCATACCTTCCCACCGTGAGACAGACGCAGTTCCGAGAGGAGAAACGAGAACAGAAGCCGAGAGCAGAACCGTGTCAAGCTAGAAGGCCCTACGATAAGGGACGGACACCCACGTCGCCAGCTAACCGCTAGGACCACCCCCCAGCCCATGTTAAAAGCTAAAGCCCTCCAGAAGAACAGTATAGATCTTACGATAACACAAAAAGGGCCACACCAGCCGCAAGTTTTAGCGTGAGACTTTTTCGCGTCTCTGTTATGTTGCAAACGTTAAAAACATTGCCCCACCACGAAAAGTATAACGTTTCTCATTGGATAGGCAGAATTTTTGTAGGCGGAGCTTAAGGTCAGATGAAAACACAGCCAGATAGTTTTTTTAAACCAACTTCGGTAAATTGTAGTAAGGAGAAGTTAGAGAAGCGAGTTGCTTCCGAGACGGCGAGGTGAACGGAGCTGTGCTGTCCGCCGCCCCCTGACGAACACCGACAAGGTAATGAACGCACGCGATGCCGCATTTTTGAGTGCATAAGGCTTCACTCAGAACAGCGGAAGTCTCATCTGTTACATCCCCTTTTTACGTAATACTAGAGTCGATCGTCAATTGAAGCTCATGGTATTCACATTTGCTATGTAAGTTAAAATCTCAAACGCGATGATTTATCTGTTATATAATTATTGAGAAGCTACATCAGCCACTGTAATTTACGACAAGTTAGATAAGTAATTAAAGATAATTGAGGGTCACTGTAGACCATTTTGATAGTTTTCTCTTTTGTGAAACTTAATTTAAACCTAGATTATAGATGTGATATGGCATAGGTCATCCTTCAATCCATTGTAGAATCCTTGCAGGGAATATTCGTTCACATTTTTGTTGAACGCAGTTGGTTTTTATCATCCTGTATTAAAACATTTCCTTTTATCAATAGTGCAATTTATAAACAAAGTTTTGTGAGTAGAATAAAATTTCAATGGTAAACTTAACTGCTCTTTCGACGTGGTAAAGAGACACGACATAGAAAAACAGAAACCATGCAAAATGTTAGAACTCGGTGAGACAAGATTTTGCTAATGCGGGAGATTACTTTGTCGAAACGACAGACGTGCTCGCGTGTGAACACGGGAGTGAAAAGGTTCGCGCTAATTTCGGAAACTTTAATCCGGTGGTGCTGGAATTTAAAATCAAAGTTTAATTAATACAAGCCGGGGAGTAGTGTGAAAGACATGGAAGAGAAGAGTTTTTAAATATTTTATTGAATCGAGTCGATTTGGAAACTGTGGAACCGCGATTGGGTGTGATGCATAGTTAAGCAAATGGCGCACTGCCCCTTCATTAAAGTAAACCAACATTGGTAATTTGGACCAAACACTACGATTTTGGTACGGTGTTACAATGTAGTCGATAGGAATCAGACTGCCTAACAACTCAATAAGAGAGAGGCACAATACCACACCAGCAAGATACGTGAGCTCATAGTCAGAGCCTGGCAGAGGCGGGCCGAGATCGAGCTTAGTACAGACTACTGGGACTCCTAGCGCTTTCGGCGGCAGCAGACCTCGTAGACGACGCTTACAAACGACTGGGAGTAGGCCTCACACTGACCACTTTGCAGAGAAAAGTCAACAAGTTTGAGGTCAACATTTGAGCAGCATCAGCAGTGCCTGATGCCGGAAGCGTGCTGCGTTTTCGACATACGATTAAGCGGCCATGACTTAAAAAGACAGGGATGGCTACCTGAGAATAGTTTCCTCAGGAAAATACGCTCTAAGACAAAAAAAAGGCAGAGGAATTATCCATATGGGAGGATACTGGCAGATGTGATGTACATGTAAAGACAAACAAACGATTAGCCTTATAATTTCAGAAAAATTGAACGATATATTCAAGAGAAAGAGGTTCGAAAATTGAACAAATAACGCTTTGTTCCACTCTGGCCCTTATGCAAACAGTTATTCGGCTTGGCACTGATCGATAGTGTTGTTTGACGTCCTACTGTGGGATATCAAGCCATAGTCTGCCCAGCTGGCGCGTTGGATCGACAAATTCCCGAGATGGTTGCAGAGCCCTGCCCATAATGCTCCAAATGATCTCGATTGGGGAGAGATCCGGCGTCCTTTCTGGCCAAGTTATGGCATAGAAAGCACGAAGAGAAGCCGTAGAAACTCTCGCCGTGTGCGGGCGGGTATTATCTTGAAATGTAAGCCTAAGATGGCTTGCCATGAAGGGCAACAAAATAGGGCGTAGAATATGGTCGGCGTACCGCTGTGCTGTAAGAGTGCCGCGCATGACAACCAAAGGTAGTGCTATGAAAAGAAATGTCGCCAGATACCATCACTCCAGAATGTCGGGTCATATGGTGGACTGTGGTCAGGCTGTCCGGGGCGTCTCTAGACACGTCTACGGCCTCGAATATTATTGACTGAGGTAGAATTGTCTTTAGTGATGATTCCGCTTCGAATTGAGTCCCGATGACCAGCAAAGACTTGTCTGGAAATGCCCTGGACATTGGTGGGATACCAACCCGACTGTCGCCCGTCATATGTCCTGACAGCCAGGAGTGATAGTGTGGTGTGCCCTGTCTTTTCACGGCAGGATCCATGTAGTTGTCATCCGCAGCACCCCTACAACACAGCGGTCCGTTGACGATATTCTGCAACACATTTGTTGCCCTTCAAAAAAAAAAAAAAAAAATGGCTCTGAGCACTATGGGACTTAACATCTCTGGTCATCAGTCCCCTAGAACTTAGAACTACCTAAACCTAACTAACCTAAGGATATCACACACATCCATGCCCGAGGCAGGATTCGAACCTGCGACCGTAGCAGCAGCGTGGTTCCGGACTGACGAACCTGGAACCACTCGGCCACAGCGGCCGGCTGTTGCCCTTCATGGCAAGTCATTTTCCTATTACACTTCAGTAAGATAATGTCCGCCCGCACACGGCGAGAGATTCTGCTGCTTATCTTCGAGCTTTCCAAAACCTAGGCCAACAATGGCGCAGGAAATATCCGCAATTGAGATCGTTTGGAGAATTATGGGCAGGGCCCTCCAACCAGCTCGGGATGTTGGCGATCTAAGGTACCAAGTGATCAGAATTTGGCACCAATCCCTTAGGAGGACAGCCAACAACTGTATCAATCATTGCCAATCCGAATAACTGCTTCCATAAGAGCCAAAGGTGGAAGAACGCGTTATTTATTTACTCAGTTTGTGAAGCTCCTTCTCCTGAATACATCATCGAATTTCTCTGAAATTATAATCATTTATTTGTCTGTACATGTGCATTACGTCTACCGGTAATCGTCCCATTCGGATAATTTCTTCGTGGTGCGTCGTTTTTTGTCTTAGAGTGTACATATAGCCAGAATGCAGTTTCGGTATCCTTCCTCCTCTTCTGTTATTTGACTGGTATTCGCTTCAAGTTCGAGCACATAGTATAAGTGCACGAAAACGACGGCAAATTTTGCCGTTGTGTCTCACCTTCCCTGCATCATATGAAGGAACAGCAGCCGTCCTCTAGAGCAGCACAGAAAAAAAAATTAGTCGTGCGACAAAGTCCCTGAATACGAAAATGACTTAGATTTTAATCGACCATGGGTCAAACGGGAACATGGTTTCGAATATTTCTACGTTTGCTGTTACTTAAAACCGAAGAAGCTTCAGTGGCTGCTCACCTTTTGTTTTAATGAACACAATAAACTCAGTTTCGGACAGATATAGGTACTTATGCTTGTTGCAATACACGATATAAATCATACAAAGACGACACTATATTGCCTAATTTTCGAGGAAGAAGACGGACGGAAATTTATCGCAAACAAGAGACTGGTCAAAAATGTATCTGAAGTTGCCATAAATGCCACTGGAAAGGCGCTTTCAGGCTTTAAGGTCGCAGCTACAATTCTTTAGTCCCTGCCCTGGTGGTCTGAGCAACTTTTGACGATGAAGACAATCAAAAATTTATCGGCAATCCTTGAAGAGAGCTACAGAAAATGCTGTGTGTTTTTCTTCGTTTGTGTGTGTGTGTGTGTGTGTGTGTGTGTGTGTGTGTGTGTAGGAGGGTAGGTGGGTGGGTGTTTACCGGGGAGGGAGGCAGAAAAAGAGATAGATGCTGGAAGAAGCTGAGTTTCTGTATGTCAACCGCTTGACAATACTTAGTGATGTAACTGTATGTTAAGAATTTTAAATGTAATATTTAATACACTTGTTTAGCCCGCAAGTTGCAGTGTATGCTTCTGACCCGATTTAATAAGTCTGTTGACTTCAAATGAGAAAATTAATAAATATATATATCGAATTGTTCTGCATATTATAACTGGCAGCCGGCAGGAGTGGCCGTGCGGTTCTAGGCGCTGCAGTCTGGAACACAGCGACCGCTACGGTCGCAGGTTCGAATCCTGCCTCGGGCCTGGATGTGTGTGATGTCCTTAGGTTAGTTAGGTTTAATTAGTGTCTCACAAGGGGTAAGATAGATACTGATTACAGGAAAATTAAAGAGACTTTTGGAGAAAGGAGAACCACTTGCATGAATATCAAGAGCTTTGATGGAAACCCAGTTCTCAGCACAGAAGGGAAAGCAGAAAGGTGGAAGGAGTATATACAGGGTCTATACAAGGGCGATGTACTTGAGGACAATATTATGGAAATGGAAGAGGATGTAGATGAAGATGAAATGGGAGATATGATACTGCGTGAAGAGTTTGACAGAGCACTGAAAGACCTGAGTCGAAACAAGGCCCCAGGTGTAGACAACATTCCATTAGAACTACTGACAGCCTTGGGAGAGCCAGTCCTGACAAAATTCTACCATCTGGTGAGCAAGATGTATGAGACAGGCGAAATTCCCTCAGAATTCAAGAAGAATATAATAATTCCTATCCCAAAGAAAGCAGATGTTGACAGATGTGAAAATTACCGAACTATCAGTTTAATAAGTCACAGCTGCAAAATACTAACGCGAATTCTTTACAGACGAATGGAAAAACTGATAGAAGCCGACCTCGGGGAAGATCAGTTTGGATTCGGTAGAAATGTTGGAACACGTGAGGGAATACTGACCCTACGACTTATCTTAGTTTCTAGCATTTGTAGACATAGAGAAAGCTTTTGACAATGTTGATTGGAATACTCTCTTTCAAATTTTGAAGGTGGCAGGGGTAAAATACAGGGAGCGAAAGGCTATTTACCATTTGTACAGAAAGCAGATGGCAGTTATAAGAGTCGACGGGTATGAAAGGGAAGCAGTGGTTGGGAAGGGAGTGAGACAGGGTTGTAGCCTATCCCCGATGTTATTCAATCTGTATATTGAGCAAGCAGTAAAGGAAACAAAAGGAAAGTTCGGAGTAGGTATTAAAAGCCATGGAGAAGAAATAAAAACTATGAGGTTCGCCGATGACATTGTAATTCTGTCAGAGACAGCAAAGGACTTGGAAGAGCAGCTGAACGGAATGGACAGTGTCTTGAAAGGAGGGTACAAGATGAGCATCAACAAAAGCAAAACGAGGATAATGGAATGTAGTCGAATCAAGTCGGGTGATGCTGAAGGAATTAAATTAGGAAATGAGACACTTAAAATAGTAAAGGAGTTTTGCTATCTGGGGAGCTAAATATCTGCCGATGGTCGAAGTAGAGAGGATATAAAATGTAGACTGGCAATGGCAAGGAAAGCGTTTCTGAAGAAGAAAAATTTGTTAACATCGATTATAGATATAAATGTTAGGAAGTCGTTTCTGAAAATATTTGTATGGAGTGTAGCCATGTATGGAAGTGAAACGTGGACGATAAATAGTTTAGACAAGAAGAGAATAGAAGCTTTCGAAATGTGGTGCTACAGAAGAATGCTGAAGATTAGATGGGTAGATCACATAACTAATGAGGAAGTATTGAATAGGATTGGAGAGAAGAGAAGTTTGTGGCACAACTTGACTAAAAGAAGGGATCGGTTGGTAGGACATGTTCTGAGACATCGAGGGATCACCAATTCAGTATTGGAGGGCAGCGTGGAGGGTAAAAATCGTAGAGGGAGACCAAGAGATGAATACACTAAGCAGATTCAGAAGGATGTAAGTTGCAGTAGGTACTGGGAGATGAAGAAACTTGCACAGGATAGAGTAGCATGGAGAGCTGCATCAAACCAGTCTCAGGACTGAAGACCACAACAACAACAACAAGTTCTAGGCGACTGATGACCTCAGAAGTTAAGTCGCATAGTGCCCAGAGCCATTTTATAACTGACAAATCCCTCAATTTCCTGACTGATACAACTGAAATCAGCTTAGAACGTTAATACTAAATTTTGCGGGATATTGGGCAGTCAGTGTGTAGCATACCCACAGAAACACACACACACACACACACATATATATATATATATATATATATATATATATATATATATATATATGTGTGTGTGTGTGTGTGTGTGTGTGTGTGTGTAAGGACATTAAACAGTCATGACACTAATTTTATGAGGTCGACAGTCGACAGACACCAATGTCTTTCCTGGTTCACACAGGATATTTTAGTGCACATGGTCCAGACATGATATTTTAGTGTTCGTTCCACCCACGGCTAACAGATATCGCACCATCCAGTGGAAAAGAAACCAGTGAATTAGGCATTAGACATCAGCTGAAAAAAGCCTTAACATCTTACAAAGGGGAGATCACAGAATGTAGTCCGCACATTTGACTTGATCTGCTTAGTTGTAAAGTGTTTCGTATTTTGTGATGTATGTAATACGGAAGTAAATCTGGACTCCACTCTAAGACAGAAAGAGGGCGTACCATGAGGGAATTATCCAAATGGGACGGAAATCGGTGGATGTAATGTACATGTACAGACAAACGAATGATTATAACTTCAGAAAAATTGGCTAATATATTCAAGAGAAGGAGGTTCACAAACTCAGCAACATAGTAACGCGTTGGTCCACCTCTGGCCCTCATGCAAGCAATTATTCGGCTTGGCCTTGATATCCTCCTGAGGGATATCGTACCAAATTCTACACAGCTGGCACGTTAGATCGTGAAAATCCCGAGATGGTTCTAGAGCCCTGCCCACAATGATTCAAACTTTCTCATTTAGGGAGAGACTCGACGACACTGCTGGCCAAGATAGGGTCTCGCAAGCATGACGACAAGCAGCAGAAACTCTCAATGCGTGCGAGCGGCCATCATCTTGCCGAAATGGAAGCTCAGGATGGCTTGTCATGAAAGACAACGAAACGGGCAATCGAATATCGTCGACGTAACGCTTGGATGACAACCAAAGGGGTCCTGGTATGAGAAGAAAAGGCACCACAGACCATCACATCCTGTTGTCGGGCCGTATGGAGGGCGACAGCCAAGCTGGTATCCCACAGGTGTCCAGGGCGTCTCCAGACACGTCTTCATTGGCCATTAGGGCTCAGTTCGAAACGGGACTCATCACTAAAGCCGAATTCTACTACAGTCAATGACATTCGAGGCCGAAGGCGTGTCTGAAGATGTGTATTTCTCAATAAAGATAAAACTACGTGGATGCCTTCTAAAACGTCCTCAGCCTTTCCATGTGACATTATTCAAATGTACACTACTGGCCATTAAAATTGCAACACCAAGAAGAAATGCAGATAATAAACGGGTATTCATTGGACAAATATATTGTACTGGAACTGATATATGATTACATTTTCACGCAATTTGGGTGCATAGATCCTGAGAAATCAGTACCCAGAACAACCACCTTTGGTCGTGATAACAGCTTTGATACGCCTGGGCATTGAGTCAAACAGAGCTTGGATGGCGTGTACAGGTACAACTGCCCATGCAGCTTCAACACGATACCACAGTTCATCAAGAGTAGTGACTGGTGTATTGTGACAGTTGCTCGGCCACCATTGACCAGACGTTTTCAATTGGTGAGAGATCTGGAGAATGTGCTGGCCAGAGCAGCAGTAGAACATTTTCTGTATCCAGAAAGGCCCGTACAGGACCTGCAACATGCAGTCGTGCATTATCCTGCTGAAATGTAGGGTTTCGCAGGGATCGAATGAAGAGTAGAGCCACGGGTCGTAACACATCTGAAATGTAACGTCCACTGTTGAAAGTGCCGTCAATGCGAACAAGAGGTGACCGAGACGTGTAACCAATGACACCCAATATCATCACGCTGGGTGATACGCCAGTACGACGATGACGAATAGCCGCTTCCAATGTGCGTTCACCGCGATGTCGCCAAACCCGGATCCGACCATCAGAACAGAACCTGGATTCATCCGAAAAAATGACGTTTTGCCATTCATGCACCCAGGTTCGTCGTTGAGTACACCATCGCAGGCGCTCCTGTCTGTGATGCAGCTTCATGGGTAACCGCAGCCATGGTCTCCAAGCTCATAGCGCATGCTGCTGCAAACGTCGTCGAACTGTTCATGCAGATGGTTGTTGTCTTGCAAACGTCCCCATCTGTTGACTCAGGGATCCAGACGTGGCTGTACGATCCGTTACAGCCATTGCGGATAAGGTGCCTGTCATCTCGACTGCTAGTGATACGAGGCCGTTGGGATGCAGCACGGCGTTCCGTATTACCCTCCTGAACCCACCGATTCCAGATTCTGCTAACAGTCATTGGATCTCGACCAACGCGAGCAGCAAATGTCGTTATACGATAAACTGCAATCGCGATAGGCTACAATCCGACCTTTATCAAAGTCGGAAACGTGATGGTACGCATTTCTCCTCCTTACACGAGGCATCACAACAACGTTTCATCAGGCAACGCCGGTCAACTGCAGTTTGTGTATGAGAAATCGGTTGTAAACTTTCCTCATGTCAGCACGTTGTAGGTGTCGCCACCGGCACCAACCTTGTGTGAATGCTCTGAAAAGCTAATCATTTGCATATCACAGCATCCTCTTCCTGGTTGTTAAATTTCGCGTCTTCGTGGTGTAGCAATTTTAATGGCCAGTATTGTAATAATGGCTCATTCATTGTGTTCAAAAAATTTTTAACGTGGCACTTTGACTGCGTTTAATGTGGTGATCCAGCCGATGCTTTCGTGACAGCTCTCCTTCTCCTGAGAAAACTGTTTCGTGTGTCGACGTGCTTCGTGTCGAACGGCGACGGTTCCTCGTTGAAGGATGACCGTGGCAGCAATTCGTGATGCGGAGCCGTTTCAGTCGTAGCGAAGTGGTCGTTACAATTTATCTTGATGACATTCAGGTCAAGTGTTGAACCAGCAGATCGTCTTCTGCAAGGGTTATTGTCCTTGAGCCAGTTCGTCACAGGCCTTTCGCGTTTAGATCTCTGTGCAATACAGCAAAGAGGCTCTAGTCGATTTCAATCGAATAGAAAACGCTTTATTTCTGTAAGCCCGTTTCTTTAAATATCATTATTCACAGAAAAATCCCGGAAGGAATAATGATTCTAGGCATTCGTTAAAATAAAAAAATAAAAACAATGTTTACTTCATCACTCTGAATAACGCATTTTCACTTACTGTTGGCCACGAGACGTGTTTGTAACGTAATACAGAAGAATCTTGGCGTTCACAATATAAACGAAATCCACGGGTAATTCTACACGTAAAGGGAGTAATCGCTCCAGTGACATTTTCTCAGTATCTGAAGGTTTCAACAAAGATTTTTTTTCACTCGGGAATGTTTTATTGTTACTGTGCTTTTGTATATGCGCTGTACAACTAAAATATGTTTCATTTTCGTCTCACTGGTCCGCAGCTCGTGTTCTAGTGGCTAGCGTTGCTGACTCGGGATCACGGGGTCCCGGGTTCGATTCCCGACCGGGTTGCGGATTTTCTCTGCCGGGAGACTGGGTGTTTGTGTTGCCTCACCATTTCATCATCATTCATGAAAGTAGGTAGATTAGACAGCATAAAGACTGGGAGCCTGTACGCGCGCTGGTGATTGCGCAGTTGAGCGCCCCACAAACCACACACACTACACTTTCGTCTCAGCCTAGATTTCTTTAATGGAAGTTCTAGGAAGTGTGTGATGGTCATTTTGCTTCGCTTGCAGCAAGATAAAGTGAGATTAATGCAAGTAGGTCAGACGTAACCTTGTAATTCTTCTTCATCGCCATATTTGTTGGTAAACAGCTTCCATTGTTGATAGCAGACCGTTAATCGCGCTTTGTAATTATCGGCTCATATTTTTCAAAATCAACTGAAATAACTTCTCTGAACTGCATGAAACTGTCTATATCCTAAACAAACTTTTATCGTATGTCGATTTCTAAAAAAATTGTAGCACAACATTAATAAATAGATCTCTCGGGACAAGGAGTAGGTCCTTTAAATTCACTACAGAGAAATTATATCAACATCTAAACATAATGAAGATGAACGACTCTCGATTAGGTTAATTAGGAGGTATAGAGTAATAGCTTATTCAAAATGACAGTTAGCGCGAGCTACCTTAATTTAAGTATTAACTGTATTTTTCTTACTTGTAACTTCTTCTTCCGTGTGTTTTGCTTTTAGGAAGCTTTAATTGTCGAGTGCTAGTAATAGTGTTCATAGATTTCGTGTTTGTTTTGAATACAGTCAGAGAGACTCCCTTTAGTCAGTCATAGTGCCAGTAGTGTCAGTGTCGTCGTAACTGCCGCCTGCTTCACGTCTGCTGTGCAGCGAGCTGCCTTAATTTAAGTATTAACTGTATTTTTCTTACTTGTCACTTCTTCTTCCGTGTGTGTTTGCTTTTAGGAAGCTTTAATTGTCGAGTGCTAGTAATAGTGTTCCATAGATTTCGTGTTTGTTTTGAATACAGTCAGAGAGAGTCCCTTTAGTCAGCCACAGTGCCAGTAGTGCTAGTGTTTGTTTTGAATACAGTCCAGAGACAGGTAGTGCTATTTTCATTGTTTTCTACAAGAAGTAGCTAGCAATCACAGTTTAGTCAACAATCAGCCACCTTTAGTGAATTAGCAGTTTAGTTAAAAGTTGATTAACTCTCTACAGTAAATTGATTCCTTAGGATGGATAGGATGTGTGACTGCTGTGTACGGACGCAGGAGGAGCTGGCCACTGTTTGCGAACAGCTGTGCGTGTTGATGGCCGCGGTCAGTCGTCTTCAGGCTGCTGCCTCGGAGTGTAGCGGCAGTGGGGAGTCTGGTGCGTCGCATGGTACACCCCAGGTGTTACATGCTTCACCCACTGTCCCTGCTGTCAAGGCATCTTCGCGGGTACCGAGCGCGGTTGGGCCACCCTCTCCCCAAGGGGAGTGGCGGGTTCAGCGGCGTTCGCGGCGCACGAGGCGGAGGGTAAATGTGGAGGCTGGCCGTGTGGCATCGCCAGCTCTGCCTGTGAGTGGACACGTGGCTGCTCCTTCAGCAAGGTCCGAGCAGGCACACGGGGTGAGGGGTTTATTAGTTATTGGGAGCTCCAACGTTAGACGGGTGATGGAGCCCCTTAGGGAGGTAGCGGAAAGGTCGGGGAAGAAGGCCAGTGTTCACTTTGTCTGCTTGCCGGGGGGTCTCATCCGAGGCGTGGAGGAGGCCCTGCCGGCGGCGATAGAGAGCACTGGGTGCACCCGACTGCAAATTGTTGCTCATGTCGGCACCAATGACTCCTGCCGTCTGGGTTCAGAGGTCATCCTCAGTTCGCACAGGCGGTTGGCGGAATTGGTGAAGGCAGAAAGCCTCGCTCGCGGGGTGGAATCAGAGCTAACTATATGTAGTATCGTTCCCAGAACCGATAGCGGTCCTCTGGTTTGGAGCCGAGTGGAAGGCTTAAACCAGAGGCTCAGACGATTCTGTGGAGATCTGGGGTGCAAATTTCTCGACCTCCGCTATCGGGTGGAGAAATGTAGGGTCCCCCTGAATAGGTCAGGCGTGCACTACACGCCGGAAGCGGCTACAAGGGTAGCGGAGTACGTGTGGAGTGCACATGTGGGTTTTTTAGGTTAGAGAATTCCCACCCTAGGCCCGACAAGACGCCTCCTGAGACGCGGCAAGATAGGAGTAGGCAAAATGCAACAGGGAATAACAATATTAATGTGCTAATAGTAAACTGCAGGAGCGTCTATAGAAAGGTCCCAGAAATGCTCTCATTAATAAACGGTCACAACGCCCATATAGTACTAGGGATAGAAAGTTGGCTGAATCCAGACGTAAACAGCAATGAAATCCTAAACTAAGATTGGAATGTATATCGCAGAGACAGGCTGGACAGTGAAGGGGGAGGCGTGTTTATAGCGATTAGAAGTGCAATAGTATCGAAGGAAATTGACAGAGATCCGAAATGTGAAATGATTTGGGTGAAGGTTACGGTTAAAGCAGGCTCAGACATGGTAATTGGATGTCTCTATAAGCCCCCTGGCTCAGCAGCTGTTGTGGCTGAGCACCTGAAGGATAATTTGGAAAATATTTCGAGTAGATTTCCCCAACATGTTATAGTTCTGGATGGACATTTTAATTTGCCGGATATAGACTGGGAGGCTCAAACGTTCATAACGGGTGGCAGGGACAAAGAATCCGGTGAAATTTTTTAAAGTGCTTTATCTGAAAACTACCTTGAGCAGTTAAACAGAGAACCGACTCGTGGCGATAACATATTAGACCTTCTGGTGACAAACAGACCCGATCTATTTGAAACAGTTAACGCAGAACAGGGAATCAGCGATCATAAAGCGGTTACGGTATCGATGATTTCAGCTGTAAATAGAAATATTAAAAAAGATAGGAAGATTTTTCTGTTTAGCAAAAGTGACAAAAAGCAGATTACAGAGTACCTGACGGCTCAACACAAAAGTTTTGTCTCAAGTACAGATAGTGTTGAGGGTCAGTGGACAAAGTTCAAAACCATCGTACAATATGCGTTAGATGAGTATGTGCCAAGCAAGATCATAATAGATGGAAAAGAGCCACCGTGGTACAACAACCGAGTTAGAGAACTGCTGCGGAAGCAAAGGGAACTTCACAGCAAACATAAACATAGCCAAAGCCTTGCAGACAAACAAAAATTACGCGAAGCGAAATGTAGTGTGAGGAGGGCTATGCGAGAGGCGTTCAATGAATTCGAAAGTAAAGTTCTATGTACTGACTTGGCAGAAAATCCCAAGAAATTTTGGTCTTATGTCAAAGCAGTAGGTGGATCAAAACAAAATGTCCAGACACTCTGTGACCAAAATGGTACTAAAACAGAGGATGACAGACTAAAGGCCGAAATACTAAATGTCTTTTTCCAAAGCTATTGCAGAGAGGAAGACTGCACTGTAGTTCCTGTGGTGTCACCGCCAGACACCACACTTGCTAGGTGTTAAGTTAACTAGTTATTCAGGTCAAGATATCCCTGTATTAGGACAGTGCAACCTTCTTGCAACATACAAATGACAAACAAAACTTGTGTCATTTTACGTCCATCGTTCTTCTTCTGCAATGAACTTGTTTGGTTTCGATTTATTTCAGTTGTTTAACTTGTCTATAGTAAATCAGGTCCTATCAGTGAACCAGACTGTGCCTTCAGACAGTGTTTCTCGTCTATGTGAAGAATTTGCAGACATTTTTGCACCGGGCCTTGGTTGCGCTAAGAACTATAAAGCACATTTGGAACTGAAAGTAAACGCGCAACCGAAATTTTTCAGAGCGCGAAATGTTCCCCACGCATTGCATGATGAAGTTGCAAAAACATTACACGATTTGGAATCACAAGGTGTAATTGAACGTGTGCAGGCTTCTCTCTGGGCATCACCCTTAGTAATTTTGCCAAAACCTTCCGGAAAATTGAGACTTTGTGTGGACTTCAAGGCAACAGTGAATCCACAACTAGTGATTGCAACTTTTCCTTTACCCCGCCCGGAAGATCTTTTTGACAAACTGTGCCCGGGTAAATATTTATCGAAGTTGGACCTCGCAGATGCGTACTTGCAAATACCGGTGGACGAAGAATCCCAGCGCGTTTTGGTGGTTAACACGCATCTTGGTTTGTATTAATTCAAACGACTGCCATTCGGGTGTGCATCCGCCCCTGCATTGTTTCAGCAATATCTCCAAACTGTTTGTGCGTCGGTCCCTACTGCAGCAAACTATCTGGACGATATTGTGATCTCCGGAAAGATGGTAGAAGAACATTTAGCCAATCTCAGAACATTATTTCAGTCTTGCGACGAAATGGTCTTCGCTTGCGGAAGGACAAATGTGTGTTTTTTGCTCGTGACTTGCCCTACCTGGAACATGTACTCCATGGTTCAAATGGCTCTGAGCACTATGGGACTTAACATCTATGGTCATCACTCCCCTTGAACTTAGAACTACTTAAACCTAACTAACCTAAGGACATCACACAACACCCAGTCATCACGTGTACTCAATGCCCAAAGCATACATCCCAGTCCAGAGCACCTCCGTGCCATACAAGACTTGCCTTCGCCGCAGAATTTGAAACAGCTACAGAGTGTCCTGGTAAAAATTAATTATTATCACCGTTATATACCACACGCCTCTTCCTTTTTAGCTCCGCTTCATCGCTTACGCCGTAAAGATGTTCCGTTTGTCTGGACGACGGAATGCGAACGCACCTTTCGCCAGTTGAAATCAGCGTTGCTTTCCAATACTTGCCTTACGCCATTCGATCCCCAGAAGCCCCTTTTGTTGATGGTGGATGCATCGGATTTCGGGATCGGTGCGGTGCGCACGAAGATGGATCGCACGATCGCCCTATTGCCTTTGCGTCCAAATTGCTCTTGTCTGCGCAAAGAAATTATTCACAGATCGAGAAAGAAGCATTGGCTCTCGTATTTGGTGTTACAAAGTTTCATGATTTCTTGTATGGTCGCCACTTTACCATCATCACAGACCACAAACCTTCGACATCGCTTTTTCATCCGAACAAGCCTGTACCTCCACGTACAGCGCAGAAATTCATTCGCTGGTCTATTTTCCTCTCGCAGTACCGCTACGATATCTTGTATCGGTCCACTGCTAAGCACGGAAACGCCGATGCGTTGTCCCGTTTGCCTGTTGCTGAGGATAGAGCATTCGATTCCTCCGAACTTTCTTGCATGTTCATTGATTCGGAAACCGATGACGTGGTCGAATCGTTTCCGATTGATTTTCGTCGTGAAGCTACAGCTTCAGCTGCCGACCCTGTCCTTCCTACCGTTCTGCGTTTTGTTGCTACGCAATGGCCCTTGCCAAAGTCACAGATCGGGGACCCGTTGGTTCGCCGATTTTTTGCTCACCAAGAGAGACTTTTTGTTTGACGTGGTGTTTTGCTGTTGCGTTCTGATAATGATCAGTCCAGGGTCGTGGTCCCACGTTCGTTACAGTCCTCTGTCTTACAACTTCTCCACCAAGGACATTGGGGTATAGTGAGAACGAAACAACTTGCTCGTCAGCACTGTACTTGGTTCGGAATCGATGCCGCGATTACGAACATGTGCTCTTCTTGCATGGTGTGTGCCGACCAACAGTCAGCACCACCGCGGAAATTCTTTGCATGGCCGAAAGCCACTTCCCCTTGGCAACGCTTACACATTGATTTTGCTGGTCCATTCTGGTAGATTCATTCAGTAATTTTCCTTTTGTTGTCCGGATGTCTTCCACGACGTCATCTGCCACCATCCAAGCGTTATCTGCAATCTTTTGCATTGAAGGTCTTCCACAGACTATTGTTTCCGACAATGGCCCACAATTCATGTCCGCAGAATTTCAGTCATTCTGCAAGGCCAATGGTATTCAACATCTGACGTCCGCGCCGTTTTCACCACAGTCAAACGGTGCCGCCCCACTGCGGGCGGAAGCCTTATGCCACAACCGTACGCCGATTTGCGGGGGAGGAATGTGGTGTCACCGCGAGACACCACACTTGCTAGGTGGTAGCTTTTAAATCGGCCGCGGTCCGTTAGTATACGTCGGATCCGCGTGTCGCCACTATCCGTGATTGCAGACCGAGCGCCGCCACACGGCAGGTCTTAGAGAGACTTCCTAGCACTCGCCCAGTTGTACAACCGACTTTGCTAGCGATGGTTCACTGACAAAATACGCTCTCATTTGCCGAAACGATAGTTTAACATAGCCTTCAGCTACGTCATTTGCTACGACCTAGCAAGTCGCCATTATCAGTTACCATTGATATTGTGAATCATGTACCGGCAAGACCGACGTTCTTCATTAACGGATTAAAGTTAAGTATTCCACCAGCTACGTCCGTTTTTCTAAATTCTAATTTCCTTGTCCTGTTCCAGACCTCACGCTAGCCTGCGTGAGCTAAAACGCGTGCCTTTCGGCCTCCTCTAGTAACCCGGTGTTGACTCTCCTGCCAACCAAAACAGTTCCTTCTCTAGATTGTCGCAAAGATGACAAAATGGTAGATATAGAAATAGACGACAGAGGGATAGAGAAACAATCAAAATCGCTCAAAAGAGGAAAGGCCGCTGGACCTGATGGGATACCAGTTCGATTTTACACAGAGTACGCGAAGGAACTTGCCCCCCTTCTTGCAGCGGTATACCGTAGGTCTCTAGAAGAGCGTAGAGTTCCAAAGGATTGGAAAGGGGCACAGGTCATCCCCGTTTTCAAGAAGGGACGTCGAACAGATGTGCAGAAGTATAGACCTATATCTCTAACGTCGATCAGTTGTAGAATTTCGGAACATGTATTATGTTCGAGTATAATGACTTTTCTGGAGACTAGAAATCTACTCTGTAGGAATCAGCATGGATTTCGAAAAAGACGGTCGTGTGAAACCCAGATCGCGCTATTCGTCCACGAGACTCAGAGGGTCATAGACACCGGTTCCCAGGTAGATGCTGTGTTTCTTGACTTCCGCAAGGCGTTCGATACAGTTCCCCACAGTCGTTTAATGAACAAAGTAAGAGCATATGGACTATCAGACCAATTGTGTGATTGGATTGAAGAGTTACTAGCTAACAGAACGCAGCATGTCATTCTCAATGGAGAGAAGTCTTCCGAAGTAAGAGTGATTTCAGGTGTGCCGCAGGGGAGTGTGATAGGACCGTTTCTATTCACAATATACATAAATGACCTTGTGGATGACATCGGAAGTTCACTGAGGCTTTTTGCAGATGATGCTGTGGTGTATCGAGAGGTTGTAACAATGGAAAATTGTACTGAAATACAGGAGGATCTGCAGCGAATTGACGCATGGTGCAGGGAATGGCAATTGAATCTCGATGTAGACAAGTGTAATGTGCTGCGAACACATAGAAAGATAGATCCCTTATCATTTAGCTACAAAATAGCAGGTCAGCAACTGGAAGCAGTTAATTCCATAAATTATCTGGGAGTACGCATTAGGAGTGATTTAAAATGGAATGATCATATAAAGTTGATCGTCGGTAAAGCAGATGCCAGACTGAGATTCATTGGAAGAATCCTAAGGAAATGCAATCCGAAAACAAAGGAAGTAGGTTACAGTACGCTTGTTCGCCCACTGTTTGAATACTGCTCAGCAGTGTGGGATCCGTACCAGATAGGGTTGATAGAAGAGATAGAGAAGATCCAACGGAGAGCAGCGCGCTTCGTTACAAGATCATTTAGTAACCGCGAAAGCGTTACGGAGATGATAGATGAACTCCAGTGGAAGACTCTGCAGGAGAGACGCTCAGTAGCTCGGTACGGGTTTTTGTTAAAGTTTCGAGAACATACCTTCACCGAAGAGTCAAGCAGTATATTGCTCCCTCCTACGTATATCTCGCGAAGAGACCATGAGGATGAAATCAGAGAGATTAGAGCCCACACAGAAGCATACTGACAATCCTTCTTTCCACGAACAACACGAGGCTGGAATAGAAGGGAGAACCGATAGAGGTACTCAGGGTACCCTCCGCCACACACCGTCAGGTGGCTTGCGGAGTATGGATGTAGATGTAGATGTACTGGAATAATGCGCTCTTTAAGACTACAAAGGACGTGTACAAGAAAACGATGCATATTTTTTGTATACTACTCTATGGTTTACATACTATTTCAAGCATATAATCACTCTAAAGTCGAAGATTGTAAACTCGATATACATTAAAATCTGCAACCGCTAGGCTGGCGTCCGATGGGCAGCTCCGCTGAGTACCGTTCGCGGCGGCACGATTAGACTTTCGAATGTCAACTGTTCGACGATGATGCAACCCTTTTGACAACAAACTGCATGGCAACTTCTTGGTCCTTCCGTTGATCATATACACAATAAAAATCACTGTTGAAAATCCTGAACGCTATTAGTTAGATGTGTGTGAACAACATTACGGAGAAAATATCTGCGGAAAGAAAAAAGTACGGATCAATACATGTCACTACAGCACTAGGGAACAGCGCGAAGGTGGCAAGCGTGTAGATTAGATCTGTTCATTTCGTTATCTCTCATTTTGTATAGCAAATCATGAACAACTAGTTATGTACGATCCATGTCGAACTTGCAATAATCTCCTGATTGTGATTTTTAGCTTTTTGTAACAATTCCTTTTATCTTTGTCTTTTAATATTTTCAGCTTCAGAAAAGATCTCTTATACTAGATAAAAGCAAAGTGGCACATCATCAGTTTGGTTGGCTTTTCTCAATTCTACTCGAACATCCACCTGTAGGAATTTCCAGAGACAAAACGTTATCTCACTAGGGTGCTGCTTTGGAAATAAAAAACAGAACTCGATACTGGAGGTATAATCATGTCACGCCTAAATTTTAATTTCACTCTTCTCTTTTGGTGAAAATCTTTAATGTGCATTCTTCAATCACATATAATGTTCGATGAAGTTATATCAGAATTTATATAACCTTATTCTCAAGTATACTTTAGCGACACATTGAGATATGTTTCCTAATTTCAATTAGAAGCCTCATGAATCAATATATTGCTGGAGAAGGGACAGCGGGACAGCTCTTACGCGACACTCTAATGTAACTAAGTTCATCACTTTTCGGCAGCACAAATCTGATACAAGTGGCGTCCTACGTCACTGAGTTGCAGCAATCTCCTGGCCACTCTTCCGTGAAACTTGTGCTGGCATACGCCCTTTAGAAACAAGCTGAACAAAATCCAAACAATTAGCAGTAATTAACTGGGCCAGAAACAGGTACTTCCGGTTCTAAAGTCTCACCGAAACCAAGGACACTACTGTCGGAATATAGCTTTGGGTTGAACAAGGATGAGGAGTGGTATTCGCGCGAAATGATTTAGGGAGACAACAGAGAGCTCAAGTATAGATTGGGGGCAGGGATTTGAACCCTGCTACTCCTGATTACCAGTCAAGTCTGCTATCCACTGCGCTACCTCGCTTGGTTTAATCCCAGGTGTTCTAGAGACCAACGAAATTGGGCCTGCATGATCTAACGTTTCTCCAGACATTCTTTTCGAGGTTCAGATGGTTCAAATGGCTCTGAGCACTATGGGACTTAACTTCTGAGGTCATCAGTCCCCTAGAACTATTTAAACCTAACTAACTTAAGGACATCACACACATCCATGCCCGAGGCAGGATTCGAACCTGCGACTGTAGCGGTCGCGTGGTTCCAGACTAAATCGCTTAGAACCGCTCGGCCACAGTGGCCGGCTCGTTTCCAGATTTTACCGAAGAGTTTCTGTGAACTGAAACAGCATGCCATCTTAAAGGACCATTTTTGTGAAAAGTCATTCAAATGTTCGTTTCTCTCTATGCCTACGCACTGATTTCCGCAGTATACTTTAATCCCTCCAATGAATATCTGATAAATTAGCTTATTAACATTTCTGGGCGTTTATACTGAAAACTCTTACGTTGAATAATCTACAAAACAAAGATGCTCATGGTGCTTTGCTTATGACATATGATCTATATTTACTCAGAAAGAGCTTAGTAGTGTAGAGAGATGTGACATGAACTAATTCGTGTATTTGAACGCCAGGTTTACTACAATAATAGATACATAGACTTAGTTACGCTAGTCTTTCGAGAACTTGTGAATGTTCAAGAAGGTCGTTGAAAAATTTTTGAAAGTAAATTTCACATCTCCGTTGTTAAGTGACAAACCCTATACAAGCTGACAAGATGCTGCTGAGAGCAAGAGCACATGCCAAACCAAGCTCTTAATCCCAGGAAAATTGTATGCTTGATGGTGCGCGGTGGGTGCTGTTCATTGTCCTCTCCTGGTAATTCTTGATTCATTGGGGTAAAGTGGGATTTAGGAACTGCTAACTCCTTGTCCACGGCTTTGTGTTTACTGTGGAAGTATACTTGGACCAATCAAGCGCTATCGTATCCGGTGTGGAGCCGTGCTGTGTCGCAAGCTATGTCACCTCGCTACAGCATACACTTCGGACGCACTGGTCAATACTTTGGCTACGCAGCCGATTAGATTTAATACTATTCTAGTGTATTTAACTCGACTGCGCTTTCGTTGTATTTAACTCGACGGCGCTTCCGTTTCTTCTTCTGTGTCTACTTCGGCAAGTCGACCTCGATGTCCTATGTTCACATGTACGAACAAACTCCTGAAGTCTCTGTATGCTGCATACTTCTCGACACATATCAAACACTTATCATCATTCCATAACTGCAATATCATCTTAGCTGTAACTTCGCACAACAACGAATCTTTCTCCGTCTCCTCCCTCATTTAGCCATACGGCTTTGGAAGAAATTATCTTGTAACCTGTATTTTATCCAAAACCACTCTTAATTCAAGAGAACATAAGCTTTACCTTCTATCATTTGCGTACTTTCCCTTTCTGTGTTTTTCTCATACCTTTTGTAAGTAGGCTGTTTAGGTTTTTATGTTGGTAACACCACGTAGTGCTCTGTATGAAAATTGCTGACTGCGCTGTGTGCAGTCTGTGGCTGGATGGACTCATTGTTGGAATATTCGATAGTGTAGTTTTGGGTAGTTGGATGTGAACAGCGCATAGTGTTGGGCAGTTGGAGGTGAGCCGCCAGCAGTGGTGGATGTGCAGAGAGAGTTGATGATCAGAATAAGTAAAGAGAAAACTGTTTGAGTACGTTGAGTTTTGCTCAGCTGTTTGAAAATCAAATAATGTAGTAGTTTACCACCACAACCATTCATAATTTTTCAAAGGGGACGTTTCATGTGATGACCCTGCCAGGATACCTCACTGGAATCTTCTGATTTTTCTTGTAGTTTCATTAGTGTAGTTATTGTTTATTGGTAGTATGTAATTATATAGAGAATTTCCTTTATAGTTGTAGTTTATCATTGTTGTGCAGTGAAACAGTCATGGCATGTATGTAGGTTTGCAACAAATATTTCACACCCGTGCTTGCAATTATTTTCAGTGCTATGTTAATGTGTATTCTTATTTTTGCTCTCCAAATTGTGCTTTTCTGTGTTGTTGTGTGAAATACCTGATAATTATAGGCCGTGCGGGATTAGCCGAGCGGTATAAGGCGCTGCAGTCATGGACTGTGCGGCTGGTCCCAGCGGAGGTTCGAGTCCTCCCACAGGCATGGTTGTGTGTATTTGTCCTTCGGATAAGTTAGGTTAAGTAGTGTGTAACCTCAGGGACTGATGACGTTACAATTAAGTCCCATAAGATTTCACACACATTTCAACATTTTTTTGTGATAATTATGGTATATGAAAAACGTAACACTAGGCTCCAAAGTAAATTGAGAAATGATAGTGATGACGAGCATAGCTTATCAGCACCACCATGTAATGAATTAACAGACATTCAAAGTAGTAATTTGGTAATTGTTCATAGGGAAATTGACCAAGTGGCAAATAATGGTGTAGAAAGTGAAACAATTAGTGAACAGGGAAGCATTGTCGTTCGATCGGTCGGCATCAGTTCGTCTCAGGAATACGAAATGACAGGACAAAATTTTGCAAATACTGTAGATTCAGGTCTTGCGTCCTCACCTTTTTCTCAATTGAGTCAAGACACATTTTCTGCTTTTCAAAATACGAATGCTGCCGGTGCAAATGCACTGCCGATAGGCACAAAGGAATAAATTTCAGACACTAATACCTTGTTATTGCAAATAATGCAACAGCTTCAAAAGTTAGATGCAATGGAACAAAATCAAAAACAATCACAGCAACAAATGGAACAAAGTCACGAACGATCACAGCAACAGCTACAAAAGGTAGACACAACGGAACAAAATCTTCAAAAGTTAAACACAATTTAGCAAACGTTTGAAACAACTCTTGAAGATTTAACTGCTGAGTTACTTAAAATCGAATCGAAATGACATAAAGTTTGTAATGACGTAAAAACACAAATTTTTGAGCATTTTCAACCTATTTTTTCTCGGAATGAAAATGCATTACAGAATCACGAAGCAGCCATAAAAGAACTGCAAGCCATTGCTGATGAAAATCACGACACTATGCGGGCTAAAATTGACTCAGTTGCATCTAAAGATTTGGTTACGCAACTTGCAAAAACTCAGGAAACTCTGAAACTTGGTTCAGAAAGAGGCACAGATGAAATCAGTTCATTTTCAGAGAAAGTAGTCGAACTTTCGGATCAGCTAAATAATTTATCTACGAAGGTAGATGATAATCTGAATGACAAGACTGGTAGTCTTTTAATGACACGGTGGAGTACGAACAAATTAGGAAATTCAAACAAAATCAGAATCAAATTAATATGCAACACAAAAGAGAAATCCAGGAAGTACAAGATCAGTTGGCACGAGTAATACAAGAATTACATATTTCAGAGGAGACTCGCGCTCCGACACGAGAAAGGGGATTCAGAAATAAGGAAAAGTCACAAAGTAACAACACAGGGTATTTTGGAAATTGTGAAAGAAATTGGCAAGGGGCACCGAATTTTGAGATGAAATGGCCAACATGATGTAACAGTGACCGATATGCGACTCACCGACACGATGACTTTGTCTGTAATCTGTTTATTACTACATGTAAATTCAAAACATTTAAGAATTCCAGCAACGACATTCATCCATAAGCATGGCTACATCAAATCTCTCATTGTTTCCCTCCCAACTGGCCATTAGAGCACAGATTAGAATTTATATGTGGCTATTTGGAAAATGAACCTGCTGTATGAATGCATTCGATCATTCGTGATTGTCACAGTGAAGGAGAATTTTATCATGCCTTCCTCTCAGCATATTGGTCTCAAGCTATTCAAGACCGAGTATAACATAGCATCATAATGATGAAGCATTTTGAACAGTCTGAATTTTCGACTCCATAAAATATTTTGAAGTCATGTTGCACAAAAATCAGTACCTGTCAAACCCATACAGCCCCTCAGAACTCATCTGCATTTGCTTAATCAAATTGCCTGAACATTTCAGACATATTATTTTGGCAGGACGTTGCAAAGACGACATTGAAGGTTTTCAGGGACTTTTACAAGAATTAGAAATTGGCACAGAGTCACGGGATGTGAAAACTGGAAAACAATCATTACAGGTCACATCCGTCATAATTCTGTAATGACAGAAACAATAATCGGACATGACAAGACTACTATCATAACGAAAATCGTCACCAAAACAGACACCACCCGTATGGCAACCATTGGCAGAGTAATAATAATTACAGGGAAAGATCACCTCTCTGCAGTAATGGCTGTGACAGAGGCAATCAGAGAAACAGACAATATTGGAACCAAACTAATTATTATCAAAGGAGACAGAATAACTTCAGGTGCAACGGTTCACCGCGCAGTTTATACTCAGGGAGAAATTCTCCACCACATGACTGACAAGAAAGAAATTACGGAAACTGACATGATGACAGATGATATAATCTTAACTACAGACCAGAATTTAATCAGAACTGGCGGGATTCAAACAGGACAGGGCCCTCTCAGCAAGGTGAATTTATAGAAGTTAGACATCCAAACCCCAGTAACGACGTACAACAACAAAGAGACAATAGACAATGACTCACACCGCAGGCAGCCAGTGCGCTGGCCAGCCCTGAGAAAAATAACAAAGATGCTAACCTTGAGAAAAATTTTAGCATTCTTTACCGATGTAAACCACATGATAATTGCGTTGAAGTTGAAACTCTGCATACTAGGAAGAGTAAAGGTTTACACCACATTTCACATGTAAAACCGTTTATTGAGATATAATCTGCTTTTTAACTTAGTGTTCGCCATAAAATTTTTCACTTCACGTTACTAGTACGCTTTGTCACACTTATAACTGTTAACATGCAACAATGTTTTGAAGTTAACTATCCAGGCAAGAACCTAGGGAACTTATTTAGACGGTAATTACGAATTCATTGTTATAGTGAACAGACGACACAGTGTTATTGTGTGTACATTTTTGCTTGTTAGTTGCATGTTTATGTAATGACTAGAAGGCTTACATACTTAGAACATATACTGCTAATAAGATTTTAATGCAAGATTATGGGTTACTTGAAAAGACATTCTTTATTTAAAGTACTTTCTGTGAGATTAGAGATGACTTAGTATTTGGTTTGTTTGGCAGTTACACGATTATATCACAATGCTATTAATGAGTGACACAATTTATATTACTGTTTTTGCGCTGTATCTGTATTATATCTGCACAGTTTTTCTGTATTCTTCTGGAAAGTAAAACATGTTTTAGTAGTAACTTTTTTGGTATAGCTACAATGAGACAGCCTTTTCTGTAGCACAACAATATGTTACAATATAGGACTTTCTTGATCACGGCAATGAGCGTAATAGCTACAACATCTATAGGCATAGCATTTTACCTTTGTTTATGACGAAGTAAGTACATTCACTTTTGCAAAACTTTGCTTATGAACGATGACAATTACGACACTTGGCACACTTTTTACCGTTAAGTGATGACAGAAATTACCTTACAGCAAGACGAACAGTTTAGCGCTACAGGACATGCATTTGATTGATTAAATTTTTGTACTTGCAACATCTTTTAGAAATATTCTTGAATTACAATGATATAGTGAAGGGTTTTTGTGATATATTTCATCATCTGAGGGTATAATTACAGTGATCCTCAGGGGGTACACACCCACTTTGTGCACTAAACATGTGGCAAGTGCTAGAAGCCCTAGCTAATATGGTATTTGCTTATGCAACTTCACACATTGGTACCTTATTTCTCCAACACAGAATTGCACAGCTAACTGATCATTTAAGAGAGACAAAGATTAGTTTCTGCATCAGTGACACATATTTACATAATTATAGAGTTAAATTAATTCACACTTATGAAATTGTATTTTTCTGTACTTTGTGAACTGTTCATTTTTTTTGGGACCATTGTGATACTATGAAAGTTTTGAATGATGTATTTGGTAAAACATTATGATTTTTGAAATACGTTTGAGGTTGATGACTCTATTGAAGCGAACAGAGAGAATTTTTTTAAAGGTTTTGAGATTATTAGAGGAAGCTACGACGATTTTGAGATGTGATTGATCTCCTATGATGTTAGTATTATGATGACGATGTGTATTATGCTGTTGAAGTATGTTTATGATCAATAAGATGATGCTACATGAGGAATGTGATTACGTGTTTATATGTATATGAATAATGAGTAGGAGTTAGGGGCTCTGGTTTGTGAAAAGGATGTTGGAAACCAAGAATCGTACTTTATGAGTTATGAAACGTGTGTGCATGCTTGAATGTGAGCGCCACTATGCTAACAGAAATTTTGGGCACTATTATATATGAGATTTTGTTTCTACACACTTCTAACGTAAATTTTCGACCAGTGAAATTTTTTATATGAGACTGTCACAGTAGCAGAAACTGCTGTCATAAATATGTCAGTAAAGAACGTAGGTGACCTTGATATAAGGCGTTGTGGGCCCCCAGCTGCGTAACAGTTGCCTGGAGAAAAGCCTTCAGTGTGTGCCCTTCAGAGGCACAGGAGGAGAAAAAAAGAGGCCATTAACCTTACTATTGACATTTCTTTGTAGAAAGCATTGCAAATACGACATGCTCATACTTGAAAACATATGATTACAGTTTGGAGCTCGTAATTTCTGATATTTCTTGAAATACCTAATGAAATGATGAGAAATATTTTACATCTGTACACCTGATTATGACTGTCTGTCTAGTTGAGAGATTTTTTTACTGCCTTAGGATATGCCATATGGCTAGTGAATGACGTTTCATGCCTTGCTTTATGGATATATTTGCTTATTTTGTTTAATATCTAGTTTCTAGCTGTACTGCAGCATTGATTAAAATAAAATTTAATAGATGTACTAATATAAATACTTTATGCCTACAGATTAAGTAAATAATAATTTTATGATCCACTTTCTTAAAAAAAAAGGGATCACAAATAGACATTTCCCGGTTGGGGCACACACTTTCAGCTGTCCACATCGAGGTATATCAACAACACCTGTCGGCAGCTGAGGGTTTCAGTTAGTCATCATTTATTCCAGGGAAAAGCTGCACGGTTATCAACAGTATCTGTTCTTTCAAAAACAGTTACTGTCTTCATATATTGCATACATAATTTTCTCAGTGACTTGATAACTTGTTTGGTAGAGTAAGTTATTGTGATATATCACTCTAGTGTTATGCTGTGACATAGGTATTAGTCATTTCCTATTTTTACTGTAATATTTTTTCTGTTTGAGCTTTGTCATGTTTAGGTATAAGTTGTTGCATTTGCTGCTGCTATTTGCCAGGCATAGTCCTACTGAATTTTACGTTGTATTAAGCTAGTTTTACTGCTGATTTATTTTTCTTGATGCTGCACATTGCCTTATATTAATTTTAATGTTGCCATTGCTTTTCTAATTTAGATATACTGATGCTTGCTTTGCCAATTTGAATTTTTTTTTGTCATTGCTGTTGGTGTTAATAGTTTTGTGTATATATATATACACTCCTGGAAATTGAAATAAGAACACCGTGAATTCATTGTCCCAGGAAGGAGAAACTTTATTGACACATTCCTGGGGTCAGATACATCACATGATCACACTGACAGAACCACAGGCACATAGACACAGGCAACAGAGCATGCACAATGTCGGCACTAGTACAGTGTATATCCACCTTTCGCAGCAATGCAGGCTGCTATTCTCCCATGGAGACGATCGTAGAGATGCTGGATGTAGTCCTGTGGAACGGCTTGCCATGCCATTTCCACCTGGCGCCTCAGTTGGACCAGCGTTCGTGCTGGACGTGCAGACCGCGTGAGGCGACGCTTCATCCAGTCCCAAACATGCTCAATGGGGGACAGATCCGGAGATCTTGCTGGCCAGGGTAGTTGACTTACACCTTCTAGAGCACGTTGGGTGGCACGGGATACATGCGGACGTGCATTGTCCTGTTGGAACAGCAAGTTCCCTTGCCGGTCTAGGAATGGTAGAACGATGGGTTCGATGACGGTTTGGATGTACCGTGCACTATTCAGTGTCCCCTCGACGATCACCAGTGGTGTACGGCCAGTATAGGAGATCGCTCCCCACACCATGATGCCGGGTGTTGGCCCTGTGTGCCTCGGTCGTATGCAGTCCTGATTGTGGCGCTCACCTGCACGGCGCCAAACACGCATACGACCATCATTGGCACCAAGGCAGAAGCGACTCTCATCGCTGAAGACGACACATCTCCATTCGTCCCTCCATTCACGCCTGTCGCGACACCACTGGAGGCAGGCTGCACGATGTTGGGGCGTGAGCGGAAGACGGCCTAACGGTGTGCGGGACCGTAGCCCAGCTTCATGGAGACGGTTGCGAATGGTCCTCGCCGATACCCCAGGAGCAACAGTGTCCCTAATTTGCTGGGAAGTGGCGGTGCGGTCCCCTACGGCACTGCGTAGGATCCTACAATCTTGGCGTGCATCCGTGCGTCGCTGCGGTCCGATCCCAGGTCGACGGGCACGTGCACCTTCCGCCGACCACTGGCGACAACATCGATGTACTGTGGAGACCTCAAGCCTCACGTGTTGAGCAATTCGGCGGTACGTCCACCCGGCCTCCCGCATGCCCACTATACGCCCTCGCTCAAAGTCTGTCAACTGCACATACGGTTCACGTCCACGCTGTCGCGGCATGCTACCAGTGTTAAAGACTGCGATGGAGCTCCGTATGCCACGGCAAACTGTCTGACACTGACGGCGGCGGTGCACAAATGCTGCGCAGCTAGCGCCATTCGACGGCCAACACCGCGGTTCCTGGTGTGTCCGCTGTACCATGCGTGTGATCATTGCTTGTACAGCGCTCTCGCAGTGTCCGGAGCAAGTATGGTGGGTCTGACACACCGGTGTCAATGTGTTCTTTTTTCCATTTCCAGGAGTGTGTGTATATATATATATATATATATATATATATATATATATATATATATATATATATATGAGCTCAGTAGATTTAAGTTAGCTTATAAGGGGATAGGCTATATAAGAGAATGAGTTGTGATGAATTGGAAGAAATGCATTGAGAATCTATAAGAAAAAGGTCTGGCCAAAAAAGTAGCGTACAATGAAGAATAATTATTTTGAAAGAGGATGTGAACAAAAAAGTAGGGTTCAGGGATACAGGTTTAGGTAGGATTTTTTGTGGGAACAAATGTTGAAATAAGAGGAAAGATCTGTGGAATGAAGTTTTGGGTTAGACTGCAGTACCAACTGTTATACTGAAAACAAACCCTGTCCTTTCCTTTTGTGTTATTCCTCTATGTGTTTGTGTACCCTTGCATATTTGTGTTCTTCCTGTCTTTATGTGTTTATATGAAAAGAGTTATGCTGTAGAATTTTTATAATACCAAACTACATTCACTATGATAAGGAATATTGTTATCCTCAAATATAATTTGCATTAATAATATGTTATTTACTTTTATAAAGATGTTCGCACTTTATTTATTCTGTTCTGTTTTAATGCTCACATGTGAAGTTAATGTTTCGCAAGCTCTTCTCATTTTTTATTTATTTACTTGTGTCGTAATTCCTATAACACTGATGTATATGTTTATTTATATTCTTTATTAAAGCCTGTATTACTACAAATGTTATCTGTATTATTATGTTCTTTAATGATGTTTTCTGTACCTTTATAATTGTATTCTTATGTTGTAAATTTGTAATTTTATAGACACCAGGTCTTCAAATTAAGTTTCATTTCACTGCACACGTTTCTGTTGGTCATAGTATATGCACAGTATGTGAGAAGTTAAAAAAAAGTGCACTGTTAGAGCTTGCACGTGTGTCGATAATTCAGCAAGGGACTGGTTAACTGCATTGCTGGTTCTAGGGACATTCCAAAAAGTTTGTCAGTGCACAAGTGGTGGTTTATGGACTTGCTATATTATCTGCAAGACTCTTCGATGGTGATTGTGCACCTGCACAGTCGCAACAGATGGCTGCTGGCAATCTCTACAAGGACTACAGTGGGTCTGCACCTTTGATGGCCCACCAGTACCATCATCTCTACAAGAAATACTGTGGGTCTGCTCTGTGATGACATAACTACCAATATTCTTCAAAACTTCGACTGACTCTGCTGTGGGTTTGCTCTGTTGTGGCCCATTACCTGCCTGGATGTCAAGAGTCAGCACTGTATTTCTGTTGGAAGGCCAACACTACTTCTTCAAGGCTGCATGGAAATCCACTACTTCCACTCGCATTTTCTTTTTCTGCTCAGACTTTGTGGAAAAAAAACTGCAATAACTACTGTGATGAATGATCAGGACTTTTGACCAACAGTGTGTCAATAATTGTGTGCATTTGATATTTTTTTATTATAATACAAATCAGTATTGGGCACTGCCCAAAACAATTTGTAAATTTTTTTGTGGGGAGCATGGGGTCTATGTAAGTAGGCTATCTAGGTTGTTATGTTGGTAACGCCAAGTAGTGCTCTGTATGAAAATCGCTGAATGTGATGTGTGCAGTCTGTGGCTGGTTGGACTCATTGTTGGAATATTCACTAGTGTAGTGTGGGGCAGTTGGATATGAGCAGCGCATAGCGTTAGGCAGTTGGAGGTGAGCTGCCGGCAGTGGTGGACGTGGGGAGAGAGATGCCAGGGTTTTGAGCGGACGATCTGGACGTGTGTCCGTCAGAAAAAGGAAATTTGTCATGAACTGATATATATATATATATATATATATATATATATGATGACTTTTGAACACTATTAAGGTAAATACATTGTTTGTTCACTACCAAAATCTTTCATTTGCTAACTATGCCTATCAGTAGTTAGTGCCTTCAGTAGTTAGAATATTTTATTTAGCTGGCAGTATTGGCGCTCGCTTTATTGCAGTAGTTCGAGTAATGAAGATTTTTGTGAGGTACGGTAAGTGATTCATGAAAGGTATACGTTATTGTTAGTCAGGGCAATTCTTTTGTAGGGATTATTGAAAGTCAGATTGCGTTGCGCTAAAAATGTTGTGTGTCAGTTTAGTGATGATCAGAATAAGTAAAGAGAAAGCTGTTTGAGTACGTTGAGTTTTGCTCAGCTGTTTGACAATCAAATAACGTAGAAGTTTACCAATACAGTCATTCATAATGTTTCAAAGGGGATTTTTCACTTTATATTTCTGTTTTCGCCTTTCAGTCTCATTTGATAATGTTATTTTATAATTTTTCGTTCTTCATCTAGCCAGTCAACTTCTTCTCCACATGAATTTCTGCACTGTTCTGAAACGTTTCTGTTAGATCTGATATTCGACATTAACATAATTAGGAAATTGCCTAATGTTAATAAGACCAACATTTCTTCAATTCCACATATCCATATATGCATTACTATATATACTTGCGAGATTATTATTATTGTGGTTGTTATATACTGCTCATGTACCATACAAATTGTAGTGGTTACCCACTCAGGAAGTCTAGTTAGCTGTAAGAAAGTATCTGCCAGGAGAAACTAATAAATAAATACGATTCCCAGGAGCACGCACACCGCTACCTTAGTTTTAATTGAATATTTCTTGCCCAGTAGGTTGTAGTGGGTTCTATTAGTCAAGTATTCCTTAGGCCAATGACATACATTGATGACCATTAAAATTTTGAAACGGGGAAAGGTAGCAAACAACGAAATTTTGCATGTTGTACGCATGATGTATAGCAGAAAGAAAAGATGATTAAATTCGTAACTAATTTGGGGGTAGGCAGGGTGAGAAATTCAGTACACAGGACTGTGACCTCTGGCAGCAACAACTGCCCTACCAGGATGGACATAAAGTTAAACTGAGCTGGGACGACGCTTCAACTCTGTGCCAGAGTTCATCAGTCGCAGTACCTGGCTAGAGGTGGCGCACCAGTCTCTTGACAACCCGCGACTGAGACAGGCGGAGAACGTGTTGCCCAGGTCATTAGCTCAACGCCCTCTGTATCTGTTAATGAAGCCATTCAAAGTAATAATCTGTCCGTATTAAACAGGGAAGACCAAACACACACTTCCATGGGATACATCGGTGGGATGATCAACACTGATATACAATGAACAGCCGAAACATTATGACCACCGCCCACCGAGACGTTGGGGGACGTTGGCGTTGCGGGCACATGACGCGGTAACAAATGTATGTAAGAGGGGTAGACACCGACGGGGTGTCATCATAGCGAAGATACAGCTGGAAATGGAGAAATCCATTGAGATAAGCGACTTTGGCAATGGGCAAATTATTATCACGTAGAGCATGTGAACGACTACAACGAAAACGGCGAAGCTGGTCCAAGGCTCACGTGCTTCTGTCGTGAGCATCTATGGAAAGAGGTAGGAGGACAGTGAAACTGCCAATAGGCCTTAATGGTTGGACGTGTGTGAGTATATAATGTTGGTGTGAGAGGGCCCAAGTAAGGGGATAGGGTGTGAATGGGGTGAAACGTAAAAAAATTGTATGAAACGAATAGCATTAGTATCCCCATGTAACGTGCATGAACAAGTCTAAGTCATCGTACTGAGTCTCTCCAGTTTAGTGTCGGTGCACAGGAAGATAGCAAGGTTTTCTGGGCTGATTGGTGGCGAGTCCTAGGAGTGCTGATAGGAAGATGTGACACGTAAAGCATAACTCTGGCACATTTGAAGAAATTTCAATGAAAGTTGGTAGGCGTGTGGTTTAGTATCAGAGAAAACGTACTCTGTGTCTAAGACACCATGGGCACTCCTAAGGATGGTGATCGGGGCAGAGAATTGAAGGGTGTGTGTTGCAGGCACAATTCTGGAGCGATGAGAGAAATTCGACTATATTTAGTAAATGTGTAAATTACCGTCTGCGAAAAAATCTTTGTGCGGAAAGACACAGATAGCAAAGGATTCATTTACTCTTAGAACTGTCAGAGAAACTAAAAATAATGTACGTAAACAAGTTTCGTGTAAATTAGTGTTACAATTAACCTGAAAACGTTTTTACTTCATAATTTGTGTTTTAGTTACAATTTTAAATATTTGTAACCAAATGAAGCCTGTTTCTACATTACAGACTGGTTTCACTAATTTCCGTATCTAATACGATATTAAGTGGGATGAGAAATAATGTAACGTCGGGTAACCAGTTATTCTCGATAAGTTTAAGTCAGAAGAGATGTTATTTTCGCAGCGTATTCAGTATAAAATCTAATCGGAAATTAATCAAGTCCTGACACCTTATTCGCTTTCAGTACTTTCAGTTACTTTTCGATACCAGTAGTGGTTATTTCAGTATCATCCATTTGTGAATGGACACGACCATCCTACGGTAATGTGGGTACAGGATCTACACTTGTTGATGGATTTGCAAGAGCTGATGTAACATTTCGGCTATCTGTCTGTACCGACACTAAACTGATCCCCGTGAGACTCTGTGGGCTGACTTAAACTTGCTCATGCGCATTATGTGGGGATGAAAGCGGTGAGGACTGTTTGAAAAATGTTTCCCTAAGACCTGACAGTGCAAACTGTTGTGAGCTTCAAGAATATCTCTTCGTACTGAAGCATGTGTTGCTGTGACCAGGATGGAGGTCGTAAGAGAAAACAGAAAAAAAACGGCGGTGGTGTAGCGACCATGGTTAGTGGGTGGCGACGTGCGAGTCACCATTTAGCTCCCTCAATCCTGCATTTTTCTGTCATTTAATAAAAATGAATAAAATAGAAAGGTCCAAAGCTCCGTTGCCGTTCGGACCTGGGGTTTTTATCTTTTAATTAGTGCTTCTTTTACCTCTGACAATATTTATGTGGAAAATGTCAAGTTCCACCGTTACACTGTGATTTCCCTGTAAGTCGATAACTGAGCCCTTTGGAGAAAGGCAAGGGCTTACTTCCTATAATTGGACGATGCATAGTAAAGCATTTTGAAGCGAGAGTTTAACAGTTCCTGTTTTCGCAACATTTTTTCATATAAACCAACGTAGCTCTTTGCCTTGTTTGTTACCTTATTTGGTAGGTACCCTATGTATCAAAAGTATCCTGACACCCTTATATGATGTGGATGGTTCAAATGGCTCTAAGCACTATGGGACTTAACATCTGAGGTCATCAGTCTCCTAGACTTAGAACTACTTAAACCTAACTAGCCTAAGGACATCACACACATCAATACCCGATGCAGGATTCGAACCTACGACCGTTGCAGCAGCGCGGTTCCGAATAGAAACGCCTAGAACCGCTTGGCCACAGCGTCCAACTATGTGATGTGGATTAAGCATAAAATATCACAAGGGGCTGACGCGACAGTATAAATGGAGACGGGGAACCCTGTGTTGTGTGTAGCAATAAAAGCAGCATGGGTCACTCAGGAGAGCTCAGTCATCTCGAACGTGCACTGATCAATGGATATCAGCTGAGCAACAAATGCATCAGGGACATTTCAGGCCTTAAAAATCGTCCCACATAGACTGCTGGTGACGTGACCGTGAAGCGGAAATGCGAAGGAAGAACCACAGCTAAAACAAGACCTGGTAGGGCTCAAGTACTGACGGACGGGGACCATCGAGCATTGTGCGGTAAGAGGTTGTAAAAAATCCCAGGAGTTCAGCGGAAGGACTCACTGGTGAGGTCCAAAGTGATATCAGCAGTGCAGCTAGCACAGTGATCGCGTAGGGAGTCAAAAAGACAATGCTCGAGCAACTCCTCATAAGCCATCTTGGGCTCAGGAACGTGGGAAAGTGGCTGGTCAATGAAATGTAATAATACTGTACGGACCGCCGTTATTTTGATATTACACTCCTGGAAATTGAAATAAGAACACCGTGAATTCATTGTCCCAGGAAGGGGAAACTTTATTGACACATTCCTGGGGTCAGATACATCACATGATCACACTGACAGAACCACAGGCACATAGACACAGGCAACAGAGCATGCACAATGTCGGCACTAGTACAGTGTATATCCACCTTTCGCAGCAATGCAGGCTGCTATTCTCCCATGGAGACGATCGTAGAGATGCTGGATGTAGTCCTGTGGAACGGCTTGCCATGCCATTTCCACCTGGCGCCTCAGTTGGACCAGCGTTCGTGCTGGACGTGCAGACCGCTTGAGACGACGCTTCATCCAGTCCCAAACATGCTCAATGGGGGACAGATCCGGAGATCTTGCTGGCTAGGGTAGTTGACTTACACCTTCTAGAGCACGTTGGGTGGCACGGGATACATGCGGACGTGCATTGTCCTGTTGGAACAGCAAGTTCCCTTGCCGGTCTAGGAATGGTAGAACGATGGGTTCGATGACGGTTTGGATGTACCGTGCACTATTCAGTGTCCCCTCGACGATCACCAGTGGTGTACGGCCAGTGTAGGAGATCGCTCCCCACACCATGATGCCGGGTGTTGGCCCTGTGTGCCTCGGTCGTATGCAGTCCTGATTGTGGCGCTCACCTGCACGGCGCCAAACACGCATAAGACCATCATTGGCACCAAGGCAGAAGCGACTCTCATCGCTGAAGACGACACGCCTCCATTCGTCCCTCCATTCACGCCTGTCGCGACACCACTGGAGGCGGGCTGCACGATGTTGGGGCGTGAGCGGAAGACGGCCTAACGGTGTGCGGGACCGTAGCCCAGCTTCATGGAGACGGTTGCGAATGGTCCTCGCCGATACCCCAGGAGCAACAGTGTCCCTAATTTGCTGGGAAGTGGCGGTGCGGTCCCCTACGGCACTGCGTAGGATCCTACAGTCTTGGCGTGCATCCGTGCGTCGCTGCGGTCCGGTCCCAGTTCGACGGGCACGTGCACCTTCCGCCGACCACTGGCGACAACATCGATGTACTGTGGAGACCTCACGCCCCACGTGTTGAGCAATTCGGCGGTACGTCCACCCGGCCTCCCGCATGCCCACTATACGCCCTCGCTCAAAGTCCGTCAACTGCACATACGGTTCACGTCCACGCTGTCGCGGCATGCTACCAGTGTTAAAGACTGCGATGGAGCTCCGTATGCCACGGCAAACTGGCTGACACTGACGGCGGCGGTGCACAAATGCTGCGCAGCTAGCGCCATTCGACGGCCAACACCGCGGTTCCTGGTGTGTCCGCTGTGCCGTGCGTGTGATCATTGCTTGTACAGCCCTCTCGCAGTGTCCGGAGCAAGTATGGTGGGTCTGACACACCGGTGTCAACGTGTTCTTTTTTCCATTTCCAGGAGTGTATTTTATTAGGCAACCACTTTCTGCGTTCCAGTCACAGTCATCTCTAGACCTGCCGCATGAATGACACCAAATACAACTAGTGCATGTATAAGACACGAATAAACGTATCTGGTTCTGTAGATATCCGAACTTCATGAGCATGTGAGCTCTTCACATGTGTGCCGTGTCTCATACATGCATGAGTGGTACTTGGTGTCATTCACACGACAGCCCTGAAGATGAAGTGATCCGAACGTCGAAACAGGCTGCCTAACAAAACAATATCAAAATAACGACTGTTGATACAATGTTATTACATTACACATTTCAGCAGTCAGTCTAAGCAACGTTTGAACAGTTGTAATGAGCGACGCCACTGAACACCGAGTGACTAGAAACGAGTTATTCTGGGTGATGAAGCATGCTATACTCGCTGACAACCCGGCTGAATATTTGGGTTTGCGAATGCCTGGAGAACATTACATACCATCATCGGTAGTGCCAAGTGTGAAGCATGGAGGAGGTGGTATTACGGTATTTGGTGTTTTCGTTCTCAGGGCTTGGTACTCTTAATACGATTAAGAAGATAACACACGCAAAAGGGTATAAATACATTTTACAGAATTGTGCACTGCGTATAATAGCAGAGAAACAATTTCAGGCACGATTAATATTTGTATGAGCATGACCATGCTCCCTGATATACAGCACCGTCGCTGAGGCAATGGTCGGTGGTCAGTAACATTTCTGAAATGGACTCACCTGCGGAGAGTCCCGATCTGATCCGAACGGAACACAAATGGAGTGAATTAAACCGTAGACTTCGCCTGGAAAATCACTACCTCCCTGTTCTCCGCTCTTGAGGAACTGCTATTTCTCTACAGACATTCAGACACCTTTTTGAAAGGGTCCCAAGCAGAGTTGAAGCTGTCGTAATTGCGAAGGGTGGACATATCTCATATTAATGTCCGGTAAAGTTTATCTGAATACTTTTGATCAGTTAGTGCATTTACACTGAGGTGAACACATGGGGTAGCGGTAAGCACGTATACAGATGGCGGTAGTAACGTGTACACCAGGTATAAAACGGCAGTGTATTGGCGGAACTGTCATTTGTACTCAGGTGGTTCATGTGAAAATATTTCCGACTTGGTTATGGGCGCACGACGGGAATTAACAGGGTGTGAAAGCGGAATGGTAATTGGAACTAGACGCAGTGGACATTACGTTTCGGATATCATTAGAGAACTCAATAATCCGAGATCCACAACGCCAACAAGAGAGTGGCGAGAATACCTAAGGCGCTACCTCTCACCACGGACAACGCAGTGGCCGACGGCCTTCACTGAACGACCGAGAGCAGCAGTATTTGCGTAGAGTTGTCAGTGCTAAAAAACAAGCTACACTGAGTGAAATAACCGCAGAAATCAATGTGGGACCGACGACGAACATATCCGTCAGGACAATGTGGCTAAATTTGTCGTTAATGGGATATAGCGGCAGAGGATCAACGCGAGGGCCTTTGCGAACAGGACTATATCGCCTGCAGTGCCTCTCTTGGGCACGTGATCATATCGGTTGGAACCTACACGACTGGAAAACCGTGGCTTGGTCAGATGAATCCCGATTTCAGTTGATGAGAGCTGATGGTAGGGTTAAACTGTGGCGCAGGCCACACGAAGCTATGGTCAGAAGTTGTTAATAAGGGACTGTGCAAGCTGGTGATGGCTCCTTGTGGGTGTGGACTGTGTTTGTACGGAATGGACTGGGTCCTCTGGTGCAATAGAACGATCATTGACAGGAAATGGTTATGTTCGACTGCTTGGAAACCATTTTCAGCTATTCATGGACTTCAAATTCTCACCAAGAATGGAATTATTATGGATGACGACATGGAATGTAATGGAACCACAACTGGTCGCTACTGGTTCGAAGAACATTTTGAACAATTCGAGGGAATTTGGGCAAATGATTTGGCCTCTCAGATCGCCCAACATAAATCCCATCGAACATTTATGGGACACAAGAGAGAGGCCAGTTGGTGTACAAAACCTGCACCGTCAATACCCTAGCAATTATGGACTGCTATAGAAACAGCAAGCCTCAATATTTCTCCATGAGACTTCAAACGACTTGTTGAGTCAACGCCCAGTCTAGTTGCTGCACTACGCAGGGCAAAAGGAGGTCCGATATGATATTAGGAGGTATCTCACGACTCTTGTCACCTGAGTGTGGTTCAAATGGTTCAAATGGCTCTGAGCACTATGGGACTTAACATCTGTGGTCATCAGTCCCCTAGAACTTAGAACTACTTAAACATAACTAACCTAAGGACATCACACACATCCATGCCCGAGGCAGGATTCGAACCTGCGACCGTAGTGGTCACGCGGTTCCAGACTGAAACGCCTAGAACCGCACGGCCACACCGGCGGGCCCACCTGAGTGTGTTTCGATCGCTGTTTATTATACAGGGTGAAAAGTATTTAAACCGACAAACTCTGGGAGGTTGTAGGGAGACATCAAAACAAATATTTTTCCCTAATGTTATTTTTTCCTATGAGGATTATTTAAACCGGTGGAGGCCGTATTACGCTCTTCAGCTGTTAGAGGCCGTATTACAATCTTCACTTGTTAGAGAGCGTATTAGTCTCTTCAGTTGCAGGCAACTGCTGTCCACCAGTGTAGTAGTGCATTGTCTTTGTTTACTAATGGAGCGATACACCTGGAGTGAGTACACTGATATGGTTGGTGCGCACTCGGACGAGCTGCACAGCGGGTTTAGCAACAAAAATATCCTAACCGTCGTATCCCGCATCATACGACCTTTGCTGCTGTGTAGCAACATCTGCATCTGCGTGAGACCGGGTCATTTCGCAGATTACCTGGACAGGGACGCCGTCGCACTGTGAGAACGCTGCAATTCGAGGAAGCTGTCTGTGCAATTGCACTTAACATGAGGACGAATCAGACGAATGTAAGAACAGTTCTTCGAGAGCAATTGTTACGTCCATTTCACTTACAGCTGCCCACAACCTGGAACCAGTTGATTATCCACCCAGAGCACAGTTTTCGCAGTGGTACCTGGAACAGTGTGAAATGCATCCTACATTTATATCCTCTGTGTTGTTTACCGATGAAGCAACGTTCGGGCGTGATGGAGTCTTCAACATGCACAGTTCGCATGTTTGGAGTGAGGATAACCCACATGCCACAGTTACTAGCGCTCATCAAGTGGGGTTCTTCGTTAATTTGTGGGTCGGTGTTGTTGGGGGCTGTTTAATTGGGCCGTATCTGCTACCCAAGCCATTAAATGGCAGGCACTATTACAATTTTCTCGCCAGAGCATTGCCAGAATTGCTGGAAGACGTCCCGCTCCCTACAAGACAACCGATGTGGTTCCAACATGACGGGGCGCCGGCACATTCAGTCGTCGTGTGCGTCGAGTTCTGGACCGACGGTTCCCAGAAACGTGGATTGGCAGAGATGGTCCTGTACCATGGCCTGCTCGATCCACAGATATGTTCAAATGGTTCAAATGGCTCTGAGCACTATGCTACTTAACTTCTGAGGTCATCAGTCGCCTATAACTTAGAACTAATTAAACCTAACTAACCTAAGGACATCAGACACATCCATGCCCGAGGCAGGATTCGAACCTGCGACCGTAGCGGTCGCTCGGTTCCAGACTGTAGCGCCTAGAACCGCACGGCCAGTCCGGCCGGCCACAGATATGTCCCCTCTGAACTTTTTTGTGAGGGGAGAGCTGCGCAACCTTGTTTACGCAATCCACGTTCCATCAGAAGAGGATCTGGTTGCCCGGATAGTAGCAGCAGCAGGAACAATTCAGGATACTCCTGAGCTTTTTGCCCGTGTCAGACAGAACATGATCCGACGGTGTAACCTTTGTTTACATGTCAATGGAGGCATTTTTGAAAATCTACTGTAATTGAAATTGGGTTGTGTTAATATGTTGTCTCTTGGCGATAAAAAATGTAAAAGTGTTTGTTGGTTTAAATAATTTGCCGGCAGAGAAATCTTCCTCTACCGGTTTAAATACTGCTCATAGGAAAACATGACATTAGGGAAAGATAGTTGTTTTGATGTCCCCTACAACCTCCCAGGCAGGCAGTTAGGAATATTAAGACGTAGGTAGGAAAATTAACAAGTAGGTAGTAGTGTAATGATTAACAATCGTAATCTGCCTATTAACATGTACTGTGTCACACTGTCTGTAGCTCACAAATTAACTGTAATATTGTAATAACTGTAATAGCTGCTAATAACATATAATATTGTATTAACATTAGGACCAACTAATCACCTAGGTGGTGGGTTGATTTGTATAACTATTATTGTTGTTATTGAACCTCCCAGAGTTTGTCGGTTTAAATACTTTTCATCCTGTATGTTTAAGATTTGATCACAACTCTTTATTGAACCAGTAAGTCTTGAAGTTCTGTGACGTACTCCACAAGAACACCTACTAGGTGCACAGATTGCTTACTTTCCAAGGAAAACATTGAGGGTCCGGACAGATTGTCAGAACGCCTTTTCTCGTACGCTGACAGCGCGCGCTACGCGACGTACGTCACGGGCCGCCGCGCTGTAGACATGACGTCTGCGACGCAGTCATAGTAATGCGGCTCGACAGGACGTATTCGTCATAGTGAGTATTTCAGAGCGCGGTGCAGCGGGGGCCGGCGGAGTTTCATTAGGTACCTGTCAGTGCTGGGCCGGGCGCGGCGCAGCGGTGTCAGGCCAGCTGTGTCCTCTGCGGGCCGGGCCGCACTCTTTCCCCGGAGGCGCCATCGACCGCGGCGGCAGCCGGTGTGACAGGCGCGCCGAACACGGCGGACGCGCCGGAGGCGGCGGGGCGGGACGCGCAGCGAGAAATATTTATACAACAGCGCGCCGGCGAAGAAGCGACTGCTGGATGCGCTGCACCGAAAGTCGGCCCACGGCCGGGGTAACCGCGATCTGAATAAACAATCCGCGCCACGCCGGGGAGCCTGCATGATAAACTGCGCCGGCCGGCGCCTGGATAATGCACCGCCTCGGCTTCCAACAAGCGGCGCCGCCGTCTACGTTGTTGCGCCGTGTCGCGACACTTTTGACGTTTTGCGCTATTCGAGTATTCTGTGACATATCTGAGCGAACTCACTGGCCCGGCGAATTCCGCTGTTAACGCCAGACAGTTTCGATGGGAGCTCGTCTTTACCTTCCGTACCACGTGCTAGGAAGACACGACTGCCACAATAGCAAAAGTAACGTGTTCTCCGAAATCTTATGTTTGTATTACACCCAAGACCCTTTTGCGTGTCACTGAACACATCGCTTGGGATTCTTTCTTACCCTCTGTACAGGCTGGCAGCCAGTCCAGGAGGTCGAACAACCAACTGAAATGGGCAACGGAAGGGGAAACGTTTCATGTTAACTTACGTTGGTGGCCAGTGATGGAACGCAGAACCAAAGGCTCTGCCTCCCACGAAAGACGTCTGTGCCGGCCGGAGTGGCCGTGCGGTTCTAGGCGCTACAGTACAGTCTGGAGCCGAGCGACAGCTACGGTCGTAGGCTCGAATCCTGCCTCGGGCATGGATGTGTGTAATATCCTTAGCTTAGTTAGGGTTAATTAGTTCTAAGTTCTAGGCGACTGATGACCTCAGAAGTTAAGTCGCATAGTGCTCATAGCCATTTGAACCATTTTGAAAGACGTCTGTTCTGCTCGAAGTCTGGGTCACAAGAGAGAGAATCAGCTGTGTTCTGCACTGCAGAAACCTCTAGAGTCACACATGTGACCTGTACCCCACGCACGCTATTGGCTAAAATCGATGGCGTGAATTCGCTAGCAGTTTCAGCACAGGGCTCTAGGCGTTTCTTGTCAGCTGCCTTAACTGGACAGAACTGCCTCGGTTCTGAAAGCCAGGCAATTTGTGTCACGTAGGCACAGCCGAAGTTGCCCTGGGAGAAAACTACGTAAAGATCTGATTGGGGCCTTTGAAATAAAACTTTTAAACCAATTCTCTAAAATATTCCTTGATTGGCTGCCACCCTGTACACCTTCACTAACGGAAACAGCAGTAAGGCAAAATAAAAGAATGAGAACTTTGCACAGTTATACATTCTGGACTGCGATGAACTCAGACGAATATCAAACATCTCAGTGGGTACAGTCATTATTTATAGAGAAAGGAACTGTACGTGAAATATTTCGGTGGCCGATACCACGCATCTGTTTTCATAAATGTCATCAAAGTGGCCACGTAATTCTTTCTTAGCCTTAATTAACGGAAATTTTTGGAAAATAGAATATTGTTGTTGTTGTTGTTGTAGTCTTCAGTCCGAAGACTGGCTTGATGCTGCTCTCCATGCTACTCTCTCTTGTGAAAGCCTCTTCATCTCTGAATTCAACTACTGCAACCTACATCCTTTTAAACCTGTTCGCTGTAGTAATCGCTTGGTTTCCCTCTACAGTTTTTACACCCCACAGTTACCTCTAATACTAAAGTGGTGACTCTTTCACTTCTCAGAATACGTTCAATCACCTGATCCCTTCTTCTATTCAGCTTGTACCACAAAATTCTTTCCTCCCTATTTCTATTCCGTACCTTCTCATTCTTATTTGTTACCTCATCTACCCATCTAATTTTCAACATTCTTTTGTAGCACTACATTGTTAAAGCTTCTGTTATCTTCTTGTCTAAACTGTTTGTCGTCCATGTTTCACTTCCATACATGATACACTCTATACCAATACTTTCAGAAAAGACTTCCTAGCACTTAACGCTACACTCTTTGTTAACAAATTTGTCTTCTTCAGAAACTCTTTTCTTGCCATTGTCAGTCTAAAATTTATATCCTCTTTACTTCGGGCATTCGTCCAGCAACAATTATTTTGGTGACCAAATAATGAAACTCACCTATTGCTCTAAATGCGTCGTTTCCTAATATATTTCCCTTACCATTACATGATTTAATTATGCACTACTTGCCATTAAAATTGCTACACCAAGAAGAAATGCAGATGATAAACTGCTATTCATTGGGCAAATACTCGTATATTGTACTAGAACTGACATGTGGTTAACTTTTCACGCAGTTTAGGTGCATAGATCGTGAGAAATCAGCACCCAGAACAACCACCTCTGGCCGTAATAACGGCCATGATACGCCTGGGCATTGAGTCAAACAGAGCTTGGATGGCGTGTACAGGTGCAGCTGCCCATGCAGCTTCAACACGATACCACTGTTCATCAAGAATAGTGACTGGCGTATTGTGACGAGCCAGTTGCTCGGCCACCATTAACTAGACGTTTTCAATTGGTGAGAGATCTCGAGAATGTGCTGGCCAGGGCAGCAGTCGAACATTTTCTGTATCCAGAAAGGCCCGTACAGGACCTGCAACATGCGGTCGTGCATTATCCTGAAGAAATGTAGGGTTTCGCAGGTATCGAATGAAGGATAGAGCCACGGGTCGTAACACATCTGAAATGTAACGTCCACTGTTCAAAGTGCCGTCAGTGTGAACAAGAGGTGACCGAGACGTGTAACCAATGGCACCCCATACCATCACGCCGGGTGATACGCCAGTATGGCGATGACGAATACACGCTTCCAATGTGCGTTCACCGCGATGTCGCCAAACACGGATGCTACCATCATGGTGCTGTAAACAGAACCTGGATTCATCCGAAAAAATGACGTTTTGCCATTCGTGCACCCAGGTTCGTCGTTGAGTACACCATCGCAGGCGCTCCTGTCTGTGATACAGCGTCAAGGGTAACCGCAGCCATGGTCTCCGAGCTGATAGTCCATGCTTCTGCAAACGTCGTCGAACTGTTCGTGGAAATTTTTTGTAAACGTCCCCATCTGTTGACTCAGGGATAGAAATGTTGCTGCACGATCCGTTACAGCCATGCGGATAAGATGCCTGTCATCACGACTGCTAGTGACACGAGCCCGTTGGGATCCAGAATGGCGTTCCGTATTACCCTCCTGAACCCACCGATTCCATATTCTGCTAACAGTCATTGGATCTCGACCAACGCGAGCAGCAATGTCGCGATACGATAAACCGCAATCGCAGTAGCCTACAATCCGACCTTTATCAAAGTCAGAAATGTGATGGTACACATTTCTCCTCCTTACACGAGGCATCACAACAACGTTTCACCAGGCAACACCGGTCAACTTCTGTTTCTGTGTGAGAAATCGGTTGGAAACTTTCCTCATATCAACACGTTGTAGGTGTCGCCACCGGCGCCATCCTTGTGTGAATGCTCTGAAAAGCTAATCATTTGCATATCACAGCATCTTCTTCCTGTCGGTTAAATTTCGCGTCTGTAGCATGTCATCTTCGTGGAGTAGCAATTTTAATGGCCAGTAGTGTACTTTATTCCGTTAGTCTTGTTTTGCTTTTGTTGAAATTCATCTTATTTCCACCTTTCAGGACACTGCCCATTCGTTCGATTGCACTTACAAGACCTTTGCTGTCTCTGACACAATTACAATGTCATCGGAAAATCCTCAAAATTTTTATTTCTTCTCGCTGAACTTTAATTCCTAACCCAAATTTTTCGTTGCTTTCCTTTACTGCTTTATGAGTGTACGGATTGGAAACATCTGGCATAGGCTACAAGCCTGTCTCACTCCCTTCTCAACCACTGCCCTTCTGAACCACTGCTTCCCTTCCACTGCCCTCGACTCTCATAGCTGACCTCTGATTTCTGCACACGCTCCTTGTATTTTCGCTCCCTATATTTTACCCCTGCTGTCTTCAGAATTTCAAAGAGAATATTCAAGTGAACATTGTCAAAAGCTCTCTCTAAGTCTATAAATGCTATAAACGTAGGTTTACCTTCCCCTTAACCTACTACCTAAGATAAGTCTGGGATCAGTATTGACTCGTGCGTTCCCACATTTCCTCGGAACAGAAGCTGATTTTCCTCAACGTCGGCTTCTACCAGTTTTTCCATTGTTCTGTAAAGAATTCGTGTTAGTATTTCGCAACCATGACTTACACTCCTGGAAATGGAAAAAAGAACACATTGACACCGGTGTGTCAGACCCACCATACTTGCTCCGGACACTGCGAGAGGGCTGTACAAGCAATGATCACACGCACGGCACAGCGGACACACCAGGAACCGCGGTGTTGGCCGTCGAATGGCGCTAGCTGCGCAGCATTTGTGCACCGCCGCCGTCAGTGTCAGCCAGTTTGCCGTGGCATACGGAGCTCCATCGCAGTCTTTAACACTGGGAGCATGCCGCGACAGCGTGGACGTGAACCGTATGTGCAGTTGACGGACTTTGAGCGAGGGCGTATAGTGGGCATGCGGGAGGCCGGGTGGACGTACCGCCGAATTGCTCAACACGTGGGGCGTGAGGTCTCCACAGTACATCGATGTTGTCGCCAGTGGTCGGCGGAAGGTGCACGTGCCCGTCGACCTGGGACCGGACCGCAGCGACGCACGGATGCACGTCCAGACCGTAGGATCCTACGCAGTGCCGTAGGGGACCGCACCGCCACTTCCCAGCAAATTAGGGACACTGTTGCTCCTGGGGTATCGGCGAGGACCATTCGCAACCGTCTCCATGAAGCTGGGCTACGGTCCCGCACACCGTTAGGCCGTCTTCCGCTCACGCCCCAACATCGTGCAGCCCGCCTCCAGTGGTGTCGCGACAGGCGTGAATGGAGGGACGAATGGAGACGTGTCGTCTTCAGCGATGAGAGTCGCTTCTGCCTTGGTGCCAATGATGGTCGTATGCGTGTTTGGCGCCGTGCAGGTGAGCGCCACAATCAGGACTGCATACGACCGAGGCACACAGGGCCAACACCCGGCATCATGGTGTGGGGAGCGATCTCCTACACTGGCCGTACACCACTGGTGATCGTCGAGGGGACACTGAATAGTGCACGGTACATCCAAACCGTCATCGAACCCATCGTTCTACCATTCCTAGACCGGCAAGGGAACTTGCTGTTCCAACAGGACAATGCACGTCCGCATGTATCCCGTGCCACCCAACGTGCTCTAGAAGGTGTAAGTCAACTGCCCTGGCCAGCAAGATCTCCGGATCTGTCCCCCATTGAGCATCTTTGGGACTGGATGAAGCGTCGTCTCACGCGGTCTGCACGTCCAGCACGAACGCTGGTCCAGCTGAGGCGCCAGGTGGAAATGGCATGGCAAGCCGTTCCACAGGACTACATCCAGCATCTCTACGATCGTCTCCATGGGAGAATAGCAGCCTGCATTGCTGCGAAAGGTGGATATACACTGTACTAGTGCCGACATTGTGCATGCTCTGTTGCCTGTGTCTATGTGCCTGTGGTTCTGTCAGTGTGATCATGTGATGTATCTGACCCCAGGAATGTGTCAATAAAGTTTCCCCTTCCTGGGACAATGAATTCACGGTGTTCTTATTTCAATTTCCAGGAGTGTATTAAACTGCCAGTGCGGTGATTTTCACACCTCTAAGCACCCGATTTCTTTGGAATTGCAATTATTACATTTTTCTCGGAGTCCTAGGGTATTTCGCCTGTCTCATACATCTTGCACACCAGACGGAAGAGTTTTGTCGTGGTTGGCCCTCCCAAGGCTATTAATAGTTCTGACAGAATATCGCCTATTCCTGGGGTGTTGTTTCGAGTTAGGTCTTCAATGTTCTATCAAATTTTTCTCGCAGTATCATATCTCTGATCTCATCTTTATCTACGACCTCCTCCAATTCTATAATATTGCCATCATATATTTGTTGTATAGGCCCTATATATATTCTATCCATAATTTAGCTTTTTCTTCTTTGTTTAGAACTGCTTCCCATCTGAGCTCTTGATATTCACAAAGCTGCTTCTCTTTTTTCCAAAGTCCCTTTTAATTTTCTTGTTCGCGGTATCTATCTTTCTCCTAGTGAAATATGCTTCTAAATCATTAGATCTTCCTCTATCCATTCTTGCTTAGCCATTTTGTTCTTCCTATTAATATTATTTTTTTGGCCTTTTGTAATCTCTTTTTCCTGCTTCATTTGCTGCATCTTCATATTTTCTCCTTTCATCAGTTAAATTCAATATCTCCTGTGTTATCTAAGGATTTCTAACAGGCCTTGTCTTTTTATCTATTTGATCCTCTGATGCCTTCACTATTACATCTCTCAAAGCTACCTATTTGTCTTCTAGTATATTCCTTTCCTCTGTTATAGTCATTCGTTGCCTAATGCCCCCTCTAAAGCCCTCAAAAACCTCTGATACTTTCAACTTACCCAGTTCCCATCTCCTTAATTTCCTACATTTTTGCAATTTCTTTAGTTTTAATCTACAGTTCACAACCAATAGATGGTGGCCTGAGTCCACATCTGCACCTGGAAATGTCCTCCCTTTTTATCCCTTTTCCCCCATTCATATTCACCTACAATTTTTCCCTCTTTATTTTCCTAATTTCGAATTCCAGTCCCCTATCACAATCAAATTTTCGTCTCCCTTCACTACCTCAATAATTTATTTATCTCATCATGTATTCCTCAATCTCTTCACCATCTGCGGAGCTAGTTGGCATATGAACTTATACTACCGTGGTGAACGTTGGTTTTTTGTCTGTCTTGGATGCGACAGTGCATTCACAATGCTGTTCATAGTATATTCCCCACGCTCCTGTTTTCTTATTCATTATTAAACATACACCTACATTACTTTTATTTTCTCTTGTATTTATAACTCGGCTACATGTATTGCTGATGCCCACAAGCCACTCCACCAACGGAATGGTCCATAATTAATATGGAACATGACAGTGGCTGGGAATAAGATACATAAGCGGAAAGATGTGAACAGGAAATACTGAACTTGTCCATACCAACCACAAGCCTTGACCCAAGATGCTATGAAAATGTTGGAGATACACGAGGCCTCAAAATGCAGTTATGTAAAATAACTGTGAAACATCAGATTACTCGGCCTCGCCAGCACACAACAAGAGCACTACTGCAGCAGCACGGCGAAGCTGCTTGAGCAGGTCTCGTTTCCCATCGCTCACTTTTAACGCAGCTCTGCTTCACCTGGCCGGCGGTTTCATCACTTGACTTCAGAGCGACACGACAGAAATGTTCCCTACACGTGGTTCACTTTTGAGACGAAGACCGAGCATAACTTAGGCCACAGCACTGTGTATAAAAGACCGCGCCCGAGTATAACTCATGGCGCTATTTTCTCGATGTGCGAGACACCAATCGCTCTAAAAATGGACTCATTTCCTATGAAAACAATGTACGGACTTTGCGCTACCTGTTCCTTGACAGCAGCTGCCTCCTGTTTTCAATTTCTAGAATTGTTCCGAAAGGAACGTTAACGAACTTAACAAATGCTGTCGCGAATGGCTGAGCGAATATGTGATAGCGTTGAAGTAATTTCTTGCAATTACTCATTAGGTTTCGCAGTTTTCTGTTATTCTGTAACAAATCCGTCACGTTTGCTGAGCGACCAAGAAATTTTGGAAGCTCAGTGCGGCCGAGCGGTTCTAGGAGCTTCAGTCCGGAACCACGGTGCTGCTACGGTCGCAGGTTCGAATCCTGCATATGGCATGGACGTGTGTGATGTCTTTAGGTTAGTTAGGTTTAAGTAGTTCTAAGTCTAGGGGACTGATGACCTCAGATGTTAAGTCCCATAGTGCTTAGAGCCATTTGAGCAATTTAAGCTCAGTGGGGATAAATTACACAACACCTCCTCTCACACTTTTTTTTGGAAAGGTAATCACTTCCTGTCAGCATCATTTTAAAATTTTTAATTTATCTAAGAACCAAAGTAAATATGAAAAATGAATCTTGAAGCTTAGTCGTTTTTTAGTTTGAATTACTCTTGATGATATGTTAATTATAAGGAGTCTGTTCAAAAAACTCCGGAACTTTGACCACAAAATTTTTCTACGCTTACCTTTTTCTTATTGTGTTTGGTCTGCTTCGAAATACTCTCCTCCACAATTGCTACACTGCTACCAACGCCGTTTCCACTTCCGGAAGCAGTCTTGGTACGAGTCTTGCTGCCGTCTGCGAATTTTTTTATCTCGTGTATCACTGCAAATCTGCGTCCTTTCATCGGCATTTTCAACTTTGGAAACAAAAATAAGTCAGCAGGGGCCAGGTCTAGAGGGTACGCAGGATGAGGCCGCACAGTGATTTCGTTTTTTTGTGCAACAGTCACGCACCAGCAAAGATGAATGTGCGGGTGTGTTACCGCGATGCAAGAGCCACGAATTGACTAGCCAAATTTCAGGCGATTTCCTTCTCAAATTTTCTCACAGTCTTCGCAACACATCCCGATAGTACCACCGATTAACGCATTGATCCCTTGGCACGGATTCATGATGAACTAATCCTTCAAAGTTAAAGGAAACTATCAGCATGGCTTTGATATTTGTCCTGACTTGACGAGATTTTCTTGGTCTTGGAAAATTTTGCCGTTCCTTTGTGAAGATCGAACCTTGGTCTCATCACCAGATATAATTCTCTTGAGGAATATCTCATTCTCATTTGTGCGATCCAAAAACTCTTCACAGATCGCAATACGAAGGTCTTTGTGGTCTTTATTCGTGAGCCGTGGGACGAACTTGGCGGCAACACGATGCATTCCAAGATGCTGTGTCAGAATGTGATGCCACGATCTAACTGAAATGTTACATTCCTCTGCAATCTCTCGGATAGTCAGTCTCCACTTGGCACGCACATTTTCGTTGACGTTTCTGACATCAGCGTCGTCAGTAGACGTCTAAAGGCGTCTTGAACAAGGGTCATCTTCAACTTGCGTCCAGCCATTTTTAAACCGTGTGACCCATTCGTAACACCGAGTATGGCTTAAGCACTCATCACCGAAGGCTTCCTGCATTATTTGGTGTGACTCTGTAAGGGTTTTCTTGAGTTTCACGTAAAATTTGATGCAGACGTTTTGCTCCTCCAACACTACCATCTCGAAATTCGCAAATTGTGCAACACAATATAGCACTGAATAATGACTAACAGACATACAGAAATGAAGCTTCCGGCAGCTACACATTAAACACAGGTGTGTGCAGGTATGCCAACCAAATTTCGCTTTAACACACGATTGGCGCGAAATTAGGAATGTTCCGAAATTTTTTGAACAGACTTCGTATGCGCAAGCCGTCACAGCTGAGCGTCCGCCACGTACACATACGGGACCAGATCACGCCTGTTTTTATTATTTTTTAAAATTTTTTTTAATTCCTCTGTTCAGTCGTGAAATGGAAACCACAGTGAAAATCAGAAATTTTTCATTTGTAACATTTAGCTACACCTTCCAGCTACTTCTCCACGTAGTCGCCGCACTGACTTAGATATTTATTCTAGCGACATACCAACTTTCCCATACCCCACTCACAGAAGGCAGCCGTCTGTGCTTTCTGCCACTTTGCTATCTTGGTCTGTGTCAAAATACTGTCCTCATACCCAGAGGTATATGTGAGGGAAGAGTTGAAAATCAGAGGGGACCCAGTTGGTGCTGTATGATGGGTGCTCAAACACTTCCCATCAAAAACGCTACAGCAATGTCTTCGTTGCACTTAGTTAGACCTCAGGGTACGCTACGGCCCTGGTGGTAACCAGAATCTAACATCAAAATATAAATCTACAAGCAAAACAAATATCATCAAAACAATTATTATCTCAGTTTGTGCAAATATCCCGTTGTTCACCACTATTTCATTACGACACGTGTCAAAGGCAACACACCAACAAATACGTCCACCATCAAGAGCATTACTGTACTCTTGAGCAACTGCATTACGCATTTCTGTGTAGTAGTGCTTAGTACACCCTCTCGCCGTGCTGACGACGGCTACACATTGTAACATGGACCCCGTGGGATAGCAAATGTGATGGGGAGTCATTCTGATTTACGACCGACCATGACCCACGGAGGAGTCCACTGCGCACATATCTCACACCAGGTGTCCATAGTATACCATACTGAAGTGAGGGGAAGTGTGAGCCCACATAATAACTCTCGTATCCAGAGAAAGGTCCACAAACTAGAGCAACAGAGTGGTGCAGGTTTTGCTAAGAATGGTTCAGTAACAAGATGCTATAGTCATTTCTTGCATGCACACGGTTGAACGAAGCTTTCGGTGTCACTCGCCAGTGAGCGATACTCCAAACGGAGCGGGAACCCCATTTCATCCCCAATAAACATCACCACCCCCCCCCCCACCCTCCCCGAAAATATTTCTACCACTTCCCTGAAGCTTTCGTTAGGAAATTGGACTCAAATGGTTTACGACGTACTCGTACCTTGGCATAGGCGTCCACTGATTCTGCTTCTGCGCCCTTCTTGATGTCTTTGCTCTGTAACACTTCATGACACGAGGAACACGTGCAGGGCAGTGGGTTCAATTACTCATGGTGAGGTGGTGGTGAGGTACGGTTAAGGATGGTATAATGGCGGCCATGAAGGTATGTGTGCACATAAGAGGTGTCATTTGCGGCAAATCTGCCAGTCACAAGATGTTCCGATACGGTCTAAGCTAATTCATTCCACTGGCGGCAGCTCCCACGGGCCTGAGCGTAAAAATCGGTATGGAGCAATATCTAGACCCCAAAACTGTGCTACTCAGTTGAAGGCACCTCCACGGGCATGAAGGTAAAAACCACTACGGAGCACTGTCAGGTCTCCAGCTTGGTGCTACTGAAGTGAAGGCGCTTTATGCGAGATTGAAGTAGTAAGGTGTACGCTGGCACAATTTGACACACTGTCGTTAGTATGGACTTGCTCCAGTCTCAGATTCGTTGACGTCTGCAGCTATATCCAAGTTTTAAATCTTCAGTAAAGTATAGTGACGGTTTTTACGCACGAGAGTAACGGACGGTCGTATAATGAGGCATATTGTATTGTTTAATGCAAGAATTTCAGCATATATGTAGTGCGAGTAAATCTGTCTCCTTATTTGAGTAGTCACGCGACTACCTGCCATTCAGAGGATTTGGGTTCGATTCCCGGTACTATGAGGGATTTTCCCTTGCTAGGAGAACTGAAACGGTGTCCACTCAGTCTAGTGATGCCAATTGAGGAGATAGTTGAATTAAAAGTATCTAATGCAAGGCCTGGAAAGACGATAATGGCCAGGAGATTGTGTGCTAACTCTATGTGCCTCAGCACCGCATCCGAAATACGTTACATGGCAGAGGATGACACAGTGGCCAGTCGGCTTCGCACGCGTCTATAGGTGTAATCGCGGAATTTAGTGTGTGTGTGTGTGTGTGTGTGTGTGTGTGTGTCTGTGTGTGTGTCTGTGTGTCTGCATATGAGGGTGTCTGTACATTTGTGATTGTAGATAAGTGTCTGTATTTTAGTACAACTGTCTCTTTGTAACCGAGTATGTGTAAAATAGGTGTGATGTTTTCAAACTCTGGGTAGATGCATTGGCAGATAAAATACCATAAGATGAGACACGCGGTGTATGTCCTTCAACAATATGGCTTCATAAAAAGAAGAAGGCGGGGATGTATTCCTACGGTGCGAAAGCGAGGACGGTGTGTTTCTCATGAATATGGTACAAATGGCTCTGAGCACTATGGGACTTAACATCTGAGGCCACCAGTCCCCTAGAGCTTAGAACTTGTTGTTGTCTTCAGTCCAAAGACTGGTTTGAAGCAGCTCTCCATGCTACTCTATCCTGTGCAAGGTTCTTCATCTCCTAGTACTTACTGCAACCTACATCCTTCTGAATCTGTTTAGTGTATTCATCTCTTGGTCTCCCTCTACGATTTTTACCCTCCGCGCTGCCCTCCAATACTAAATTGGTGATTCCTTGATGCCTCAGAATATGTCCTACCAATTGCTCCCTTCTTCTGGTCAAGTTGTGCCACAAATTTACCTTCTCCCCAATTCTATTCAATACCTCCTCATTAGTTATTTGATCTACGCATCTAATCTTCAGCATTCTTCTGTAACACCACATTTCCAAAGCTTCTATTCTCTTTTTGTCTAAACTACACTCCTGGAAATTGAAATAAGAACACCGTGAATTCATTGTCCCAGGAAGGGGAAACTTTATTGACACATTCCTGGGGTCAGATACATCACATGATCACACTGACAGAACCACAGGCACATAGACACAGGCAACAGAGCATGCACAATGTCGGCACTAGTACAGTGTATATCCACCTTTCACAGCAATGCAGGCTGCTATTCTCCCATGGAGACGATCGTAGAGATGCTGGATGTAGTCCTGTGGAACGGCTTGCCATGCCATTTCCACCTGGCGCCTCAGCTGGACCAGCGTTCGTGCTGCACGTGCAGACCGCGTGAGACGACGCTTCATCCAGTCCCAAAGATGCTCAATGGGGGACAGATCCGGAGATCTTGCTGGCCAGGGTAGTTGACTTACACTTCTAGAGCACGTTGGGTGGCACGGGATACATGCGGACGTGCATTGTCCTGTTGGAACAGCAAGTTACCTTGCCGGTCTAGGAATGGTAGAACGATGGGTTCGATGACGGTTTGGATGTACCGTGCACTATTCAGTGTCCCCTCGACGATCACCAGTGGTGTACGGCCAGTGTAGGAGATCGCTCCCCACACCATGATGCCGGGTGTTGGCCCTTTGTGCATCGGTCGTATGCAGTCCTGATTGTGGCGCTCACCTGCACGGCGCCAAACACGCATACGACCATCATTGGCACCAAGGCAGAAGCGACTCTTATCGCTGAAGACGACACGTCTCCATTCGTCCCTCCATTCACGCCTGTCGCGACACCACTGGAGGCGGGCTGCACGATGTTGGGACGTGAGCGGAGGACGGCCTAACGGTGTGCGGGACCGTAGCCCAGCTTCATGGAGACGGTTGCGAATGGTCCTCGCCGATACCCCAGGAGCAACAGTGTCCCTAATTTGCTGGGAAGTGGCGGTGCGGTCCCCTACGGCACTGCGTAGGATCCTACGGTCTGGACGTGCATCCGTGCGTCGCTGCGGTCCGGTCCCAGGTCGACGGGCACGTGCACCTTCCGCCGACCACTGGCGACAACATCGATGTACTGTGGAGACCTCACGCCCCACGTGTTGAGCAATTCGGCGGTACGTCCACCCGGCCTCCCGCATGCCCACTATACGCCCTCGCTCAAAGTCCGTCAACTGCACATACGGTTCACGTCCACGCTGTCGCGGCATGCTCCCAGTGTTAAAGACTGCGATGGAGCTCCGTATGCCACGGCAAACTGGCTGACACTGACGGCGGCGGTGCACAAATGCTGCGCAGCTAGCGCCATTCGACGGCCAACACCGCGGTTCCTGGTGTGTCCGCTGTGCCGTGCGTGTGATCATTGCTTGTACAGCCCTCTCGCAGTGTCCGGAGCAAGTATGGTGGGTCTGACACACCGGTGTCAATGTGTTCTTTTTTCCATTTCCAGGAGTGTATTTATCTTCCATGTTTCACTTCCATACATGGCTATACTCCATACAAATACTTTCAAAAAAACTTCCTGATACTTAAATCTATACTCGATGTTGACTCTTCAGAAACGCTTTCCTTGCCATTGCGTCTGCATTTTATATACTCTCTACTTCGACCATCATTTGTTATTTTGCTCCCGAAATAGCAAAACTCATTTACTACTTTAAGCGTCTCATTTCCTAATCTAATATCCTCAGCATCACCCGATTTAATTCGACTACATTCCATTATCCTCGTTTTGCTTTTGTTGATGTTCATCTTATATCCTCCTTCCAGGACACTGTCCATTCCGTTCAGCTGCTCTTCCGGGTCCTTCGCTGTCTCTGACAGAATTACAATGTCGTCGGCGAACTTCAAAGTTTTAATTTCTTCCCCATAGATTTTAATTCCTACTCCGAATTTTTCTTTTGTTTCATTTACTGCTTGCTCAATATACAGATTGAATAACATTGGAGATAGGCTACAACCCTGTCTCACTCCCTTCTCAACCACTGCTTCCCCTTCATGCCCCTCGACTCTTAGAACTACTTAAACCTAACTAACCTAAGGACATCATATACATCCATGCCCGAGGCATGGCAGTCGCGCGGTTGCAGAATGAAGCGCCTAGAACCGCTAGGTTCGTATTGACAGGTGTATGTGACAACCGAGTGTAGTTTATCAGAAGGTAATCGATCAAACAGGAACCAGAGTATATCAGATTATAGTGCTAACTATAGTATCTGATGTAGACTGCATCGGCATAAATATTTTTATGCTGATGGAGTGTCATTTTTATTGAAAAGTTCGGAGTGGATCGTTTGTCTTAGAAATCTATACCAAAATTCTTGTTGTCAGAAATCAGATAATATATGGACAAATCTTGAATGGCAATTCTTACGCCAATGAACCTGCTAGAATAGGACGGGTAGTGCCAGGACACAACCCCCATTAAGTGTGTGGGAAACGTAATTCAATCGTTAAGATGATTCACAGGGGGCAACCGGGTAGCACGAATACCAGTTTATTTCTCATTTGCGACCAGTGTTGAGTTAGATAGTCGCAACTACATTAGGGCTGCCAGATTAGCGCACTAATTATACTTCCTTTCATAAGGACACGTTTATACGACGGATTTTATAGGCAGGCTACATGAAGTACTAGAACTGTGAAAAAAATAAAATAGTAATACATCACTCTCCTGCAGCGTGAGTAACCTCACCGGAGCAGCAATAGTTGTCTTCAAAAGTTTTCCATATTTTGCAGCCCTCCGAAAATCGGAGGCACAAACTGCTACTGGAATAATAGAAATAACTTAACTTTGTGGCCCGCACCATAATTTTTTACAGAAAAGCCATCTCAGTTCTCCCTATGCACGGTATAAGAACCGAGTAATACGTCTACGCGCACACTCTAAACAAATACTCCTCTGCATCGTATGACCAATATTTATTTTCGTACATAATGTCCCTCGCATTAGTTGTCACCAAAGTTGTTAGAGACAACAGCTGAAGCGGTTTGCGAATTTTCAATGCGTGTGTGTATGTATATACGGGATGATTCAGCTGCCCCTACCGATGTCGTTCAATGCAACATGCATTGTTATATCTGGCCTTCATAAATAACGCGCGAAATTTTCGTATTCTCGCGCTCACTACGCACAAACTATTTGTCCTACAGAAAAAAATGAAAAGGCCTTTTTGGTAGGAAATTTAATACAGTTAAATTTTGTGCTGGGATACGTTTTCGCTAGAGGCCGTAGTTCTCGAGTTATTCAAGAAAAACGCACAAAACGACCTACAAGTACACCCCCACTCAGTCCTGTTGGTCAGGGTCTCTGGTATCTTGTTCAAGGTACTCTCTCCTACCATTGTAACACAGGCTTAGCCGAGCACTTACAAAATTGTAAAACTGACGTTTGTGTAAATTTTACGCAACAATTTCCTTAATTTAACAGTGTAAAATAAACAATTACATCGTTGTATTCGTCAGAAACGTGTTTGTAAGAGCTAAGTCTGGATCGAACTGTCTACGTAATTAGTTTCAGCGTAACGTATACAAAAGTCGTCTTTGATTCATTACCCTCACGGGATCATTTACATTAATAATTTAACGAAATAGCCGACTATGCTGGTGGCCTAATAGCCCAGTCAATAGAGACCAAAATATGTGGAATACTGGGAATACTTCGGGTAGACGGAAATGTTTGTACACTGATAGGAAGAAGTGGCACGAACAACAAACTAGATCCTGACCTGTGAACGATGAGTGTAGGGGTGGAGGTGCGTTTAAAGGTCAGTTTCGTACGTTTTTCCTGAATAATTCGAAAACCGTGGGCTTCTACAAAAACGTATCCCTGTACAGTGTTTTAAATTTCCCACGAGAAGGTCCCGTTCATTTTTTTCTGTAGGACTAATAATTTTCGGGTAACAAGCAAGAGAATATAAAAATCTCCCTTGTGGTTTTATGAAGGCCAGATATAACACTGCACGTTGCATAAAAGGACATCGTGTGTGTGCGTGTGTGTGCGTATGTGTGCGTGTGTGTGGCTATGTGTGCACGTGTGTGTGTGTGAGAGAGAGAGAGAACGTCCGCTATGTTTTGTGCATATGTGGAAGTGTTACTGTGAGTATGCGAGTGGATGGGGGTGTGCCTATGGGTGAAAGAGATAATATGTTGACTGAGTCTCCTTGATCTCTGACTGATGTTACGATACGGAAACATGGAAATAGTCTCCTCTTGGATGCCGACCCTTATGGCAATAAAGTGATGAAGCTACAATCCCAAAGTAATGTGGCCGTGCGGTTAAAGGCGCTGCAGTCTGGAACTGCAAGACCGCTACGGTCGCAGGTTCGAATCCTGCCTCGGTCATGGATGTTTGTGATGTCCTTAGGTTAGTTAGGTTTAACTAGTTCTAAGTTCAAGGGGACTAATGACCTCAGCAGTTGAGTCCCATAGTGCTCAGAGCCATTTTTGAACCCAAAGTAATGTGCGAGGAAATAAACAATGGAAATAAATCTTGGAAAATAAAGCGAAAAATTTGCTCTCCTAGTCAATGATGCAATAATATGACGCACAATCTCGCTAGCTACAGCTATGCGGGCTTCTGGCTACTTCATAAAGTCCTAAAGTGATAGGAAATACCGATAATGTCTAAAAATATAAAAAAATTGCAAAAATACGTTCTCCGGCTACTTACTTGATAGCAAGGTAGTAAGACATTTCCTCTAGCAAAGATACGGGCAAATCCTTGGGGTCTTTAAGGACTAAGACACTTTTTGATCTCTATATCTTTAGGCACTAACACAGCATGCACCGAAAGAGAAATGTAAAAGAGAGGTTGAAACTATGAATATACACGTGACTTCTTCTTCTGAGGATGAATCTATAATGAAAAAATAACTGAAGTTGTTTCTCACAAGAGACCAAATATCATTAAATGTCCAAATAAACTCCACTGATACGTTGTTTTATTATTTCTTTCTTCTCATCATTAAACATACTTTTGAATGATTTAATGACATAACAGTTCCATCGATTGAATCTGACGTCTGTATCCTCAATGTCGGCTCAGCACACAACATGTAACACCATAGCTCTAATGCTCTACTGATTTATTTTGATTTTGTTTATTTAATGTTACTTCGTTGAGCTTCTGTAAATGTGTTTGCTTGAATCGAAAACATAAAATTGTATACTCTTTTCTTTGTTAAAACTTTGATGTCATGGTTTGGTTCTATGCAAAGTAGTGTATCTGTCTATTAAATGTTTTGTCCCATTTGGAGGGAACACAACTTACTGTATATAATTGTAATTTTGTGTGAATAATTTTTTGTAGAAATGTCTATATGTGTAAATGTTCTGTTTTGTTTAAAATGGTTGTTTACTGTTATGTAAATTGCTGATCCTCACTTAGGGCTCTTAGTATTCTGTGTATAAGAGGTGTAGTGGTTCCTCTCGGGAACGGAACTGTGTAGCGCGCGCAAATTGTGGTTGGCCTAGGTGGAAAAAGGTGGAACTGATAGTCAGTTGGAAGCGAACTACGAGTCGGGGACGAGCCATGTAAAAGGTGCATATGGTGCTAGTTCTGAGAGAGGCTTTTCCTGCTACTTTCCAATGCCTCGGGTGGATGTATAAGTAGCTGGAACTAATTTGGAATTTGTATCTATCGTCGCCAACAAGAAATGACAGAGTCCAGCAATTCAGTCTGCGAATCCACCTACCAACATGCAGTTGCCACCACGTTGCGCAATCACTGTAACGTAATACTATAATGATGTACAGTGAAGGATCAGCTTAATGGATGTGTTATTGTGCTCAAATATAAGGTAATTTATATCTGAATTTATGTACCTACCTTGATTTTTCTCCTCATCATAACACCTCTCAGGTTCCTCTCCATTTGAGCTAAAGTGATATCCGAGTGTCCTTACTAAAAGAAATTAAAGCCTAGAGTTTTGCTTATTAATGCCTCTTGAACTTAGTAAAATGAAAGTTAAAGTTAATGTGGCAATAGAGTGAGTTAAAGTAAATGTTATTTGCTCAAAATAATTTTCCTATTAAAACTGCTATTTAAAGTGCTGTTGTTAACTTCAATATTAAAAGTTCTTAAGACTGAGACTTATAAGGCAAATGATCACATTATTGTCTGTAGTAAATTCTTAAAGGTGAGACAGTTCTTGCAATTTGGTCAGTATTGTGTTTCGCTGTAGTAAAAGTGAGAAATCTGCAGTTGTGGAACATTATATATTCAAGTTTGCTAAGTGTTTGTGTATCTTGTGTATTAGAAGTGCATATTAATAGTAATGTTATAAAGACCATTCACTTTATGTAAGCCTGAAAGTAATAGGGTGTTTCGCTATCTCTGATAAATTTTGCAAATAGCTTGTGCTGCTCCAGTTGTCAGCTTCAATCTTAAAACATATGTGTGTCAGAGTTCATTGCACTCGCGTGTGGCTAAGTCTAGGTTGTGTTTGTCCATTATAGTTACTTATACCTATTTTCTTGAACGAGAATGTTAACCATTCTCTTGCCTAGTTAGGCTGGCGACCGATTTCCATTATCAAACAAACGGTGCAGATAGGCAATATTTTGTTTATCACCGTTTAATTATTTACGTAATTCTGACTTTCACTTCCGATAAGCCACCCCATTAGGAATAACACGGTCAACACAACAAAATTTCTCTCAGAGGGTAACACTGTTCTGTTGCTTTATACCATTATTAATCCAATAAAATAATTCTGTTTTGCAAATTGCCTCCAGTTTTGAGGTTAAGGTATAGCAGTAGCAGTTAGGAGTGCTATAAACAGTATCCCATCAATGAATTAAAATATGTTAATTTACTGGAATTCATTTCCTCAAAGTGGGCGATTGTTCTTATGTCAAAAATAGGTGCTTCTAAATGTTTTCCAGTTTAAGATTTCATCAGTATGCACACCTAAGAACTTAAAAATTTTTTCCCTGTTTTTACTGTTTCTTTTTAGTTTACTAGGTAAATAGGACGTGCGATATTTTGGACAGTACAAAACTGAATGAGTTGTGTTTCTTTTCAGAGTTTAAAGCTAGCCTACTAAATTGTTTGAGAAGCTCAGTAATATCCCTCTACCAGTTCAAGTTTTCATCAATACGTACACCTAAAAATTTGGAGGATTCTACTGTACTTACAGATACATGCCCGTTTGCTACATCAGTCGTTGGTATGACTACCTGATGTACAGAACTGAATGTACTTTGATTTTTCAAAATTTAGAGAGAGTCCATTTTCAGAGAACCACTTAATAATTCTTCGTAAAATATCACTTACTAACTCTTCTGTCACTTCCCGTCTCACGGCATTTTTTATAACACTAGTGTCGTCTGCAAGAAGAACCAATTTTGCTTGTTGAATGTTATTTAGAAGATCGTTCACATACATAAAGACTAGGAGTGGATAAAATTGAACCCTGTGGAACTGCCTTTGTGATTTCATCCCAGTCACTTTCTGACATTGTCTGAATTGTCCAGCCCAACCTTTCGCTCTCTGTTACTCGAGTATGAATCATACCAGATATGTGTAAATCCTTCAGTCCCACAAAACTTATGTTTTTCTAAGACAGTATCGTGATCTACACAATCGAAGGGCTTGGAGAAATCACAACCAATGCGAAATGGCTATATATAATTATTATGACTTGTACTATTTGATGAGTGAGTGTACAAATAGCATTCTCAGTCGAACAGCCTTTCTGGAATCCAAACTGTGATATGCTAAGTTAATTGTTCCCTGTGAAGTGTGCGACTACTCTTGAGTACATTACTTTTTCGAATATGTTGGAAAAAGGCGTCAGTAAGGAAATTGGGCGATAATTATCTAAGTCTGTCTTGTAACCTTTCTCTTGAAGTCGTTCACTGCTTGCATAGTTTTAGGGGGGGGGGGGACGTTGATGAAAAACACACGCTATTTCAAAAATGCACCAAATCCACAGTTTTGGAGATATGGCAATGAAATTTTGTACAGCGCTTTACATGAAAATAACGCATTCACATATAAAATCCTTTGATTATATATATTCAACTTTTTTAATAAAATCTGAAGTTTTATTTACAAAAAATAATGTATATTCATTTTTCTCAGAAAGTATTCAAGGGATTTCTACAAAAAATTCTCTGTTTCATCTCTTTATATGTTGTAAGCTTCTCTCATGAGATTTTTGGAATAGGTCAAATAGGAGAATTTTCACACGTTTTAATGATAATTGCACAAGTGCAATTTTAAATTCATGCAAAATTCCAAGCACTTTGCCCCATATCTCAGCTTGCATCAGAATTTCAAAATTTTCTCTTGAGACAACGTTTATTAGGTTTACAATATGTACAAGCATGTGTACAAAATTTCATAATTCTAGCATTCATAGAATCTGAGGAAAAGGTACATAAACTTTAAAAACAAAAGTTTTCAGGGAACGTAATTTAAAGTTCAACCTAACTTTTTCCTTATGTCACTTCTTCAGAAGGCACCACATTTGTACTCTGGGTCGTCTTTTCCTTCAAGGCTTCTCTTCTGGTTTCTTGTTGTCTGTCTTATTTCCTTTACCAGGTCTTCAACTGGCTTTTCAGCTGCAGAGACGCGCTGTAAATCTATTTTTCTTAGGATGTCTTAAGTAAAATTTCCTATCTTGAAGCCCGTTCTTTCTAATATCTTCATCCTCCCGATGTTCCCATCATTAAATACAATAACTGCATCATAAATTGCAATTCTGACAACTGTAGCAGATGCAAATGTGTTTTAGGGCATCGTTTCCATATGAATGAATTTAAAGACTCATTTGGATTTTGGGTTTTGCCATGAACACACTTTTTGAGAAGTGCAGGATCGGCCAAAGATTATCTATAAAACCAAAGAGTATGTATCACGGCCTTCTAGACGCATCCCGCACACGTTTGGTTGAAAGTAATTCACAGAATCGTTGTTCACTGAACTGGTATCGAAGTTCTGCTTCAAAACGTGGGCGTGGCATGGTGGCCGCGTTACACTTTTAATTAATTTTCAGACACTTCGAATGCTATTTCAACATTGAAACTTTGGGAACTTATTGTCCATGAGTTGTACTAACAAATAAAAAATAAATCGAAAATTGACCTTTTTTGGTCAGTTTCATCAATGTCCCCCCTTAACCTGTCTGGAAAAATTCCCTGTGCCAGTGATGCATTACATGTATCACTAAGGACAACGCTTCAGAACTCTACTGAAATTCCATCAACCCCACAGAGGAGCGATGCCATTCTGTGAAGTTGACAAAAAGCTTTCCGGACCAAACTTAACTTCTAAATACCCAATGGGCGACCGATTCCTTTGAAAAAGACATGGCTGTTTCCCTTCCGAATTCACGTCTAATCCAAACTACTTCTTTGTCTCTGATGGTCTAGTCGTCTACGTGACTTTGGAATCTAAATTTCCTTCTCTCCTTATTTAAGTAGTAATATTACACAATATACTACGCAGGAACTGAATAGTGTCACAGCTCCACCTCCACCGCGCATTTTGCTGCACTCTGCTGTCCTACTGTCCCTATGTAGACTGAGCATGGAATGCCCCATTTTCCTGTGCTATAAGTTAACGCTGCAGAGACCTCGTGTCCTGGCGACAGCGGCAATGGCTTAAACGCCGTTCCCTGCGGCATGGGGGGGATTGCCGTGGGCAGCCCCAGAGAGAATGCCGATGCGCTGTCCGGCCGCTAAGTCCCGTTGATTTAGAGGCGGGCCTGGCGGCGGCGGCCGCGCTGATCCTGGCGGGCCGTGATCGCTTTCCCAAAGGCTGAGGCCGCGCCATCCCTCTGCGCGCTGTGGACTTACCACGAACCCGACAAGAACCTTGCGATACGACCACGTTTCGTAAAGCTATCAGAAAATGGCCCCATAAATTACTTCTGGAAAAATGTGTATTAAGAAGGCTCTGAGATATATTGTAGAGAAATTAATTCCAAACAGAGGAATTTCGGTATTAAGTTCTAGTGTCCTTAATCTCGTGTAATAATTATACGGCTGTTTTAGAAAGGTTCGTACGTTGTGGTCATAATGAAAGTGCAACTACGCACAGAGGTCCAGTATAAGCTGCAATTATCGCATGACAGCGAATTTTGGCAGATATGTTGATGCATTACTGTGGAACCGATTTACGCTGGGAATAACTTAATTCCAATTTTGGTCATCAGGTGGAAATCTAGCCCTGTAAATGGAAGAAGGACGTACAGAAATGGATTCGGAACGCGACGTGGGCAGAAAAGGTCAAAGAAATGAGAAAGGCAAAGTGTTGATTTTATTGTTAATGACTGCTTACACAATTTGTTCAATATGAGCACCGTAGACGTTGATGAGATGCTGCATCCGAAAGAAGGTGTGATCAACAGTGGCTCTCAGCAGTTTCAGTACAATCTGTCCATCGTGTTCCTGTATACTGGGCATATGTGGTAGAGACAGAAAGCGTCCATGGTAAACACGTTCTGTTTGATTCCCTAGAGACGAAAGTCACATGGATTCAGATAAGTTGATCTTGGGGCCACGCATTTGGAAAACATCTACAGATAAAACGTTCGTTGAAGGTTGCTTTAAGCAAATCTCCCTCTAGACCATGAGGTTTTTCCCCATCTTGCACGAAAGCAGTGGTTTCTACACAGTAGCGCTCGTGCAAAGCAGGAATCGCAAAATGCACAAGGAGGTCACAATAACGTGCAGACGCCACGATACACCAGAGAGGCCCTCTGAGTGTTCCATTCTACATTCTATCGCTTGAGCCTTGTCCCACAGTTACGCAGGGTCAGCCATCGTTAATCGGATTTGGCATGTTAATGGTTAAGGGGTGGCCAGATGCCCTTCCTGCCGCCACCCCGTACCCCCCAGGACGGAACTAGTGTACCCCCACTGTCTGCTTCGAGTGTAATCCATGGTATAGTGCGAATGTGTTCAGATGTCTGCGAGCCCTTGAACTGAGGCGGAACATGGAGACCAGCCAGGTATTCACCTAGCGGGATGTGGAAAACCGCCTAAAAACCACATCCAGGCTGGCCGACACATCGGTCCTCGTCGTCAATCCGCAGGGCGGATTCGATCTGGGGCCGGCGCGCCTACTAGAGTCCAGGAAGCAGCGCGTTAGCGCTCTCGGCTACCCTGGCGGGTACAGGCCCTCTGAGTGTATTCTCTTCACATAAAACGGACTGAGAATAAATGTGTTTGTGAACCCACATTACACAGCCTCCTAGAGTAAGTGCAATGGCTCTTCGTGGACAACACGCTCTTTAACAGTACCACGGCGCTCTGTAAGCCAAAATGTGTCTCGTCACTCCAAAGTATAGTGTCAGGCCACTTGTTGTCAAGTTTGATCCGTGCCAGAAATCGAAGAGCAAATTCAGAACGTTGCTGTGGATCATGAGGTTTCAGTTGTACCGTCTGGACCTTGTTCGGGTACTTGTGAAACACGGCAAACTGCCTTGCCGCGGTGGTAACATGGGTTCCCGTCAGGTAACTGAAGTTAAGCGCTGTCGAGCTTGGCTAACACTTGGATGGGTGACAGTCCGGTCTGCCGAGTGCTGTTGGCAAGCGGGGTGTGCACTCAGCCCTTGTGAGAGAAATTTGAGCAGCTAGTTGATCTGAGAGGTAGCGGCTCCAGTCACGAAAACTGACAACAGCAGGGAGAGCGGTGTGCTGACAACACGCCCCTCCATGTCTGCATCCAGTGACACCTATTGGCTGAGGATGACATGGCGGTTGGTCAGTACCGTTACGGTCTTCCGAGACCTGTTCGAACGAACTTAAGTTTTTCCAGTGTAAAATATACTGCAAAACTACCGTACTGTTGACTGTAGGATAGACAAGATTTCGTGACACTGCACAAGGACTAGCACTACCCGAGGCACGTGTTGCATGGTCACTTACAGTAACAGCTACCCCGTCTGTTACTTGCAGTGGGATCCTTGAATAATGATAACAAAACTAACTGCTGTATTGGAACCCACGTCGTTTATTCTTTTTAACGCATGTTAGCAGTTTCGACACCAAGTGGCGTTATCTTAAGGCCCTGCATATGGAAACACACACAATAATATAGAAGATTATGAGAGCATAGACGACATAAATCATAGTTTATGACTAAAAAGAGGGATAAAACACATCATAAAATTACTTAATAAATATATGCTATTGTTATCAATGTTGTTGTTGTGGTCTTCAGCCCAAAGACTGGTTTGATGCTGCTCTCCTCGCAACTCTATCCTGTGCAAGCCTCTTCATCTCCGAGTAACTGCTGCAATCTACGTCCTTCTGAATCTGCTTACTGTATTCATCTCTTGTCGTCCCTCTACGGTTTTTACCCCCTCCCCCTCCCCATGCTTCCCTCAAGTACTAAATTGGTGATTCCTTGATAGCTTAAAATGTGTCCTGCCAACCGATCCCTTATTCTAGCCAGGTTTTGTCACAAATGTCTCTTTTCCTCAATTTTATTCAGCAGCCCCTCATTAGTTACGTGATCGACCCATCTAATCTTGAACATTCTTCTGTAGCACCACAGTTCAAAGGCTTTTATTCTCTTCTTGCCTAAACTGCTTATTACCCATGTTTCACTTCCATACATGGCTAAACTCCATACAAATACTTTCAGAGAGGACTTCATCACACATAAATCTATAATCGTTGTTAACAAATTTCTCTTCTTTAGAAACGCTTTCTTTGCCATCGCCAGTCTACATATTATATCCTCCCTACTTCAACCATCATCAGTTATTTTGCTTCCCAAATAGCAAAATTCATCTACTACTTTATGTGCCTGGTTTCCTAATCTAATTCCCTTAGCACCGCCTTATTTAAATCGACTACTTTCCCCTTATCCTCGTTTTGCTTTTGTCGACGTTCATCTCATATCCTCTTTTTCAAGGCACTGTCCATTCCGTTCAACTTTCAACTGCTCTTCCAACTCCTTTACTGTCTCTGGCATAATTACAATGTCATCAGCAAACCTCAAAGTTTTTATTTCTTCTCCCTTGGCTTTAACTCCTACTCCAAATTTTTCTTTTGTTTCGTTTACTTTTTGCTCAATATCTAGATTGGATGACATCAGGTATAGGCTACAATCCTGTCTCACTCCCTTCTCAACCACTGCTCTCTTTTCGTGCCCCTCGACTCTTGCAACTGCCACAAATTGTATATAGCCTTCCGCTTTCTGTATTTTATCCCTGCCACCTTTAGAATTTGAAAGAGAACATTCCACTCAACATTGTCAAAAACTTAGTCTCTAAGTCCACAAATGCTATAAACGTAGGTTTGCCTTTTCTTAACCTATCTTCTATGAGAACGCGCAGGGTCAGTATTGCCTCGCGTGTTCCTGCATTTCTCCTGAATCCAAACTGATCTTCCCTGAAGTCAGCTTGTAGCAGTTTTTCTATTCTTCTGCAAGGGATTTGTGTTAGTAATTCGCAGCCTTGGCTTATTAAACTGACAGTTCGGTAATTTTCACATTTGTCAGCACCTGCTTTCTTTGGAAATGGAATTATTATATTCTTCTTGAGGTCTGAGGATATTTCACCTGTTTCATACATCTTACTCAGCAGATGGAAGAGTTTTGTCATGGCTGGCTTTCCCAAGGCTATCAGCAGTTCCAATGGAATGTTATCGACTCCCGGGGCCTTTTTTCGACGTTTGTATTCCCTTTCACCTGCTTCATGTTTTGCATTTATATATTCTCTACTTTTCTCGATTAAATTCAATATCTCTTGTGTTACCCAAGGAGTTCTACTAGCCCTCGTCTTTTTACCTACTTGATCCTCTGCTGCCTTAACTATTTCATCTCTCAAAACTACCCATTCTTCTTCTAATGTAATCCTTTCCCCTTTCTTGTCAGTCGTTCCCTAATGTTCCCTGTGAAACTCTGTAGAACCTCTGGTTCTTTCAGTTTATCCAAGTCCCATCTCCTTAAGTTCTTAACTTTTTGCAGTTTCTTCAGTTTTAAGCTGCTGTTCATAACCAATAAATCGTGCTCAGAATCCTCATCTCCCCCTGGAAATATCTTACAATTTAAAACCTGGTTCCTAAATCTCTTTCTTACCATAGTATAATCAATCTGAAACCTTCCGTTGTCTCCAGGTGTCTTCCACGTATACAGACTTCTTCCATACTTCTTAAACCAATTCTCAGCTATGATTAAATTATGCTCTGAGCAAAATTCTACCAGTCGACTTCCTCTTTCATTCCTCTCTCCCAGTCCACATTCACTTACTACTTTTCCTTCTCTTCCTTTCCCTTCCATCGAATTCTAGTCCCACTTGACTATTAAATTTTCGTCTCCCTTCACTATCTGAATAATTTCTTTTTTCTCATCATACATTTCCTCAATCTCCTCCTCATCTGCGGAGCTAGTTGACATATCACCTTGTACTGCTGTGGTGGGTGTAGGCTTCGTGTCTATCTTGGGTACAATAATGCGTTCACTATGCTGTTCATAGTAGCTTATCCGCGTTCCTATTTTTTCATTCATTATTAAACCTACTCCTGCATTATACCTATTTGATTTTGTGTTTATAGACCTCTATTCACTTGACCAGAAGTCCTGTTCCTCCTGCCACCGAACTTCACTAATTCCCTCTAGGTCTAACTTTAACCTGTCCATTTCCATTCTTAAATTTTGTAACCTACGTACCCTATAAGGGGATTTGACACTCCACGTTCCGATCTGTAGAACGCAAGTTTTGTTTCTCCTGATAACGGCGTCCCCCCGCCCGGAGATCCGAATGAGGGACTATTTTACCTCAGGAGTATTTTATCCAAGAGGATTCCACCATTATTTAACCATACAGTAGAGCTGCATTCCATGAGGAAAAATTACGGCTGTAGTTTCCCCTTGCTTTCAGCCGTTCGCAGCATCAGCATAGCAAGGCCGTTTTGGTTGACGTTACAAGGCCAGATCAGTCAATCATCCAGACTGTTGTCCCTGCAACTACTGAAAAAGCTTCTGCCCCTCTTCAGAACCACACGTTTGTCTGATCTCTCAACAGATACCCATCCATTGTAGTTGGACCTGCGGTACGGCTGTCTGTATCGCTGAGGCACGCAAGCCTCTCCACCAACGGCAAGGTCGATGTGGAATTTTTATTTATTTATTTATTCCTTCCTGCAAGACAGTTGTAGCGATGATGGAGGTGGATAGTGATAATGCATCCTTTATTGCAAAGCGGACTTCCGAAGGCTCAATAACATTGAGATTTCGCGTCCAGGAGAGATGCGAAAATTCATACTCGTGCTCAAAAAACCAGTCCTCGACGATGTAAGTTGTATAAACAAGGGACAATCATCTTGGAACACAGCATCACCACTGACGAACAAACATCGTACCATTGTATGGACCTGATCAACCAAAATTGTCACATAATCCTTGACAGCAGTTGCGTCAGTTATCATGTGCTAATGTGCTACAGTACGCTGTAAAAACAAAACTCCGTCTGGACAGGCCTTGGAAGGCCTTGGAAGGCCCAACGGTACCAACAGGCCGCCGTGTCATCCTCAGCCCACAAGTGACACTGGATGCGGATATGGAGGGGCATGTGGTCAGCACACCGCAGAAGGCTGTAAATATCGCACTAAAATTATTCCACTTCGCTTCGAATGCGACCCGGAAATTCCACTAAAATAACACCATTTCTCTTCGAATGCTAGCCTGAAATCGCACTAAAATTACGCCATTTCACTTCGAATGGGGTGCTGGTATGCAAATAACCGGACGAAACTGTTTTTTAACGCTCTCTCTGCGATAGCTAAAAACCAATGTCGAGTGCTCAAATGACGGTCAGCCACGCTACGATAAACTCAGAGAAGTGACGCAGCTGTCTGATCTTTCTCTACTACACATGCTCTGCTGTGACATCAAGCCTGCTGGCACTACTCAAAGCACTGTGTAGCGTAATGTACAAGCGTTCAGAATGAGAAATTTCTGTAGCACTCCTGTTGTGAGCGAGTGGTGTAAATCACAGACTGCTAGCGTACAAACACAGGTTCGATTCGAACTGCTACCTACTTTTCTTCATTTTATTTTATTCCTCGCATTCTTAAACCGTTAATTATAAGGTCTGAAAATAGTAGTTCAGTTTATATATGTAAAATTAATATACTCGATTTATCTATGATTACTACATCTCCAAGTTAAAAGGCTATAAGCCAGATTGTGGATAAACAAGAGAGTACACGAGAAAATTTAGTATGAAATTGTTTTCTGTAGATAACTGCAGAGGATCTGCTAAAGAGGCCCTTTTTCAGGAAACATTTGGACGAGAAAGGAAGACTTAAAGAGTTAGGTACTTCAAATGTAAATTTAACAACATAGGGCCTGGATCGACGGTCACCGATTTGGCTTACGTAACACCGAAAGTTTCGAAACACGTGTAAAATATTTTGATCAGCTTCTTAATTGTCCAGAAACAATCCATAAAATCGAATACTCAGACGCTCATGAAAATCTAGATGAAGATGTACTCCCAACTATCAAAGAAATTGAAGAAGTTAATAAAACCTTACAAAGCTAGTGGAGAAGACTATTACAGAAGGTGTTATGAAATGGTCTCTACCAGAAACAAAAAAGTGAACTAAAATAAATCTTTGAGAAAACTTGGAAAACATAAAAACTCAAAGGGCAGTGGGAGAATTCCTTTATACACTACTGGCCATTAAAATTGCTACACCAAGAAGAAATGCAGATGATAAACGGGTATTCATTGGACAAATATAATACACTAGAACCGACATGTGATTACATTTTCACGCAATTTGGGTGCATAGATCCTGAGAAATCAGTATCCAGAACAACCACCTCTGGCCGTAATAACGGCCTTGGTACGCCTGGGCATTGAGTCAAACAGAGCTTGGAAGGCGTGTACGGGTACAGCTGCACATGCAGCTTCAACAAGATACCACTGTTCATCAAGAGTAGTGACTGGCGTATTGTGACGAGCCAGTTGCCCAGCCACCATTGACCAGACGTTTTCAATTGGTGAGGGATCTGGATAATGTGCTGGCCAGGGCAGCAGTCGAACATTTTCTGTATCCAGAAAGGCCCGTACAGGACCTACAATATGCGGTCGTGCATTATCCTGAAGAAATGTAGGGTTTCGCAGGGATAGAATGAAGGGTAGAGCCACGGGTCGTAACACATCTGAAAGCAACGTCCACTGCTCAAAGTGCCATCAGTGTGAACAAGAGGTGACCGAGACGCGTAACCAATGGCACCTCATACCATCACGCCAGGTGATACGCCGGTATGGCGATGACGAATATGCCGGCCGCGGTAGTCTAGCGGTTCTGGCGCTGCAGTCCGGAACCGCGGGACTGCTACGGTCGCAGGTTCGAATCCTGCCTCGGGCATGGGTGTGTGTGATGTCCTTAGGTTAGTTAGGTTTAAGTAGTTCTAAGTTCTAGGGGACTTATGACCTAAGATGTTGAGTCCCATAGTGCTCAGAGCCATTTGAACCATTTGATGACGAATATATGCTTCCAATGGTCGTTCACCGCGATGTCACCAAACACGAATGCGACCATCATGATGCTGTAAACAAAACCTGGATTCATCCGAGAAAATGACGTTTTGCCATTCGTGCACCCAGGTTCGTCGTTGAGAACATCATCGCAGGCGCACCTGTCTGTGATGCAGCATCACGGGTGATCGCAGCCATGGTCTCCGAGATGATAGTCCATGCTGCTGCAAACGTCGTCAAACTGTTCAGGCAGGTGGTTGTTGTCTTGCAAACGTCCCCATCTGTTGACTCAGGGATCGAGACGTGGCTGTACGATCCCTTACAGGAATGCGGATAAGATACCTGTCATCTTGACTGCTAGTAGTACGAGGCCGTTGGGATCCAGCACGGCGTTCAGTATTACCCTCCTGAACCCACCGATTCCATATTCTGCTAACAGTCATTGGATCTCGACCAACGCGAGCAGCAATGTCGCGATACGATAAACCGCAATCGCGATAGGCTACAATCCGATCTTTATCAAAGTCGGAAACCTGATGGTACGTATTTCTTTCCTTACACGAGGCATCACAACAACGTTTCACCAGGCCAAGCCGGTCAACTGCTGTTTGTATATGAGAAATCGGTTGGAAACTTTTCTCATGTCAGCTCGTTGTAGGTGTCGCCACCGGCGCCAATCTTGTGTGAATGCTCCGAAAAGCTAATCATTTGCATATCACAGCATCTTCTTCCTGTCGGTTAAATTTCGCGTCTGAATCACGTCATCTTCGTAGTGTAGCAATTTGAATGGCCAGTAGTGTACATCTACTGCATAAGAAACGCAATAAATAAAGTACGCCATAGCATGTGTTAGCATCCTACTTCACGGGGATCATAAATTATGTGGGCTTCATTTTGTTCTGTTGTTCATGCTCTGTGACCTTGTAGACCACGTGGTCCGTTGGAGACTGTATGTAACTATTTGATGAATAATGATTCAAAACTATGTTGAATTCTCTTTATTCGTTTTTCCCCTAAAGCAGTTTGCATTGTCTTATATTTTTTCCTGAGTTGTTAACAGTTACTCTTATTTAAACTAAGATGATACGAGCATAATTTGCTACATATACGAGTACTCTGTATTCCGCTTTCATTGTAACTGTTATTCAGACAAGCTGCCGCCGACAAGAACAGATTTAACTTTTTTACATGAGTTTTGCAGTTAGTGTAATGTTGATTTATGCTGCTGAGAACTTCGAGGATTCCCAGCTGATCCAGAACATGTTCTTATTAACTACTGTCAATAATGTTTATTGTGTACTGGTGTTTGACTACAGAACGTGTAGGTTTACATCGGTATTCCAATCTTTCTTTCTGTCTGTAAGAGAGGATGATGATTGACTTTCACGTCCTACTAGGGGTGTGTCTGTTGACAATACTTTTGCGTTTACTTAAATGTATGTTACAGATCCCCATATTTAACGTTGCGCTATCAAAGTCTTTCATACTTCTGAATGTGTCATCAACTTCAGTCACATCACGTTATTGTTCGTTCACGAGCAAAAAAAAGGGGGAGAGGGAGTATTCTGGAGGCATTCATGCTGAAGTCAAACTAGTTATGCACTCAGCTGATGTTCAAAAACGAGTAGAAGGGTTTTAAGGTGACAACGCCAAAAGACTGTAGGGAAATGCAGAAAGACCTGATGAGTATCTACGATTGTTGCAAAGCTGGCAGTTCACCCTGAACGTAAACAAATGTAAGGTACTGAGCACAAATAGGGGAAGAGATCCACTAGTGTTCGACTACACTACTAGTGACAAATCACTGACAATACCTTGGAGTAACTGTCTGGAGCGACCTAAAGTGGAATGACCACATTCAGCAAATAGTAGGAAAAGCAGATCCCAGACTGAAGTTCGTCTTGAGCCTTTGCCAAATGGAATTAATACACTGAAGCGCCAAAGAAACGGGTACAGGCATGCGTATTCAAATACAGAGATATGTTAACAGGCAGAACAAGCACAGTTGTTATATCGGTTGTTGCTGCTACAATGGCAGGTTATCAAGATTTAAGTGAGTTTGAACTTGGTGCTATAGACGGCGGACGAGCGATGGGACACAGAATCTCAAAGATAACGATGAAGTGGGGATTTTCCCGTACAACCATTTCACGAATATACTGTGAATATCAAGAATTCGATAAAACATCAAATCTCCGACAAAGCTACGGTCGGAAAAAGATCCTGCAAGAGCTGGACCAATGACAACTGAAGAGAATCGTTCAACGTGACAGAAGAGCAACCCTTCCGTAAATTGCTGCAGATTTCAATGCTGGACCATCTTCAAGTGTCAGCATGCGAACCCTTCAACGAAACACCATCGGTATGGGCTTTCTGAACCGAAGGCTCACTTGTGTACCCTTGATGACTGCACGACACAAAGCTTTACGCCTCGCCTGGGCCCGTCAACACCAACATTGGACTGTTGATGACTGGAAGCATGTTGCCTCGTCGAACGAGTCTCGTTTCAAATTGTATCGAGCTGATTGCGTACGGGTTGGAGACAACTTTATGAATCCATGGACCCTGCATGTCAGCAGGGGACTGCTCAAGATGATGGAGGCTCCATAATGGCGTGGGGAGTGCAGTGATATGGCACCCCTGATACGTCTGGATACGACTCTGACAGGTGACACGTACTAAGCATCCTGTCTGGCCACCTGCATCCATTCATGTCCATGGCCACCTGAATCCGATCATGACCACTGTGCATTCCAACGGACTTGGGCAATTCCAGCAGGACAATGCGACACCCCACACGTCCAGAATCACTACAGAGTGGCTCCAGGAACACTCTTCTGAGTTTAAAAGCTTCTGCTGGCCAGCAAACCCCCCCAAACATGAACAGAAAAGTTAGGCGTTGAATAGAACTTTACCAGCAATCATTCTTCCCGCGTGGCATTCATGAAAGGAATAGGAAAGGGAACAAACCATAGTGATACGTGGCATACCCTCAGCAATGCACCGGAAAGTGGTTTACAGAGTGGAGATGCAGAACACCTTTTGAAAGTCTGCGACGACGAAATCTTTTCACCTGCATATACAAAAAACGGTTCAAACGGCTCTGAGCACTGTGCGACTTAGCTTCTGAGGTCATCAGTCGCCTAGAACTTAGAACTAATTAAACCTAACTAACCTAAGGAAATCATAAACATCCATGCCCGAAGCAGTATTCGAACCTGCGACCGTAGCGGTCGCCCTGCATATACAGTTCTCAAGTAGTCGTATACAATCTGTGTTACACTCAATGTGGTTTCTCCTGAGTATAAATGGGGTGCATCCATATGACTTGCAGTACCTAAAGTACCTGGTGGTTGAACTATAGTGCAGCTACTCACAGAGGTCCAATGTGGCAATTCGTCTCTTTCCTAATCTTTTTCATCTGGAAACATTTCTTTAAATCTTCCTTGTATTCACAGCGTCAGATTTGCACCTGCAGGCCAAAATTAGAACTAATTTATCCGCCGTAAGTCGGTTTCTCATTAACGTATTAGCGTATTTTCCAAGTTTGCCTGCCATATGATAACTACAGCCCACACTGCATCTCCGTAAGTATCTGCACCGTAATTATAACGAGCCGATATATTGAAAATAAAGGTGATAAAACTGATTTTGTGCATACCTGTACCGGATCAATTTCAAGACGTTCTCGTGTCAAAAACAAGTGTCTGCACTGGAAGATTCTTTGCCACGCCTGACTGCTGTGGCTGGGCGCCTACGGAAGGCACCGGTGGGTGCCGCCGACGCGGCGTGCCTGCGAAAGTAATTACCCCGGCCGCGCGTCATTAATATGAGCGGCTGGCCCAGGCGTAATTAGTTGTCTGAAGGCTGCGGCCACCTGTTTGTTAATTGGCGCCGAGCCACCACAGAGGAGCATCTGTCTCCTGCGCGCCGACCGGCAATTTGCTCTCTGCCGACTGTCGGCTGCCGACGACAAGCGCTGCGCCCGGTCCACAAAGCGATACCCCTGCCTTCCGCCGGAGTAGCCTCGCCTCCTCCGATAACGACCACGCTGTAGCGGAACCGCGCTACTGTCTACCAACTAGCCTACTTCGCTGTTACAGTTCGAGAGCAGTGGAAGTCCTCGCCCCCCGACTGTCCTACGTTTCTACTCCACATGCAGTTGTGGTGATACACCTCTTTTGCCCTAGACTTCTTAGCAAGTGGCAGCAAAACAACCCGATGTCCTGCCATCTGACTTTGGAGGCATCTGACTCGAACAGTTTGTACATCGACCAATCAAACTTTATTAGGGAGGTATAGGTTAACAGGAAGGGCCACACCACAATAATCACAAACCGAAATTTGATTAATTAAACTGACAGAAAAAATCGCAACACCAAAAAATTTTTAATGTAGAGTAATGAAATTTCAGGAATACATTTGTGTAGGCAACATATTTAACTAATTAACATTGCAAGATCGCAAGTTAATATAAGCTCGAGTTAAGCCAGTCCTGACAATACTCTACTATCTGGTCAGCAAGACGTATGAGACAGGGGAAATACCCCCAGACTGCAAGAAGAATATGATAATTCCAATCCCAAAGAAAGCAGGTGTTGACAGATGTGAAAATTACCGAAATATCGGTTTAATATGTCACAGCTGCAAAATACTAACGCGAATTCTTTACAGACGAATGGAAAAACTGGTAGAAGCCGACCTCGGGGAAGATCAGTTTGGATTTCGTAGGAATGTTGGAACACGTGAGGCAATACTGATCCTACGACTTATCTTAGAAGAAAGATTAAGGAAAGGCAAACCTACGTTTCTAGCATTTGTAGACTTAGAGAAAGCTTTTGACAATGTTGACTGGAATACTCTCTTTCAAATTCTGTAGGTGGCAGGGGTAAAATACAGGGAGCGAAAGGCTATTTACAATTTGTACAGAAACCAGATGGCAGTTATAAGAGTCGAGGGACATGAAAGGGAAGCAGTGGTTGGGAAGGGAGTGAGGGTTGTAGCCTCTCCCCGATGCTATTCAATCTGTATATTGAGCAAGCAGTAAAGGAAACAAAAGAAAAGTTCGGAGTAGGTATTAAAATCCATGGAGAAGAAATAAAAACTTTGAGGTTCGCCGATGACATTGTAATTCTGTCAGAGACAGCAAAGGACTTAGAAGAGCAGTTGAACGGAATGGACAGTGTCTTGAAAGGAGGATATAAGATGAACATCAACAAAAACAAAACGAGGATAATGGAAAGTAGTCGAATTAAGTCGGGTGATGCTGAGGGAATAAGATTAGGAAATGAGACACTTAAAGTAGTTTTGCCATTTGGGGAGTAAAATGACTGATGATGGTCGAAGTAGAGAGGATATAAAACGTAGACTGGCAATGGCAAGGAAAGCGTTTCTCAAGAAGAGATATTTGTTAACATCGAGTATAGATTTAAGTGTCAGGAAGTCGTTTCTGAAAGTATTTGTACGGAGTGTAGCCATGTATGGAAGTGAAACATGGACGATAAATAGTTTAGACAAGAAGAGAATAGAAGCTTTCGAAATGTGGTGTTACAGAAGAATGCTGAAGATTAGATGGGTAGATCACATAACTACTGAGGAGGTATTGAATAGAATTAGGGAGAAGAGGGGTGTGTGGCACAACTTGACTAGAAGAAGGAATCGGTTGGTAGAACATGTTCTGAGACATCAAGGGATCACCAATTTAGTATTGGAGGGCAGCGTGGAGGGTAAAAATCGTAGAGGGAGGCCAAGAGATGAATACACTAAGCAGATTCAGAAGGATGTAGGTTGCAGTAGGTACTGGGAGATGAAGAAGCTTGCACAGGATAGAGTAGCATGGAGAGCTGCATCAAACCAGTCTCAGGACTGGAGACCACAACAGCAAGTCATTCAAAATGTGAAATGTAGTACATATTAGCCGGTGTAAACACCAGAATGTTCATTACAAGCTTGCACGCATTCTGCTGTGCTCATACAGGATATCAGTTTCTGGGTTGGAGTTCTACGCCTGTTCCAGTTGGTCGAGGGACGATTAACGCTGTTTGTGGACGACACTATAGGTGTGTTCCGATGATGTCCCGTATGTGCTCGACTGGAGACAGATCTGGTGATCGAGCACGCCAAGAAAACGTGTCGACACTCTGTAGAGTATACTGGGTTACAGCCGCGGTATATGGGCGGGCGTTAATCTATTACAAAACAACGCCTGGAATGCCATTCAGAATGGCAGCTCAACATGTTGAATCATTACAGTGACTTATAACTTTGTAGTCAGGGTGCGTGGGATAACCACGAGAGTGCTACTGCCGTCATACGAAATCGCACACCCGACCACAGCTCCTGGTGTAGGCCCGTGTGTTGAGCATGCAAACAGGTTGGCTGCAGGCCATGAACTGGTCTCGTCCTAACCAACATACGTCCGTCATTGGCCCCGAGGTAGAACCACCGCTCGTAGGAAAACAAAATAGACCTCCACCTTGCCCTCCAATGAGGGCTTGACACCACTGAAATCGCAAATGGCGGTCGTTTGGGATTAGTTCAAAAATGGTTCAAATGGCTCTGAGCACTATGGGACTTAACACCTATCGTAATCAGTCCCCTAGAACTTAGAACTACTTAAACTTAACTAACCTAAGGACATCACACAACACCCAGTCATCACGAGGCAGAGAAAATCCCTGACCCCGCCGGGAATCGAACCAGGGAACCCGGGCGCGGGAAGCGAGAACGCTACCGCACGACCATCAGCTGCGGACGTTTGGGATTAGTATAATGCACGCTATAGGGCGTCTGTCTCGAAGCTATCCCTGAAGTAACCGATTTGTAACAATTCGTTGTGTCACTGTGCTGCCAACTGCTGCTGAAATTGTTGCTGTAGATGCACCATGCATTAAGTCATACGTCGAATACGATGGTCTTTCTTCTCGGTAGTGCCACATAGTCGTCCGCAGCTCGATCTTCTTGCAACCGTACATTCTCGTGACCATCGCTGCCAGTAATCATGTACAGTGGCTACATTCCTGCCAATCTTTCTGCAGTATCACAGAAGAACCATCCAGCTTTTGGTAGCCCCATTACACGACGTTGTTCAGTCTCCCTGAGATGTTGACAATGGCTCCTTTGTCACCTGTAAGGGATTCTTGACTAACATCAACCCACCATATCCAATTTCAAACGTAACGAACGCTGACGACCGTTGCAGCGTCATTCTTATGCGACTGTCGCGAAATTGGCAGAGGCATCATGCTTCAGATATAGAAACAAGCCTACCAACTTTCGTTTATGTCACTTAACTCTTACGATTTTTTCTACCAGTCTATCTGAAATGCATTCTGCATTTAAGATTTACAAACAAACAGGACAACAAATATTAATCACACAAAGTGGGGATAAAGAGTGCACTAGTATTCAATACTAGGTTTTATGTGTGATCAGCATCAATTGAAAATTATAAGAAGTTTCAAAATTGTACCAAGACAGCCACTATAGGTTGAGACGAAGAAGAAAGAGCAATATTAGCAATGAGTACCGATATTCAGTGGTTCTGCGTTCTAGTTTAGTTACAATATGCTTGTGTTCAGTAAAGTATTGTCCAACTGCAGTTTTGTTATTCGGATGTGTGTGGTCTTTAAACCTAATTTTAAATTTTCTGCCTATCCGTAGAATATAAAATTTCTCTCAATAATCGCAATGTATTTAATACACGGCCAAATTTTAAAATTTGCACTGCGTGACAGTTACTAAGGAAACACTAACACTTGCTAAGGAACAACTGTCAGTTGCTACAGAACAACAGACGATTTCTATGGGATCAATGATAGTAAAAGGAAATGAAGTGGGGGGACGTGTTCACTGCAGCAGAGCCTGTGCACAAACACTCTGTATGCATTCGACATTTCATGCAGTACGGTGTTTCACGGAGGTTGTTGTGGAAACCATCAATGCGACATTTCGTGTGGTATAGCGACACGTCTGCAAGACATCATTTGAACCTTACGATCGTGGCCGAGCAGTCGGACGACTCGAAGCCGGCCAAAGTGTTCTTACTGTGGTCACAGTAATGGATGTGTCCAAAAGTGTCATCTCGTGATAAAAAAGGCAGCTGAAGGTGAAAATGCTATGCAAAAACATGCTGGTGGGCGTAGACGGACCACCACTCCGCAAAGGGATCGGTACGTGGCCCTGGTGGCGAAAGCGAACAGACATCTCGCTCCTAGGCAAATGGCTCCAAACCTTGCAGCTGCGGTCGGTACACGTATCTCTGACAGAAACATTCCGCGGCGATTAAATCAGGCTGGTTTGTGTCCTCGGAAGCCTGATACATATATCACATTTCAAACCCGCCATCGTCGAGAAAGAGTTCGTTGGTGTGTGGAGCATGTTGGTTGGGGCCAGCAACAGTGATCCAGAGTGATGGTCGCCGACGAATCCCGCTTCACTGTGCAAGTGATTTTCGCCACCAGATAGTGTGAAGAGACAGAGGAACACGTTACACACCACAGAATGTTCATCAAAGTCTTCGGTATGACCTAAGCGTTACGTGTGGGCCGGCATTTTGCACAGTGAACGAATGCCGTTGCATATCTTTGCGTGAGGTACTGCAGGGAGATTATTCTCTATCATGCCCGTCTAAATGGCTCTGAGCACTATGGGACTTAACTTCAGAGGTCATTAGTCCCTTAGAACTTAGAACTACTTAAACCTAAGGACATCACACACATCCATGCCCAAGGCAGGATTCGAACCTGCGACCGTAGCGGTCGCGCGGTTCCAGACTGAAGCGCCTAGAACCGCTCGGCTGCACCGGCCGGCATGTCCGTCTGTTTAAGGGTGCTAAAGGTCCCGATTGTCTGTTGACAGGCGATAATGCCCGACCACACAGGACCGCTGAAGTGTCGGACACACCAGAAGTTGTAGATATTGAACGTATGAATTGGTCTTTGTACTCCCCGGTCCTAAATCCTACAGAGCACATCTTGGATGCTCTTGGTATACCTGTTTCTCAACGAACATACCACCCCGATTCGTGCAAGGACTGAAAACCGCTTTGAGAGAGGAGTGGTACAGTATCCCCTAAGAATTCCTCAACAATTTTGTAGCCATTGTGAATAACAGGTACAAGTCAATTAGTGGGCGAGGACGGCATATAATAACCTTACTGAGAGTCCGATATCGAGCTTTATGTTGGGAGTCTGATATGTGTCAAGCACGAACGCTGTTTATGTCTGTTATCCTGCTTCCCCATGTGGTGAAATCTGTACCATTTTTCATTATGGATATACAACTCCTCCTCCCTTACGTATGGACTGTGATTCATGTCGTCCGTCATTGCCTGTGATTATCCCTGTCCAGCAATGTGTGTATTCCTTAGCAATTGTCATGCACTGTTTTACTGTTGTTATCTTTTTTGTGTCTAAGCCGCAGTTTCACAGTATTATTCATTTGAATGCCACACCTACGGTTCTGATCTTCAGTTGCTTCTCTAGCTGTTGACGAATGAGGCAGCACGGTGCTTAGCACACTGAACTCGCATTCGGGAGAACGCCAGTTCAGATCTGCGTCCGGCCATCCAGATTTAGGTTTTCTCTGATTTCCCTAAATCTTCAGTGTCAGGATGATTTCTTTCCAAGGACACTATCGATTTCCTTCCCCAACCTTGTAACAATCCGAAATTGTCCTCCGCCTCTAATGAACTCGACGTTCCGCGACGTTAAGCCCTAATCTTCCTTCATTCCTTCTCTAGCTGTTGAGAAATTTCATCCTGGGACGTAGTTCCACGTAATAAAATGGAGGCGCTGTAGGTGTTTTATGATTATTTGTGTAAGACAGTATAGCCGATGACTTAATTGGCACGTGCGGTGTTCCTACCCACCACTCCTAGTAGCTTCTTATTACGTAGTATTTCTTCTATGAAGGGGGTTTCTGGGTACGATTTTAGTTTGGAGCGTAGTAGTATATCTATATTCATTCCATCACCTACGAATATGGGATACTCACTTTCCGGGTTAAAATTGTTTTTATCTAAATGTGTTACAAATAATCTCCGCATCCAAACGCTAATATTTCTGACTTCTTATGATTCACGACCGTATCTACCATTCCGCAGTAACTACGCGACTGTGATTGCTTCCGATCTACACACAATCCTCGCCATTACTGTTCAAAATAGGACTAAAAGTATGAGTAAGTCAACATCTGTATCCTCTCATGCCCCGATTCACATTTACCTCGCCTCTAGCTCTGAATGTGTTTTTAATCCCAGAGTAATACACTATCTGATCAAAAGTATCCGGACACCTAGCTTAAAATGACTTACAAGTTCGTGGCACCCTCCATCGCTAATGCTGGAATTCAATATGGTGTTGGCCCACTCTTAGCCTTGATGACAGCTTCCACTCTCGCAGGCACACGTTCAATCAGATGCTGGAAAGTTTCTTGGGGAATGGCAGCCCATTGTACACGGCATGCTGCACTGAGGGTGATATCGATGTCGGTCGGAGAGGCCTGGCACGAAGTCGGCATTCCAGAACATCCCAAAGATGTTCTACAGGATTCAGGTGAGCACTCTGTGCAGGCCAGTCCATTACAGGGATGTTATTGTCGCGTAACCATTCCGCTTCAGGCTGTGTGTTATGAACAGGTGCTCGATCGTGTTGAAAGATGCAGTCACCATCCCCGAATTGCTCTTCAACAGTTGGAAGCAAGAAGGTGCTTGAAACATCATTGTAGGCCTAAGCTGTGATAGTGCCACGCAAAACAACAAGGGGTGCAAGCCCCCTCCATGAAAAACACCACCACACCATAACACCACTGCCTCCAAATTTTACCATTGGCACTACACACGCTGGCAGATGACGTTCACCGGGAATTCGCCAAACCCACACCCTGTCGTCGGATCGCCATATTGTGTACCTGATTCGTCACTCCACGCAACGTTTTTCCACTGTTCAATCGTCCAATGTCTACGCTCCTAACAAGCGAGGCGTCGTTCGGCATTTACGGGCGTGATGTGTGGCTTATAAGCAGCCGCTCGACTGTGAAATCCAAGTTTTCCCACCTCTCGCCTAATTGTCATAGTACTTGCGGTGGATCCTGATGCAGTTTGTAATTTCTGTGTGACGGTCTGGATAGATGTCTGCCTAATATACATTACGATCCTCTTCAACTGTCGGTGATTTATGTCAGTCAATAGACGAGGTCGGCCTGTACGCTTTTGTGCTGTACGTTTCCACTTCACTATCACATCGGAAACAGTGGACGTAGGGATGTTTAGGAGTGTGGAAATCTCGCGTACAGACGTATGACACCCATTTACGTGACCAAATTCTAAGTCCGTGAGTTCCGCGGAGAGCCCCATTCTGCTCTCTCACGATGTCTAATGACTACTGAGGTCGCTGATATGGAGTACCTGACGTAGGTGGCAGCACAATGCACTTAATATGAAAAACGTATGTTTTTGGAGGTGTCCGGATACTTTTGATTGCATAGTTTACATTACATCGTTACTACTAGGCCCTAAATAAGATCTTGTAGAGCCCCACGTTGTCACATAAGCAGATGTGACGTTACTATGAAGCGTAATAATGAATCCTTACCCAATTGCACCTGTATGCCGAAAGTTTTGCTCCATAGTCAGTACACTACTTTTCCTTTAAGGAACCGCGTTTATAATGGCAGGAAGAAAGCAGGGAATGCTCTTGTATTCGTAATGCTAGTAGTAAGTACGCTGTGATGATAAGCGCTCATCCTGCCGTGCTATTTATCAGCCAATAACTTGATGTATTTAGTGTTTAATATTTTATGCACACCGGAAACATTCGACAGTCACTTAGCTTATTTGACATTTGCCTTTAGTTACGGTGCTTGAGTCCCACATAAGCTTTGCAGTTGCTGAAATTTCCAGTCTTCAGTCTTTAAGATAGGTCAACAGCTCGTTCCTGTATAACTATTGCGATCACTTGGCGAGTCACTATTTGTAAATGTGCAAATTATTTTCACTTGCGCCTGCCTAGTAATTTGCACCTTCAGTACAATCAGCGCCAGTAGGATTCAGCGCCAGAAAACGATTTTTTCGCCGCAAATAGACAGTTCGAAGTGATGGTCAATAAAGACTCAGGATGAATCTTTTACTGATTAAATAATTTAGTCAGACCGACGTGGTCTTTTTCCAGTCACTCACTTCGAGTAATAGATTATGTACCCTGTGACCCAATTGTAACAGAAAGACTGAAACATCAGTAATTCACAAAATATTATCTGCAGCGTGGTGCGAGTTCTACACGTATACAAAAATAGTCACATACGTTTACTTTTAATAATGAAGAAATTTATTGTGAGTTTTCATCGACAAATGAAGCTCAGTATGACTCAGTGGCTCACATAGGGGGTAGTACAGCAGCTAACATTTGTTCAGTGCGACAAACATCAGCCATGAAATAGCCGGAATATAAACTGTGCCACTCTCTACTCTAATGAATCAAATTACGAGTTTTATTCTTCACACACGAAAACCGATAACTTCCTTCAACATTTCTGATACAGCGACCGACAGCTATGTGACTGAAACATCTAGCAGTCTCTCTCCAGTCATGATCTGTAAGGTCTGGAGTTTCCGTCATGGTCCAACGAGCGGAAAAGAGCTATCGTGGATACGGTTTAAGGGTTTACGGCGAAAAGTCGATCGCAGCACTCAGCACTCAATCAGCAGGACGTATGTTTCGCGGTTACGTTCCGTCCTTCATAAATTTCACATAACAGACGCCTTGTCTAACGCGGAGAGAGGGAATAATGCCATCTCTTTAGCCGGCAGGGGTGGCCAAGCGGTTAAAGGCGCTACAGTCTGGAACCGCGCGACCGCTACGGTCGCATGTTCGAATCCTGCCTCGGGCATGGATGTGTGTGATGTCCTTAGGTTAGTTAGGTTTAAGTAGTTCTAAGTTCTAGGGGACTGATGACCTTAGAAGTTAAGTCCCATAGTGCTCAGAGCCATTTTTGAACCATCTCTTTAATCACTTCGGAATTCTCGCCAGCGGCGTAATCAGTTTGAAACGTAGCTCTGTGGACTCTCTCAAACAAAAAGCGACAAAGAATGAAGGGAGATTAAATTAGCAGCACAAAGAGACGTCCACTATTGATGTGGAATCACTTCTTCCGAAAATGCGGCAGTTTGTGCGCGTATACACTTCCTCGTATTGAAAAATGAACATCATCTAACAGTAGGTCGTATTATGCAATAATAGGATGCCTACTGACAATGATCTAATGTAGCCGCTGCACTATTCATTACCTATGTTCATTTAACAATTAAAGACCATTCAGTGACCTGTTGGACGTCGATCCCTTCCTACTGCTGACACCAGAGACTGATGGATAGTATCTTACCATTGGAGCTACACTGTCGGAATTATGACAATACCTCGTCACCAACAGATAATAATTATAATACTAGAGATTTAATGATCCCTGCGTACAATTACACACGACGTTACTGACGTTCGGTGAAATTTCTGGCGAACTGTTGGGTGCCGGTAACTTACTGCCACGATACTTGGACGTATAGTCTTTTGGGCATCTTCAGATGAATTCAATCAAATATTACCGACTTCCCGCCGTTAGCCCGAAATTTCATGGAACAATCTGCACGCCGGAAAAGTTTTGAATCTGATGACATTTTAATAATTATTGTTTTACAGCATGGTTTTTATATAATGACAGTAATAAACAAATCTATGATACATAAATTTACAAGTAATAATTCTACTCACTGAATGCATTTCTGGTCAAACCAACCTACCTAAGGTTTATAGATATGTCTGTTGCTTTTCCACCGTAACAACTGATTTCATTCTCGTTGTTTGATGAGCAGAATATAAGGAACACCAGGCTTATAGTTTATTCTTGTTAGTCATTTTATGGTCGAAGCTCTTTCACTGTCCGATTTTGCTTCCTAACATGTAATAAGGTAATGGGGTTCTGACCTGAGCAAACACGATTTTTTTCTTGTTTTTCTCCAGATATATGTTTCGAAGAATAGTCACCATCTTCCGTGGCTTTTATTTGTTATTTTATTATTACATGTTGGTGTTCACAAATCTGCTCGGCATTTGCAGCACAGCTATAAATATTGCCTCCCAGTACGTCATTCTTTGTGATCTCGCGTTTTCATCCTTCTACAGGCAGTTTAAGTAGAGCTTCTTAACGAACACTCTTTCACTCTAGTGAACAGATCTTCGAAACCGTATTTTCAGAAGTTTAGGCATTTTTTGCAATTCTCAACGATTCGTCACATACATATTGGTGTAATATGTATACTGATTTCCGAGTGATTTTCTTCCAGTTTATAAGTTACAAGAATGCACTAGTCTTCCCAAAGTTTATTGTATATCAACCGGAATCTGCTCAGTAGCACAAGACATAAATAAGCTTTGAAAGTAGAAGCATAACGTATATCGCAAAAAAAATCGTCCCTCATCGGGTTGTTTTTTCATTGCGCGTTCTTGTTAGCTGATCGAGATTGTCAGCTGCTTTTTTTGTTAGCTGGAATCCATTTTGTTAACTGAATTTTATCAGCGTGATTTAGCCATCACGATGCGGACTATTTATAAGTACGACGTTTGTGTTTCTTTTTGCGACGTGATTGACTACAGTAGTATTACTCCTTAAGTAAAATTATGAATTAAGAACTTCCCTGTTAGTTATTAGCTGGAAAAGTTTTGGTTTCATTTTCCGTATAGATCTCTACGACGACAAATCACATATTAAAAAGAATGGCCCTCAAATCGCATGCAGTAAAAAGTTGTCACAAGTTACATTTTGACCTCTCAATTCACTTATGAAATTAATCACCACCGCTCCGCTGATATTTTTCTTTCGCTTTAAATGCATAAAAGTCTGTTTTCAGTATACAGAAGTTTCTGCTTCGCAGTGTGTCCACATTTTAACTCAAATTTTGCTGGTTTTCTCGAAATTTGTTATGGGACGGAATTCGACTCCGAACACAACCAACTGTGTGTTCAAAAATGGTTCAAATGGTTCTGAGCACTATGGGACGTAACATCTATGGTCATCAGTCCCCTAGAACTTGGAACTACTTAAACCTAATTAACCTATGGACATCACACAACACCGAGTCATCACGAGGCAGAGAAAATCCCTGACCCCACCGGGAATCGAACCCGGGAACCCGAGCGCGGGAAGCGAGAACGCTACCGCACGCCCACGAGCTGCGGACCGAACTGTGTGTTCATCGAAATTATATAATTTCGGAAAGTATTCTACAATGGTTTTCGTAATACCACGAAAAGTAACAAATTTGTCTGTACTTCACCTTTTACCTCCAGTACATTTCTTATCAAACTAATCGAAAGGGGATACCTTACAAGAAATTTTCAGTAGCAAAGTAGACAAAATAATATCACAACCTGTTTTCAAATCGCAATATCTCCCGTGCCTTTGCTTGAAGAACGGCGACATTAATCTGCAAGAAACAACAGCCTTAGATTTGTATGTAAACGAACATCGTTAATATTTGTCCTTAACCGCCCATAAACTCGCTCATTCTTCATGTTTGTCATCTCAGTAAGTTCAGCTTGAATTCAGGCATAAAATACTTTTAATGTTAGTTACTAAAAGACCACATGAATAGAAATATTTACTTAATGGATTTGTTGTGGAAAGGCAGAGGTGTTGCAGACGAGGTCGCATTTCTGAGAAAATATTGATTGTAGTAAATATCAGAACTCTCATTTTAAGCAGCCTTATTCATTTAATATCTATATTAATGAACTGTGTCTTTACCATGAGAAACATTTACTAAAGCTTTCATTTCAGTGTCCCTTAAGTGGTCTGACTGCCATGCTGTGTACTTACAAATCAAGTAATAACACAACACAACTCAAGAAGTTCACAGAACTTGTTGCCAGTGAGACTTCATGCGAGCAACAATGCCACTGTTCCTCGCGCAGAGGCTGACGGGTTATGTAATGTGAATAAGTCCACTTTCTAGCACTGTTTATGACTGACTATGTAATTTATATTATTATATGGCAAAGCGCCGAACTCACGGATTTAATTATGTATCGCCAATAATTTTACAACGCCTAATATGATGTGAATGCTTTTATGAACCCGATGACTGTCTATGATCGAAACCGGTTGTTAAATAGATTTTATCGCTAGCTCATTGTGGAAATCATGACGTTCTTCAGGACAAGTGAGTAGTAGACAGCATTCATACACTACTGGCCATTAAAATTGCTACACTACGAAGATGACGTGGTACAGACGCGAAATTTAACTGACAGGAAGAAGATGCTGTGATATGCAAATGATTAGCTTTTCAGAGCATTCACACGAGGTTGGCGACACCTGCAACGTGCTGACATGAGGAAAGTTTCCAACCGATTTCTCATACACAAACAGCAGTGGACCAGCGTTGACTGGTGAAACGTTGTTGTGATACCTCGTGTAAGGAGGAGAAATGCGTACCATCATGTTTCCGACTTTGATAAAGGTCGGATTGTAGCCTATCGCGATTGCGGTTATATCGTATCGCGACATTGCTGCTCGAGTTGGACGAGACCCAATGACTGTTAACAGAATATGGAATCGGTGGGTTCAGGAGGGTAATGCGGAACGCCGTGCTGGATCCTAACGGCCTCGTATCACTAGCAGTCGTGATGACAGGCATCTTATCCGCATGGCTGTAAGGGATCGTGCAGCCACGTCTCGATCCCTGAGTCAACAGATGGGGACGTTTGCAAGACAACAACCATCTGTACGAACAGTTCGACGACGTTTGCAGCAGCATGGACTATCAACTCGGACACCATGGCTGCGGTTATCCTTGACGCTGCATCACAGACAAAAATGGTTCAAATGGCTCTGAGCGCTATGGGACTTAACTGCTGAGGTCATCACACCCCTAGAACTTAGAACTACTTAAAGCTAACTAACCTAAGGACATCACACACATCCATGCCCGAGGCAGGATTCGAACCTGTGACCGTAGCAGTCGCGCGGTTCCAGACTAAGGCGCCTAGAACCGCTCGGCCACAAAGGCCGGCCATCACAGACAGGGGCGCCTGCAATGGTGTACTCAACGACGAACCTGGGTGCACGAATGGTAAAACGTAATTTATCACCCGGCGTGATGGTATGGGGTGCCGTTGGTTACACGTCTCGGTCACCTCTTGTTCGCACTGACGGCACTTTGAACAGTGGACGTTACATTTCAAATGTGTTACGACCCGTGGCTCTACCCTTCATTCGATCCCTGCCAAAACCTACATTTCAGCAGTATAATGCACGAGTGCATGTTTCAGGTCCTGTACGGGCCTTTCTGGATACAGAAAATGTTCGACTGCTGCCCTGGCCAGCACATTCTCCAGATCTCTCACCAACTGAAAACACCTGGTCAATGGTGGCCGAGCAACGGGCTCGTCAAAATACGCCAGTCACTACTCTTGATGAACTGTGGTATCGTGTTGAAGCTGAATGGGCAGCTGTACCTGTACACGCCATTCAAGCTCTGTTTGACTCAATGCCCAGGCGTATCAAGGCCGTTTTTACGGCCAGATGTGGTTGTTCTGGGTACTGATTTCTCGGGAGCTATGCACCCAAATTGCGTGAAAATTTAATGACATGTCAGTTCTAGTATAATATATTTGTTCAATGAATACCCGTTTATCATCTGCATTTCTTCTTGGTGTAGTAATTTTAATGTCCAGTAGTGTAATATGAATGAAACTCTCTGCTGCTGGGTTCTGGGACGTAATGGAATACATGGTAAGAAGCTAGCTGACTGACAAGCTATAGCAACATGCATAGAAGACAACGTGGCATAGTGTAGCTGACAGCTGTGACTCGGTTAAAGTCGATGATAATAATATCTGTTTGAAAGTAAAATAAGCTGTGGCCGGTAAAGATGACTATTGGAATCTAGCATATATCGTTTGTAATATTCAAGAAGTAATGAAATAGTACACACATAGGACCTACGGTAACAACAGGAAAGTCTGTTAATTATTCTCAAACTAGCTAAGGACTCAGCGTTGCCCGGCGTTGCACGAGAGATATTCAGGAAGTAAGGTCCGATCGGTGAAAATCAAATATGTTTTATTCGGAACAGTGTGTTACATCTTCCAGCTACTTCTCTACATAGTCACCGCTCCGACTTAGACATCTGTCCTGCCGTTGTTCCAACTTTCCAAAATCCGCATTATAAAAGGCAACCGCCTGTACTTTCCACGATTTCTCTACCCAGGTCTGTAGTTCGTTGTCTGAGCCAGCGGGTCATGTGAGCAGAGACGAATATCAGACGGAGCCAAGTTCGGGCTGAATGGTGGGTGATCAAATATTTCTCATCGATAACGCTGAATGGGTATCCTTATTGCCCCTGCAGTGTGTGGCCGAGAATTTTCATGAATAAGGAAAAGCATGACTGGTACGCTATGTAAGGTTGCTTGAAATCAGGCGCAACCTCGCAGCAGGCACCCGTTCTTGGCGGGAAACGCTATTTTCTAGGTCATCTTTACGTGCTCGCTGTATGCTTGGAATTGACAAGAGCGACGTGAAGCCATCGACAGGCATACTAGAGACACTGTCCAACACATCTGTGCGGAGCTTCATCAGGTTTTCGTGACCTATCAGATATTACCCACCGAATAGTCCTTGTACTAATTATAATCTTCTAATAGTCTGTCTACTCCTTCCCGGTCTCTCTGCCTACCTCTTCCTCCCCCAGTCTCTGTCCATATCCTACTCTCCCTTCTCTCCCCTCTCTTTGTCCATTCCCCCTCCCCCTTTCTCTGTCCATCTCTTCCATCTATCTGCACGCATCTCCCACTTCTCCCTCGTTATATCTCCATCTCCTCCTCTCCCTTCTCTCTACGCGTTATGACGCTAACTCCAATAGCACATTGGTCGTTCGTGCCCACACAGTATTTCTTTCCACATTGGTACTAAAATGTGCTTCAAATTTGGTTGAAATCGTTCAGGGAGTTTAGGATGAGTATTTTACCTGTGGCTTTGCCCACGTGCGCATATGTTAAATATATTTCGCATATATTTAACGTATGGCACACATTTTTGTACATGTCACCTAAATCTCTAGCGAAATTTGCCCTGCAGTTTCGTTTTAACACAGGTCAATTTTTATGACGTCATGTTTCCTGAACTGTGCGAGGGACAATAATACATTTTTGGAGATACATTCAATGATGTATTTGGATTATGCATGTGTAACGTGTTGCGCGTAGAGTGGGTGGCAGCGAAGTAATAAATTTCAACGTCTTGCCTGAGACGTTTCTCACACATCTTCTGAACTATGAGTCGCACAATGATACACTTTTTCTGGTAAATTCAGTGGTTTACGTGAATACTGTCGGCAAAATATGTCGCGAATACAGTTTGTAGTAAAGAAGTAATATATTAAAATGTCATGCTTCATGCGGCAGTCTCACTGCATGAAGAGCTAAAATGCAGCAAGATATAAACTTCCTCCTTTCATCATTTTGTGGGGGCCTTCAGCGAGAAAAGTTTTCGTAAAGGTTTGAAATTATGTATAAATTTGTTGCAAGTCTTCAAGTGCTTTCATTCTCAAACGCTGGATGACTAAAGGATGAATATTCGCGCATGGTGGGCTACAGTCCTTTTTCATCTCCAACCCTTTGATAGGTACGTGGTTCTTAAACCCACAGCAATGATTTCCAGGCAGTGAGTGACATGTGTACCAAGTCTGGTTGAAATCGGTCCATTGGTTTAGGAAAAGCCGTGGAACATACATACGCCAGCGGAATAATGCTCCTACACTGTCTGCCATTATCACTGGCCCGCACCCACTTTCTCCTTCTCTTTATTCCTTCCCCCCTCCCCACCCCTCCTTTACTATTTTCCTACCACTATTCTGTCACTGTCAACTATTATATTCCACTGTCAATTTTCCGTCTCTTTGCCTCTGCCATTGTCTTTTTCTCACTCATAAAAAAATCGCGAATATGCTCCCATGTCAAAATTTTTGGGAAAGCTTTTAGTGATGAGGCAGCTGGTACCCTTATTTTTAAGTGGGGTACCGGCTTTAACTTTTAGATAAACACAGACATACTCGCATTTTTTCGTGCACTGTTCCGAGCATTTTTTCGCTGGTTTCCTTCTTTCCCCTGTTGCAGCAGGGTGTGTAACTCTTCCGGAAAGAATTACATTGGTCAGTAAAATTTAGACGGCTTACTTATTTGAAAGTGATATAACGCAGAACTAATTTTACATCTCACACCGGATTTTATGTGCAAAAAAATTTTTCATGTGCATCAGTACTACAACATGGGGTTCTCAGATGACATTTCACAGCATGTTAATCCGTGGTATGTCACTTTATGACTACATTTTCGCCTCACGCTGGATTTTGTGTGCATATTTTATGTGTACAAGTAGGGTAACTTTGAGCCTATGTATCTTGGAGACGGATAAATATACACTCCTGGAAATTGAAATAAGAACACCGTGAATTCATTGTCCCAGGAAGGGGAAACTTTATTGACACATTCCTGGGGTCAGATACATCACATGATCACACTGACAGAACCACAGGCACATAGACACAGGCAACAGAGCATGCACAATGTCGGCACTAGTACAGTGTATATCCACCTTTCGCAGCAATGCAGGCTGCTATTCTCCCATGGAGACGATCGTAGAGATGCTGGATGTAGTCCTGTGGAACGGCTTGCCATGCCATTTCCACCTGGCGCCTCAGTTGGACCAGCGTTCGTGCTGGACGTGCAGACCGCGTGAGACGACGCTTCATCCAGTCCCAAACATGCTCAATGGGGGACAGATCCGGAGATCTTGCTGGCCAGGGTAGTTGACTTACACCTTCTAGAGCACGTTGGGTGGCACGGGATACATGCGGACGTGCATTGTCCTGTTGGAACAGCAAGTTCCCTTGCCGGTCTAGGAATGGTAGAACGATGGGTTCGATGACGGTTTGGATGTACCGTGCACTATTCAGTGTCCCCTCGACGATCACCAGTGGTGTACGGCCAGTGTAGGAGATCGCTCCCCACACCATGATGCCGGGTGTTGGCCCTGTGTGCCTCGGTCGTATGCAGTCCTGATTGTGGCGCTCACCTGCACGGCGCCAAACACGCATACGATCATCATTGGCACCAAGGCAGAAGTCGCTCATCGCTGAAGACGACACGTCTCCATTCGTCCCTCCATTCACGCCTGTCGCGACACCACTGGAGGCGGGCTGCACGATGTTGGGGCGTGAGCGGAAGACGGCCTAACGGTGTGCGGGACCGTAGCCCAGCTTCATGGAGACGGTTACGAATGGTCCTCGCCGATACCCCAGGAGCAACAGTGTCCCTAATTTGCTGGGAAGTGGCGGTGCGGTCCCCTACGGCACTGCGTAGGATCCTACGGTCTTGGCGTGCATCCATGCGTCGCTGCGGTCCGGTCCCAGGTCGACGGGCACGTGCACCTTCCGCCGACCACTGGCGACAACATCGATGTACTGTGGAGACCTCACGCCCCACGTGTTGAGCAATTCGGCGGTACGTCCACCCGGCCTCCCGTATGCCCACTATACGCCCTCGCTCAAAGTCCGTCAACTGCACATACGGTTCACGTCCACGCTGTCGCGGCATGCTACCAGTGTTAAAGACTGCGATGGAGCTCCGTATGCCACGGCAAACTGGCTGACACTGACGGCGGCGGTGCACAAATGCTGCGCAGCTAGCGCCATTCGACGGCCAACACCGCGGTTCCTGGTGTGTCCGCTGTGCCGTGCGTGTGATCATTGCTTGTACAGCCCTCTCGCAGTGTCCGGAGCAAGTATGGTGGGTCTGACACACCGGTGTCAATGTGTTCTTTTTTCCATTTCCAGGAGTGTATCAAGAAAACTTCCAAGGTTGCTCGAGATCTGTGTCTTAGGAATATATCGTAAAAATGTCACCCATTTGCTGTATATAGCTGTTAGACTGGGCTTTGGTCCGCTGGTGACGGCGAAAACACAATATATAAATCTTTTTTTGTGGGGTCTTCCGAGGGATCGCTCATGAACTGATGGCGCCTCTATAATTTACATCAAGACCACCATAGACCACATCAAATGCAAAAAAGAACCAACCGGTCTGCTCCATTCTCCTCAGCAGGAGGATGTGTGTGATGGTCATACTTTGACACTGTACGGCAGGATAGTGACACTAAAACGATCGTTTGCTTGGGTATACAAATGGTCCCTATCGCAAGGGATATCCAGAACACTTGACCTACCTCTTTATCACCAATAGAACCCGAGGTATGAGCACTGGAAAGTCCCGTTTTTATGCACGGAACGTATTAGGTACGCATACTGCTACATGCATACCGATTCATACAAACATATGCAAGTATATATTTTGGTGACCAGGGAAATGTTAGGAATGAAGCACACTGACCCAATCGGTCGGATGGTAAAATTTCTAATTGGACATGGCCCTTACCCAAGGCGCTTACATCGTGTGCATCCCTGACTGAGAAAATAATGCAGTTGCGAGGAAAATAGGTCCACAATACCCATAGTACTACACTGCACGTCATGTACACAGGCCAGACGGCTCCAAATGACACAGACAACATCTATAACTCAAATACAGACCAAGAAGAATAGGAAGGGCTAAACAGAGTAGAGAACTTCATCTCAGAAACATTACAAGAACAGCAACCTAAAGAGAGACCTTACAGGTCCACACACAGGCAAAACAGTAACTTCACAGTCCACAGTAGTAGCGGTAAAACCGACGAATAGACTGTAGACAGTGAAGAAAGGGATGAAACGATGCTCGAAAACCAGTGTATCGCGCCCGAGGCGTCTGAAAAAAAAATTAACACCACTCATGAATCAGTTCTCAACATTTTGCATGACATTTTGAGCATGACAAAGGTCGCCGCTTGTTGCGTTCCGCAACTGCTCAAAAACGCCGTCGTACCAAGGCAGCAGCAGAAGTGTTGCAGCTGTGTCAGTCTAATACAGATGACTTTCTTGGTTGTCTAAGCGCCGTGGCAAAGAGCTCGGTGTATCATTATGACACTGAGTGACGGGAGCAAAGCATCATCAGGCAATGTGATGTGCTAAGTATTATTTTGGGATTTCGACGGTGTGGTGCTTACAAAGAGCAAATCGTCAGCGTCAGTTCAATTGTTTTACGTTGCAGGAAAACCAAGTCATTTAACTAGTGCTCTACTCCGTCCATGTCTTATGGCCCTCTCTAAGAGAAACGCGTATGGTTCCGAGCTCTTCTGCATATCTTCTGCGTAAAAGCATCCTACAAGTTCAGTACCACTGCTGTTCTTTAGGATGTAGATTCATGGATTGGTTTTCTGCACTTTGGAAATAACTTTTCAAATTCTGTTTTGTGTTTTGAAACATATACTAACTCGCTTACATTAAACTTCTGTATGTGTGGCTCCACAATTTTCATGCGGTTGAATACTGTATCTAGGAGTCCATTACCGTAAACATCAATTGGTCTCATTTATACTGTATGATGTGTGGTTAGGTTTATTGTGCAACTGTTTGAGGGAAGATATCTATCCATTTGTTTGACCACAAAGATTAAAGCCCATTCACATTTGAGCTTTCACTGTTCTGTTCAGACGTTTCACTATACTTGCCATCAGGTGGGTGAATGTCGAGTAGTGGTGTATTTCGTACCACTTCATCACAGTCTTGGAATATCTATTACAAAACTCTCCACCATAATCTGCCTGAGGTTGTCAGTGCATCGATTTGTCCCCATCTGCAGCAATCGCTCAAACATTTGTGCAACATCTCCACCTGTTTTTGTTTTGCAGGTAATCCCCAGGTAAACATGTAGTATGTATCTTTGACTATTAAAATACATTTGAAACCATTACTCACACAGGAACATTCCCTCATATCTACAAGATCCACTTGCCACAAGCTATCCAAACTGTTAATTATAACATGCCGATGAGGGTATGTTTTGTGTGCTGGTTGGAGTTCTCAAACTACTGTCTCCATGCTTATTCGACGATACCTCTCCAAACTCTGAAATTATTGAAACAACCTCATTTAAATGAGCTGTATTTCTGGTGGCAGCTGATACTATAAGCAGTTATAGTCAGTCTATTAACTCATTGGGATCGTTAAGTTGGGGACGTACTGAGGAAACTAGAGATATATTATTGGGCTCTTCTGAGAACGATCAACATGTTATATGCTAGGATTATTTTAATTAAAAATAAAGTAAACGATTTAATTGTATATATTGAGGTAATTGAAACGAAGATGGACAAGAATGTACATGAGGTGTACCCTGCACAGAATTCTGGTTCGTATATAACAAGATACTGGCGAAGCGTTAAGTCAATGAGGCACAGAAGATTGTTACAGACGAATTACGGCTGCTAAGGTTAGGAAATGTGGAGTGGGAGAAAAACTAAGAGAAACTTTCAAATCAGTTACTGAATCTCTTCGGCAATTCTAGGCAAAATTACACAGTGGCGATGGTGCCATTGCCAATTTGTTTACCCATCACATCGATGCTAGCATAGACAGACTGTATGGCATCAGCATGGTAAAACCACACATGCTGGGCATGTGCCCTGTAAGTTAACAGATGTCACAATACAGATCGGTGATACGGAATTTCAAACAACACCAGGTCCACTTAAACTTATTTTCGTAAGATTCTCAAGAACCATAACATCTAGAAATGTACAGTGAAATTACATTTGATGGAATTACGTAATAACATTAATGGGAGACGAAAAAGCCAAAGCAGTGCCAAATAAAAATCCATTATAAAACCTAGAACCGCTCGGCCACTTCGGCCGGCACAACAGCGCTGATGGTGTTGATATTCAGCATAAAAGAATGAACAGTCACTCTCATTTCCACCTACATGGAACGGGAAGTTGGACATTAAGATCGAAAGCAATCATTCTACCAGCGCTCCGCACACAGCGATCGGGAAAAAACCCTTATCACTGGTACAATAGGAAGCACGGTGAGGCACATACTTTGCTTTGCGGAATACAGATGTAAGAGCGCGTACTGAGAAGTAACGTCTCCGAATTTTTTGTTCTGTTCTCAATATCAGTTGAGGTATGACATGTCATACATGTTACTCGGTCAACTTTCCCGCTTCGCTGACTCAAGTTGCAACCTTATGCTACTAGAGAGATCCGAATTTTAGCGTGTAACTCGTCAGTGCGTAATGTAAGTGTGTGTTGGGTGAGAAACACCGTGCCGTAATTGAGTTTATAACTGCAGAGAGCTCCATGGACACTTGAAGTAGCGTCTCCTTCAACATAAGCGGTTCTAGGCGCTACAGTCTGGAACCGCGCGACTGCTACAGTCGCAAGTTCGAATCCTGCCTCGGGCATGGATGTGTGTGATGTCCTTAGGTTGGTTAGTTTTAAGTAGTTCTAAGTTTTAGGGGCCTTATGACCTCAGAAGTTAAGTCCCATAGTGCTCAGAGCCATTTTGAACCTTCTACATAACAATGCCAGACCACCTGCGAGAGCTGCGAAAGCTGCAACAATCCGAGGCGTTGAGTTCACCGTCATCCTCGTACAGTCACGACGTCCGTTCCCGGTAGCTGAGTGGTCAGCCCGAGACAATGTCAATCCTAAGGGCCCGGGTTCGATTCCCGGGGCAAGTCGCCGTAGAGGCGTCAAATCGGAAGAGTTTTGTCCCGCGAACGGTCTACCCGTTGGGAGGTCGTAGTCACACATACAGTCCCGACCTGGGCTCATCCGATTTTCATGTGGTTCCAAAACTATCGAGGACTTCACTTTGACAGTGATGAAGCGGTGCAGGCGGAGGTGAGGTTGTGTCTCCGTCAACAATATCCAACATTCCATCGTGATAGCATCAACAATCTGGTCTCTCGATGGGAGAAGGTGACTATGTTGAGACATAAATATGTAGGCATGATGAATAAAAATATAGAATCTTCATAAAGATTGTTTTATTCGGAAATCCTGAAGAATTTTCAGATAAAATGTCTAGATCTTAGATGTAGAGATGGAGTTCTTTTGTAGACTACTCCAGTGTCCTGACCATTGAACATTGGCCGGAATGTTTTCCGAACGGTTTACCTTATTTAGGTGACTCCATGACTTCGAATGTGTTTTGGTGTTTTGCAGCAGGTAGGTGCCAGTGATACGAGCGAGACGTCGCGCCTGGAATATCCCGGCAGCACGGAGGCCGGCCGCGCGCCCACCGCAGTTCCGTCGCCGCGCGGACAAGAAATCTGAGTGCCGGCCGGCGGCGTCCCGGCGGTATTCGCAGGCCCGGGCGCGGCGCTGGCTCGCGCGGAATGCGGTCGCCCGCTCTCCGCGTAATGAAACGGTCGGGCGCCGGACTGTCCGCGTCACCTCAGATGTAATTAAGGCGGCCCGCGAAAATGTTGGCTTTATTTCCAGGACGCGGGCACTAAAAGAGGAGTGACGCGCGCCGCGGCGGTATCCCCGCGCGGCGGCTGCGGGGGTGGGGGCGGGGGGTGGCTTCTGCCACGTCGCCGGCGCCTGCACCCCCTAAATTGTCTTCACGGGCCGCCGACGCTGGGGGCCGCGCAGGGAAAATCACCAGCTTTAGTTTCCTCGGTTCTGCTCTTCTCTCTCGGAAACACCTACCCCTCAAGAACTGTGTTTATTCCAATTCCTGCAAATACCTCGTCGTCTGGCCTCCTAAATTCTTCGCGATAAACGCGTTATTATCTTCGGATACGCCTTATTCCAGATTATTATACCAGTTACAAAATTCAGAACAGCTGCGCGATGCAACCGTAAGAAATTACACTACTGGCCATTAAAATTGCTACACCACGAAGATGATGTGCTACAGACGCGAAATGTAACCAACAGGAAGAAGATGCTGTGATATGCAAATAATTAGCTTTTTAGAGCATTCACACAAGGTTGGCGCCGGTGGCGACACCTACAAAATGCTGACATGAGGAAAGTTTCCAACCTATTTCTCATACACAAACAGCAGTTGACCGGCTTGGCCTGGTGAAACGTTGTTGTGATGCCTCGTGTAAGGAGGAGAAATGCGTACCATTAAAACATTTCCGACTTTGATAAAGGTCGAATTGTAGCCTATCGTGATTGCGGTTTATCGTATCTCGACGTTGCTGTTCGCGTTGGTCGAGATCCAATGACTGTTAGCAGAATATGGAATCGGTGGGTTCAGGACGGTAATACGGAACGCCGTGCTTGATCCCAACGGCCTCGTATCACTAGCAGTCGAGATGACAGGCATCTTATCCACATGGCTGTAACGGATCGTGCAGCCACGTCACGATCCCTGAGTCAACTGATGGGGACGTCTGCAAAACAATAACCATCTGCACGAACAGTTCGACGACATTTAGAGCAGCATGGACTATCAGCTCGGAGACCATGGCTGCGGTTACCCTTGACGTTGCATCACAGACAGGAGCGCCTGCGGTGGGGTACTCAACGACGAACCTGGGAGCACGAATGGCAAAACGTCATTTTTTCGGATGAATCCAGGTTCTGTTTACAGCATCAAGATGGTCGCATCCGTGTTTGGCGACATCGCGGTGAACTCATATTGGAAGCGTCTATTCGTCATCGCCATACTGGCGTATCACACGCCGTGATGGTGCCATTGGTTACTCGTCTCGGTCACCTCTTGTTCGCATTGACGGCACTTTGAACAGTGGACGTTACATTTCGGATGTGTTACGACCCGTGGCTCTGCCATTCATTCGATCCCTGCGAAACCCTACATTTCAACAGGATAATGCACGACCGTATGTTGCAGGTCCTGTACGGGCCTTTCTGGATACAGAAAATGTTCGACTGCTGCCCTGGCCAGCACATTATCCAGATCCCTCACCAATTGAAAACATCTGGTCAATGGTGGCTGAGCAACTGGCTCGTCACGATACGCCAGTCACTACTCTTGATGAACTGTGGTGTCGTGTTGAAGCTGCGTGCGCAGCTGTACCTGTACACGCCATCCAAGCTCTGTTAGACTCAATGCCCAGTCGTATCAAGGCCGTTATTACGGCCCGAGGTGGTTGTTCTGGGTACTGATTTCTCAGGATCTATGCACCCAAATTGCGTGAAAATGTAATCACATGTCAGTTCTAGTATAAGATATTTGTCCAATGAATACCCGTTTATCATCTGCATTTCTTCTTGGTGCATCAATTTTAATGGCCAGTAGTGTATACCGGTTACAAAATTCATAACAGCTGCTCGATGCGGACGTAAGAAATTATCTGAATTACAAACGAGTCAGAATGATGTCCGGCGTATAACATTTAATTTTGACAGCACAAAAATAATTGAAGGTACTTTTGTACACAGTTTTTCAGGTTCCTGCGAACAACGTGCACTGCGCTTCTTACTACGCAATGAAATTGCCCACAACAATTCACAGTTCATAAAAACGTGTAACGAGATAGGTCGGCGCGAGCGAGCAAACCTGACTGTGACAGAACGATACCAAAATGCCTACAGACCGTCACAAAGTCGTTATAAGCACAGCAATAAATAGTGTTTAGAGCAATTGGAGGTGCAAAACAGTGGCAGGCAGCCAGTTTCCAGTAACGTATCTCACGCATGACGTATACACTTTTCACTCGGCAAACGATGTCACTGTGGAGGTCTCGGGCATTGTTTATAAGCGCTTCTTCGCCTCAGGTTGTATGAAAATTGCATCCAACCAGAAATCTGTGATATTTGCATCCAGTAATAGCTGTAAGCTACGTGCTAGCTATGTCACAGCTTACCTGCACCATCGCTCAACAGCTCTTATGGGTTCACTTGGGTGCTGCGCTACCCTGTTCGCACCGCGTCGACGTCATCGTGCGTGTGGCTGACGTAAACAAAATAGCCTGCTGCCAGAAGAAGACCAAGAATGTCACCAATTCTGTAGATAAGCTTGTAAAATATTCCCCCTTACATAGGCATAAGGCACTGGGTCTACTTCTTTAACGTTTATATCATCCTTTTGCTTCATTTATGAAATATCGTTATGCATTGCAGACTTTGAGTTTGTCTCCCTTTTTTCTTTTTTTTTTTTTTTTTTGGTACGTAAGATCATACATAATTTACGTAAGTTGTGATGAATACTCTGCTATTTTAAACTGTATCTTACTCAATACAGAATTTTATAATACTCATGAATCTTCCACTTCGCAACAACGACAGTGATATGTAGAACTGTCCAGGAGTACTGGACCCACATAATTTTCGCACCAATGCAAAGATGAGTGATGTGGATATTAGTAGAAAACTGTTAGCACGATGGAATACTCGAAACTTCAAGCGAAACGTCAGATACCATGAAAGGCAAAGGTCTTTGCAGAATCTTATGCAAAGCAAGCAGGCTTACATAACACGACTGTACCAAAATTCTTTTTGGACAGAGTTCTTTATAGCTCATAATATCTTAATGTTAAAATGGTTAATTAATTGGCACAAACCAAAACCATTTGGGTAGTTCTATAACATATATTTCTCTCCGAATGGACAAAATTTCTAACAAACAATTCACTTTAAGAAACCCCTTGTATTGGACTAACTTCACTTTAAAATATCAGCTTAGAGATCATAATTGTCCATTATAAACTACTCAGTTATTTGACATTGATGCAATGTTCTGCTTTAAGCCGTTTTGTGATGACAGAAACAAAAGTGACGTTTTGTGATGACATGTTCGAGTGCCTACTAGCCACAAATTTTTATGTTAATAACAGTGTAGCTCACTGTACCGCCGTTGCTATCGTCTCTTATACGGACCCTCAGATTGTAAAGGTTTTTGTTTGTTTTGGTTAATGGAGCTCAGTGTCATTTAGACCGTTAGTAAGAGAGCACTTCGAATTCCTGCTGCTAATAAGTTAAGTACAGTATTCGTTTCTTGTATATTTTTACGAGCTTCAGACGGGAGCGACTGCAGTAATGGATAGGAACTGTGATTGCTGTGTACAGATGCGAGCTGAGTTGGCGACCCTTTGCTTACAGCTCCAGGCTGAATTGGTTTCCGTCACACAGCTTGAGGCTGCTGCCTAGGGCAGTCACTGTGGGGGGTCGGACGCGGGGATGCGAGGGACGTCTCGAGCACGTCCCACGTGTCCCCTGTTCAGTCCACTTCTGTGGCCGCCCCAGGTACTGCCTACACTGAGGTTGAGTCCTCACCCGTGGTCGAGTAGGAGATCATTCCAAAGTCTGGTAGGCAGCGAAAAACTTTTCGAGGGACCGAACGTACGGCCTCCCCGTTCGTTTGACGAACAGGTTTCGGGCGTTATCTGTGGCTGATGATGTCTCTGAGCCGGATGCAGTCGTCCACCCTGTTCCAGAGGGAGCTTCTTGGCCTGCAAGGTCTGCGCGTTCACAGAGGATGGTTTTATGTTAGTTGGGAGCTCCAACGTTAGGCGTGTAATAGGGCCCTTAGGAACATGGCTGCCGGGGGGGGGGGGGGAGGAGGGAGAGGGAGCCAGTGTGAACTCCGTGTGCATACTGGGGGGAGTCATTCCGGATGTGGAAAGGCTGCTTCCAGATGCCATGAAGAGTACAGGGTACAGCCAACTGCTGGTGGTGGCTCATATCGGTACCAATGACGTATGTCGCTTTGGATCGGAGGTGATTCTCTCTGGTTTTGGGCGGCTAGCGGAAACGGTAAAGACTGCCAGTCTTGCTTGCGAGATTAAGGCGGAGCTCACCATCTGCAGCATCGTCGATAGAACCGACTGTGGTCCTTTGGGGCAGAGCCGAGTTGGGGGGTCTGGATCAAAGCTCAGGCGGTTCTGTGACCGTATAGGCTGCATATTCCTTTACTTGCGCCATCGGGTGGTGGGTTTCCGGGTTCCGCTTAATAGATCAGGAGTCCACTACACACAGGAAGCGGCCACACGGGTAGCGGGGGCTGTGTGGAAGGGACTGGGCAGTTTATTTAGGTTAGAGTGCCACAGGGAACCACAGAAAGGGCGCCCGTCTATAAGCGGGCAGGTGAAACACAGTAAGTTAGTTATAGAAACGATCGGTATCGTAGCTGTAAATTGTCGTAACTGTGTGGGAAAGAACCAGAGCTGCAAGCCCTAATAGAAAGCACTGAAGCTCAAATAGTTGTAGGTACAGAGAGCTGGCTAAAGCCGGAAATAAGTTCAGCCGAAATTTTTATAACAATCTAATAGTGTTCAGAAAGGATAGATTAAACACAACTGGTGGTGGAGTATTTATTGCTGTCAAATGTAGTTTGCCTTGTAGTAAAATTGAAGTAGGTAGTTCCTGCGAAATAGCATGGGTAGAGGTTATACTTGAAAATCGCACTAAACTATTAATTGGGTCCTTTTACTGACCACCCGACTCAGAAGATATACACTCCTGGAAATGGAAAAAAAGAACACATTGACACCGGTGTGTCAGACCCACCATACTTGCTCCGGACACTGCGAGAGGGCTGTACAAGCAATGATCAAACGCACGGCACAGCGGACACGCCAGGAACCGCGGTGTTGGCCGTCGAATGGCGCTAGCTGCGCAGCATTTGTGCACCGCCGCCGTCAGTGTCAGCCAGTTTGCCGTGGCATACGGAGCTCCATCGCAGTCTTTAACACTGGTAGCATGCCGCGACAGCGTGGACGTGAACCGTATGTGCAGTTGACGGACTTTGAGCGAGGGCGTATAGTGGGCATGCGGGAGGCCGGATGGACGTACCACCGAATTGCTCAACACATGGGGCGTGAGGTCTCCACAGTACATCGATGTTGTCGCCAGTGGTCGGCGGAAGGTGCACGTGCCCGTCGACCTGGGACCGGACCGCAGCGACGCACGGATGCACGCCAAGACCGTAGGATCCTACGCAGTGCCGTAGGGGACCGCACCGCCACTTCCCAGCAAATTAGGGACACTGTTGCTCCTGGGGGTATCGGCGAGGACCATTCGCAACCGTCTCCATGAAGCTGGGCTACGGTCCGCACACCGTTAGGCCGTCTTCCGCTCACGCTCCAACATCGTGCAGCCGCCTCCAGTGGTGTCGCGACAGGCGTGAATGGAGGGACGAATGGAGACGTGTCGTCTTCAGCGATGAGAGTCGCTTCTGCCTTGGTGCCAATGATGGTCGTATGCGTGTTTGGCGCCGTGCAGGTGAGCGCCCACAATCAGGACTGCATACGACCGAGGCACACAGGGCCAACACCCGGCATCATGGTGTGGGGAGCGATCTCCTACACTGGCCGTACACCACTGGTGATCGTCGAGGGGACACTGAATAGTGCACGGTACATCCAAACCGTCATCGAACCCATCGTTCTACCATTCCTAGACCGGCAAGGGAACTTGCTGTTCCAACAGGACAATGCACGTCCGCATGTATCCCGTGCCACCCAACGTGCTCTAGAAGGTGTAAATCAACTACCCTGGCCAGCAAGATCTCCGGATCTGTCCCCCATTGAGCATGTATGGGACTGGATGAAGCGTCGTCTCACGCGGTCTGCACGTCCAGCACGAGCGCTGGTCCAACTGAGGTGCCAGGTGGAAATGGCATGGCAAGCCGTTCCACAGGACTACATCCAGCATCTCTACGATCGTCTCCATGGGAGAATAGCAGCCTGCATTGCTGCTAAATGTGGATATACACTGTACTAGTGCCGACATTGTGCATGCTCTGTTGCCTGTGTCTATGTGCCTGTGGTTCTGTCAGTGTGATCATGTGATGTATCTGACCCCAGGAATGTGTCAACAAAGTTCCCCTTCCTGGGACAATGCATTCACGGTGTTCTTATTTCAATTTCCAGGAGTGTAGTTGCTGAACAGTTCAAAGAAAACTTGAGTCTCATTTCAAATAGGTACCTCACTCATACAGTTATGGTCAGTGGTGATTCCCGGCGGCTGGCATAAAACGTCATCTAAAATTGTACTGAACGCTTTCTCAGAAAATTATTTTGAACAATTAGTTCATGAGCCCATTCGAAGCGTAAATAGTTGCGAAAGCATACGTGACCTCTTAGCAACAAATAATCCTGGACAAATAGTGAGTATCGTGACGAATACAGAGATTAGTTGCTAGGCTGAATACTTTAACTCCTACAACCATAAAGAAGAAGCGAAAATTATATCTATTTAAAAAAGCTGATAAAAACGCTCTTAACGCCTTTTTAAGAGACAGTCTGCACTCATTCCGATCTGTAAGCGCAGAAAAGCTGTGGAATGATTTCAAAGAGATAGTATCGACAGCAATTGAGAGACATGTACCACATAAATTAATAAGTGATGGTACTGATCCCCCGTAGTACACAAAACGGGTCAGATCACTGTGGCAGAAGCAGCGAAAAAAGCATGCCAAATTTAAAAGAACGCAAAATCCCTAAGATTGGCAAAGTTTTGCAGAAGTTCGAAATATAGCGCGTATTTCAATGAGAGATGCTTTCGGTAATTTCCACAACGAAACCCTGTCCCGAAATCTGGCAGAAAACAGAAAGAGATTCTGGTCGTACATAAAGCACGCCAGCGGTAAGACGTAATCAGTACCTTCACTGCGCGATAACAACGATGAAGTCACTGATGACAGTGCCACTAAAGCAGAGTTAGTATACACGAGTTTCCGAAACTCCTTCACCTAAGAACACGAAGTAAATATTCCTGAATTCTAATCAAGAACAACTGCCAAGATGAGAAATATAGAAGTAAATACCCTCGGTGTCGCAAAGCAGCTTAAATTACTTAATAAAAGCAAGGCTTCCCGTCCAGATTGTATACCAGTCAGGTTCCTCTCAGATTATGCTGATACAAAAGCTCCATATTTAGCAATTATATACAACCGCTGGCTCACAGAAAGATCCGTACCTAAAGACTGGAAAATTACTCAATTAACACCAATACCCAAATAGGGATGTAGGAGTAATCCTCTGAATTACAGGCCTATATCACTAACGTCCATTTGCAATGATGTCTTGGAACATATACTGTATTCGAACATTATGAAGTATCTCGAAGAAAACTATTTATTGACACGTAGTCAGCACGGATTCAGAAAATATCGTTTTTGATAAACACAACTAGCTCTTTATACTCATGAAGTAATGAATGCTATCGACAGGGGATGTCAAATTGATCCCATATTTTTAGATTTCCAGAAGGCTTTCGACGCCGTTCCTCACAAGCGTCTTCCAACCAAAGTGCGTGCCTATGGAACATCGCTTCAGTTGTGCGACTGGATTCGTGATTTAATGTCAGAAAGGTCACAGCTCGTAGTAATAGACGGAAAGTAATCGAGTAAAACAAAAATAATATCCGACGTTCCCCAAGTAAGTGTTATAGGCCCTCTACTGCTCTTGATCTCTATTAACGACATAGGAGACAATCTGAGTAGCCGTCTTAGATTGTTTGCAGTTGTTGCTGTCATTTACCGTCTTGTAAAGTCATCAGATGACCAAAACTAATTGCAAAATGATTTAGGTAAGATATGTGTATGGTGCAAAAAGTAGCAGTTGACCCTAAATAAAGAAAAGTCTGAAGTTCTTCACATGAATATTAAAAGAAATCCGTTAAATTTCGAATACGAGATAAGTCACACAAATCTGAATGCTGTAAATTCAATTAAATACTTAGGGATTACAAATACCCTAAATTGGAACGATCAGATAGATAATGTTGTGGGTACAGCCAACCAAAGACTGTTATTCATTGGCAGAACACTTAGAAGATGCCACAGGTCTAGTAAAGAGACTGATTACACCACGATTGTCCGGAGTATTGCTGTGCGGTGTGGGATCCGCATCAGATAGGACTGACGGATGACATCGAAAAAGTACAAAGAAGGGCAGCTCGTTTTGTGTTATCGCGAAGTAGGGAAGATAGTGCCACAGACATGATACGTAAATTGGAGTGGCAATAATTAAAACAATGGCGTTTTTCGTTGCGACGGGATCTTCTCATGAACTTTCAATCACCAGTTTTCTCCCTTGATTGCGAAAAGATTCTGTTGGTACCCACCTACATAAGGAGAATTGATCATCACGATAAAATAAGAGAAGTCAGTGCTCGCACAGAGAAATTTAAGTGCTCGTTTTTCCCGCGTGCCGTTCGAGAGTGGAACTGTAGAGAGGCAGCTTGAAGGTGGTTCAATGAACCCTCTGCCAGGCACTTTATTGTGAATAGCAGAGTAATCAGGCAGATGTAGATGTAATTGAAAAGTAGATTCATTATGATCACTTTTGTTTTATGTGCAGTGCCTTTTATTCTGTTATCACAAGTTGTAAATGCTTCGCAGTACGGCAGAAAAATGCTGAACAAGTGAAAAAAAATTACAAATTCAGGTTTCAGCCTCTGTTTGTCACTAATAGGTGACGTGCAGGCAAAATCTACACTTTCAGCAGCAAGTACACTGCGCTATTTGTTAGGCATTGGTTCAAATGGTTCAAATGGCTCTGAGCACTATGGGACTCAACTGCTGTGGTCATAAGTCCTCTAGAACTTAGAACTACTTAAACCTAACTAACCTAAGGACATCACACACATCCATGCCCGAGGCAGGATTCGAACCTGCGACCGTAGCGGTTGTGCGGTTCCAGACTGTAGCGCCTTTAACCGCTCGGCCACTCCGGCCGGCTGTTAGGCTTTCCTGCAGTCAAATTTATAAAGTTAAATTTTGAAACTTCGATACCTCATTTCACGTAATTCATTGGCAAACCCAAGGAATCCACTGATTACCAGTCAAACAGGTACCAAGGCACATTTGGGAAACGGACTTAATTTCGGATAAAATATCGGACATACGACTGTTGAGTTGCTTCGCTTTAGTACTAGGGCGTGCTGAAAAGGAATGCCTCGGAATTTTTATATGAAAAATCTTACAGCTTTTTAAATAAAATGAACGTTATTAACAGTCTACACCTTTATTCTTTGTATTGATATACTTATTTCTCAACGTAGTCACTCTGACGACGAACACGTTTCTCCCAGCGAGAGATCAGTTTGTTCAAATGGTTCAAATGGCTCTGAGCACTATGGGACTTAACTTCTGAGGTCATCAGTCCCCTAGAACTTAGAACTGCTTAAACCTAACTAACCTAAGGACATCACACACATCCATGCCCGAGGCAGGATTCGAACCTGCGACCGTAGCTGTCGCGCGGTTCCAGACTGTAGCGCCTAGAACCGCTCGACCACACCGGCCGGCTTCAATTTGTTGATACTGTCATTGTAGAAAGTATGATCTTGTTGACGGATCCACAACGTCACCTCTGCTTGCACCGCTTCATCGCTATCAAAGTGAAGTCCTCGAAGCTGTTCTTTAAGTTTTGGAAATAGACGAAAATCGATGGTGCCAAGTCGGGACTGTGTGGAGGACGACAGATAACAAGTGAACCCAAGGCGTCAGATTGCTGCAGGCGTCGTTGCGCTCGTGTGTGGTCTGTCTGCGTCTTGCTGAAGGGGAGGCTGCTCCGGGTGTGGACGGACTCTTTGAATTCGAAACTTGATTGGGGCATTCTGTTCCTCACACACCGAGATAGTTACATCACACACAGACATTTTATGCGCTAGAAGTCGACCTCTCAAGCGGCAGAGCGCTGCGAATACGTAGACATGAAGAATAAATATATACACTCATGCTCATAAATTAAGGGTAATGCATATACATGGTGAAACAACGCTCTGGTGGGCGGTTTGCGGGTTTAAATCACCTCGGGGTATGACCAGGCGGTGCATTTGACCTGCGGTCGTCGCACGGTGGTGTTGGCAGCAGTCCACATACGCGGAGGTGCAGCGAGTAACTGTGCAGACGTTTTCAGATGTGCTAATGGTGACTGTGTGTTTAAAATGGCTCAAAGAACATATATTGATGACGTTATAACGAGTAGAATACTAGGGCGTCTGGAGGCTGGTCAAACACGGCAGGTCGTAGCACGGGCCCTCCGAGTGCCACAAAGTGTGATCTCAAGATTATGGTAACTATTCCAGCAGACAGGAAACGTGTCCAGGCGCTACAGTACGGGACGTCCACAATGTACACCACTACAAGAAGACAGATATCTCACCATCAGTACCCGCAGACGGCCACGGAATACTGCAGGTAGCCTTGCTCGAGACCTTACCGCAGCCACTGGAACATTTGTCTCAGACACACGGTCTACAGACGACTGAACAGGCATGGTTTATTCGCCCAGAGACCTGGAAGGTGCATTCCACTGACCCCTGGTCACAGAAGAGTCCGTAAAGCTTGGTGTCAAGAAAACAGTACATGGTCATTGGAACAGTGGTCCCAGGTTATGCTCACGGACGCGTCCAGGTATAGTCTGAACAGTGATTCTCGCCAGGTTTTCATCTGGAGTGAGCCAGGAACGTGATACCAACTCCTTAATGTCCTTGAAAGGGACCTGTATGGAGGTCGTGGTTTGATGGTGTGAAGTGGGGTTATGATTGGTGCACGTACACCCTTGCATGTGTTTTACAGAGGAACTTTAACAGGTCAGGTGTATCGGGACGTCATTTTGCACTAGTATGTCCGCTTTTTCAGTGGTGCAGTGAGTCCCACCTTCCTCCTGATGGATGATAACGCACGGCCCCACCGAGCTGCCATCGTGGAGAAGCACTTTGAAATAGAAGATATCAGGCGAATGGAGTGGCCTGCCTGTTCTCCAGACCTAAACCCCATAGAGCACGTCTGGGATGCTCTCGGTAGACGTATCGCTGTACGTCTTCAAACCCCTAGGACACTTCAGGAGATCCGACGCGCACTGGTGCAAGAATGGGAGACTATACCCCAGCCGCTGCTCGACCACCTGATCCAGAATGTCCCAACCCGTTGTGCGGACTGTGTACGTGTGCATGGTGATCATATCCCATATTGATGTCGGGATACATGCGCAGGAAACAGTGGCGTTTTGTAGCACATGTGTTTCGGGACGGTTTTCTCAACTTATCACCAATACCATGGATATACAGATCTGTGTCGTATGTGTTCCCTATGTGCCTATGCTGTTAGCGCCAGTTTTGTGTAGTGCCACGTTGTGTGACACCACATTCTGCAATTATCCTTAATTTATAAGCATGATTGTAGAATGTTAATGACGTTTGTTTTATTTAAAAAGTCTTAAGAGTTTTCACATACAAAATTCAGAAGCATTACTTTTCAGCACCCCCTCGTGTCTGAGTTAAACAGTATGCTTCTAAAAGGTTATGATAAATAAATTTTAAAGATTAATATGCCTTTAGTGTTTTGCGAGGCGAAGTTTATCTTCTAGACTGTGGTAAGTAATGAATGGGGACATTACGTGCTGCACGAGATTTTATAGTTAGGTGCAAGCCGTTGTGTGGTCACCGGAAAAAATGGCTAATTAGCGTTTCGTCCCGGCGATATTACTGTAAATTGTTTGCACACGGTGATTTCAAAGCTTGATATGATGCAAACGTATTGCACCACAAAGACGTATTCATATAACTTCACAGTTCTTTCTAGCACGGATGGGTAACATGAGATCTGCATTGGTCACCAAAGGCAAAGATTTTGGTCCGGAACAGAGTGTTAATGGGGCACGAAGCTATATAACAGAATAAACTTCTATTATTCATAGTTTTAACATCACTCGTGACATATCATCGTTGACGTCGTATTTAAAAATAGCCAATTGAAAACTGGTAAATAATTGGCTTTGTGGGTATAAAAACTGTTCTAATTTATTTAAAATTAACGTATTTGATTCAAACATCGATTCAAACGCCTAGTTCAACTAAAACTGCTGTAACTTTATCTACTTTGGTGATGTTTGGTGCTTGCGAGTTTTGTTTGTCGTTTGAACAGAAAGGATGACACAAACAGATAGATATCACTTTTAGCGACAGGTTAAATAATTAATTTAGATTACACGATGTGTGACCGGCAGTACCATTGACGTATTATGATTCGATATTACATTCTATAGCGTATTATAGCTAGTTTTTGCATGCACAGATTGTACAGAATTTGTCAGTGTTCCTCTAATGACTTATTCACTTTATTTTCCCTTCCAAATGGCTATTACCAATTCGTTTATTCGTGTGTACTGTAATGAACAAAAAAAGAAAAAGAAAGTATAAATGCAACATTAGCTGTTAGTGACACAGTTTACTTCGATTCTCCTAGTACCAGTCACAACATACTCCTCGACGTACTCCTACTCCTGAAGGTTTATGTTTGGGTATGTACAGTAACATGTGGTAAGTGTAGTTAAAAGTGAACGAAAAACATACGATATTTGCAGTACAGGAAAAGTAATAAAAATAGACAATTTGGCAGCAATAAATGGTAACAAGGATAAAAAGTAATGATGTTTACAGTGCCACTCTTGACGTTAGACTCTCTTTTTATCCCCGCTGGCGTTTGTTGTAATGAATATTGTCTATGTAGGGAACAAATACAGAATAGTGTATCGAGAGCCTTTAAGATAAGAGAGGCAACGAACCATGAAGGAAGATCCGAGATTCAGATCCTATCGGCATCGAGGCCTCTGTGGATGAAGGATAAGCTGATACTGGATAACGTCGGCTGCAACCTGTTCGAAGGAAAGGTACGGCATTCACCGAAAATCATTTATCGAAGCCACGGTAGATCACACGACGATGACCACTCCGAGATAGTATCCCCACTCCTCTTAAACCCGGGTCCAAAGTCTTAACCACTGAACCATCTCGGTCGATTAGACGAATAAGTTGCGTTACTCACAGCTGCGACGATTACAGACAAAAGGTTATGCACCACAAAGAAAAAGTAGCAACCGAAAAACACTTGCTATACAGGTGTAAATTATTTGTAAATGTTCGAAACCTATGTAAAATAAAGATATTCGCACATTCACAAAGAGAACATTGGTATAATGATGGGCAATGTAAGCATCTACATCTACATAGATACTCCGCAATCCACCATACGGTGCGTGGCGGAGGTTACCTCGTACCACAACTAGCATCTCTCACTGTCCCACTCCCAAACAGAACGAGGGAAAAATGACTGCCTATATGCCTCTGTACGAGCCCTAATCTCTCTTATCTTATCTTTGTGGTCTTTCCGCGAAATGTAAGTTGGCGGCAGTAAAATTGTACTGCAGTCAGCCTCAAATGCCGGTTCTCTAAATTTCCTCAGTAGAGATTCACGAAAAGAACGCCTCCTTCCCTCTAGAGACTCCCACCCGAGTTCCTGAAGCATTGCCGTAACACTCGCGTGATTATCAAACCTAACAGTAACAAATCTAGCAGCCTGCCTCCGAATTGCTGCTATGTCCACCCTCAATCCGACCTGATAGGGATCCCAAACGCTCGAGCGGTATTCAAGAATACGTCGTATTAGTGTTTTATAAGCGGTCTCCTTTACAGATGAACCACATCTTCCCAAAATTCTACCAATGAACCGAAGACGACTATCCGCTTTTCCCACAACTGCCATTACATGCTTGTCCCACTTCATATCGCTCTGCAATGTTACGCCCAAATATTTAATCGACGTGACTGTGTCAAGCGCTACACTACTAATGGAGTATTCAAACATTACAGGATTCTTTTTCCTATTCATCTGCATTAATTTACATTTATCTATATTTAGAGTTAGCTGCCATTCTTTACACCAATCACAAATCCTGTCCAAGTCATCTTGTATCCTCCTACAGTCACTCAACGACGACACCCTCCCGTACACCACAGTATCATCAGCAAACAGCCGCACATTGCTATCCACCCTATACAAAAGATCATTTATGTAGATAGAAAACAACAGCGGACCTACCACACTTCCCTGGGGTACTCCAGATGATACCCTTACCTCCGATGAACACTCTCCATTGAGGACAACGATATCGACATCTTTGGGAATAGAAACTGAACAAGACTGATGAGAGAATCTGAATAAGACAAGCTCTTAAGAGTAATTTCTGACATATCTGATTTCTCATTAAGAGGTCTTTTGGAAGTTGCATCTCCACGACCTCTATTCGTCTAAATATTCAAGATATCGTGTGAGTTCTAATGTTTCAGTCACTTGAAATGCGGCTTCTGACTAAACAATCTTAATGATACTGTAATCAACGGTATATTAAATGCCATTTCTGCTTCCTTCGTTGTGAAGAAAGCCCTGGAAGCGCATAGTTTGCTGTGCGGGACGGAAATGTGGTCTTTGTACAAGAGGGACCCTCTATCCGGGAAATGCATACACTACACTCGCCGCTATGTGACGTAAACGTTCGAGAACAAGGCCATCAATGAACCTTCTGATAGTGTTTGATACACTAATCAGCCATGAAATCCGTCAGGGCAATGTGAATTCACGGGCTGCGCTTAACACTGCCTTCATATTACATTACCTGATCAAAAGTATCCAGACACCTCTGTGTTGTGCGGAACTGACCACTGGATGTCACGAAATGCGGACCCGACAGTATTAAAGTCGGTGGGGAATATTGTGTTGTCAGTAGGGAACATATATATTGTTCATATGGCTCTGAGCACTATGGGACTTAACTTCTGAGGTCATCAGTCCCCTAGAACTTAGAGCTACTTAAACCTAACTAACCTAAGGACATCACATACATCCATGCCCGAGGCAGGATTCGAACCTGCGATCGTAGCGGTCGCGCAGTTCCAGACTGTAGCGCCTAGAACCGCTCGGCCACTCCGGCCGGCAGAGAACAAGTAGGCCTAACGGTGGAGCAGGTCGTTCAAGAGAGCTCAGTCACTTCGAACGTGGAGTAAGCTTTGGGTGTCACCTGGATAATAAATCCACCAGAGACATTTTCACCCCTCGAAAGCTGCCCAAGTCAACTGTTGTTGATGTGACTGTAAAAATAAATAAATAAATAAAAACGGGAAGCAATAACAGCAGCTAAATCAAGGTCAGGTAGACCTCATGTACAGAGCGAAAGGGACTGACGAGCAAAGAATGAGGTAAAAAATTCGCATGACATCAGCGAAAGAAATCACTCGTGAGTTGCATTGTGTAACATCAATTCAACTAGCACAATGACTGTGCTTAGGGAATTGAAAGATTCAGATAGAATGGTCGAGCAGCCCCTCATAATTCACAAATTGCTAGAGCCTATGCAGAGCAACGCTAGAAGTAATCTAAAGAACGACGTCACGGGACAGTGGGTGACTACAAAAGAGTGACCGGGAGTGATGAATCACGCGATACCTGTGGCAACCCGATGAAAGGACAGTATATAAGCAACGACGTGACTTGCTTATGGCTAAGTTGATGGGAACGACAGACCGCATGCGGATGTTTGCATCCAATAAGAGAAAACTACGAGTGACTAGAAGGTGTGAGTTGAGTTTTTCCGAAATTTTGGCATTTACTTACAACGTAAGGTTTTTTTTTTGTAATTGTTACATTTTTCGGTGTATACAGCAGTAACGTCCAACATTGATAAACCAATTGTAGGTATGGTAGGCCTTTTGAATACTGTATCATTTTATCTGATTTTCTGTTTTGTATAAGGTTCCAAAATGGGTGCCGGCCATCTACGCACCGTTCGAACTCTTGCCTTTAACAGGTATGTTTTGGAATGCTTTGAACAAGAACGGTCCACCTGCTCTCTCCAAGTTGCTGGAGTGTTGGGTGCATCTCACACTTACGTTTCGAGAGTTGTCTATGAATAATCTGCAGCAAGTGTAGTCAGTAGTACTACAGGACTAGCCAAGGCCAGTATGAAGGGCGTCTACGTTGATGTGAGTGCTATCCAAGACGTGTACTACTGCCACCGGCCTGACGGCTTGCGCAGTACGCCTCTGCAGGTTTTGTTTTGATTGGTTGTGTGAGCTACGACTGAAGCCGTCCAATAAGAAAGCTAGGTCGCAGTATTCATTTACACGTGACCTCGTGGCCAGCAATCAAGGGTACTTGTTTTCCTGTTGCTGTGACTGGACGGGCTGAGTTTCCACGTAGAATAGACGCTTTGTCTTGTGATATTGAAATGGGCATATTAAACAGATTTCGTTCCGGATTATGTTGGACGGTTACTGGGTTTACACACGTGACTTTCAAGATTGTGGAGAAATAGGTTTCTGCCCGCAATACGTTTTGCAGTCGTATTTGGGGCGGGAATTTTAGGTCTTCTTTAGAACACGTAGTGATCAATGTCCATTTTTCATTGTCTCATCGAATATTTCAAGTGCACTATCTCAATACTCTTCCACCAATGATATGAACTTCCTGGAATTAATAATAATACACTGTGATCTTCACTTGGGTTCATTGGGAAAGTAAAGGCACACCCAAAAAGTGAGTTATCCTGTACTTGATTACGGATCATTGAATTACGTTTGAGTATAGTTGGGATTTTTTGAATTAATTATCCTCGTTCACGGTGTTTTTTAATGTATGTTTCCACGTGCTCAACACCTCCATATGTTTTCACTCAAGAACAACGTTCTCGAAACGTCCCCATCAATTTTGTGTACAAAGCTAGTGTGAAGTAGCCTTCCTTAAGCAGTGATCACAAACGTATTGAGCAAGAATTTCATATACAGGTAAGTCTGTATCGCTGTGAAACTTGGAGACACATGCCAGCAGAGATAGACATCGACATTTCGGCTGCCACACAAGCTCAGGGTTTTCCAGACTATTATGTAGTGTAGGGTGAGATGACAAAAACATTTGCGGTGCACAAATTGTATCCGTAATGTATGATGTATTAACATATACGGTTAGTAGATGCAATAGTGGTACAGTGTGTATTCTAATTTCAGTTTTTCTTGGTTAAGCCGCCTTTTTACCGTTGCGCTTTGCGAAAGCTCTTGCCACTCCGAAACTTTAATCATCTCAGTAAGATTGCGGTTACTTGCACGTGGCTCAAATTTCATGTCAAGGGGTAGTATTTCAGGACAATAAACTATAGCCACAATCTCTTTTGAACTCCCAGGTTAAAGTTAATTGCGGGAGCAATTTTCAGGTGCAGTTTGCACAATGGTATTCACAGCAGTGAATACTCCAGACACTATTACTGACTTCGGTGCTTTTTGGTAATCAATGCACGTTCACTCGAAATGCCATCCTGGAGTTACACAATACTAATTTTTAGGCAGACAGAAACCCACATGTCCAAGTGAAACATAGAGTCAGTATCGGCGTATGGGATGCGATAATTTATGATCGAATCATTGAACCTTATCTAACATCAACCAGACAGTTTGGACCGATTTACCTCACTGCTCCTAGAGGTGTTCCTCCTCACCTATTGGATACGATGCCGCTACAGACTGAGCAGTTATTATGGCTGAGAAACGACGGGGCTGCAGTTGACTTCGATAAAAATGTTCTACATGACTTGAATGCCACAAGCTCCAAACAATTAACTGGTAGAGACTGGATCATTTCCATTGCTACAACGGTCACCAGATCTTTCACTTATTGACTGTTTTCTATGATGTACGCTAATTCTGTCACAAGAGTGGGGGACCTTAGTTCGCGAAACTACGCTACAACTCTATTATTGAGTGTAGAGTCTCACTTATTTCAGCATGTGGATCAGTCTCTGCACTGCCGATGTATAGTCTGCGATGAAGCCGAAGTTCAAAACTCTAAACCCACTTTGTAATGCACTGCACGTTGTGACGGTTTGATTGGGTTTCTTGACAAAATATGCCGTTCTCTAACATTGACACTCCCCTTCTCTCTGGTTCAAATGGCTCTGAGCGCTATGGGACCTAACTTCTGAGGTCACCAGTCCCCTAGAACTTAGAACTACTTAAACCTAACCAACCTAAGGACATTACACACATTCATGCCCGAGGCAGGATTCGAACCTGCGACCGCAGCGGTCGCGCGGTTCCTGACTGTAGCGCCTAGAACCGCTCAGCTCAGCCACGTCCAAACAATGGATTCTCTGACATGTATCCCGTCATGAAGAATGACCAATTTACAGTCGTGCTCCCCATATGCGCAGCTCGTGCGTATAGTAGTGAGTGATAGGTTGCGTAACCAGTTAGTTTACCAGATGGAACCTCAACATGGTTTGACATCACCGTCCTCAAACTCTGACGGCGCACAGCGCCCAAACTATGCAGATCCGAAAAAAATGTTCCCTCTTGTAAAAAGACCCTTTTTCCGCCCTGCACAACACACTACGGGTTTTTTTTGTTTTGTGCTCACATTGTGTATCGTAGTAGATCAACGAAGATAATTCAGTTAACTCAAGATAAGAGACTGTAACTTGTACACCACCTTAAAATCTTTAGCTGGGCTGTAAAAGAGAGAAACCTATCTACAGTGACAAATTAGCTTCACTCTACAGTTTTTTGGTTCAACAGACAGATTGACTATGGCCTTAATGTGAATTCCAAAATTTTCACAATGCTAATTCCACATATAAGTTGTTCTAGAACTACACAAAAGTCATACAGCAGGCTAAGCAGGAAGTTCGTACTTCATCTTAGTCCTAAATGTGAGTATAAAAAATGAAACCCAAACGAGCACTATTATAGGTCGGGATAAGATAACGCATCATGTTGTCAACTAGAAAAATATAACTGATGATACTGACTGGCTAATATTCCATTTTATTTGAATTTGATCTAGGTCTCCTCAAGATTATGCACACAACGATCTTTAAAGGAAGGCTCCCATATTTACTCATTGGAACTTGGTGGAAAATTTCTCTAAATCGTTTACAGAATATATTTCCATACTCAGTTACTGAATAATAATACCTAAATCTAATCCTAATGCTCCAAAATGTGAAATGCAAACACGCAACACGACGGAAGACAAATCAACAAACCACGCACCATTCTTGAAGGGAAGAGGGCATTTTGACGATATCTTTTTTGCACCTTAAACCTTAAACTGCATGTTTTGGTAACAAACAAGGAGAATTTCATAATGCATGGAATATGAATGAAAACATGATGAAATACAAAGTTGGAACAAGGTTCTACACACACACACACACACACACACACACACACACACACACACACACACAGTTTAAACTTCAGTATGTCTTTACACCAGATATCTCTGACTGTGAACGAAAATTCGAGTTCCAAACCAAAATAAAACACATATGACACTACCTTCCTAAATTAATCATTATGTAGTATTAAATATATACACATGGCTTGTATACTGGCGGTACTGATAAAATTTGTAGTTGAAGGTACCTTGGTGATGACAAAAAGTTCGATTAATCTACCACAGTTTTGAAGGTACAAAGGATACTAAAATTAATTAGTTTCACATCTAAATTACCTTTACCACTTAACGTACGTGTGACTCACTAATTGGAACTAGTGAAATAAACTGTAGGCTAGTTGATGAGCTTAGTTCGATCTTGAAATCACGGTGGAGTGTACCGGTCATGAAAACTAAACAGCCGATCACTCATCAGTTTTTTTATCAATTGTTAAAACAAACACGTCTGTGACATGATGGATCGATCTTGGATTGTGACTTCATGCACTCAAGGTCGATGACCCACCTGTGAAATCATGATGATGTCATAGTTAAAGTGTATGTGGCCTGTGACAACATGGATAAGGCACTGCCTTGTAGAAATTACATTAAGAATCTGACTAACCACTTTTGCTTGTTAGAGCAAGTATATATGGGGTAATTTGTTACAAATTTGTTTAATGCTTGGGATAATATTTGAGATAAAGCAGCTGACACGGATAGTCAGGTTGTGATACAAACTCACTGTCCTGCTTCTGGTATTACACGTGGCAGAATTAGTTGCAATTTTACAGTAACATGGGTGTTATGGCAATTTGTTACAATTTTGATATAGCATGGAAATTGTTTTACAGCTTCATTGTATAACATGGAGCACTTTGTAACAATTTTTTGCTGTATCTACTGCGATTTGTTATAATTCCATTGTAACACTGCAACAATTTGTTATAATTTTGCTGTAACATGGGTGCATTTTTAACGTTTTCCTGTAACATGGGATAATTTGTTACAGTTTTTCTGTCACATTAGTAAATTTATTACAATTTGTTGCAATTTTGCCATAACATGGGGAAGTTCGACATAATATTGCTGTAACATGGACATTTTGTTACAATGTTGTTGAGATGGAGGGCGATTTGTCACAATTTTGCTGTAACATGGCTCAGTTATGTATGATGTTACATTTGCAGTTTTTTACAATTTTTCCGTAGTATGGGGTACAACGTTTTACAGTTTTCTTGTAAGCTGGGGAAATTTATTATAATTACACTATTTCAGTGGCAACATGTGGAACAATTTGTTACAATGTGGCTGTAAAATGAGTTTGTATGGGGCACTTTGTTACATGTTTGCTCTAAAGTGAGGCAGTTTGTTACAATTTTACTGTCACATCATAATTTATGCTGCACTTTGATAGAATTCTGCTGTTGTGTGATGGCGTATGGAGAGGCAAAGCGTCATCAAGTTTCCACTGTTCAACAGCACAAGTTAGCATTATCAGCTGACGGTAACAAACTCTTGTTCATCAAGGTGACGTCACTAACTTAGCATGGGGGCCATTACAATTTGTGGCTGACTTTAATGCCTGTTTCATTGAAGCTACGATGGCTTTTTGACAAATTGAAAGTAGGAACAACATTGTATACTTTGGTACAAAGATCAAACTATTCACTTCGATAAATGTACTTCAAGGTATAAGCTAGATCAGCAGATGTGTCCATGTGTGTTTTATAATGTTATAGAAGCTCGTATTTAGAAAAAACTTAATACATGGTAGAATGACTAAACTAAGATCTTTGACTAACCTATAATTTATTTCATTAGTTCCAATAAGTTAGCTAACCGTATTTTGATGCGTAATAAAGATTATTTAGATGTGGAAATATTTAATTTGAGGGTCTGTCACACATGTACGTATATATCTAATATATACTCCGCTAGCCACCAAGTGTTTAACACTAATCAAACTATAAGGTATCTGTATAGATTATGAAGGGTGTAGGGTCACAAATGAAAGGTATCTGTATAAATTATGAAGAATATCTGTAGAAATCATGAACCGTATCTATTAAATTTGCACGAACAATAAATGAAGCTAATTTACCACATGGAGGCTAAACCTCTCTCATCAAATGGGAGGGTGCATTCTGTATTCAGCTAGGTAGTCGATCAGTTCACAGGGAATGTACTTTAAAACTGAAATTTCACTTAAGAGGCAATTAAATAAACAGGTCTGCATGAGCTGCACACGGTACAAATGCTGTAAACTGTACTCTCCGAAACACAGATTAGGATATGTGGGATAAAACATTAACAGTGAAATTCAATTTAAACTAAATTTAAGATTTGTTTTACGAAATGAAGTTAGAAAAGCACTGTACATTTACATAAAAACGTAATGGTTGCTGGTGCCTGCTTTAAATAACCACATGTGCCTGATGGGCCTGTAAATCATTAGAGTCTCATGAAATAGGACTCACTTAATAGTGAGGAGTCACACATGCACTTCAGATTCATATTAACACCACACAGTACATGGAGAAGGAACTACAGGAACTATCACATGCATCACAGACACATATAATCGGCGGAAGTTTGCTCGACCGGCCTAACACAATGTGCAGAAAACTCAAAAGGTCGAATTAAACGAGAATTATTATCAGAAATGCAGATGAGATCGGGGATGCCTGTAATACAGAGGACACGTATGGAGGCAATGTAATTTAAGCACTACAAGTATAGAATAAGAACGGAAAACCGACGAGCTGAAGGCGCATTCGTCTTTCAAACACGTGGTAGGCACAGAGCCATATCAAGAAATAATACAAAAATTCCAAAAATTCGATTAATTCATGGAACTCCCCATGTTGGTAAATTATTGCAGAATAATTGCAAGATGAAACAGATTCCGAGAGCTGAGGGTTGTCCAAAACAACGGTGGACATGTGGGATTCAGCAAACAAAGGCAAACATACTAACGGGTGGAAATTAAGGAATACAGCCGAAACTAACGAAACAGAAGAAGAAATAATATAAGAAACACAGACACACACATTCAAACTGGGAAACATGAATTCTAATTGAGACCAAGCAGGGTTCGGACACCAAGCTCTCACATTTCAAAGTTCGGGTTGAACATAGTAACTATTAGTAAAATCGAAAAATTAAAAAAAAACCTTACCATTTCCCATTCTGAGTGAAATATTTTGCGTGATTGCAAAGGTCTGAAGCTAGAAAAGAATGGAATAAAACTTCGACTAGGCTGAAGCTTACATAGACTCTGTTACCATTTTCTCCACTGAAAACGATCTGCCACGAGCAACCTCTCTCTTCAAAATCCCAGCACAATGACGTATCTAGGTCACATACACAGGTAAGAGAAGTTGCCAGAGAACACCCTTACCGCACCATCCCTACTTTTAGAAGACAAGAAGTTTACCCGCTACTAGATATTACGAAAACTCAATATACACACCCTTTCACTCACACTGTCATTCTAAGATGGTAGGAATGGGAAATAAGGGTTGCAGTACAATACAAATATTTTGTAATTAATTGTGGGGAAGGTATAAAGCAAGCATAGACGCGTAATAAATCAGTAATTGGATACATAATAGACACAGAATAAATATGAATGCAGCGAATGTCAGCAGTTGTGTGTGAGTGGAGCAAGCTCGGATATCAAGTATTTTTCCTCGCATTTTTATTGAATGCACTGGAATTATAACGTGTTAAAGGACATGTGAAATGACATTTAATTTTATTTAATCATTATGAAGGGGCTAATGTGGATACCATTCAAAACTTTTCATCGTGGGGTGCATACCTTAACCTGTAAGTTGCATGAGTTGTGCCAATATGCAAGTCATGCGTATTTTTAACGTTAATTCTGATGGTAATGACATGACATGTGTTTTTTCTCCTGGAAGTATTACATATTTTGAGAAATAGCTTTATTTTTATGTCGAAACTGAATTTTCGTTCATGATCAGAGATTTCTCTATCTCTCTCTCTCTCTCTCTCTCTCTCTCTCTCTCTCTCTCTGTGTGTGTGTGTGTGTGTGTGTGTGTGTGAAAATAAGAATGTGACACTTAACATACATATTACATTTTTATGTTGCTGACATATTTTTGCACAAAGTTTTGATGTGGAAATAACATTGTGACAAGCAACAGAACAAATTAGATTGGAAATATTTAATTTGAATTTCCATTGTGCTTTGCACTAACAAGGAACCCCTTGAATGCGAGGGCCCCGAGTTCAATCTTTAGGCTAATTTGAAAGTGTTGTGTTAACAGTTATGACGAGAAAAATATTAGCTGCTAATGTCTCACCACGAGCATCAGGAAGACGACGGAGACTGAGTGTCTGGGAGATGCAGAGATCAACCTTCTGTAGAATGTATCTATTATACTTCACAAAATGCTCATTGTCGACATTCAAGAAATGTTCAAAACAAACTAATAACTTGCACCATGAACACCGAATGAAAATGGAGCTCCACAGTGATCACAAACGTTCGCACCATCAAGATCGAAGGCGAACTCCTTGGGAGATATAAACAGTTCAGGACTATCAGCTAGGTATTCGCTCTTAAAGAATGCATACTGAATCATATTGATGTAACGCGGTGATTAGAACTGATGGAGTGCGATGGCATGCAACCGAATGCGAAACAGTTTGTCGTGGAGCTTGTCGTGAAACTGGCTATCCTTTAACGAATAGCTGCAAATAGTGCGATAATGCGTTTTGTAGGCACGGAAAAAGTAAACATCGAGAAGCTGTATTTATCCAGTGGTTCCAGTGGTATGAACTGCGATGTCACACATTTTTTAGGAGAAATAGTTTGATCTAGAGGAGTATGATTTTTATGCACAGACCGGGAATCAAGCAAAAGCAAACTATTTTGGCCAGTTATTACCCAAAAGCAGTGCTCGTACCATAGTTGTAGTTCTCTTACTCCCATACCCCCATTCTTGCTTGCTGCAATGTAAACATTCCCTACTGTCCATGCAAGGTCACGCGTACGAAAAAGAATCGTAAGGCACAGAGCACCTTCAACTTCTGGCAGCACAATAAACAACTTTCCAGGTAATTTACCGTCCGGATTTACTGTCAGCTAATTGCATACGAATGCCTTAAGGCATTGATCTTAGTTTATCTTGATACAACTCACTTGGTATTTCTAATGTCCAGGGTTCCTTTCATATCCACTTCCTCTTCAAATCCCGATTGGTCGGAGTTGAAAAGAGATTCCTTGCTGAACGATACGGTAAGTCTCTTTATCTCATGTACAGATTTTCGAGCCGATTATGCAGTTTGCTGTGGCTCGTCAGGTTGACACTTTGTTTGAAATTTCGGTATCTTCCGACTTCCAATTCTGTACCACTGTTTCAAGTTATGTAACCATTCATTGTTTCCCTTGAAATCACTGTAATCTACGCCGCGCTTAGTTTGATGTGCATAACGTAGTAACTCGCTATCATACACATCCTATAAATTGTGTCGAGATCCTCAAAACGCCCAAACATCAGTTTTTGCAACAAGTTCAGCTTGTACTCCCTTGAAAATCCTTATTTTCTTATACACTACACGGTCATGTTCCTGCAGTCTTATTCTAATTCTCTGCATAACTGTTTTTTTTACTTTCTTGTGGATGATCTTCCATGTACGTAATTATGTTTAGTGCCCGCTCCTTGGATAAGGATTATCCTTAAGTACGTTTCATTGAAGATGGAATTTGTGCCTTCCTATCCGACAAGAATGATGAACTACGTGGTTAGACACCTGTTTCAATATCACTTTCACTTGTTACACACGTATAGTCGTCATTGTACTGCTCTTTACATTGTCCGCCCAGTCGAGCATGTACGACACCACACATTCCACCGACGCATCTTGCTGAAACGCTTATATTTCATCTGACACTTCTTTCTCACTCTGAAAAGTTCCTTGGGTTCCTTTCTGACGAAATGTCAATATCGGCAAATGTTTGCTTAATTTATCGTTGCCACTGCACTGCTTTGTATCAACACCACTAGCACTGTAGCACTGTTACGAGTTACTCGTCGACTAAGCAGTACAACTACGCTCTGTAAACTCATGCTGTGCTCACCATTGGATACCTCCAGTGCCACCCCCTGCTGCCATTTGTAGCCAATATCATCTTTACATGGTGGGCAATACGTCTGGCGTTAAATTCCATAAACATCATTGGTCTTTTGAGACCTCACACTCAAGGGGTTCCCTGTAAGTATGATACAGAGATAACAATATGGACGTTCACATGTGCTGCTTAACATCTAAGCACATAGCATAAATGTTGTGTGCATGTGTGTGTGTGTGTGTGTGTGTGTGTGTGTGTATGTGTGTGTGGAGTGAGGAGGGCAAGGAGTGAGAGCGAGAGAGAGAGAGAGAGAGAGAGAGAGAGATGAGTTCCACCAATTGACCCAATTCAGGTGGAGCTTGGAAGTACTGTAATAATGGCGACATTCGTTTCGAACATGACATCATTTTAACGCAGTTCAGGTTAAGGTTACGTTTTTCCGGTAGCTCATGAAAATACTGAGGTATTGGTTATATCTTTTTTTTTAACATGACGCCATTTTACCGGATTCGCGTGAGGCTTAGATACATTTTTGAGGCTGTTTGCGGGCATGTGGGATGTGAGATGTACAGCATCTTATTTGTTAAATAGTGCAGAAGTGGAAATACTGCATTTTCACATATTTTTGCACATGGTGCAAAAAAATTTGATGCTTTTGAACATTGTGATTAACATTTCTTTTTAATGCCCGTTAAAATACTAGCATGTGGTTGGCTCTTTCACTTTAATGGTGGGTAAAATACTATGCTGTGACTGGAGGAGAGCGTAGAGGACGGGAGGGAGAGAAGACCGGAAGGGGTGGTGGGGAGAGGGGTGGGGGTCATGATGTGTCATGCCTTTGCATGTAGTCAACCCAGAGTTTTAGGAACCCTATTTCTTCCAAGGTTGATAAAACTCGCTGTTTGGTCTCAATTTCCGGATATTTATTTATTCGTATAGTTTTCCCTTGAAATTTCCCGTTACTGTAGAAGTCCGAGGGCAATTACTACCTTTCTCTGCAACTACATTAACCGTTGCAGCTATACTTCGCAAACTAGTGGGTACTTATAGTACGACCATCATTTCCCTCTTTGTCTGTTTCATTCACGAATGGTGCATTTGGAACAACAATGGTAGGTTAACGGATTTCTCGAATATTCTCGTTATATTCATGTCGTGAGACACATATTGCTCCCCTCTTTTTGGAATATTCGTTCTCCTATTTTCAGAAGAAAACCTTGCCTAGACGCAAAAAGCCACTATTTGGGGCACTGGTGTTTGTCGAGCTTACTAATTCCACTGTGACGAAACGCGCCGCTCTTCGTAGCTCTTCTCTACCTCCTCTGCTAATCCAAACTGGTTACCGCCCTAGTGTGACAAGCAGCACTCAAGCAGCGGTCCGACGACGATTTGGTAAGCTATTATTTTTTTCGCGATTGGATTATTGTTCCGTAAGATTCTTCCAATAAACCTGTCTGTCATCTGTCTCCCTAGCATTAATTTCATTAATTTTATGTGGTCATTGCACTTTACATCGCTCTGCATATTTACTCCTATGTATTTTACGGTTATTACTGCTTCCAGTGATTACTTTTCAGTAATGTAATGGAACAGTAATTGATCTCTTCGCCTATGTATGGGCAACACATTACATTTATTTACCTTCAGTGGCAACTGCTAATCCGTTCTCCAACTCATAGACACTCTCTAGGTATTCCTGCAGTAAGCCACAATTTTCTAGCGTTGCAACCCACACACACGCAAGAGCATCGTCAGCGAAGCTTCCGGTGTTGTTCAACAGGCCATTTTTACGTATAGAAAACTGTAACGGTCGTATGGGGTACGAAGTGTAGACATCTTCTAAGATGGTGCACGCTAGGTAACGCCCTGTTTATTCAAACCAGCAGTAAGTCTACACGCATGGCAGCCGAATCAAACGTGATCACGGCCATAAGAATCAGAATTACACAAAGTACAGCAAAAATAGTTCTTGTAATACCTCATTGACAAAGGAAATAGGACCATAAATCCGAACCCTGCAAGATTTTAGATCTAAGCGGAGACAAAGAAGAATAACTCATCATAATTGCTAAAGAAAACATGATTGACTTCATCACATTTCAGGAAACGCACATATTGGATGAGGAACAGACCTTCAAAGCAAAAGAAGTTCCTGGATATAAAATCGTTGCAATCATAGCCTCGAGAACTCACGGCTTCATAATGTACCTTTGCAACGGTATTAAACAAAATAAAGTTATTGAATGTCAGTGCTCTTCATAGAGGAGGAACTTCATGTAGTAATCAAATCCCTCAAGAGCAGGAGAGCTGCTGAACTGGATGGTATATTTCCCGAATTCGTTAAACAACTAAGAAGGAAAGTACGACAATGATAGCTACAGTTTTAAAATGAAGTATTGGACAGCGGTGAAATCCCTCACAAATTTAAAATTGCAAAAACTATTGCTATATTCAAGCCAGGAAAACCTAAGGAAGACCCAGAGAGCTATCGTCCAATCGCACTACCAAGCATTTGTTACAAGGTGCTGGAAGAATTCTCTAAAACAGAATATATCCAATAACTGATGTCATGTCCTTCCCACACAAGCAGGATTTCGTGCGCATCGAATCTGCTGCGAGCAAGTTCTCGTCCGAAAGCCTCACTGGCATTTATTAACCTTACAGCAGCGCTACAATACCGTGTAGGTGGATGGATTAATATATAAGCTAAATCAAAACCGTTCCAAGCTTTAAAAATCACGGCACCAATGGAAAACATGCTTAAAAACCACTCTTTTAAAGTTAACTTTGGAGAAACCACAAGTAAATCCTATACCATAAATAATGGTCTCACGCATGGCGCGGTTCTGGCCCCCTCTTTTATTTAACTTCCACGCCAGCAACATAGTCATTCTGTAAAGTTTAGCTAGGCCGACGACCTAGCGATTACAGCTCGGAGCGACATATTCGAAGAAGGCGAACAAACATTTACTAACGATCTAGAATTGCTCGAACAATATTAGAAAAAGTGAAGACTTTGTCCGCACCCTAATAAAATACATGTCAGTTCACTCAACCAGCCAACGGAATGGTAAACAGACAATTGAATGTAGTCTTCAAAAAATTACGACATTGTCGACACCCAAAATATTTCGGTGTGTCTCTCGACATATTTCTCACATTTAGGAAACACCTAGAGTTAACAGAACAAACGCTGAAATCGAGAAATAACATATTAAGGGAATTGGAGCTAGCTGGGAATCTAATTTCAACACTTTAAGACCTACAGCACAAGCACTTTTGTATCCTATCTTCTGTTTGGAGTAGAAGTAGCCATGTCAACAAAACAGATGTCCTTCTGAATGGTGGGATGAGGATCGTGCGTGGAACTCTTGAATACGCACCAACAACATAGCTGTCAGTACTCGCCAATATCGTCCCTTCAAATCTCCGACGGCAAGGGGCAGTAACAGATGAATGGATGAAACTCAAAAAATCCAGAGACTTAGCTATTCATAAAACATTGAACAACTTACCATGCATTCGTTTAAAACCCAAAGGAACAATCAGGATAAACACTGGCCAACTCGCCCCAGAAAACTATAATTTACATTTACATCTACATCTAAATACATACTCTGCAAGCCACCGTATGGCACGTGGCGGAGGGTAACCTGTACTACTACTACTCATTTCCTCTCTTGTTCCGCTCACAAATAGTGCGACGGAAAAACGACTATCTACGAGGGTTGGAACTATTTATTCACTATCGATACAAAAGTGTTACATGTTTGCACCTGTTACTGTCCTTCAAAGTAGTAACTAGCGTTGTGTAGAACCCGTTGCCAGCGATGTGGAAGGCGTTGTATACCGTTAGCAGAGCCTGTTCTGCTCATGGTGCGAATGGAGCGGTCTAAAGTTATGGTGTACGACTGTGATGTTGTTATCCTAGCGCATTACGTTGCTCTACGGAAGAGCGTCAATACACAGTATTACTGTTCGTTGTTGGAGCACCACTTGCTACCAGCTTTGCGAAAGAAGCGGCGACACTTTCTGCGCAACCCACCCATCATTTTGCCCGACAATGCGCGGGCGAATACAGCGCAAGCTGTGGCTGCTCTGTTCGGTCGATGGGACTGGGAAGTACTGTACCATCCATCATACTCTCCAGACTTAAGGCCTTGTGACTTTGATTTGATTCCAAAGTTGAAGGAACCACTTCGTGGCATTGGCTTCAGAACTGTTCCAGAGATTCGACAGGCAGTAGACCGCTCCATTCGCACCATCAACAGAACGGGCTCTGCTAACGGTATACTACGTCTTCCACATCGCTGGCAGCGGGTTCTACACAATGCTGGTGACTACTTTGAAGGACAGTAAGAGGTGCAAACATGTAACTCTTTTGTATCGGTTGTGAATAAATAGTTGCCACTATTTAAGTTCCAACCCTCGTATACGCCTCCATACGAATCCTAATCCCTCTAAACTTATCTTCGTGGTTCATACTCGAAGCGTACGTTGGCGCCAGTAGAATCGTTTAATAGTCAGTCTCAATAGCAGTCTTCGATAAGGACGTAGTCTTCCGTCCAGTGATTCCCATTTGAGATCCCGAAGCATCTCAGTAATACTTGCTTGGCCCTCGAATCAACCGGTAACAAATCTAGCAATTCGTCTCTGAATTATTTCTATTTCTTCCTTTAAACCGACCTGATACGGGTTACTCGAACAGTGCTCAACAATGTGTCACACTAGTGTCCTATATGCGGACTACTTTTCCTAAAATTCTCCCAATAAACAGAAGTCCGCCTTCCCTACTACAATCTTTAGATGCTAATTCCATTTCATATCGCTTTGCAACGTTAAGCCTAGATAATTAATCGACTTGATTGTGTCAAGCAGTACACTGATCAGCCAGAACGTTATAAGCACCGACCTACTGTCGATAGAAACCGTCGAGGCGACAGCCAAGAACTTATTGCTTCCATGCCACGACGCGTCGCAGCTGTTATTCGTGCCAAATGTGGACGTACCGACTATTAGTCATTATTGGTCATAATGCTCTAGTTGATCAGTGTACACTACTGATGCTTAGGGGTTTCTTTTTTCTACTCTTCTGCATAACTTACAGTTTTGTACATTTAGAGCTAACTGCCATTCATGACACCAACTATAAATTTTGTCTAAGTCACATTGCAACCTCCTGCAGTCACTCAACGACGACACCTTCCAATACATCACAGCATTATCAACAAAAAGCCACAGACTATCGCATACTCTGGCCGCCAGATAGTTTATGCACATAAAAAATAATAGCAGTCCTATCACACTTCCTTGGAGAACTCCTGAAGGTACCCTCGTCTCTGATGAACACTAGTCGTCGAAGACAACATACACTCACATACCTGGGAACCTATTCTGTATGCTCGTACCTTCGTTAACTGTTAGCAGTATGGCATCGTCTCAAAAGCCTTACAGAAAGCTACCAATATGGATTCCACTGCTGCCCTTCAATCATGGGTCGCAGGATCTCATGTGAGAAAATGGCAAGCTCAGTTTCACACTAGCGATGCTTTTTAAAACCATGCTGATTTGTGGACAGAATCTGTTCCCTCTCAAGGAAATTTTATATATTCGAACTCAGAATACGTTCAAGGATTCAGCAGCAATTTTGAGGGTCCGTTCTTTTATCTTTCTTATATACCGGAGTGACCTGTGCTTTTTTCCAGTCGCTTGAGACATTGCGCTGGGCGAGAGATTCGCAATAAATGCAAGCTAACTAAGGCGCCAATGAGGAGTACTCTGTGAAAAACCGAATTGGGATTACATCAGAACCTGGTAACGTATTTACTTTCCACTTTTTCAGTTGTTTCTCTACAGCAGGTATGCTTATTACTATGTTCTCCGTAGGGGAGTCTGTGAGATGGTCAAATGAGGGTAAGTTTCTACCACTCTTCAGCGTGAACGATATCTTATATGTGAAGTTTAAAACTTCGACTACACTTCTTCTGTCTTCTACTTCCATGTCAGACAGATCAATGAATGACCGGCTAGCAGCCTTAGACCCACTTAGAAAGAGATGAATGAATAGATCATTGGACTTCCTTCCTTGGTAATAAGAGGTTAGGCAACATAGATCCGACCGTCCAATTCTCGAGTGCGAGCCAATCGAGAGAAATGTGGAGTTCCCTCAACCAAATCAGAACTGGCCACGCCGCGACCAAAGCACCGCTACACAAGTGGGGAATTGCGGATGAGACCAATACGACGGCAGAACATCGGAACGAACACTGGAGCACATTTTGCATGACTGCCTAAAAATAAAATTAATGGGTACCTAGAAACACTTTGTCAACGCAAGAGCTGCACCAGTTAAATGGGTGAAGTCTTCGGATATCCAACTACGACGAAAAATGGGTCTCTACGTCTTTTATCTACTTCCGGTTAGCATCTTTCTTTATTGCCTGCCTGATCGTACTTATTCATATCATTTTATCTTATATCATCTTAATTGTATGTACTTTTAAAATATAATTCTATACGCCATACACTAAATAAAATAAACGCCCCTATAATACTCTCTTGGGATACCACCGCAGCTAAGGTACATTGTCGATTCTGCCGCTTAAAGAACGACGTCTTGAGTTGTGTTTGGTAGGGAGTCCTGAAATCAGTCACAATCCGTTACTCTGTAATCTCTCATCTGTTAACTGGTATCAGTTCATACACAATCCTTTCGATTTCTTGTCGTCGCGCTAATGCCGTCAAATCCGCTGTCGAGATATCTGTCAAAAATGAAGCAGAAGTACTTGCGAGGGTATTGTATGTAATTAGTTTCCACCTTCAACCACCCTCTTTTATTAACACATTATTTATATAGCTGAGTAAAATAGATATGGTTTGTACCCTAAGATTTGCTATAATCTGAGTTTCTCCGCACACCTTAAGATACGATTTCTGATGACTCAACTATTCCAACTAATGTAAAAGGAAGTAAGACACACTACTATATTCTAAAAGAGATAATTATTTTAGAATAACTGTTCTTTCTAGTACTTGGTTATCAAGCACATGTATGCTTATATTTGAAAAAGATGACTCATTTTCACTGTACAGCACTAAACTGCAATTCTCAGTGGCAATAGTTGTTTCCAGGGACTCCTTTGGTGAAACAACTCTAGAAATAAGCCATCAAGAATTTGTTGTTTGATTTTCTTGCGTTATTGTTGCCGTAATGAGTCACACAACGCAAAAACCATTTACGGTGGGCTTATTACGCACGCTTATGTAAGATAACAAGATTGCCGTATGAAACAGGAGACGTAAATCCTAGTACAATGAGAAACTTTTGATAAAACACAGCAAAGCTCCTTCGAATAAAAAGCGTCTGCGCCATTCTCGCAGATGAGCACACGCTATTGTTCGTCAGTATGTGAAACGGTAGTGGTGTCTGCATGTTCAGCAACATCCGTCCTCTGACACAGGCGCTGTGAGTAATCGCCCACACTGTCAGTGCCGTAAGCCTTACTAAATCTTGATTTACACGCAGAAGCGCAGTTCGTATTGACTAACGGAAAGAAGAAAATGATTCATAAGCGAAATGCGAAAACGAAGAGCTGTGTAAAGCCGCCAGCACAGTTTTTGATGAGCGTTTACTAACGTATCCAACACGGAATGCATCCCGCCCTATCACATAGATTCAGCAACCATCTTTCAACAACCCAAATCAACCACCGGTCACAGGTTCGAATCCTGCCTCCGGCATGGATGTGTGCGATGTTCTTATATTAGTTAGGTTTAAGTAGTTCTAAGTTCTAGGGGACTGATGACCTCAGATGTCAAGTCCCATAGTGTTCAGAGCCATTTCAACCATTTTTTGAACCCAAAACAACATCCTGATCGAGGAAGTTTCTGGTTAGTGATCATCCGACCCTGGCTTGATATCAAAGAGTTCATTTAGTTTTTAAATGAAAGTAATTCAACTTTCTGAATGTGAACATTTACTCCTAGCACAGAATTTAATTGAATTCCAGACGTTGAGGAATACTGATAAATGATACTTGAAGTATATGAAATGAGTCGTCACACAAAAATATTACAACCAAATGAGACACTCACAACAGAAATAAAAGAGTGAATTTTTATTGCCCAGTCAGCCAGTTTTCCAGTCACAGCAAGCTAATCATCGGAGAACGAGTACCTACAGAAACTTTATACTGCATAACATGGCACATTGTTGTGGTTCTGGCGAAAGTAGGTGGATTTAGAAATTTCTACCGAATTATACAGCAATGTAAAAGACAGCGTTGTTGTATTGTTACATGACATGTAAAGAGGGAGGTTGTGAGCGTACTACCTCAAAGGGATCCACCATCTGCAGGTTCGATGGCTCTGAGCACTATGGGACTCAACTGCTGAGGTCATTAGTCCCCTAGAACTTAGAGCTACTTAAACCTAACTAACCTAAGAACATCACAAACATCCATGCCCGAGGCAGGATTCGATCCTGCGACCGTAGCGGTCTTGCGGTTCCAGACTGCAGCGCCTTTAACCGCACGGCCACTTCGGCCGGCTTGCAGGTACGAGAAACAACATTTAGATTCACTAGGTTCGAACAAAACTTCAACTTAAGTATTACGAGTAACAAGATATAGAATACAGGGAGTGGACAAAACTGTGGAAACACCACATTATCCTGTCTAACTTGCTACAGGAAACCCGTTGTTATTTAAGATAACTTCCAGTCGTCTAAGAATGGAATCTTATACTATTCTTCCACGAAAATAACTTCAAGTTCAGATAACGATGATAGAGGTGGATAGCGATCACGCACCCTTCTCTTCAGAGTAGACCACAAGGGCTGAATATTATTGAGATCTGGGGACTGTGGTGTCGAGGGGAAATGCGACAGTTCATCCTCGTGCCCACGAAAGCAGTCCTGGACGAAGCGAACTGTATTAACAGAAGTGCTGTCTGCCTGGAACATAGTATTGCGACTGGGGAAAAACGATCGTACCGAGAGACGGTCGTGATCAGCCAAAGTGGTCACAAAATCTTTGGCAGTAATGTGGCCTTGCAGAGCAACAATTGTGGTTTTCAGTCCATAGACTGGTTTGATGCAGCTCTCCATGCTACTCTATCTTGTGCAAGCTACTTCATCTCCCAGTACCTACTGCAACCTACATCCTTCTGAATCTGCTTAGTGCATTCATCTCTTGGTCTCCCCCTTCGATTTTTACCCTCCACGCTGCCCTCCAATACTACGTTGGTGATCCCTTGATGTCTCAGAACATGCCCTACCAACCGATCCCTTCTTCTAGTCAAGGTGTGCCACAAATTCCTCTTCTTCCGAATTCTATTCATTACCTCCTCATTAGTTATGTGAGCTACCCATCTAATCTTCGGCATTCTTGTGTAGCACCACATTTCGAAAGCTTCTATTCTCTTCTTGTCAAAACTATTTATCGTCCATGTTTCACTTCCATAGACGGCTACACTCCATACAAAAACTCTCAGAAGAGACTTCCTGACATTTAAATCTAAACTCGATGTAAACAAATTTCTCTTCTTCATAAACTCTTTGCTTGCCATTGCCAGTCTACATTTTATATCCTCTCTACTTCGACCACCATCAGTTCTTTTGATCCCCAAACACCAAAACTCATCTACTACTTTGAGTGTCTCACTTTCTAATCTAATTCCCTCAGCATCAAATCATTTAATTCGACTAAATTGAATTATCCTCGTTTTGCTTTTGTTGATGTTCATCTTATATCCTCCTTTCAAGACACTGTCCATTCCGTTCAACTGCTCTTCCAGGTCCAATGCTGCCTCAAACAGAATTACAACGTCATCGTCAAACCTCAAAGTTTTTATTTCTTCTTCACGGATTTTAATTCCTCCTCCGAATTTTTCTTTTGTTTCCTTTACTGCTTGCTCAATATACAGATTTAATAACATCGGGGATAGGCTACAACCCTGTCTTACTCCCATCCCAACCATTGCTTCCCTTTCATGCCCCTCGACTCTTATAACTGCCATCTGGTTTCGGTACAAATTGTAAATAGTCTTTCGCTCCCTGTATTTTACCCCTGCCACCTTCAGAATTTGAAAGAGAGTATTCCAGTCAGCATTGTCGAAAGCTTTCTCTAAGTATACAAATGCTAGAAACCTAGGTTTACCTTTCCTTAATCTGTTTTCGAAGATAATTCGTAAGGTCAGTATTGCCTCACGTGTTCCAATATTTCTACAGAATCCAAAGTGATCTTCCCCGAGGTCGGCTTCTACCAGTTTTTCTATTCGTCTGTAAAGAATTCGTGTTAGTATTTTGCAGCCGTGACTTATTAAACTGATAGGTCGGTAATTTTCTCATCTTTCAACACCTGCTTTCTTTGAGATTGGAATTATTATATTCTTCTGGCCCCCCCCCCATGAACCATGGACCTTGCCGTTGGTGGGGAGGCTTGCGTGCCTCAGCGATACAGATAGCCGTACCGTAGGTGCAACCACAACGGAGGGGTATCTGTTGAGAGGCCAGACAAACGTGTGGTCCCTGAAGAGGGGCAGCAGCCTTTTCAGTAGTTGCAAGGGCAACAGTCTGGATGATAGACTGATCTGGCCTTGTAACAATAACCAACAATAACCTTGCTGTGTTGGTACTGCGAATGGCTGAAAGCAAGGGGAAACTACAGCCGTAATTTTTCCCGAGGGCATGCAGCTTTACTGTATGATTACATGATGATGGCGTCCTCTTGGGTAAAATATTCCGGAGGTAAAATAGTCCCCCATTCGGATCTCCGGGCGGGGACTACTCAAGAGGATGTCGTTATCAGGAGAAAGAAAACTGGCGTTCTACGGATCGGAGCGTGGAATGTCAGATCCCTTAATCGGGCAGGTAGGTTAGAAAATTTAAAAAGGGAAATGGATAGGTTGAAGTTAGATATAGTGGGAATTAGTGAAGTTCGGTGGCAGGAGGAACAAGACTTCTGGTCAGGTGACTACAGGGTTATAAACACAAAATCAAATAGGGGTAATGCAGGAGTAGGTTTGGTAATGAATAGGAAAATAGGAATGCGGGTAAGCTACTACAAACAGCATAGTGAACGCATTATTGTGGCCAAGATAGATACGAAGCCCACACCTACTACAGTAGTACAAGTTTATATGCCAACTAGCTCTGCAGATGACGAAGAAATTGAAGAAATGTATGATGAAATAAAAGAAATTATTCAGATTGTGAAGGGAGACGAAAATTTAATAGTCATGGGTGACTGGAATTCGAGTGTAGGAAAAGGGAGAGAAGGAAACGTAGTAGGTGAATATGGATTGGGGGACAGAAATGAAAGAGGAAGCCGCCTGGTAGAATTTTGCACAGAGCACAACATAATCATAACTAACACTTGGTTTAAGAATCATGAAAGAAGGTTGTATACATGGAAGAACCCTGGAGATACTAAAAGGTATCAGATAGATTATATAATGGTAAGACAGAGATTTAGGAACCAGGTTTTAAATTGTAAGACATTTCCAGGGGCAGATGTGGACTCTGACCACAATCTATTGGTTATGACCTGTAGATTAAAACTGAAGAAACTGCAAAAAGGTGGGAATTTAAGAAGATGGGACCTGGATAAACTAAAAGAACCGGAGGTTGTACAGAGATTCAGGGAGAGCATAAGGGAGCAATTGACAGGAATGGGGGAAATAAATACAGTAGAAGAAGAATGGGTAGCTTTGAGGGATGAAGTAGTGAAGGCAGCAGAGGATCAAGTAGGTAAAAAGACGAGGGCTAGTAGAAATCCTTGGGTAACAGAAGAAATATTGAATTTAATTGATGAAAGGAGAAAATATAATAATGCAGTAAGCGAAACAGGCAAAAAGGAATACAAACGTCTCAAAAATGAGATCGACAGGAAGTGCAAAATGGCTAAGCAGGGATGGCTAGAGGACAAATGTAAGGATGTAGAGGCCTATCTCACTAGGGGTAAGATAGATACCGCCTACAGGAAAATTAAAGAGACCTTTGGAGATAAGAGAACGACTTGTATGAATATCAAGAGCTCAGATGGAAACCCAGTTCTAAGCAAAGAAGGGAAAGCAGAAAGGTGGAAGGAGTATATAGAGGGTCTATACAAGGGCGATGTACTTGAGGACAATAGTATGGAAATGGAAGAGAATGTAGATGAAGATGAAATGGGAGATAAGATACTGCGTGAAGAGTTTGACAGAGCACTGAAAGACCTGAGTCGAAACAAGGCCCCCGGAGTAGACAATATTCCATTGGAACTACTGACGGCCTTGGGAGAGCCAGTCCTGACAAAACTCTACCATCTGGTGAGCAAGGTGTATGAAACAGGTGAAATACCCTCCGACTTCAAGAAGAATATAATAATTCCAATCCCAAAGAAAGCAGGTGTTGACAGATGTGAAAATTACCGAACTATCAGCTTAATAAGTCACAGCTGCAAAATGCTAACACGAATTCTTTACAGACGAATGGAAAAACTAGTAGAAGCCAACCTCGGGGATGATCAGTTTGGATTCCGTAGAAACACTGGAACACGTGAGGCAATACTGACCTTACGACTTATCTTAGAAGAAAGATTAAGGAAAGGCAAACCTACGTTTCTAGCATTTGTAGACTTAGAGAAAGCTTTTGACAATGTTGACTGGAATACTTTCTTTCAAATTCTAAAGGTGGCCGGGGTAAAATACAGGGAGCGAAAGGCTATTTACAATTTGTACAGAAACCAGATGCCAGTTATAAGAGTCGAGGGACATGAAAGGGAAGCAGTGGTTGGGAAGGGAGTAAGACAGGGTTGTAGCCTGTCCCCGATGTTGTTCAATCTGTATATTGAGCAAGCAGTAAAGGAAACAAAAGAAAAATTCGGAGTAGGTATTAAAATTCATGGAGAAGAAATAAAAACTTTGAGGTTCGCCGTTGACATTGTAATTCTGTCAGAGACAGCAAAGGACTTGGAAGAGCAGTTGAATGGAATGGACAGTGTCTTGAAAGGAGGATATAAGATGAACATCAACAAAAGCAACACAAGGATAATGGAATGTAGTCTAATTAAGTCGGGTGATGCTGAGGGAATTAGATTAGGAAATGAGGCACTTAAAGTAGTAAAGGAGTTTTGCTATTTGGGAGCAAAATAACTGATGATGGTCGAAGTAGAGAGGATATAAAATGTAGGCTGGCAATGGCAAGGAAAGCGTTTCTGAAGAAGAGAAATTTGTTAACATCGAGTATAGATTTAAGAGTCAGGAAGTCATTTCTGAAAGTATTCGTATGGAGTGTAGCCATGTATGGAAGTGAAACATGGACGATAAATACACTCCTGGAAATTGAAATAAGAACACCGTGAATTCATTGTCCCAGGAAGGGGAAACTTTATTGACACATTCCTGGGGTCAGATACATCACATGATCACACTGACAGAACCACAGGCACATAGACACAGGCAACAGAGCATGCACAATGTCGGCACTAGTACAGTGTATATCCACCTTTCGCAGCAATGCAGGCTGCTATTCTCCCATGGAGACGATCGTAGAGATGCTGGATGTAGTCCTGTGGAACGGCTTGCCATGCCATTTCCACCTGGCGCCTCAGTTGGACCAGCGTTCGTGCTGGACGTGCAGACCGCGTGAGACGACGCTTCATCCAGTCCCAAACATGCCCAATGGGGGACAGATCCGGAGATCTTGCTGGCCAGGGTAGTTGACTTACACCTTCTAGAGCACGTTGGGTGGCACGGGATACATGCGGACGTGCATTGTCCTGTTGGAACAGCAAGTTCCCTTGCCGGTCTAGGAATGGTAGAACGATGGGTTCGATGACGGTTTGGATGTACCGTGCACTATTCAGTGTCCCCTCGACGATCACCAGTGGTGTACGGCCAGTGTAGGAGATCGCTCCCCACATCATGATGCCGGGTGTTGGCCCTGTGTGCCTCGGTCGTATGCAGTCCTGATTGTGGCGCTCACCTACACGGCGCCAAACACGCATACGACCATCATTGGCACCAAGGCACAAGCGACTCTCATCGCTGAAGACGACACGTCTCCATTCGTCCCTCCATTCACGCCTGTCGCGACACCATTGGAGGCGGGCTGCACGATGTTGGGGCGTGAGCGGAAGACGGCCTAACGGTGTGCGGGACCGTAGCCCAGCTTCATGGAGACGGTTGCGAATGGTCCTCGCCGATACCCCAGGAGCAACAGTGTCCCTAATTTGCTGGGAAGTGGCGGTGCGGTCCCCTACGGCACTGCGTAGGATCCTACGGTCTTGGCGTGCATCCGTGCGTCGCTGCGGTCCGGTCCCAGGTCGACGGGCACGTGCACCTTCCGCCGACCACTGGCGACAACATCGATGTACTGTGGAGACCTCACACCCCACGTGTTGAGCAATTCGGCGGTACGTCCACCCGGCATCCCGCATGCCCACTATACGCCCTCGCTCAAAGTCCGTCAACTGCACATACGGTTCACGTCCACGCTGTCGCGGCATGCTACCAGTGTTAAAGACTGCGATGGAGCTCCGTATGCCACGGCAAACCGGCTGACACTGACGGCGGCGGTGCACAAATGCTGCGCAGCTAGCGCCATTCGACGCCCAACACCGCGGTTCCTGGTGTGTCCGCTGTGCCGTGCGTGTGATCATTGCTTGTACAGCCCTCTCGCAGTGTCCGGAGCAAGTATGGTGGGTCTGACACACCGGTGTCAATGTGTTCTTTTTTCCATTTCCAGGAGTGTAGTTTGGACAAGAAGAGAATAGAAGCTTTCGAAATGTGGTGCTACACAAGAATGCTGAAGATTAGATGGGTAGATCACATAGCTAATGAGGAAGTATTGAATAGGATTGGGGAGAAGAGAAGTTTGTGGCACAACTTGACCAGAAGAAGGGATCGGTTGGTAGGACATGTTCTGAGGCATCAAGGGATCACCAATTTAGTATTGGAGGGCAGCGTGGAGGGTAAAAATCGTAGGGGGAGACCAAGAGATGAATACACTAAGCAGATTCAGAAGGATGTAGGTTGCAGTAGGTACTGGGAGATGAAAAAGCTTGCACTGGATAGAGTAGCATGGAGAGCTGCATCAAAACCAGTCTCAGGACTGAAGACCACAACAACAACAACATATTCTTCTGGAAGTCTGAGGTTATTTCGCCTGTGTCATACATCTTTCTCATCAGATTGAAGAGTTTTGCCAGAGCTGGCTCTCCCAAGGCTATCAGTAGTTCAAATGGAATGCTTTCTACTACCGGGGCCTTGTTTCCACTCAAATCTTTCAGCGCTCTGACAAATTCTTCACGCAGTATCTTATCTCCCATTTCATCTTTATCTACATGCTCTTCAATTTTAATAATATTGTCCTCAAATACATCGCCCTTGAATAGACCCTCTATGTACTCCTTCCATCTTTCTGCTTTCCCTTCTTTTCTTAGAGCTGGCTGTCCATCTGAGCTCGTGATATTCATACAAGTGGTTCTCTTTTCTCGGAAGGTCTCTTTATTTTTCCTGTAGGCAGTATCAATCTTACCCTTAGTGATACATGCCTTTACATCCTTACATTTGTCCTCTAGCCATCCCCACTTAAACATTTTGATTTTACTGTCGATCTGATTTTTGAGACTTTTATATTCCTTTTGGCTGCTCCATTTACTGAATTTTTATATTTGCTCCTTTCATCAATGAAATTCAATATTTCTTCTGTTACCCAAGGCTTTGTACTAGCTCTCGCCTTTTTACCTACTTGATCCTCTGCTGCCTTTACTATTTCATCTCACAAAGTTATCCCATTTTTCATCTACTGTATTTATTTCCCCCATTCTTGTCAATCGTTCCCTAATGCTCTCCCTGAAACTCTCTACAACCTCTGGTTCTGTCAGTTTATCTCCCATCTCCTTAAATTTCCACATTGTTGCAGTTTCTTCAGTTTTAACCTACAGTTCATAACCAACAGATTTAAGTTATGCTCTGTGCAGAATTCTATCAGGCGGCTTTCTCTTTCATTCCTTACCCCCATTCCATATACACCTACTACGTTTCCTTCTCTTCCTTTCCCTACTATCGAATTCCAGTCACCCATTACTATTAAATTTTCGTCCCCCTTCACTATCTGAATAATTTCTTTTATCTCATCATACATTTCATCAATCTCTTCGTCCTCCGCGGAGCTAGTTGGCATATAAACTTGTACTACTGTGGTGGGTGTGGGCTTCGTGTGTATCTTGGCCACAATAATGCGTTCACTATGCTGTTTGTAGTAGCTTACCCGCACTCCTACTTTTTTATTCATTATTGAACTTACTCCTGCATTACCCCTATTTGATTTTGTATTTGAGCAACCATAAAACCATATTATTCCATGATATGGCTGTCCAAATGATCATCGTCACTCTTGGGACGTAGCCGCGCAGGATTAGCCGAGCGGTCTAAGGCGTTCCATCCATGGGCTCTGCGGCTGGTCCCGGCGGAGGTTCGAGTCCTCCCTCGGGCATGGGTGTGTGTGTTTCTCTTTATTATAATTTAGGTTAAGTAATGGGTAAGCTTAGGGACTAATGACATTAGCAGTTAAGTCTCATAAGATTTCACACACATTTCATTTGTCCTGGGACGTAAATTTGGTCAGATGTTGGAAAAAGTGTGAAGCAAGACTCATCCGACCAAATTAATTCCTTCCATTCATCCATAGTCCTCGTTTTATGGCCTCTGCACCACATTTTCCTGTTATGGGTATTTGCATCACTGTTCAGTGATTCGGGAATTGCAGCTGAAATTCCCTGTTTTGGTTCTGACCGGGTTTACGTAGTTGTATAGTGACTTTTGTAGCAGTCGTCCTCTTACTTTATGTCGCAGTTCACTTCAACAACCGTCTGTCATGATCATTCGACACACATTTTCTTCCGTGCTCTCGCTTAGCTTTTCCTATATGCTGTATAAATCTTCGATGCGGTGTCTCCTGAAACATCGAACACTTCAGCTGCCTTGGTTACGTAAGCACACGAGTACCAACAATTTGCCCTCTTTCGAATTCATTTAGTTTCTACATAATGCTCTCACAACTACGCAGAACACTGTTCTGATAAAGAGTGGCACCGGCAACGTATTGAGGATATCGCACAGGTGCCGTGCACAGTGAAATGCAACAGTGCATCCGTTAGGCTTGACTGGCGTCTGTACTTGTGTTCAAGCATTTCTCGCAGTTTTTCCATATTTTCGCCAAACCCCTGTACTAAAGCTAGAGCTGAAAGCACTGATGAGCAAAAACATTATGCTCACTTTCTTAATATGGTGTTGGCCCACCTTTAAACGCAATACAGCAACAGTCTTATGACGTCGGAGATGTATCCCATCAGGTTCATATCAGACAGTTTTAGTGGGCAAGAAATCATCGCGCGTTCACTATGCTGCTTCTCAAGTCCCTGTAATACGATTATTGCCTTGTGACACGGACCTGTACCCTGTTATTAAAAGTCACCGCCGTCCAGGAAGACACCAACCATGTAGGTATACAGGTGTTATACCTGTCATGGTACATTTGATTATTTTCACTAGTCCTCTGGGAGCGCAGGTGAATAGCATAATACTTCCTTTTGTTCTTAGACCGCCTTCATCTCCCTTCACCTATCGTGAGCAACATATCCATCCACAGTATTGCTGCTTCTAGCAAGTTCTCCTGCTGGCATCATGCCACACCTCGCCAGGCAGGAAGTTTGATGAAGTCCACACGCTACATCTGCGGCAGCATTTGTGGATAAGCAGGTAACCGAAGCATACATAGACGGCATGCCTCCCATGATAACGAGCAAATGTACAAAGACGGTAGTGGCACTCGTCGAACATACTGCTGGCTGTTCAATCTATAAATATATTAGGCCCACCGTAAAGGTCGCAGCCAGATCATGTCAAAAAGATAGCACCGGAAATCTCAACACCACAGTATTTTGCATCTTCTAGACTGTACGCTGTGCCTTCTCGCAGGACTGTACCACCTTCAGGAATACTTGTTCTAGAACGTTTAAGACGTTTGGGAACAGCACGTTTAGTGAAACTGTCAATGTCTTGCCGTCACCCTACATTTGCCATAAACAGGATACCTTAGCATCGGTTATTACCACCTGAAAGAAGTTGAAGATGATGATTTTAGGGTACAAAAGCAAAACATGTAGTACATTACACACTAACGAAAAAATCACAACACCAAAAATAATTAATGTAGAGTAATGAAGTTTTGGGAACATATTTTTTTGGATAACGTATTTAAGTGATTAACATCGCAATATCATAGGTTAGTGTAAGCCACTACAAATGTGAAATACTGCTACATTAATAACTGGTGTACCATCAGAATGTTGAATGCAATCATACAAACGTTCATTCATTACGTTCTACAGGTGCCGGATGTCAGTTTGTGGGATGAAGACTCATGCCTGTTGCACTTGGTCGAGCAATACAGGGATGGCTAATCCTGATTGTGGATGAAGCTATGGGTACGCGTATGGAGACAACCTCATGAATCCATGGATCCTGCATATCAGCAGGGGCTGTTCAAGCTGGTGCAGACACTGTAATGGTGTGCGCTTGTGCGGTTGGAGTGATATGGGACCCCTGATAAGTCTAGATGCGACTCTGACTGGTGACATGTAAGTATGCATCCTGTCTGATCACGTGCATCCATTCATGTCCATTGTGCGTTCCGACGGACTTGGACAATTCCAGCAGGACAGTGCGACACCCCACACGTCCAGAATTGCTGCATAGTGGCTCCAGAAACACTTTTCTGAGTTTAAACACTTCCGCTGGCCACCAAACTCCACAGACATAAACATTATTGAGCATATCTGGGATGCCTTGTAACGTGCTGTTCAGATCTCCTCCCCCTTGTACTCTTATGAATTTATGTACAACCCTGCAAGATGTATGGTGTCAATTCCCTCCAGCTCTACTTCAGACGTTAGTCGAGTCCATGCCATGTCGTGTTGTGGCACTTCTGCATGCTCGCGGGGGCCCTACACGATATTAGGCGGGTGTACCAGTTTCTTTGGCTCTTCAGTGTAGTTGCTGTATGCTGCAGAATATCCAAAACATCTGCTTACAGAGGAAAGATGGTTTCTTACAGCTCTTTGAGAGTCTTCAATAATTTACAATCAAATATTAATGCAAAACTGAATACACTGGTGATCCCAGAAAAATGAGGCACATCCAGTGACACAACAATAATTTCAATATTTTTAAAACAACAAAACTCAGTAACTTACAGTGACTAAATATTTGCACAAAACAACTTTTGAACACTGCATGCGATTTCAGCAGCCGGAATCTCAGATGATAGCATTGCATGGTAGCTATCATTCCTGAAAGCCCCTCATATGTACCTGTATTAAATATTGACTTATGACGTTTTCTATATCTTTTTTATCACAGAAATATTTGACAGAACATCGAATTCTCCACAGTTGTACAGTAAATGAATATAACGTAAATACTTCGCATTTTGTCATACTAGCGTATTTATTTAATGAACAGCTAACCAACCTGCCAGTAACTTACAATCGATAATACAAAATCATGGTGATTTAAGAAACGGCTAATCACTTGTGTTAGCTGATACCATCTGTGTAAAAGAGTGCCAAAGAACTCTTCTGACATGTATGCGTTAATAATTGTTTGATCAAGATTTAACGAAAATCTGTTGTCATTTGTTTTAAGTACACTTGTGTAAGAATGCTGCCTTATTTATTAATGAGTAAACCTTTATTTATATTCATTGTGCATGGTCTGCGTGCGACCAAATGTTTATAAGTTTTCTTTTGTGTAAGTATTGCTGTACTATATTAGTTTAGTTTGAGAAAATGGTCAAGTTGAATCAAATCATGTCTTTAGGACTTAAATATGATATGTTTTTGGTGGGAAGTGCCTTCAGCCAAAGCAGACAGCAGCGAAACACTGTGGGAGTCAAGTGAAGGCCGGAACGTTTTCAGAGAAGAGGTCAAGGGAGCGATTCTGGACATTTTATGTCGAGTGCTGGAAGAAGGCAGACCTGCCTATGGTACCGCGCATGATTCAGCTGTATAGGTAATTGATTCTGGAACGGTGAATAGCCGCTACAATCCTCTAACTTTTAAAGCGATTTTATCTTTCGAAAGGTCTCTATGTGCTCCAGAGTAGGACTCGTAAGCTTTCCCACTTGTATTATGGAACTGAAGACAGATGGAATATGTGTTACTATTCTTTGTAACTCATGTGTCAATTTGTGAACCATCGTGTTGAGCTCTGAACTGTTTTGAGCTGGTGAATATTTCGTATATTGTGATAAACAAATGGATTTAGTTTTCGCGTACCCTTGAGAACTATTTAATTTTGAAATTTTGTTGTCATTCTCGTAACACTCTCAACGTAACTTTACTGCATTTGATAAGGGTACTTTCTGTTTGTATTTTAAATGAATATTATACGACTACTTCCTTTTATTTGAGATGCCCTTTCTTGAATAAACAGTTTTCATCATAATTCTCTGTCGACTACATCAATTACAGACGTTGGTGTAGAGCCCCTATTATTCAATTATTTATTTTTTATTTTATCTTTCTGTGTTTTTTATTAACTCGCATTTCTAGCCAATGCATGGACTACTTGCCTATATTCACAGCTATAGGCTATTATTTGCAGTGAATTAGGTGTGGAGCATGAAAGAAGACATGTGTGGTACAACCTTGTAACTACACTGAGCTACTCTTTTTAAACAGAGCCGTGCATTGCCCAAATTTCTAACATACGAGTAACCACAGGCAAAGATGGAACTGGTTTGTTTCTATGGGACGCTGTTTAGAAGAGCAAAAACTCAGCAGCAGTAACCGTTAGGTACGATCCCATTTGGTGTTTCCTCGCCTGAGATACGAATTTAATCCGTTTAGAATTACAACCGTAGTTCTAACATCTTAATATTTTGTGATACAGGTCCCAAATCTATTGCATGATAGGCAGCTTGAGTGGGGGCTCCACGCATACGATTTTGCAGCAGTTGTGGGCATGAGGATCGGAAGAAAAAGTTAGGTATGGGAAAGTTAGCCGTGGGACTTCAAAAACGAAGCAGAAGGCTGCGTTGGGGCGTGCTGAATTGAAGTCTGCAGTGGGGCCCTCGACGGCAGTTCAGTTTCAGTTGCGACCACGACAACGCGGGCCACCGGTGGCGACTTGGGGATCGTCGGCATCGCCAGCATCTACACTATTGGCAGCACAACTACAGCAGAGACAGCCAGCATTACCGACAAGTACTTGTGCCTATAGCGTTAATATGTGGTAAACCCATAGGGTCATCGTAAACGATGGAGGTGCCAATGATTAAGCACTCACCCAGCGGCTTGCTTTTCATGTATTGCCGAAATGGATGCTTCCCTCTAAATGCTACAAGCTGTTCATCTACAGTTACATCAAAGCCTGGATTGTATACAGAAGAAAACCGTGAAATGAACATTTCCCAAATGTCTCTAAATGCAGCTAATTTATCGGAACTTCTGCAATCGGTCCTTGTTTCCTTATTGCCAGATCTAAGAAAACATGTGACAGCTTGAAACCTTTTCAGGGGCATTGTTGCCCTAAAAACAGCCCTACCATGTTCCTCATTCCACTTTTCCTCAAGTCCTCCCTCCCTCATCTTTATGCTCCAGAAGACATAAGCAAACCAATGTAGGCCTCTAATTCTTCCCCTACACCTTAGGTACACTATTATGATAAAATAATCTTTATTTCACTTGTACACACACTTAGTCCTGTGTTAGCTTCCCTACCACGATAGATATTATGTCTGGGCTAATTAGGAGCTTTAGGGCTTGTTTCATTGAACTAGGGGGCACCGCTTTAGGACCAAGTTTACCAGGAATTATACTATGAGATGGAGTTTGGACCTTAGTTCGAGGCTCTTTGTACCAAACCATTCCATTTTTTCCATGAAATAATGTTTCATCGTGCTGTCATTACTCACTATTACACAACCATCACTATGAAAGACCTCATCGTCATTATCTTTCTCTTCCAGGGAATGACGTATTGAGAAACAGAAGCTTCATCAAATGTAATGGCAAATACGAGGTCGGCAAAATAGACGCACCGAATCTCAGGTCAAGAGCTAGCTTAATAAACCAGCGTTAAAGAGGAGACGTTGTTTTAAACACTCTATAGGGTCGACAATTCGGCAAATAAGCCACAAAAGTGTTGGAGATGGAGATTATAAGAAATAATAATAAAATCGGGAATAATTTTAAGCAGTGCAGTCATCAATAGAGCACGAGGAATATTGTAAATGTGTAAAGAAGGTTAATAACGATAAAGGGCTCAAAAATTTATTTTGTAAATCGAAAATGAATGATATGAGTGTATCTTTGGTGGAAAATTCTGTGATCAGAAGAGAGGCTGGGTGGACTGATTTTGGTGGAGATGGAATGTGTGACGAATTCTGATGAAGCACTAGGCAGTATCAACAATTATAGTAATGTAGCCCCAAGTAATGTACATTACTTGGTATCGGAGGAAGTAGATGAAGCTATATATAAAGGCAGAGAAGCTGTAGTATCGTATGCTGGAGATGAATTTTGTGGTGTATCGACAGAAGTATGTGAAGATATTTGTGTTGGAGGAATAGCAATGTTCGCGTCAGCTAGTGACGCTTTTTATTATGTATCGTTGGATATGGTTGATTTATTGTTAAAGGAAGGTAAAGGTCATGTTTTAGTTGCCGAAGTTGCGAAGGTTGAAGCTACTTATCTGGACAGCATGAATTATCAGGGGTTGTCGAACGTCGAGTATAAAGTTTGATGCTACATTATGTTAAAGCAAAAAAGTGGCCGAGGCGTCTGAGAGTATAGAAAGTGTAACGGAGACAGAGATAGATCTTAGTTTGGCGCCAGTCGAGTGTACTGTGAAATGTAACGTGGAATGATTAACTAGGGTAATTATAATATATCGGCTGAGGTTGATGGTGATACCTACAATGTATTCAAGTTTCGAGTGTTCTGCGGAAAGTAAGTGGGGATTCGTTTAAGAGAGACGAAGTTTTAAGTTGTGAAAACGTTGCAGTTACTGATATCGTTAATTGAGAGGAATGGAACAGTATCTTTGATGCTTACGATGACGATGAAATGAAGGAGGCTGAGGACTGTTTAGGGCCAGTAGACGATTTGGAACGGCAACGAAGAAAGTGATTACTCTTAAAATGATTGGTATTGGTATGGTATGGAAACGTATTTAAGTCGTTCCTATCTCGCTAGTGGGCACAGGAGAAATTTAAAGTAGCAAAAGGTCTTGAAGGGAGGAAAGATGAAACTCGGGTGAAAGAAGTCTTTAATGAATTGTTAGCTAGTGATAATGAAACTGAAGATTGGTCTGATGTTGTAATGTGTACAATAGATATCGAGGGTAAAGGTAGGGATATTGAAAACAATCTTTTGAGGGAGCAGTGTCTAGACAAGGGAGAAATCATCAACGAGCGACCTATATTAGAAACAGAAGTGGATAATGAAAAAATAAGTGCACATTTAAAGTCCGCTAGTAGTACATGTGCCGTATCAGAGCAATTTAAATTAGAAATAAGAATAAGAAATTTGTAATTTTTCCAGTCAGCTTTCATAACATTAAGACGGCAGTCAGTGGGTTTAGCAAACCCACAAAATATGAAATGCATTATGAGTTCAAGTGTAGTGAATACTGTTTTAGGATGAGATGTTTTATAGTGAATGGTTAAGTTAAAAATGTCGTACTGTGTACGGACTTCCTGTGTAAATATAAAACATTTTTGAACTATGTTGAGAAATACCTCGAATTTTAAGTAGAAGGTAAGAAAAGAGAAGTAAAATTTTAAAAACTTGTTAACTGAAGACCAAAGAATTGCTCACACACTGGTTGCTGATGGTTGGAATAATTGTAATTATATGTATGACCGAATAAAAGAAATTACTGAAGCAGTCGAAGATATTTCGAAAGCGGGTGGAAATGTGTAATTTGTTGAATCGTTATTTGGACAAGCCCGGTAGGGTTATGGACTTTGAATATTCAGTAAAGGTGAGGTCATACGTGCCTATCAGATCAAAGTCATATGTGATACCTATTGTTGATCTGGAGAAATTGCGGGTTAGATTAAAGCAGATTTTAGAATGGGATATTGTGGAACAATGTAAGAGTGATTCCTGCAATCAGATTTTAATTGTTAAAAAGAAGGACAAGTCGGTTACAATAATTTTAGACGCTCGCAAATTGTATAGGTTGTAGTAAGAGAACTAGAAGAGCCAGACAACATGGAAGAATTCTTACAGAATTTTTGCAATGTAAAACTGATGTGGAGTGTCGATTTGACCTCTGACTGTTGGTAAATTCAGTTGGCTGAACGGAGCAGCCGATACTCGGCTTTCCTATTCGAAGGGCGAAAGTGATGTCATTTGGATTAACAGTACGTACTGCGGTTTTCGTGAGAGCGCTATGTCACATATTGGGAGATCGATGAATGAGCAAACTTGTTGTCTATGCGGATGACATTCTTGATTGCCTATGAATCTTGTTGCGAACAGTGCGAGTTGGAGGAAGAGATCTTGGCCTTAGTAAAGGGAGGAACGACCTTGAAACTCTCAAAGTTTTTAGGTCATAAGTTCTCATTCGAGGCATTTTGCCAAGCAGTGAGAAACTTAAAGTAATTTGAGATTACAAGAGGCCAACTACGAAAAAAAAACTAAAATCATATCTAGGTAACCCTGGGTAATGGGGAGATGAATACGCCAAAACTATGCAAACTACGCTGAAGAGCCAAAGAAACTGGTACACATGTCTAATATCGAGCGAGCACTCAGAAGTGCCGCAACATGACAGGGCATTGAATCGAATAATGTCTCAAGTATTTCTGGAGGGAACTGACACCATGAATCCTCCAAGACTGTCCGCAAATCCATAACAGTGCGAGCGGGTGGAGAACTCTTCCGAACAGCACGTTACAAGGCATTCCAGATATACACAATAATGTTCATATCTGGGGAGTCTGGTGGCCAGCGGAAGCATTTAAACTCAGAAGAGTGTTCCTGGAGCCACTCCGTAGCAATTCTGGAGTGTGGGGTGTCGTATTGTGCTGCTGGAATTGCCCAAGTCCGTCAGAATGCACAATGGACATGAATGAATGCAGGTGATCAGATAGAATGATTACGTACGTGTCCCCTGTCATAGTCGTATCTAGACGTATCAGGGATTTCATATCACTACAACTGCACACACCCCTCATTATTACAGAGTCTCCATCAGTTTGAACAGTCCCCTGTTGACATGCAGGATCCATGGATTCATGAGGTTGTCTCCATACCCGTACAAGTCCATCCGCTCGACACAATTTGAAAGGAGACTCGTCCGACCAAGCAATACGTTTCCAGTCATCAACAGTATAATGTCGGTGTTGACCGGCCCAGGCGATGCGTAAAGCTTTGTGTCGTGCAGTCATCAGTATGAGTGGGTCTTCGGCTCTGACAGCCCATTCTGGTGACGTGCCGTTGAATGGTTCGCACTAAGACACTTGTTGATGGCCCAGCATTGAAATCTGCAGCAGTTTGCGGAAGGGTTGCATTTCTGTCACGTTGAAGGATTCTCTTCAGTCGCCGTTGGTCCCGTTCTTGCAGAATATTTTTCCCGCTGCAACAATGTCAGATTTCTTATGTTTTACCGGATTCCTGATATTCACAGTGCACTCGTCAAATGGTCGTACGGGAAATTCTCCACTCTTTAGCTACCTCGGAGATGCTGTGTCCCATCGTTCGTGCGCCGATAGTAACACCACATTCAAACTCACTGAAATCTTGATAACCTGTCATTGTATCATAAGTAACCGGTCTAACAACTGCACCAGATAGTTTTTGTCTTATACAGGCGTTTCCGACCACAGCACTGTATTCTGCCTGTTTACATATCTCTGTATTTGAATACGCATGCGTAAACCAGTTTCTTTGGCGCCTCAGTGTATTAAAGAAGAATTCGACATGGCTGCAGTAGTAATATGTTATATATCCCGACATGTCGCTCCGTTCTGTCTAGACACGGACAGTTCAGCTTATGGCATCGATTGTGTTGTGTTCCGGGAAAAGTTGGTTGGAGGACAAATGGAACACAGGAATGTAGCTTTTGGCAGTCATACGTTAAATAAACATGAGTGTGTTATAACATTTCTGAAAAAGAGTTATTTCCTGTTGTGCATGCATTCAAAAAGCTTCGACTGTACCTCGAGTGTCGCAAGGTGACCGTGCTAACCGATCGTGAAGGTCTTAGTTTTCTGCAGGATAGTAGGTTGCTAAACGAATGTCTTATGCGCGGGGCAATGTTTTTTCAGCTATTCGACTATAGCATAAGATATATAAAAGGAACCGAAAACTGCACAGCTGACGCTTTGTCACGGCTACCTGCTGGGAAAAAGGGCATTGGTGAGAAAGAAGTAATCATGCAATATCCAGGTTTGTGGGGCTTTCGGATGTGATAATGGTCCGATGTTGGAATGCATGGGAACGTGAGGACATGCATACTCAACGTCAAGCATCCGTTCGACCATGTCCAACCATCACTAGGGAGGATCGCCGAATAGTACACAAGCGCATCATAATCCCTTCACGTCTACGTCTGCCATCCAACAATGGACACCCTGAACATTTTGTGTTATCTTGTGCCATTGGTTGGAGTTTAGCAACAGGCAGACTACAGAATTATCGTTCGATCTGTAGGCTTCTTTTGACACCACAACACAAACGGCTGCTGATGAATGGTCGGCGAGTATGTAGCGGTCTGTGGGGAGGTCCTATTCTTCCACTGTCTAGGATAGGCACAGTGGTGTCATTAATGGCGTCATAACATATCGAGGGGGGGGGTCATCGAGTATGAAGTTAGATTATGGCTGTTAGTGATTAAGGGAACTCCGAAGGTACAATGGAACGCCAATGACATCCCACAACGTCACATGTTACCCCACATGCGACTGTATTGTGGTGCCATTTTTCAACAGGACAATGCTCGTCCACTCAGGGCACGTGTCTCTATGAACTATAGGCATGATGTAGAGGTACTTCCACGGCAAGCAGTATTCTCTTATCTGCCCCCGATAGAACATGTCTGGGACCAACTTGTGCGTCAACTATATCCCACTGCCGGAATCCAGGATATCAGTTACACTAGTCGTGGGTCAGCAGGACTGAAGATGAGATACAACGGCTTTATGATACTTTTCCCAACCGACTCACTGCATTCATCCAGACCAGAGGGGTTGCATCGTCGTATTGAGAAGTGGACGCGTATTACCAAGTTCTTTGCAAATTTGTCTCGATTTAACAATCATCGAAATAACATCACATATACTCTCAACCCGTGAAGTTTTATTTCGCTTCCTCCTCCCCTTCTAGCTGTTTCACTATTTTTGTCAAACAGTGTATTAATTGCTCATACTCATCCTCTATTTATGTACAAATACTTCAATTCCCTTTTGAGCATATTTCAGAATAAGCATAATGCTTTGGAGATCGTCGTCATGCGAACATGATGACCCAGACTGTCATCTTCGAGTATAAATCCTACTCATAGGTGAACGTGTGTACACATTCAATAAATGGTCTGGTAGCGCACTTCCACTACCGAATTTAAACAGCACTCGTCTCAGAAATGTTCATAAATTAGCCTTGCAATATTAATTCCTTATTGCATTTTATCACGATATTTTGTAACATATTAACCGCTTCTTAGTAGCGTGAAAACTATAAATAGGTTCTTTGTCGTACTTACCTACGGAGAGAAGCTTTTCCTTCTTGGCCAAATTTCGATTTGTGTCCTTACCTGCAACAGTTTTTCATTGTTACTATTTCTTGTAAATGGTGTTTAAATGTAGTATTTGAGTTTTGTACTTAGTACATGTTAACAATCAGCTACTTTTGAATACATTGTGGGAGCAAACAGTGATCAATGTTATTACTAATATTTACTATCAAAAACAGTCTTGATCACAAATTATTTATTGCAGTGACCAGTTTCGACCACAACTGCGGTCATCTTCAGACCAATGAGCAAGAACCTCCTTTTGGTGGTAAATCACTAGTAGTGATGACCACCAAAATAATTTTACCGCCAAAATAATTTGTGATCAAGACTGTTTTTGATAGTAAATATTAGTTAACAATCAGCATTATACTTAAGTTGCGGAGATTCCAGTTTGATGCTGGCGACATATGTTGTACACTATGTTAACTGCATAGATATTTCTATTTTGTGTGCAGACCAAAGATAATTACTGGAGTAAATAGATTTGAGACAAGATTAAGGAAGTCTGGATTATAAATACGAATATGATAAATAATTACATGATTAAGGTGTGTCAGATTTCTAATTATAGAGGATCTATGTGTTATTCATGGACGCTCATAAATGTTTTATATGGAGAAGTAAAGCACACTTGTTAGGCGGATGCGTAAGTAACTTAGCTTGAAATTGTAGTGTGTCTGCATTGTTAATCTGCTCTTGTCCAGCATTTGGTAGGGTATGCACGAATGTATGTGGTCTATGTATTGAATATTCACAGAGTACGTAACTAGGTCTCACATTTGTGCTTTCTCGCGGTTTCTTTTCCAGTGTGCTTTAACTTTAAAGGTAATAAATACTCCTTATAAAAGAAAGCCCTAAGTTCATAAAAGAGTATTCTGCTTTTCAAGGTTTTGTGAAATAGTATTTTACAATGAACGATTACCAAAAAAATTTTTCGAAGTTTAAATTGAAATGTACGACTAAAAAGAGAAAATACTTTTCTAAGAGTTTGGTTACCGAATATTCTGATGTTTTCATAGCTATTCAAAAGCTATAAGATTTTTGTTTATTATGAACAGTTAGATTTTTCACCTACTGATGGTGACTGTAATTCTAATGGAATGCCTCTCTTCTTTATATGAGTATGATTTGGTCAACCAGATTTTTCTTCATGACAATGTAATTGTTGTTGTAGAGATAACAAATTAGATATTGATGTTGAATATTATGTTAAGGACAGGCACGTTAATTTCACGAGATAATGATCTGTATGCTGTACTATTTGTATACAAAGTCGTTCTTGGTTGTGTAGTGATAGTAACACTAGCAGCAGCAGCAGTAGTGGCAGTAGTAGTAGTGGTAGCAGCTTTATTCGTCTGTAACTTTCTTTTTCAATGTTATTGGGCATGTAGTAGTATAAAAATTTTAGTAGTAGTAGCTTTATTCGTCTGTAAATTACTTTTTCAATGTTATTGGGCATGTAGTAGTATAAAAATTTTAGTAGTAGTAACTTTATTCGTCCGTAAAATACTTTTACAATGATATTGGGCATGTAGTAGTACTAAAATTTAAGAACAGAAACAACACAATTCATATTAGATGCATTTATGTACTTAAAAGTCTACTCTGACAAGGATGGACAGGTAGTCGGCTGTAGCCATAAACTACTAGTAGAAACCACCTGAAGTAATTTAGGAGAAATTACGGACACCTAAATCATGATGGTCACATGAAGACTGGAGCCTCCACCATTACGAATGCTACCTCATTCAGTTTGTCTCTAGCATACAGCACTGTTTTGCAAGGAACTTTTTTAATAATATAAAAGTTAGGGCTACACTGTTAACTCATTTCTCACTTCCAGTCACTGCACGCACAATACGCTCATAGTTTCATAATATAACACTACACCAATTACCAGCGTCCATAGCGACGATGTTTGATTTCCATTTTATGTACCACAACTTCCCATTTGCTGGCCTGTAAAACCGACTTAGCATCCCTCCATAATGAGTGAGATGTTGATCTCAGAAAGGATAAGCTGTTAACTTTATACACTGCATAGCTTCGAGAGTAAGGTTTTTCACGAAAAAAAGATGAGAGAAGGAAGTAACAAAGTATGAAAATATTATTTGAAATGTTAGATGTTCAATTTTCGTTATTATTATACTTAAGCTGTAGTACATTTTTTATCAAACACCTCCTCTGCGCTGTCTAAGTAATCCTTCGCTGTATAGAGTTTATTGCCTAACAGACACTTCTAAACTGCTTTTCAGACATGTTCGTGTTGGTAACGTCTTTGATATCCTTATCAATTTAGTGCGCAGTTTTATTGTGTTGTTTTTACTATGCGTTTATTCTTTCTTGGTAAGTGTAAGATCAGTCTAGATCTTATTCCATGGCCATGACCAGAGTTATTTTCACCATAATTAGTTATGTTATTTTTGGTGTGCATAATTGACTGGTAAATTTGCTGATATGGCGTTGTTATAATCCCCTATGTTTTGAACAGATCTTTGCAATGAGGACGACTACTATTTTTGGTTGTTATTCTAATGGGCTTCTTCTGTAGTTTAGAAACTATGTTCATATTTTGGGTACTTGTTCCCCAGAAACGAATTCCGTGGCTGAGAACTGAGTGTAAATATGAATACTATATAACTAAAAGAAACTGGCTGTTACACATTGATGAGATGAATCTAAGCTCATACTATGCTGATGACATTCTGTTTGCAAGTGTCCTTGTGTGTTCACAATCTTGAACTGAGGGTCAATATTCATTACTAGAAATTTTGAGTTTGTAACATATGGTATACAGATGCTATCTCCATTTAATTTAATATTGTTATTTTCTCTACTTCTACTGAAGTTCATGGCATTTGTTTTCTTTACGTTCTATGTCAGATTACTGCACAGTGAGAAATTGTAAACAACCTAAATGTTTCATTTTCTTTCTCTGTGAACGGTACTATTGTTTTCTCAGTGACTATAACGTAGTTTCATTGGAAAACAGAATTTTTGCTCATGAGTGACACTACTGGGAAGAACACCGATGTATAGTGAAGATAAAACTGGTACCTGGAAACTTGAAGATTGGGGGATCAGATCCTGGTCAGACCTTGAAATTTTCGTTTGTATTTACTATAGCCTTTACCTCTCAATGAATCATATATATGCCAGGAACGACAAGTGGTTCGGTTTCCATGTCTGACTGTAAGTTCCCTTTCCCAGGCAGAATTTCTGAGGGGGGGGGGGGGGGTTATAGGCATGCAAGTTGCCGAAGTGGCGTCAGATTGAAAGACTTGCGTAAGGCGACTGAACATCCCTCTTGAGGATGCATACAACTGTATACATACATTTGTGGCTCAAATGTGTAAATGCATTTCTGGGCTTGGATCGTTTGACCGATATGTTGTACCTCAATGAAAGCAATGATGAAGAAACAACAAGAATCTTGCTGTTAGGAAGTAGTAAAGAAGTGTAAGGTAGAAAACACGTAGTAGAAGCTGTGCACGAAGTCGAACTCCAGCAAAAAGGCAAGTGTTAACTTCTGCACACGGGAAACTAGAATTTCGTGTTGGGCTAAATATACCTCTTACGATCGTCTCCAGCAGGTATTCTTTCTAAACTAAACGTGTGCTCTTGACAAAATAACTAGTAGTGGCGCTAAGTTTTAGGCGGAGTCAGAGTCCGGCGAGTCAGTGACGCTAATGAAATGCAAAATAACATTTTCCGTTTACGTTCAGGACACGGGAAATGAGTGCTTAAAATGTTACGCACAAAGGTTTCTGTCTATCTTCTGTATCCATTCTAAACAGACGAAAAAGATTCTGCAAATAAAACTTCGTGTTGTTAGCTCCAGTTACGCACTATGTTAGTTAGGTCCTTAACAGGGGAGCGTTTGATGGTCGTCACCAAAGCTGAGTGGTCACTCTGTTCGAATTCATGTTAAATACGAGTAGCAACAGCGTTTCCCCCTCCAGGAAGAAAGAGACACATACCACTCTGTTATAATGACGCACAGTTCGTTTTTCACAGTAAATGTGCTAATTCTCAGACCGTAAGTCAACGAGAGTCACTATGGTGAATGATGAAGGAATTCACAACAGTCCAACCTAAGGGAAAAATTATAAAAAAAACCTGGTTGTTCAGTTTACACAACTGCAGCAGTACGGACACAGGTTTTCTAATGAAGTAACTCTTATAGAAGGGTTCAAGGAAACCGAAAGGTGCACTTATAATGAGAAATGGTCGTTAAAGATGTGCATATCACGAGAAATGACAGTTTGTTTAGTATATTTGACAGTTTATTTCAAAGTTTTAAGCATCTTTGCATGACTGAACACATGAGTGATATGTATTCTTTGGCTACCAGAGGCTATTACTGAGTAGAGCTCGGGCAACTGAAGGAGTCGAAAACAGTTGTCGGCCAGAGAGGGAGACTGTCATGTTTTGGCAGACTGAGGATCTTGGGTGGCGGAGGTACCGCACCGAGAACTGAGGTGCTTTCAGATTTGTAAATTTTATGTTGTGTGACAATGCTAAGGAAGGATTATTTGAGTACGAATCATTTCTGTGCCATTAAAAGGATTCAATATAATTGCAAAATACTTCCCTTTTATCATTCATGAATATTTCATGGCGCTAATCACTGCTATTAAATGCTCATAGATTTGGAAAAACATACACCATGGTATCTTGCAATATAGCGTGTATAGTGAACCTTTTTTAAAAAAAACTTTGATTTACGAAATAAAATAAGGCAGTTTTTCGCACAGTGATTTATTTCAGGTACATGCAGTTCAGCATTTCAAATTCTTGCACTGTGCAGACAGAGTAGAGCGGAGATATCCGTTGCAAGCTTGGAATGTACTGCAGAGCTTAAATGAACCTATTGAGAGAAAATTATGGACAATATTCATTTCCAATATTTCTTATAAATTTAGTGAATGTGTTTTACAACGGGGTCGTTTTTGAATACGTGAAAGTTAGCCTTTGTGTGTGATCGTTTGATGAGAAAGTCATTCTGAGCATTATTGATAACCATTCTATATATTCATTCTCATTTACAGATACACAGCTGCAGTTTAGGTTAACTAATATTTCACACATCAGAAGGAATTTTCCCAGTTTCGTTTGTGTTCAAAAGCAAGACAGCAAAGGCAATTCTAGATCAGTCACTGTAACTTCGATTTAAAAGTACTTTCTTTTACATTACCAGCCAGAGGTTTTAATACGCACTATTTCCATGTACTAAGTTTAAGTTTAAAAGTTTCAAATGTCACAAAGGCATACAAACACACTAATCTCCTCCAAGCATCAATGAGTAGAAGATATGATGAAGCACACACATTTCTTTTGCCTAATACTTCCACAAAGAAAAATTAATTTTCACTTTTATTAAATAGTTCTAATTATCTTCTTTTACATTTACCTTCCTCATACATCTACGTGGGGTCGGAATGGCAAGATGCCTTTCCTGCTGCCAGCAAGTTACCTCCACTCCCGCCCGCCAGCCTCGCTCTCACCCAGGGTGGGGTACTTCAACTATTCAACTATCTACTTGTAACGTAATTCGTGTGAAAGAGTGCAGTCGTTTTCTAGACGTTTGCAGATCGTGTAATTGGGGAGGGACTTGGGTACCACCCAGGTATTCACCTACTGGGATGCAGAAAACCGCCTAAAAACTAGATCCAGGCTGGTCAGCACACTGGCCCTCTTCATTAACCCGCCGAGCGGATTCAATCCAGGGCCGGCGCAGCTCCCCATCCCAGAACCGACTCTTTGGCCCGATAACTAAGTTTAATTATCTACAAGTAAAATAAAAATAAAATGTCAGCGTAGGGATTTGAGCGACCGACATCCTCGTCGGTAAAAAGCACTTTACCCTCTGTGACAGCTCTCCAGTTGGAAGAAGTAAAGTTCTTAAATTTGATGCCCGTTAACCTCGATTTAAAAAAAAAATAAAAAACATATTTACGATGTATTGACATAAGCCCAATATGGACACATGGGCAGTGCTTAACTTCCTTGTAGGATCATATTATACGGAGGGGAATATAATTCTGCAGTAGTTTATCACCGTCGACTTTTATCATTGGCAGCAGTCTGCTGTATTGACTGACAGTCTAGTGTGGCTAGTTACGACAATCATCACGTCATTCGTTCTATAGTATCCAACGAAAGCACACGATTCCTTTTCAGATACTCGAACAACCTCGCTTTTAGTCCAGTCACTTTATTCAGGAGCTGCACCCCACCGTCAAGAGAACATTGCGGCCGGGTCATTGCTCCTGTGGCGGAAGGGAAGTTCGCAGCGTCGGCAGCTGCGGCACTGATCGTGAGCACAATCTAGAGGACTTGAGGGGACTGGACGTTGGTGAGTAATAATACCCGTGCAGGATAATGAATTTGGATAACCATCACTACAAAAACCTTTTTTTAAACGAAGTGCAGTGGAACATCCGCTCGGTTGAGTTTGTTCGGTGGCATTTCAGGGCTGGACTCGTGATGCGCGCAGGATAGGAGGCCATCTTACTCCATATTATGACTTTAGGTGTTTTTTCCACGTCTGAATTGCTAGAAACGATACACAGCAGATTTAATTCGTGGTTTTAGAGGGTTCGTGCTTCGTGCTAAGTCTCAATAAGACGAATATCCATCAGTTACAGTCACAATTACAAATGTCCCTAACTTTTATGATCAGAACTGTACCTCGTGTAACGTGAATGGCTCCTCGTAACACGACGGACAATTCAAATTTCCGCCACATCCACCTTTCGTGTTACCAAATGTACAGTTATGAACAAAGCTGGCCGATTTATTTCGAGAGACGTCAAAAATTTCCAATTCCGAGTACAAATCGAAAAATTCGAAAATCTTCTTTGAAGTCCTGCGGATGGATGAGCAACTATATCCATTGTCTGGTGGCTTAAATTCACATAATTGATGCACCTGGGTAATAGAGGACTCAGATGATATTTTGAAAACTTCTCTGCGTCAGCCATCGAAGTCTTAGTTTTGTGAGTTCACCATGACTTTTATTAATATTTCTGTTTTTGTTTGAGCAAACCCACATCAGGACATTAGAAATCGGTCGATTCAACCCTCACCCCCTCCTCCGAACGTCCTTCAAATTCATTTTGTGATTTTTCAGCAGGGAATCTACCTGAAGTCATAGATGTACAGAGACTTCTTTCCGCAATCACATGTCAAGAGTGAAACGCATATCCCTTCTTTGCTGTGCAAAGTACCGTGCTTCATTTGATGGAAAAATGAATCTTGACCTACACAAAACTTTTGTAGTTCTGTTGTCACCTAGGTACTTCACTGTGAAAAGAACTGGCTCAAGAGCAGTGTCCGCTGATTACCAGAAATATAATTCTACTATTAAAAATAATCCAACGCTAATTTTATCGTTTCTGTGGGTTGATGATAATGGAAATACTTTTAAATTTATTATCTTTCACTTTTTTATTTAATGAATATCTGGCACCAGCACACGTTTCTGTTGGTAACGTGTTTGCTACATTCTAGAAAATTTTCAGCAGGTTGAGCAGTGCAATTAATCGCAGTTCCTTCGTTCCACAAACAGCATTACAACAGTAATTCTTGCGAGATATGCTCTGCGAATCGCTAATAAAATTAGGGTCGTCAGAAACTGTGTCGTAGTGGAGCATCGATCGTATGAGGCACCAGCAGATCACAGACCTACGTTGTGCAGCGTAATTACCTCGAGCGGACGTGTGACACACCTGTAAATAATATTACACTTACGTTTGAAGTTGCAACACATTCGCAGTAGTGATGGGAAATGTAGAGCGCCAGGCATATTTAATCAAATCTGGTTGCGTCAGTTCCCCATGCACGGACAAAACTAGAAATGCCGATTTCATTAATGTAGTTTCTGCCATACTGCATAAATTTTCTACGTCGCTCACACTAGTGCTGCACTTCTACCAATTCCCTCTCTCTCTTTCTCCCCCTCCGTTCCCCCCTCGATCTATGTATTTATCAGCCTATACCTTTCTGAAAGCTTGTGCGCCGCTTATTCACACTGCTTGCTTGTGCGAGTGTGGACGTCAACGTGGGGAAAATGGATAGAAAGAGAGAGAGAGAGAGAGAGAGAGAGAGAGAGAGGATAACTAGATGTTGGGAGGTCACGCACACAGATTGCACAGACGTCTGCGGATGATGTTAATTATCGTGTGTCCCACGCTTCGAATTATACGATGCGCCCGCAGCTTTTCAATCGTTTATAAGCAGATGCGTGCTGCGGTAATGTGAAAACAATATTACTCGCCACTGCCACCGCAGCCTTCGGCGCAAACGCCGGAAGCGAATTGTTTATTCAGGAGCTATGGTCTAATCGCATTGATTGGCACTGTCAAGAAATTCGACAAATTTGTTGCCTGTTAGGAAAAGTACTGCAGCAGACTAAATTGCACCTCACTTGCAATAATAGCGGACGATATTACCACGTTTTCAAGCATAACAGGCGAACGACATGCAAATATCAGGCATAAAAAATGTCCGTGGAATCGTCAGCACAACTGATTGAATCACCCAAGTGGTGCAGTGATTAAGGCACTAGATTCACTTTCTAGACGGACAGGGTTCACATCTTATGCGACAACCCAGATTTAGGTATTCCGTGTGTAGTGAAACGCGGGATAGTGTACATAGAAAACATAACGTTCTTTCGTCGGTATATCAGTTTAGTGAATGATTTTAGAGCTGCAGGGAGGAATGCGCTCTACAGGTCGCCATGAGCAGTTTCCGCGATTTTCATATTCTTGTTTTCACTACACCAAGGGAAAAGTCATAACGCCAGGAAGTAGTTGTACGACATAAACGAAAGTTGGCAGTGGTGTTTATAAATCTGAGAGATGATGTCTATTAAAATTTCACGTCAGACGCGTAATAGTGGCGCTAGTAGCGACACTATTAAGATGAAAATCAGGTTTGCTTTAAATACAGGCTGTAACGGTCGTGAGTGTTAGGTATCTTTGAGCCTGCGCGTGGTGAGTTCATGTAGGTGCCTTCAAGGCGACAAATACTCCATTATCAAGACCTCACTGGGTTTGAACGAGGTCGTACGAACCTGACGCTCCTTCTGCTATAGTGCAATAAGAGTTGGCAGGTATGTAGCCACTGTACATGACTCCAGGCAGCAGTGCTCACGAGATGTTCGGTCACAAGCACACTGGGTTCCGGACGGCCACGTGGCGCGACCGAGAGGGAAAACCAAAGTGTTCGATGTATGGTTCTGGCACATCGTACTTCATCTGCAGCAGCAATTTGAAGCAGTTGGCACCACAGTGACACAACGACTGTTACAAATCGGTTACTTCAAGGAGAAGCTGCGATCCAGACTCCCGGCAGCGTACATTGCACTGACCCCAAACAAGCACCATTTGCCACTTCAGTGGTGTCAAGAGAGAGTTGATTGGAAGGCAGGGTGGAGGTCTGTTGTGTTTTATGATGAAGCTGGGTCTGCCACGGTGCCAGTGATGACCGTGTGTTGGTTAGAAGTTGGCTGGCGGAGGGTGTGTAACTAACCTGTCTGAGTGCTAGACATTGTGGACCTGCACCTGGAGCTATGATCTGCGGTGCCATTTCGCATGAGAGCAGGAACACCCTTACTGCAAATTAGTTCGTCAGTCTTGTGATTTGACCTGTTGTGATGCCATTCATGAACAGCATTCCAGGGGGCCTTTTCCAACAGGACAACACTCGTACACGTACTGCTGTTGTAACCCAACATGCTCTTCAGAGTGTCGACTTGCTCGATCACCAGATCTGTCTCCAATCTAGCACATATGGGACATCATAGGGCGATAGATCCAAATTCATCCACAACCAGCATTAACCTTCCTTGTATTGACCGGCCAAGAGCAACAGGCACGGAACTCTGTCCCACAAACTGAAATCCGGCATCTCTACATCACAATCCATGCACATTTGCATGCTTTCATTCAACATTCTGAAGGTCATACAGGTTGTTAATGTACCACCATTCCACATTTGCAATAGCCTATCTCGCGCTTACAGTAACATGTGATGGCCGAGCGGTTCTAGGCGCTACAGTCTGGAACCGCGCGACTGCTACGGTCGTAGGTTCGAATCCTGCCTCGGGTATGGATGTGTGTGAAGTCCTTATGTTAGTTAGGTTTAAGTAGTTCTAAGTTCTAGGGGACTGATGATCTCAGAAGTTAAGTCTCATAGTGCTCATAGCCACTGAACCATTTAGTAACATGTGATCCTGCAACGTTAATCACTTAAATACGTTACCTGGACAAATGTGTCCCCGAAATTTCGTTACCCTACATTAATTATATTTTTGCTGTTGCTATTTTTCTCTCTCAGTGTATTACTCATGATTTTGCACTTTGTACAGCATTTGTAAGTATTTCACGTTCTACACATTTAAGTGGTGTGTTACATGTTTTGGAATATTTTATTAATTATTCAGGTCCAGAACTTCTAAGCAAGTAAAATGCTTTTTGTTTTGAGAACTATTTTACAAAAAAGCGGATTGTTATGCCATACTTCGTTGATCGTGCACTGTCTTGTACCATGAACCAGAAGAATGTCTTTTTCCGTGGAACGTACAATACTTGCAAATGAACCGAGTTTTTTTAATGTCTTAATAATTTAACCTGTCTTGAAAATGGAAATTAATTTTAATTCCCAATGGCTTCTATTTCAAAATATATTCTCGTTGTAATTGCCTTTTCATAATATTTCTGCTTAATATGACTTTATTTACTCGTTATTGCTGTATAGTAGCGTAATAATGTAACAGATAAGATGATTAAATTGAGTACTGACAGTACTTTCTCGATCGCAAAGCTTTTAAATTTCGGTAGAATGTTTGTCTTTACGTACATGTCTATAAGTTTCCACGTTTGAAAAATCCTTAATTTTCCGGAGAAATCACTGTAATTTCACGAAAATACTCCAGCACATAAAAAGCGAATGGCATCATTTGGAAAGAGAAGAAGAGAATCTATTAAACGTCTGTCATAGGGTTAACTATAGGGTTACGCCTGATGTGTAGTACCACACTCGCCCCTACACCATATCGATTAAGCCGAATGAAAGTACGGTTTTGTTTCAAAAAGGTCACGACAGATTTCTTTCTCCTTTTTTCCCTTCTACATTTTGTTCTTTTTCTGTGTAACCTCGTTCTCGACGCGAAGTCGTATCCTAATTCCCATTCCTTGAAACTTGCACTCTGACCACATTCGCTGTTTGCAGCGGCCTGGCAGATTTCTCATACGAGAACCCGTTGTTCAGGGTCGAAAACCTATCCTTAGCTTTCACAGACAAGACTCTTACAACGTTATCTATACGAATACTCAAAGCGTTCATCTGCTATTACCTCTCTGAATACTTTTCAGACTCCGTAGGTGCTCTTCTGAACGCCTTGTTAGCTATTCTGGGAGAAAGGAATTGACGGTCAATTAAAGGCTGTTTAGAGAAGGGAAGGAGAGATCAAATAGTAGCAGTCTGAGGACATGGGTCGAACTGAAAGAGAGGTCTGGAGAGCTTGCACGTTAAGTGTACTGCCTACAAAAAGGCAAGGATCCAGGTTCGATTCCTGATGCAGCATAAGGTTTTAATCCATCGTGTAGCTTCATACTGTATCCAGCCCACTTGAGAGTGTGGTTGGGGCTCCCAACAATGGCATACTAACAGTAACCAGGCTGATGCTTTCCCTCAATACGTATACAGTGGTACAAGTTTTCTGTTTCGCCAAATAATTCAGCTGGTGCGTGTGGTAGGGGAAACACACCTAATGTGATCGTTGCGAGTGGCCATCCTCCTTCCGTAAGTATGCCTCATTGACGTCTCTAAGTTCCACGATCAATGGCCGAAATACCTATAATAAATGCATCGATGGCGAGCATCAAGCAATCGAACAGGTACAACATCCTCATCGTCATGGGAAGGGAAGGAGGCAATGGTTGGTTCGCAGGCAGCGAACGCATGCTTCTGATTAGCAGTCAAGCAATCGGAACCCATGCTCATCTATGTTCAACACGGCTCACGAGTCTCGTCCGTGTTGCTGATTTCCTGATTATGCTCCTCCTGCAATTGTTGTTGTCAGAGCATCACAGCAGTGGTGTTAAATCGGAAAGCGCACACTGGTCGAAAAAAAAATAAGCTGACGCGTAGCACACAAAATGCGAAGGCTCGTCAGCATGGGATGCGTATTAGACAGGACTGATAGAGGAAGGTGAACCTTGCACCCAGCTGATTCCAGACGCCATATTTGTTTACAAATGTGGCAGTATACATGTGAAGTGTTAGGACAGAAAAAGGAACCTGTGACCACTGGAGGCAGTGCCACAAGTTCCTCCAAAGCCGTAACACAACATACACACATATGTAATACTAACTAATGTAAATCCACCCAATGATGGAGGTTTAAACCTTCGAAACGCGTCGTGGAAAAAATAAAAAAAATAAAAAAACAAAACGGTGACTGGTAACAGTAAACTTGTTGTTTCATTTAATGTCAGTAACAGTCACGGTAAAGCCTAACCTAAAAATGTTCGCATTGGAAGCGACACTGATAAAGAAAGTCCCCTCCTTCACACACCGTGAGGTAACACGCGGAATACAGATGCAGGTGTAGGCGGATCTACGGCACTTAATCCTCGCTTATTATCAGAGTGAATTTGGCCCCATAAAAATTTATAGATTTTTCTTGCAATCCTTTGGCATTACAAGTGATCTGTATGAGGATTTCAACAGTTTTAGTGTATTCAGCCGGGGCACAATTAAATCTTCTTCCACCGAGCATCATTCAAGCGATAGCGCATGTTAGTCGTGGAAATTCGTTCCTCTAAGATACAAAATTCACAAACGTCCTACAACATTGAAGGCACACGAGTTGTAGATGGCAGCTGAAATCAGTTTGAACAACTACCTAGTGGTGAAAGTTCATCTATGACCACGACACTGCTTTCTTGACTTAGTCGTCATTGACAGATGGTCTCGAATTCCACAGTGTCAGCTGTGAGTCACGCCGTACCCACTCAGAAACCTGTGAAGTACTGTTGTCCACAGTGTTGCAGCGTTTTCATCTGAAATATCTGAAAAAAGTGTTAATGCTGTCCAAACCTCAAGCCCGGTAATTGGTGCAACAGTCCTTTTTCCACAAAAAATAATAAAATCTTTATTAGTTAAGTATCAATAATTACAAGATTTTCAGATAGATGTAGTGCATTCCGATGACGTGAAGCTTCAGCCCTACTTTGCAATTCAAGATGGTAAGTGAATATGTAGCTGGTCCTTTTGCTTATCTCAAACCATAGTGCCCCTAAAAGACAAAACCCGCGAACTATAGTGCCGGCTGTTCAAGTACCAGAACTTCAAGCATGTATTTCTTAATTTTGTTCAGAACAATTGTCTACGCAGTAACGAATTTAGTGTTATCGCTGCATAAGTCACAGTAAGATGTCTAGATGATAAATAAAGTTTCCCGGGAACCGTAAATAGCAAGAAAATATAGTTTGTTGAAACACATACAATAAAAATTTGCTCAATGTCTAAAAAATCCTACTTAGAACTGGGATAGTTGTTATACCGTAAAATAAGATTCTGTATTCCTCTGGCATAGAAGATAGCCGCGTTGGGGACTGTAACCAATGGGTGACAGTTGTCTGTAGCTTTCATTACTGGGAAAATGTATAGCGGGCAGGACTTTCGGAAACTTTAAGAAAAGATGTAAATCGATGGCATTAAAAGTACTAGTGTAGGATAGATGGCTAAACACCTCCTTGGGAAACGTATGAAGAAAATGTGTTGAGCACTCAGCATATTTAGGTGAACATCATCATGAATCAACACAAGCAGCGAATTTCATGCTGAACGGTCCACCACAGTTCCTAGTATCAATGCAGATGACAAGCTGGAGGAAAAGTAATGCCAAGGCAACTTGTAGAATTATTTACAAAACAGCTGAGAAGTAGATAAACTCCCCGAACAGGAACAAAGCTATGCATCTTCTATTTTACAAGAATAGCAACAGGCAAAACAAGAGAAAAAGAGAACCTGTAGACTCATGGGCCTGCGTCTTTAATGTAACGTACAAGATGATAACTAAAATTATAACCAGCAGCATGAACTCTTAGTGTCGACCTGGATCTATAAATAGAAATGGCACAATGGATTCACTGCTACTAGTGAGCGAAATTACAGGACGGAGCTGTGTTATAAATCACCACAGTCGCTGGAGCTCAAAGATTTTGAGAACCTATTGACAATCACAAAATCGATGCTGATGCTAGTATCACTTGAGAAACACGACACTGGTTCAGCATTTATTAGTATACTGAACAATACGCGCGCTCTTTACAGCTTCCACCGGCCGTCATGAAGATAAAGAGAAATTCTTAATAATAAGGGAAGCTAAGCTATAAACCGTCGGTAGCGTGGGCTTTCCCACCCGTGACGTCAGTGTGGTGTTTCAGACATAAATATTCTAACCATGGGTTTTCCGATAGCACCAGTGGGGAAGGCTCTGCGGCCGTTTTGCAATAAAATATACCTTCACATTTTATCCAGGCCTATGACTGTCTATGCACATGGTAAATAGGCATTTTTTTATTTGTTAATTTTTACCTTTTTTCTTTTTAAAGTATTGCTGCACCAATTGATTAAACTTTTTACTTTATTTCACGAATTTTAATTTATCACTGAATTTTTGTAAGAAGCCAAAGATTTTAACATCTTTAACATCTTTAAATTCCCCTAGATGTGATGCAAGGTGGTCAGAAACAGTCTGAAAAGCTTGTACGGGTGTTGCTGGAGAGGGGGAGGGGAAGGGGCAGCGTTGTGCTGAGAAATAACTGTTAATGAAAAAATTCGATACGTTGGGCCGTTTCCGAGTTCTTTAGCATTAAAGTAATCCAATCAGATCGTTGCACCCGCAGATTCAAGCACTCGCACCCGCTCAAATGCGATAATGCACAGACGTCTGTGGGTCCGTGACTTACTAAACGTTCAGATGCTCATTACTAGTTAAAATATGTCTTTTTCGGAAGAGATAAATTGAAGCCGTGTGAGTAAAAGCTACGTTTGTTCGGTATGAGTAAATCAAACGAAGAACAAGTTTGGATAACTTCAATGCTAAATAATTCTAAAACAGCGCAACATATCGAGTCTTTTTCTTAACAGTTATTTCCCAGCACAACCGTCCCTGCAACACTGTTTCAAGCTTTTCAGATTCTTTCTGAGCACGTTGTATATTCATATGTCTTTCAACCTTTTATCAAGATATATGTATCTTTTTCTTCTGTTTTCAAGACGCAAGCTATTGGAATTTCTCTTTTCTTTCATTTTTTTTTAAATATAGCATTTCCTGCTTCCTCTTTCAGCTCATTTATCAGAAAGTACACGTTCGGATGGTCATGATTTATTGAGGAGTTTACTTTCCTATGACAATCTTCGGCAGCATTCGTTGTCCAGTGCCGCTGGTTAAAGATATTCCACAATTCAATTGATACACTAGGATTTTCCATCCACTGATTGACGATACAGTTAGTGAATTTCATGACCCAATCTTCGATTATTACAATGGACGCTTCATCAACACTTTTTGTTGGAAGATGTGACACTGCAGTACACATATGGAAAAACAATGACTCCTTCTCTATCCCTGTATTCCTTCGTTAATGTCAGCTCTTGTATTTTTTTCCACAGACATTGGTTGAAGTGGCAACTGCAACCAGAAACGATTGTCTCGGAGAACACTGTATCCATAACTTTAACTGTAACTAAAGTCTAGCACAGCGTTTCTCGGTGACCGTCCAGGCATATTATCTTTCAGTCCAGAAAAAAAGTCTTCCATATGTATTTTGATTTTTGTTTGGGAGCGAAGCAAATAAAACAGGAAATACCTTCGTCTCTTCTTCTGTGCTTCTGCTGTAAGGGTGTATCTGAATTGTTTCGAAGAATTGTAAAATGTCCCGTCCATAAGAACAGTTCCATTTTCATACAGGATTTTTTCTGCTTCTTCACAACGGAACACCAGTGTTCTTTTGTCAGTAACAGACATATCGTCAGTTTTTAATAAACTGTTACCTTCAGTTAGTTTCAAAATGTTGTCGCTCAGTTGTATTTTGGAACTAGTGCCAGCATTCTAGTTCGTCCCAACAGCTTCCTTTCGTGCTTTACACACTGCACTCTTTAAAAATTCGGAAAACAGGTACTGCCTTTCCTTTGTGGGCTCTTTTCCTACAATTCTGCACTCATTTCTTGATCTACACATCTGTTGCGTCAGGTGGCAAGAATGTTACTGTTCAGCCTTGTTCCCAGCATTTGCAGTTCTTAAACGGTGTCGGCACTTACTCTGTTCGGAATTCACGCGCAACCAGTTCATATAGTCTTCACACATTCTGTGCCCCCTGAAGCAATGATCATCTTTGTTCATATCTCAAGTGCGTTAGGCGCCCGAAACTACCCTCAAAATTACTCTAGCAGACCTAGACGAACTTTCCACATCTCAAACTGGGAAAAAGAACAACTAATACGTGCTAATGGGACGTACGTTGTAAGACACCATTCCAAGGTCGCGCCAATCGGCTATTGCTGGCCGCCATTGTGAAAACCATAGGCGGTTTCCCAATTTCTTGGTAACACGGCTGTTCTCCAGCCTGAAGATAATGAGACGGCCTCCCCTTAATCCAGCTAAATGGTGCTGGTTTCGTCAGATGTTGCTGTTTTCATAGGCGAGTGATTCCTACAGGATGTCAGGTGTTTCCTAGTACCCCTTGTAGTGGGACGCGAAATTGAAGCGTCACCCATCCACTAGTTTCAGCCCAGTTTGCAGGTAAATATAAGTCTAATTTAGTTTTTCGTTTATGTATTTTTGTAATATTCGTAATGGTTGTGAATTGTCTAAAGTTTTGTATTTATTTTTTATGTTTCATGTACGGAGAGGGCGGCGCAACGAACGGAGACAGCATCTTCGCTGCCGGGACCAGAGAGAAAATTGCTGACCACTATACGTCGCGGGTCGACAGCCAAAGAGCAACAGAAGATCCTGAAACCGAGTTGTTGCGTCGTGCTTCTAAAAATCAAAAAAATTAGAATTTGTAATGTTTGTACAACAATGACGTCATAGAAAGTTTAATCATATTGTAAATGTTCAGTTCTGTCTTGTCAAGGCTCAGGTTCACGTCTATATGTAGGAAGATAATAAACTAGTGGATGCTACTAAAGTTTAAATATGTGTTCCGAGAATTTATTTATGAAGAATTATGTTACGTTATTTATTTGTCAAGATTATTAATTTTGACAACGTTCATCGTGAGTTTGAATCTCGAAGGTTTATTCAATGTGGTTCTAATATTTATTAAATCAGATCACTTGCATTAATATAATTTCTGAGAAGAAACAAACGACATCTAAATTGAAAAAGTTTGCGCAAACCAATTGGACTGAGTGACGTAATTCTGCGCATACGACTCAAATGATGATGTTTTACAGTTTCGTTCAAGAACCATTCAGAGACAAATTTTAAAAACGATTTAAATAATTTTGAAGTGTGTTGTAACTGACGTAGGTGATGAAGTCTGCACATGGTCATATGTCAAAAGAAAATCATTCATACAAAACTTACGTTGTTACACTACACCGTGGCGACCTTAAAAACAGGACTTGTGTGCAACTAAGACACACAGGTACAAAACATCAAGAGTCCTTCGGAAGTCAACGCGAGTTTTCGTGGAGCCTCCACCAGCCAGCGACGACTTTGCGTGTGTGGGCATCTGACGGAGCGCAGCCAAGCAGTACGGTCACGCAGTTATTCCACGAGAAGGCGCGGAAATACAGAAGCGTCCGATCTTACCCGTCGGCTTTGACCCATGACGTCACAAATGTAGCGGAAACGACTATAAACGACAATTCCAATACGGCGGATATAAAAACATCGCATACGTATAATCCAATATGGCGGATATAAAAACATCGCATACGTATTATAAACACTGAAATACACAAGTTTCACAAAAAGGCTAATGACTCTAACGGGACAAGCGTGGGAAATTGGGGGTTTTTGGGTGGGGACAAACTAAATATACACAAATGTAGCCACCGACCGCCATACAAAACCACGCAAAACAACGAAATAAATCAACATCACAAAACTGACCAAATACCAAAAAACAAATTCCTATCCAGAATCGGACACTTCCCTTGACCTATGTAGCTCAACAGAACCTACCGATCACATCCTCCAATACAAAAAAAAAACCAACACTTCCCTTACACCTACATACATCTACAACAGCTCCCAATCACATAAATTACGATCGAACACTTCCGTTGACCTATATAGCTCAACAGAACCTACCGATCACATCCCCCAACACCAACCTAAAAAACCAACACTTCCCTTACACCTACATACATCTACAACAGCTCCCAATCACATAAATTACGATCGAACACTTCCGTTGACCTATATAGCTCAACAGAACCTACCGATCACATCCCCCAACACCAACCTAAAAAACCAACACTTCCCTTACACCTACATACATCTACAACAGCTCCCAATCACATAAATTACGATCGAACAAAGATAATAATAAACAAGTGGTACTCGAGGCCAGGCAGGGGGGGGCTGCGCCTCCCCCTGACCCCCCCCCCCCCCCCCCGCCAAAAAAAACCTCCCAACCTAACCTCGTATTCAGGGCTACGCTACAGATCAATGTGTAGGTCCCTAACGTCACGGGTCAAAGCCGACGCGTGAGATCGGATGTTTCTGTTGACACAAAACACACATCAAAAACAAAAAAAAACGGAACTTACCTCAAAAAAGTTCCAGCCCCACAAACTAGATTGGCCACCACAATCACACACAAATGCACCCTAACTAACCACTTTCGGCCTATACATTTTACCCACAGCCCTTAAAAAAACCCGAAAAATGTAATAGGCCTCTGGGACACTCTTCCGCCAACAGTAGCCATCTAAATGAGACTGAAGGTTGGAAGAGCGCCTCTTCCCCCTCCCAAGAACTGACTTAACCGCCCCCCACATCCCCTCAATTGTGTTAGTGCAAGCCCCAGTATCATAATTCTTAAATTCTAGACTGTGGTTCACTACTAAATGATTAAATCCCCTGTCACCCAACCCCCTATAAGAAGAAAAAGCATCAGAAACTATTGTGGACCCGGGTTCTACATACTCCTCAATTAACCCCACTAATTCAGCCTTCGACCTCCCCTCCACAACCCTAAAAACACATTCAGTACCCCCACCCCCGTGAACAACAGCCCCCCACACCCAAAGACCAGCCACAGACTTCCCCCTCCCATACTTCCTTTTACCAAACTGCGACTCGTCCACCTCCACAAGCACCCCATGCCCACCCAACTTACCCCTGTACTTAATAAATTCCGAACACACTTCACGACAAAAGGAATACCAGTCTAAAACAGTCCTCTCACTCACACCAGTCTCAAACGCGCAAAAACTCTGTGGGCATCTATAACAAAAATAATATGTAATAAGCACAATCTCACGCATGCCCAATCTAGACTTCTCGAGCCAGGTACCACGCCTTATAGAACGCCATACGCCATCTTTCCGGCAACACCACATGTATCCGTCGCTGGTCCGAGAGGCCAGAACTTTAACCAATTTCATCCCCTCAAGGCAAAGAGAACACTTAACAACTTCGGCGATTAAACCGAATAGTTGTAAGAACTTGATAAGTTCTAACGCTGTCTCGCCCATCATCGCCCTCAACCGAACACTATTAAGGCGGTCTTTCATATCTATTCCTAAACAAAAAACCACAACCAAATACACTCAATAACAAACTCACCCGACATACAGCAATGAGCATTAAATTAAAACAAATGAAAACCATGAACACACCACCAGAGAGCACCACAAACAAAAACAAGACTAAACTCCGCGCCGTAATGACGTCACACACCACAACACGCTTACGTCACGGGTCAAAGCAGACGAGTAAGATCGGAGGTTTCTGTTGACCCGAAGGCGCATCTGTTGGGCAGCAGCTGAACGCTGCAAACCCCGACAACCTTTTTCTCCCTAAACTAACAGGCCCAGTGCGTCAGCTGGGACGCGGTCCTCCGGCTGGTATTAGAGGTGTTGCTGAGGGCTTCGCCTGTCTACGGTGCGGCCGGGCCTGGTTGCAGCCAGTAACGTCTCCGGTGTTCGACTCAGCGTCCTGCCGGTTGCGGAAGTGGGGTCGCAGCATCTCAGCGGCTGCATCGACGGCTGTTACTTCTGCAGCCCGTAGCAGCACACTAATCACCGAGAACTACAAACTACAATATTAGTGTCCGGTGAGTCTGTTTCAAGTTGGAAGTGGAGTGTTGTACATAGGGAGTGTGCTTTTAATAGGATTGTTGATTACAAGTCTGCGTGTGTAACTAGTTAATATCTTACAATAATGTCGGGAAGTGAAATGTCAGACGAAGAGCAATCTATGTCCGAGAGGAGCATGAGATCCCTTTTTAGGGCGATCGCTAAATTAAAACAATCTAACGAAGAATCCACTGCTAGATTAAAAGAGGAACTAAAATAGGAATTAAAACAGTCTAACGAAGAATCTACTGCTAGATTAAAACAGGAATTAAAACAATCTAACGAAGAATCTACTGCTAGATTAAAACAGGAATTAAAACAGTCTAACGAAGAATCTACTGCTAGATTAAAACAGGAACTAAAACAGTCTAACGAAGAATCTACTGCTAGATTAAAACAGGAATTAAAACAGTCTAACGAGGAATCTACTGCTAGATTAAAAGGTGAGCTAACAAAATCTACAGACAGGTTACAGGAACATCTTAATGAAACCAGTCGAGAATTAAGTGATAAAATAGAGGCTTCTAAAGTTGAAATGCAGGAAAAACTAGTAGGACTTAGTAATAAGATTGCTGATAATTGTAAAAGGTTAGATGAACATATCCAAGAACCGCGTGAGGAAAAAGCTCGCATGCGAAATGATATTACTGACTTAACCAAGAGACTAGATAATGTCAATGTCTTAGTTGTAAATGACATAGAGAAAAATAACGATAAGTTACGAGATGAATTTTCTATGCAAACAGAAACTGTTCGTAGAGAATTATTAGAATCGATTAAAGAGGTTTCTACCAAACCTGTAGAGATTTCTTCAATAGCTAATGTAGAATTAGAGACATTAACTCATCGAGTAGAAAAAGATCATACCGAAATAGAAAACATGAAATTTTTAACTACTAAAATATGCAGTAACCTTGAGACTGCCAAAATAATAACACTGACGAAGGTACAGAGCGTTCACATCGTGAACACAGTGAAGAATCGATATTAGCTAATCGCGCATCCAATACAGAAATGCGCATACAGGAAATTACTAAACGGTTATCGGAATTAGGTAATAATGAAAACATTTCAAGTAGTAGAAGTAATAACGTAATCAGAGACAACAGTCGCATCGTGTTTGCTAGCTCGGACGACAACAATACGAATAAAGAAATCACGGCAAGCCAATCCGATGCAACTCCGTCTCTGCAATCTAAACAAAATCCAACTATGTCTCTCGCAGAATGTTGGGATGATATAACGGCAAATTCAAATGTAGCAAGTCGATTTCCTGTATTCAAACCAGGAGGCGAACTTCACCCTATAATTTTTATAAAAGCTTTTGAAACTTCATTATCTCCTAAATGGAGTAGTGAAAAACGGATTCAATTTGTAATAGGACATTTAGAAGCAGAAGCTGCGGAATGGGCAGTACTGCATAGAACGGAATTTAGGGACTGGGATGGTTTCGTTACGCAGTTTAAACAAAATTATTGGTCAAGAGGAAAACAACAACACTTAACTTTAGAGTTATTAGACCCTCCTCCTTATTCTAAACGGTGGAGAGGTTATAGGAATTATTTCAAATGGCATTTAAACCGTGCTAAATTAATTGAAGAACCAGTTATTGAAAGTCATCTAATACGAGTCCTAATTAGTAGGTTAACGTATTATATAAAGGAAAGAAAAATGTTATTCTACGAATTGTCTATCCAAACGAAAAAATTTGCGAACAGATTGTTAAAAATGTTGAACGGAGAATTAAAAGTTATAATCAACATGCTATAGAACCCTCATTTCAGGTAGGAGATCTTGTATTAGTATGATCTCACCCTAAAAGTTCAAAGATCAATAAGGAATGTAGAAAATTCTTCTTTATCTTTGAAGGTCCATATGTTGTACATAAGATTGTACATCCCAAAGCGTTACTTCTTATGGAACCTTCATCAGGTGTAATTAAAGGATTATATAGTGTTGATCAAATGAAACACTTCATTCCTAAATAAGTTAATATTTAGTATATGTTACATACGGAAGAGCGTTCATAGTTTATTCATGCGAAGTTTTTCGTGATAGTTACGTGTTATTTCAAAGAAATAACAGAAAGTTTAAACAAGTGTTCTACAGTAATCTACCGGTACTTCAAAAAGGGAAAGATAACTAAAAGGGGATTTATATGGAAGAAAGTTTTGTTATTAGGTCAGAAGGAATTTTGTATATTTCATATTTACTCGGATAGTAGGAACCAAAGGGGATGGTTAATAATTTTAGGGACCATGGGCGTCCAGAGCTGTATGGCTCACGAGAACATAGCAGTGTGCCTTTAATAGAGATTTGTAATAGTGTTAATATAGAACACACCAAACGGGGCTCTCTCGCTTGTTTCTCCCAAATAAATTGCCATTACCCAACAAAGTGACCGAAGGTAAAGAAAGCCGTGCCAAGATTCTAAAGAAAGTTTTGCTTGATTTCTTCTTGACCTCAGGCATAAATAAAGAATTAGGGAAAAGAACGACGTAAAGTAAATAGTACTATTAGTTATTGTGAGAAACTTATTAGTAATATACATTTTGGAAAGAAGAACTCTAGTAAATGAATAAAACCGAAACTAACCTATCACAATTTGAACGCTCTGTCCTAATGTAACAACGTTAACGGACGTATTAAATTATTATTTACCAGCAACAATTAAATGAAAAGGAGTAATCTCCATATATTCCGTTGTGAATTACCATAATAGTACAATTAAAAGTAAATGACAAATAGTGACAACAATATCGTCATAAAAGGATTGAATCTATCTAAGAGCAAGGACTTTAGATTACTGAAAATGTGAGAAAAATTGTATAATATTAGCAGTTAAATATTGTATATAGAAGAAGTTTTATTTTCGGTTAAAACCTGACAAACTGAGCTTGTGGGTGGGGTATGTAGTGGGACACGAAATTGAAGCGTCACCCATCCACCAGTGTCAGCCCAGTTTGCAGGTGAATATAAGTCTAATTTAGTTTTTTGTTTATGTATTTTTGTAATATTCGTAATGGTTGTGAATTGTCTAAAGTTTTGTATTTATTTTTTACGTTTCAAGTACGGAGAGGGCGGCGCAACGAACGGAGACAGCATCTTCGCTGCCGGGACCAGAGAGAAAATTGCTGACCACTATACGTCGCGGGTCGACAGCCAAAGAACAACAGAAGATCCTGAAACCGAGTTGCTGCGTCGTGCTTCTAAAAATCAAAAAAATAAGAATTTGTAATGTTTGTACAACAATGACGTCATAGAAAGTTTAATCATGTTGTAAATGTTCAGTTCTGTCTTGTCAAGGCTCAGGTTCACGTCTATATGTAGGAAGATAATAAACTAGTGGATGCTACTAAAGTTTAAATACGTGTTCCGAGAATTTATTTATGAAGAATTATGTTACGTAATTTATTTGACAAGATTATTAATTTTGACAACTTTCATCGTGAGTTTGAATCTCGAAAGTTTATTCAATGTGGTTCTAATATTTATTAAATCAGATCACTTGCATTAATATAATTTCTGAGAAGAAACAAACGACGTCTAAATTGAAAAAGTTTGCGCAAACCAATTGGACTGAGTGACGTAATTCTGCGCATACGACTCAATTGATGATGTTTTACAGTTTCGTTCAAGAACCATTCAGACACAAATTTTAAAAAAGATTTAAATAATTTTGAAGTGTGTTGTAACTGACGTAGGTGACGAAGTCTGCACATGGTCATATGTCAAAAGAAAATCATTCATCCAAACATTACGTCGTTACACTACACCCTCTTAAAAGAAATTTATCGTAGTGTTTTCAGGAAGCAGTATCTTACAGCAGGCACTATGAGCGTTAACGGGAAATGGCCAATTGAGGAGCCTACATTCTGCTCTGGAGACTGTTTAGCCTCAACGTGACCATGTTAAAACAATTTTTTGATGAGATCTGGTATCTCGCAAAATCGATAGTCATCCGGCAGCCCTCGCAGTGCTAGGGCAGGAGTCGTGAGCTCTAAGGGGCGAATATGGGGTTTAAAAATGTTGTACTTACGAATTAGTAAGTGTGATCCTCACTGACTAAAATTTTCTGTGACAAAAGGAGCGACTATATGAGCGAATATTTGATATCTAGACAGAGGTACGACATTAGAAAGTGGAAACTGATTAGCAGATAAACTACGGAGCAATACGTCACGTCGCCGCACTGCGCCAAGAATTTCCCCGGACGGACTAAAAGGGCCATTCCAACACCGTTTACAAGGTGAACCACCTTTAAAACCATGATTGCAAACTCCATAAGTTTTCTGGTTCTGCCTAGGGCCAGTGGAACCCAGCTGTGGCATTCACACGTCTTCAAACCTTTACCTAACATTACTAAAGTTTTGTCAGGTAACTGCGGCTACAAAGATCTAAAAATTGAGATCTCCATACTTTTATTTTTATTGGCACTAACTAGAGACGCCACTAATACCGTAGATTCGCAAACGCACTTACACGTGGATATACTTAGCTTGTACTCGTTTGTTGTCCAGAGTGCATATCCACGGTGACAAACGTTGTGAACTCTCTGGTAACCTACGATCAAGATATTATTGTCTTCAGTGTCCCCTTTCGTCGAAATGCACAATAGTGAAAAAGACGTTAAGTGAAAGACAATTTCAAAACAGAAGAAAATCTTAGTTAAAATTGAAGGTAGTGTAATATTTTATTACGTTACGGACTTTATTTATTTATTTTTATTGCACTGAATCGTCGTGTCTATGACATACGGGCAGGAAAGATGTCCCTGCATACTCAAAAGTGCTTTGAAGGAAAAAAATCTGTATTAATTGCGATACACTAAGATTTTTTGTAGGGCAGAGGCAAAGCAGTAAATAATAATCAGAATATTTCGCTTTCCAAATTGGCCTGTCATGGTAAGATAATAGCAGAGTTCAAGGTACTATTCTTTTCATTCATTGGTTTTTGACAGAGAGTAACATTTCAAGGCTGAAGTATGCACATCACAGTGCTCGCTGCATGAAGACTAGTAATTTTTTTTAATTTTTTATTCCATTTCCAGCTGAGAGGGGGTCTTCTCAAAAGCCATCAAAACTTATAACAGGATTGCAATAAGTAATTCTTAAAAGTGATTGGGTACAGGATTTTTTCCATAAACATAATGCCTTTTGTTTTAAAATATTTGATAAACTTGCGCTCGTTGACCTCTTTGTAATATCTTACATACATTTTCGGAGTTCCTGCAGTACGAGAGATCGGGCATCCCCTTCCCATATACAGACCATGTGGCCACAAATTACCTACGGTAACTGACGTATGGTTTGGACAGAACTTCCTCCCGTTGTAATTTTCTCATCATTATATAGGCGTGGACGTAATATACATATACCACTAGAGAAGATCTCTCACTGCAATGCCAGAAGTAACGTGCACTCGGACTGGCGTTTATTGACAAAGACGATAGAAAGAAGGTCTGTCCCCTGTTGCAATTTCAGCCAGATGTCACTGTAACATACTTTTATTGTGTCCGTACAGTGACCAATATGGAGCACTTTGTCCTTCTGTGCAGACTCAAACATTGAAAAATTTTTGGTTTACTGTTATCTTTTTATCTTAAATCCACGTAACACTGGCGGGTTGGTTGAATGTATCATTAAGCACCTGACAATAGATAATATGTTGTCCATGTAACTATTTGGTTTTCAGAATGGATCCAATACCGAGTAAGGTATCAGATATACAGAGAGGATATAGTTAATTCATTATAGAGGCTGCACCTATCCCCCCTCCCCCAAAGAAAAAGTCTGTCCTCCATCATAAGAATAACCCTCATGAAAATATTAAACCATATAGTCTGCCGCCGTCTGCTCGAGCTTGCTTGGGTTTCGTTTCAAGAGGAATATAAATAAGCTGTCTCGAGTACAGTCAAGTGGGGATACATTTCATCCTGTGCGTTACACGTACATCAACTTAGCGACAATAAGAGGCAACAGCTTTACCGGCGCATTCAACTTGGACAGCACTGGCCAGGCAAGTGATCGAAGTATCTGCAGTGATGTGAAAGGTCGCTGTAAAGATGTAAAAAGAGCCGAGCAGAGAACGATACAGCTCTGAATGTCATTTAAAGTTTAAACAGAAGGAAACTGTATGGAAGAAGGTGATACGCTTCTTAGATGACCTGACGGAAAACATAACATCCCCTCGATCTTAGTTAACATAGTATTGTAATTAAAAACAAAACTGATGAAAATTTCTCACTTTGGTAAAGGTAGTTTTTCTGCATGAGCTATGCGTGGCGTAAAAGTACACTGCTGATTTCCCTTGTAGTTAAATATTGCTGCCAGTGAAGTTATTACAGACAGTGGTCTGGTAATCTCTGAACTCCTTCCGTATCAGACACCTAGGAATACATTTCAGTACTGCTACGTTGATAACGAGGCGATCAGGAACAGAATCCTAAGCCACTAAAAAGTCCACATTTCCTCCTCCTATTTTATGACGCGCTGTTTTCAAATTCGCCATCGTTCAGCAGTGAGGTGTCACAAAGCTTCGTGCATTAGTTCCAGTACGTTGGCAGCTTAAATGTCTCGTTGTTTCCCGTGACAAACCCCTTAACTTGGCTCTAGATCAGTTCTACTGGGTTCAGATAGAAGCGGTAGGAGGACAACTGTAAAAATGCATCATTTGTACAGTGTGCTCGACGCCGTGAGAATTATTGTTTTCCATATTTCTACGACGCTTATCACTCTTGCTCGTGTGAGACAACATATGTGTGTGTTGTCCTTAGCGTAAGTTTGTTTAAGTTAGGTTAAGTAGTGTGTAGGCTTAGAGACCGATGACCTCAGAAGTTTGGTCCCTTAAGAATTCACATACATTTGAACATTTGAACAACATATGTCCTATAAAACAATGAGATATTCAAATAAAGAGTATTTGATTTTCCATTTTTCTACAAAAAATTGATTGTGTCATGTTTCTTATTTTCAGCAATCTTTAACAATGTTTTATAAAATGTCGACACTTAAGAATTTATATTTGCAATGAAAACCAGAATTTTGTATGCGGTATGTAATTAGAAACTAGATGTGCTGTTCTCTCGAAAATGATGGTTAAGTATGATTTAATTAACACAGGAGGTATTAATTAAACAACGCTTTCAGCCACAACGTTTTAGTGTTTTATTAACTAAACGAAAAAGTTGTGACTGAAGGTGTTGTTTAATTCATACCTCCAACGTTTTGAATACAGTCACGTTTTAAGTTGCAAAATATGTATAAAATTAAACTTAATTAACACATTTTTGATGAATTTCACACTTAAATGGTGTAGAGATTTAAAAGAAATGAAAATTGGAGACCGCAACGAGATTCGAACTGACGCCCCCGAGCATTCACCACAATTATTCTATGACGCAACGAACTACGCTATGTATGTATTTCGAATAGAACGAACTATTTATTACACAGTGTTTCTCAGAAAACATCAGAGCTCATTTTTCTCTGTAAGCTCATGAAAAACATTAAGAACATTTTGTTTCTCGCCATTAACGGTGTTCCACGCGCATGTTTCACTACGAAGCAGAAAGCGGTGTCATCCATTTTCACAGTACGTATTAACAGTGAGACAATCAGAACACAACTAGCGTTTACGGAGGCTGCGACTGTACACGACTTGTGAAATAAAAATTACGTAGTTAAAGTATGATTAAGAAAACTTTAATGGCTGTTAATGCATCAGAATGTCTTAAAAGTTTCATTTATAGTGACATAGTAATAAGATATCTAATACAAGAGCGGAGCAACACCAGTGTACTTGTACTTGTTTACATCAGTTTTATTCTTATGATCAACGAAGTATAGTAAATAGGGGCTCCAAAATGCGTACCTTAAACCTTTGACTACCAATTTACTTTCAGAACTATTAATGTATGATTATTTTAATTAATGTCTTAATCAGAAGTAACAATATAAAAAGAATATTTCCCGCCGTTTCGTTTTCCAAGGAGGTTGGGAAAGGGAGACATACAGGACTATTCATAAGTACCTCCAGGGTTTCAGCAGACGATTTCGCAAGAACTACAAGACATACTAAAAATAGACACACATTAGTGGGCAGAGCATCTCTTCAAGTTTGAAACTCACACTACAGGTGCTCAATGCGGTTTCCTTGTGATGTGGCTTGCTTCAATTCGGGTGGGCAAATCGTTGACTCGATGTGTCTGGGAACAACACCACTGTACGAGAGTTACGGCTACTGAGCAGCCATCGCTTTGTGAATCTGATTATTGGGTTCCCTATGTGCAGGTGCGCACTAATTCCATATGACAATACGGTGACGAGGGTTAACAATGAAGCTTGAGCACAGCACGGCCTATAGGTGCAGTCTGTAATGATAAGAATTCTGCTAACCATTAATAGGTTTCCCTTTAGCAGTGGGACACTGGTACGTAGCTATAACAAGCAACAAATTGCAATTGATTGTCCGATAACCTATCGTCGGACACACAGATCCCGTTGATAGTCAAATGATTTAAGAGCTATGAGCATTTTTTCATCTTCGATACTATGACGCAGATCCTTTCTACTGCAAGGACTTTACTTTCCATATTTTGGGAGGAGGTAGTATCGATCAAAGTAAGAAAAAAAATATGCAGTAAACATAGGGTCTCAAATGCAAAACTCAAAGAGCTATGAGCACTTGTTCATCTTCGCTAGTGTGAAACCATTTCTTCTACTGAACAACTGCACATAGCTCTTAATATCGACATTTTAGAGGTCACGTTTATTACAAATTTTTCTTGTTTTGGTACATACTACCTCCTTCCAAAATTTGGAATGCGAAGTTCTTGCAGCAGAAGAGATCTTTCTCATAGCATCGAAGGTTAACAAGTGCTCATAGCTCTTAATGCATTTTAGAGCTCTTGTTTACTAGTCATTTTTTTCATGTTTTGGTATAAAGAACCTGTCCCTAAGGCTTGTCGATGTTTTTTGGGACACCCTGTGTAATAAATTAAGGCCTTTTATTTTCTATTATTGATTAGTAGTGTTTGATTGTATGGTTTCATCTTTAAGTAAACTATACTACCAAGAGGCCAAAGTTATCGATAGGAAAGACAATATCAGCTAGCGTCCGATTACGGAGTAATTATGTAAGATGTCCCTGTAGATTGGATCTTAGAACCGGTATTTTCCACGTAAGTACTAGTGCCCTTCCATCAGCTGCATTTCCAGATGCTAAATGGGCATTGATATATATACTAAGATAGTATCTGTTCTTTCGGACACGTCCGAAAGAACAGATACCATCAAACAGTGCCCTAACTCTTACGGGAATCGGCAACGCGCCGCGAGTAATGGGTATAATGGGCGGGGGCACTACGAACGTAGTGCGGGACAATACGTTGAGAATGTGGGTTTCGCGGGAGGCGTACCAGACATAAATCCCTGCAGTGGTGCTATCCTCTGTGTCCTCGGTGGCTCAGATGGACGCACCTAGTTCATTATAGCCGGCACGGTCAGAGGGGTAGCTACCCTCTGTAATAAAAAAACTGAGTAAACGGATCAACGAAGAACCTGAGCGGGTGTCATCGGACATCCGCCCCGACCAAATTTAGTGAACAATATAGAACAAAATTAGATCTAAAAAATTGGATAGAGCGTCTGCCATGTAAGCAAGAGATCCCGGGTTCGAGTCCCGGTCGGGGCACACATTGTCATCTGTCCCCGTTGACGTATGTCAACGCCTGTAAGCAACTAAGGGTGTTCATTTAATTGTAATTTCATTGGTATTAGCCGGCCGGAGTGGCCGTGCGGTGCTAGGCGCTGCAGTCTGGAGCCGAGCGACCGCTACGGTCGCAGGTTCGAATCCTGCCTCGGGCATGGATGTGTGTGATGTCCTTAGGTTGGTTAGGTTTCATTAGTTCTAAGTTCTAGGCGACTGATGACCTCAGAAGTTAAGTCGCATAGTGCTCAGAGCCATTTTTTTCATTGGTAATGATTTTGCAGATAACACAAATATTATAATAAATAACAAGCAACCCCCATGAACCATGGACCTTGCCGTTGGTGGGGAGACTTGCGTGCCTCAGCGATACAGATAGCCGTACCGTAGGTGCAACCACAACGGAGGGGTATCTGTTGAGAGGCCAGACAAACGTGTGGTTCCTGAAGAGGGGCAGCAGCCTTTTCAGTAGTTGCAAGGGCAACAGTCTGGATGATTGACTGATCTGGCCTTGTAACAATAACCAAAACGGCCTTGCTGTGCTGGTACTGCGAACGGCTGAAAGCAAGGGGAAACTACAGCCGTAATTTTTCCCGAGGGCATGCAGCTTTACTGTATGATTACATGATGATGGCGTCCTCTTGGGTAAAATATTCCGGAGGTAAAATAGTCCCCCATTCGGATCTCCGGGCGGGGACTACTCAAGAGGATGTCGTTATCAGGAGAAAGAAAACTGGCGTTCTACGGATCGGAGCGTGGAATGTCAGATCCCTTAATCAGGCAGGTAGGTTAGAAAATTTAAAAAGGGAAATGGATAGGTTGAAGTTAGATATAGTGGGAATTAGTGAAGTTCGGTGGCAGGAGGAACAAGACTTCTGGTCAGGTGACTACAGGGTTATAAACACAAAATCAAATAGGGGTAATGCAGGAGTAGGTTTGGTAATGAATAGGAAAATAGGAATGCGGGTAAGCTACTACAAACAGCATAGTGAACGCATTATTGTGGCCAAGATAGATACGAAGCCCACACCTACTGCAGTAGTACAAGTTTATATGCCAACTAGCTCTGCAGATGACGAAGAAATTGAAGAAATGTATGATTAAATAAAAGAAATTATTCAGATTGTGAAGGGAGACGAAAATTTAATAGTCATGGGTGACTGGAATTCGAGTGTAGGAAAAGGGAGAGAAGGAAACATAGTAGGTGAATATGGACTGCGGGACAGAAATGAAAGAGGAAGCTGCCTTGTAGAATTTTGCACAGAGCACAACATTATCATAACTAACACTTGGTTTAAGAATCATGAAAGAAGGTTGTATACATGGAAGAACCCTGGAGATACTAAAAGGTATCAGATAGATTATATAATGGTAAGACAGAGATTTAGGAACCAGGTTTTAAATTGTAAGACATTTCCAGGGGCAGATGTGGACTCTGACCACAATCTATTGGTTATGACCTGTAGATTAAAACTGAAGAAACTGCAAAAAGGTGGGAATTTAAGGAGATGGGACCTGGATAAACTAAAAGAACCAGAGGTTGTACAGAGATTCAGGGAGAGCATAAGGGAGCAATTGACAGGAATGGGGGAAATAAATACAGTAGAAGAAGAATGGGTAGCTTTGAGGGATGAAGTAGTGAAGGCAGCAGAGGATCAAGTAGGTAAAAAGACGAGGGCTAGTAGAAATCCTTGGGTAACAGAAGAAATACTGAATTTAATTGATGAAAGGAGAAAATATAAAAATGCAGTAACTGAAACAGGCAAAAAGGAATACAAACGTCTCAAAAATGAGATCGACAGGAAGTGCAAAATGGCTAAGCAGGGATGGCTAGAGGACAAATGTAAGGATGTAGAGGCCTATCTCACTAGGGGTAAGATAGATACCGCCTACAGGAAAATTAAAGAGACCTTTGGAGATAAGAGAACGACTTGTATGAATATCAAGAGCTCAGATGGAAACCCAGTTCTAAGCAAAGAAGGGAAAGCAGAAAGGTGGAAGGAGTATATAGAGGGTCTATACAAGGGCGATGTACTTGAGGACAATATTATGGAAATGGAAGAGGATGTAGATGAAGATGAAATGGGAGATATGATACTGCGTGAAGAGTTTGACAGAGCACTGAAAGACCTGAGTCGAAACAAGGCCCCCGGAGTAGACAATATTCCATTGGAACTACTGACGGCCGTGGGAGAGCCAGTCCTGACAAAACTCTACCATCTGGTGAGCAAGATGTATGAAACAGGCGAAATACCCTCAGACTTTAAGAAGAATATAATAATTCCAATCCCAAAGAAAGCAGGTGTTGACAGATGTGAAAATTACCGAACTATCAGCTTAATAAGTCACAGCTGCAAAATACTAACACGAATTCTTTACAGACGAATGGAAAAAGTAGTAGAAGCCAACCTCGGGGAAGATCAGTTTGGATTCCGTAGAAACACTGGAACACGTGAGGCAATACTGACCTTACGACTTATCTTAGAAGAAAGATTAAGGAAAGGCAAACCTACGTTTCTAGCGTTTGTAGACTTAGAGAAAGCTTTTGACAATGTTGACTGGAATACTCTCTTTCAAATTCTAAAGGTGGCAGGGGTAAAATACAGGGAGCGAAAGGCTATTTACAATTTGTACAGAAACCAGATGGCAGTTATAAGAGTCGAGGGATATGAAAGGGAAGCAGTGGTCGGGAAGGGAGTAAGACAAGGTTGTAGCCTCTCCCCGATGTTGTTCAATCTGTATATTGAGCAAGCAGTAAAGGAAACAAAAGAAAAATTAGGAGTAGGTATTAAAATTCATGGAGAAGAAATAAAAACTTTGAGGTTCGCCGATGACATTGTAATTCTGTCAGAGACAGCAAAGGACTTGGAAGAGCAGTTGAATGGAATGGACAGTGTCTTGAAAGGAGGATATAAGATGAACATCAACAAAAGCAAAACAAGGATAATGGAGTGTAGTCTAATTAAGTCGGGTGATGCTGAGGGAATTAGATTAGGAAATGAGGCACTTAAAGTAGTAAAGGAGTTTTGCTATTTGGGGAGCAAAATAACTGATGATGGTCGAAGTAGAGAGGATATAAAATGTAGGCTGGCAATGGCAAGGAAAGCGTTTCTGATGAAGAGAAATTTGTTAACATCGAGTATAGATTTAAGTGTAAGGAAGTCGTTTCTGAAAGTATTCGTATGGAGTGTAGCCATGTATGGAAGTGAAACATGGACGATAAATAGTTTGGACAAGAAGAGAATAGAAGCTTTCGAAATGTGGTGCTACAGAAGAATGCTGAAGATTAGATGGGTAGATCACATAACTAATGAGGAAGTATTGAATAGGATTGGGAAGAAGAGAAGTTTGTGGCACAACTTGACCAGAAGAAGGGATCGGTTGGTAGGACATGTTCTGAGGCATCAAGGGATCACCAATTTAGTATTGGAGGGCAGCGTGGAGGGTAAAAATCGTAGAGGGAGACCAAGAGATGAATACACTAAGCAGATTCAGAAGGATGTAGGTTGCAGTAGGTACTGGGAGATGAAAAAACTTGCACAGGATAGAGTAGCATGGAGAGCTGCATCAAACCAGTCTCAGGACTGAAGACCCCAACAACAACAACAAGTAACTAGTATTTTTAGAAAGAGACACTAATGAATTAATCGAGGACATTATGAACAGCAAGCACCTAGTTCATTATCATTAACATTGAAGTATTAATTATAACAAGATAAACATAAATTTTATAAGCTTCTGGAAAAAGTCCTAGAGTTGTCGGAGGAAAAAAGTTAAAACAACCTTGTCTCAATATAGAAAGTGCTTCATGCAGTACTGAGTTATGGCAACAAACAAAAGCAATATGTAAGAGATGTCCACAGCGAAACTACGTTTCTGTAGGTGTCTTACTGCAGATAACTTCTGATTCTATTATATGATATTGCGTAAAATTACTAAATTGCACAAATGGGCCCCTCCTCCTGATTTCCCTTTACTTGCCCAACAAGACGACACCGAGGCTCGGGAAGTGATGTTAGTGGACTCCCGCTTATTAGCCGACAAATCCCCTTTTACACAGGGAGTTAGCGAGCCGGAGGTTTCGCCTCTGCTAGGAGGCGCTCGCAGACAAAGTGGCCAAAGTTGGCCGCAGTCGTGAGGCCGCCCGGCGCGCTGGTTCATTACGCAGATCAAAGCGCCGCCGGCAGACCACGGTAAACACCACACCACGCTGCACCACACCACACCGCTGGCTCTGTTCTTTCCTGCAGCAGCCCACCTCCCCGAATCATCGTGTTCTTCTCTACCAGACAGGCGTTCTCTCGTCTGTACCTCTCAAACGCTGCCTGTGCTAACTCTCGCGCTGTCAGGCATTTTGTTAGGTCATTGTTCTGTAAACAGCCACGATAAGAGACTACGAACTCTTTGTCTCTACAGTATTTAAATGACTTACTTAATATACAGATTGATTACAAGGTACTAGAGGGTTTAGTAGCCTTACACCTTCACCAGCATTGAATGATGCATGATCCAACAACTATCTGGAAGATTGTAGAATGAAGGCTTTCACGACCGGGTGACATGGCTGTTGATATACTTTCCGGGATGTGAGGTCGTGGTCCAAGAACTTTTCTGCTCCTTACGTTTCGTCCAGGACTGCGCTGGACTTCCTCAGAGGCGCTGCTCCGCTGAGTCTTGCCGACTGTCGGCAAGACTCAACGGAGCAGCGCCTCTGAGGAAGTCCAGCGCAGTCCTGGACGAAACGTAAGGAGCAGAAAAGTTCTTGGACCACGACCTCACATCCCGGAGAGTATATCAACAGCCATCTGGAAGATTTTTTTCTTTCTTCATTGTCTTTACTTCGGTGACCTGATTCCTAGGAACTACATGCCGCAGATACAGAAACCGATGATTTTCAGCAGGAACAGCAGCAGCTCCAACAGATAATTCTGATGTTAAATGAGCATTACGACGGGCGTATTTGCGTTACTTTGCAACTTATTAAGTAATGAAGCGATCTGTTTTACCCTTGTAACTGATGGAAAATTAAAACTTCTATTTAGCTTAAACATTATATGGTATTATATGGTATTAGGGGGGAATCCTACAGTCCCGGCCAGCTTGGTTTTTTCACTTGTAAAATGTGAAATATTAAAATTGGGAATTTAATATTGTAATCTGGTACTTAAACTAATGTCTTATGGATGTACATGTATGATTCTCCCGAAATTCTGCAAAACTGACGGGTCATGTAGAAGTAAAAACAGGTGGTTTTTCAGTCACTGCAAAAATTATCTTCCAGTATCAGCCAGTGTCTACACAGAAAAATTTTTCAGGTTTTATTCATAAATGACTTTACACAAGTAAAGGAAACCATCAAACACATTATCATATGAACAAAATTCACTGATTTCAAAAACCATTGTTCGCTTATTGCAATGATTACAGATTAAATACAATATACTTTCTTGGTCCACACAACCAACATGCGCCAACTCCTTACGTTACTCTGTAAATGTTCAGCCAACCGAAATTCGAACTCAAGATTTCTTTCTTACTAAGTGGCATGAATCTGTTACCTAAGTCTTTCATGTACAGAACTAACTGTGTTTCCATATCGTCGTTGAATGTCTTCTTAAACCTGCCTATCTGAGGGGACACCAATTCTAATTACTTTTCTTTGATTATGGCATCGGGACATGAAAAGACACAGCTGCCTCCCTTGCTGTCATTGTCCCCAACATTACTTCCTTTATTCCCAACCTCATGTTCTCTTCAGTCCATTTACCTTTCATTTTCCTTTTTCTCAGCTATTTCACTATGAAAAGTGAAAAGAAAGAGATATTCTTATTTTTCCTAAGTTCTGACTGACCGGCACTGGAAGATAGTTGGGCGACCGGCACTGTACGATGATCACGCAAAAAATACGATACCAATCGCATATTGTTTAATACACTAAGTCTTGAAAGTTTTATGGCTACGGTGACTTTAAAAATACAGTAAAATAAATGTAGAAATAAGTTCAATTACACATCTCACAAACGTGTACCACAGTCTTGAAAATAACTTATTGCGTGCTCCTTTCACACAAACAACATGAAGCGCCCACAATTCACAAACAACCGAACGCAGGAAAAAATGCCCGCCTTATCGTGAGTGGGATCATAGCGTCTTGCAGCTCACCCCTTGTGTGTGCTGCTACCTAGTACTAGAAACTAGAAACAGCGATAGCCGGTACTATAGGACTGTCCCCTATATCATTCTTTCGTCTGGGAAGAAATGTTGCATAACGCCTTTCGGCAGCACTAATTCCATCTTAAATTAATGCTAAATTTAGCGACACATTACTATGTAGTCACGGCTCATTTGGTCTAGGGAAATCAAGTATACTGGGCGTTACCTTCAGGTTATTCTCACTCTTCGCTTTGACTAGGAGATTTTTAGTACCCGTCAGTGTCTTGTGCTGTAGTCTTCCTTCAAACTTTGCTGTAACTACCGCTTCTGGAGTGGAATCTGACAAGGGGGAGCTGCGGCATTCAGTCATTAACATCCATATGTGGACCGAAACGCAGGTGTAGTCGCAGCTCTATGTTTGGACGTTTATTTGTTGGGACACCTAGCATATCACACGTTTACTTCGGCTTAGAATGTCATCCAGGTTTTAGCCTCTGATGAAGTCCTTTATCTTTTCCGCACTTACACTGTGATCTCCGAATGAAAGAAAGCCGCAGTTTTTAGATCGAACTTAACTAAGTCGATGTGAACTTCCAGGTGTAATACGAAAGTTGGTTGTAATATTGTCGCCAAACCCTTACAAGTAGATCTCGTATTATTATTTCGAAGCCTGTGATACTGTCTAATTCTGGCAATGTCCGCCCCCAGTAGCTGAGTGATCAGCGCGACAGAATGTCAATCCTAAGGGCCCGGGTTCGATTCCCGGCTGGGTAGGAGACTTTCTCCGCTCAGGGACTGGGTGTTGTGTTGTCGGAATTATCGTCATTTCATCCCCATCGATGCGCAAGTCGCCGAAGTGGCGTCAAATCGAAAGACTTGCACCCGGCGAACGGTCTACCCGACGGGAGGCCCTAGTCAAACAACATGCGTTCTGGCAATGTCGTTGGAACCGGAGGGATAGGAGCCCATGCACGATCAGTCCATCGACGTAGCAAATTTCGGCGTATGTAAGTCTGATTTTTCATTTATCAACACTATACAGCCTCATCTCATTGAGAAGAGAACCCCTGTCTTATTACGTTAGATCTCAACAACAGCGTGAGACTCCTAAGGGCACCACATGCATACATTTTGCCGATCGAATTTTCTAAGTAAATGATGCGTCCGTGCAGGTGAACTGGACTTTTCAGGATAATTGTGCTGCAGCCCGTATACCAGATGCAGTTCGTACGAGATCCACTTTAATCGGTGACAGGATGTTATTGCTGATATTGGTAACAGCAACTAATTACTGGTTCCCTTTAACGCTTTTTACGACCTCTGACATACTACGACAACTGTATTTTTAGTGACACCAGACCTCGCAGTGCTGCCAATGTGCCGCTCTTTCCATTTGTGTTCGATTCCCGGCACGACCTGCTGTGTCACCCCAATCGCATTTTATTTGTTGGGAAACAAACTCGTGGTTGAAGAACCATGTATTATGAACAACACTACCTCGATGTATTCAATGCTGTTTAGCCCTGCCCGATGACTAACAGGCACACTGCAGTACTTGTCCAGCACCTCATCGACTCTGATACTACACACTTCCAGATACTCAGATAAAAAGCAGCTCATACATTTTTATTTGGTATAGTATCGTTTCAGCAACAAACTGAGACTGATCAATTTCGCCTTCAAGAGAAAGTGAATTACTCTGCAATCCTAGAGCAATAATGAAGAAAAAAATACCTCTAGTAGTAAGCGAACTGTCTAATCATCGCCGACAGGTCTCAATCTTTAATGTGCCCTTTCTGAATGGTTGTGATTCAGTCTTACAGTACAGAGCAGAAACGACACTGGATAGTTCATAGTTAAAATTAAAAATGATCCAATATTCTCGTTTCGACCTTAGCTGAGAAAGTTTTATAGTGGCTTTTAGTCGACTGCCAGAAATAATAGCACCTTTCTAAATACCAGATCACCCAAAAGTCCGTTAACATTTAAAAATGCACAAACTCACGGAATAATGTAGGTAGAAAGGTAAAACTTCACACAGCCTGAAGTGACGCGGAGTTTTATTGAAACCAAAAACGAATGGAAAAACACGGCAACAAATGGCGCTGGACAACAAAACGTCAGTGACACCGCATGAGGATGTGAGGTACGCCGGTATGTTACGAATCTCATTATCCCTAGCCTGGTTGATAAACACCTGCTGGAAGGTAAGAGTTTTATGCAGGCCTGCGCTGCACGCCATATTGCTACACGCGAGAAAGGTCCCTTGCGCGCGTCATTTGGTTGAGCATCACGTACTGAGCCGCCATTTCCGTCGTGCTTGTTCGGTCAGGTTCCCAGATATCAATCCGTGTGATTATTGGTTGTAGGGCTACCTTAAGTCGCCAGTATTCCGTGATCGTTCAACCCCATTAGGGGCGCTGAAAGACGATATCTGACGGCAGTTTCTCGCCACACGCAGAATCTGACAAGGGCAGCTGGGTAGATCACTCATACACGAGGCTTGGAACTTAAATAGTGGTCACTATTTATTCACAGCCGATACAAAAGAGTTACGTGTTTGCACCTGTTACTGTCCTTCAAAGTAGTCACCGGCGTTGTGTAGAACCCGGCCGAGCGGTTCTAGGCGCGCAGTCCGGTATCGCGCGACTGCTACGGTCACAGGTTCGAATCCTGCCTCGGGCAAGGATGTGTGTGATGTCCTTAGGTTAGTTAGGTTTAAGTAGTTCTAAGTTCTAGGGGACTGATGACCTCAGAAGTTAAGTCCCATAGTACTCAGAGCCATTTGAACCATTTTTTGTGTAGGACCCGTTGCCAGCGATGTGGAAGGGGTAGTACACCGTTAGCAGTGCCTGTTCTGTTGATGGTGTGATGGAGCGGTCTACAGCCTGTCGAATCCCTGGAACAGTTCTTAAGCGCTTGCCACGAAGTGGTTCCTTCATCTGCGGAATCAAATCAAAGTCACAAGGAGTCATGTCCGGTTAGTATGGTGGATGGTACAGTACTTCCCAGTACCATCGACCGAACAGAGGAGCCACAGCTTGCGGTGTATGCGCTCGCGCATTGTCGTGCAAAATGATGGGTGGGTTGCGCAGAAAGTGTCGCCGCTTCTTTCGCAAAGCTGGTCGCAGGTGATGCTCCAAAAACGAACAGTTATACTGTGCGTTGACGGTCTGCCGTGGGGGAACGTAACGCATTAGGATAACACCATCTCAGTCGTACACGAGTATCAACATAACTTCCACCATACTGGGGCTCTGACACACTTTCGACTTTCGCGTGACCCATAATGACGCCATTCGTTGGACTGGCGTTTCAGTTTTGGCTTCGTGGCATACGCTTCAGAACTGTCCCAGAGATCCGACAGACAGTAGACCGCTCCATTCACACCATCAACACAACAGGCTCTGCTAACTGTGTACTACGCCTTCCACATCGCTAGCAAAGGGTTCTACACATCGCTGGTGACTACTCTGGAGGACAGTAACAGGTGCAAATATGTAACTCTTTTGTATCGGTTGTGAAGAAATAGTTGCCACCATTTAAGTTCGCCGGCCGAGGTGGCCGAGCGGCTCTAGGCTCTACAGTCAGGAACCGCGCGACCACTACGGTGGCAGGTTCGAATCCTGCCTCAGGCATGGATGTGTGTGATGTCCTTAGGTTAGTTAGGTTTAATTAGTTCTGATTTCTAGGGGACTGATGGCCTCAGAAGTTAAGTCCCATAGTGCTCAAGGCCATTTGAACCATTTTTGAACTATTTAATTTCCAATCCTCGTATTTTGCCGACGAATAAACGGTTAACTCATCTAAATAGAAGAAAATTTATCTATCACTATATCTGGGTAACCTTGAGATGAATGTTTAACTTTGGAAAAGGCTTATGGAGGGTGTCAACAAGCACTACGCACATTTGAGCGCTCAGCTAAGTATTGAAAAATGTTGGATACTTCTGTTTGACGTACAAACTTACAATTTGTTCTGTGCAGCGTCTAAACATCGAAAAATTTGTGTGAAAACTATTATTTACTGCTAATGTTAACTCCATTATTTTTGCGAGTCATTTACTTTTGTCACGCGATAATAACCACTTTTCCTTCAACGACTTACATATGTGAGAAACGTCAGGTTGCGGCTGCGTTCTGAGTCCACCTTTAACCTGCGTCTCTGTGTAACTGACGAAGTACGGCGCGATCGTATCAACGCCAGTGGGTTTATGCCTATGTGCACACTGTGTTGTATAAATCATGGTTCGGAATACGTGACAGCTGTGCCTGTGTTATTCCGAATTACGATACAAGGTTCCTTCGGACATGCATACGGGAACTGTGGCGACTACGGCCGCTATGAAAGACATTAAACGTGTTCGCAGTTGCGAATATGGACTACCATCTGCTGTATAAGGGGATGACGACAATGAAAATTTGTGTCGGACCGGGACTCGAAACCGAATTTCCCGCTTGTCGCCTGCAGTCGTCTTACCTTTTTTTTTTTTTTTTTTAATCTCATTTTGTTCGTTTTCGTTCGTTGTATCTGTTCGGTGTGGACGTCGCGAGAGACCCGTTTCAGTTCGTCGTTTATCCATTAACTCCGTTTTTTTTATTAGAGAGGGCAGCTAACCCCCGGACCGAACACGCTGAGTTACCGTGCCGGGGACCGTTTGGCTCTCCGAATATGACTATTGGCCACATGCAAACTTCAATATCTTGTCAACCATATGTATTCGAAAATGGGAATACATTTCATCTCTTTCATAACGGCTGTAGTCGCCGCAGTGCCTGTTCCTTTGCACATACATGGATGTCAGAAGGAACTTCGTAACTTAATTCGCAAGAACACAGGTACTGCGGTATCGTACTTACTCGACTACACCGGGCAAGCGACTTTCAAGTAAAATTATAATTATATTAATACCTTCAGCTACGTGCGGGCGTTGTTATCTATCAACGGCGACAGGTGAAAATGTGTTCCCCGACCGGGACTCTAATCCAGGATCTCCTGCTTACATGGCAGACGCTCTATCCATCTGAGCCACCGAAGGCGCAAAGGATAGAGCGACTGCGCATGCCTCCTGCGAGACCCACATTCCCACCTTGTATGTCCACACACTACATTCGTAGTGTCCCACCCCAACAGACTCATTGCTCGTGGAAGAAATTCTTACCAAGACCCTTAAGAGTTCGGGGAATATGTGTGCATCCGCGCAGAAGAAAAAGGTCATGGCCGGTGTTGCCAGAACTATAGAGGGTGTTACAAAAAGATACGGCCAAACTTTCAGGAAACATTTCTCACACACAAATAAAGAAAAGATGTTATGTGGACATGTGTCCGGAAACGCTTAATTTCAATATTAGAGCTCATTTTAGTTTCGTCAGTATGTACTGTACTTCCTCGATTCACCGCCAGTTGGCCCAATTGAAGGAAGGTAATGTTGACTTCGGTGCTTGTGTTGACATGCGACTCATTGCTCTACAGTACTAGCATCAAGGACATCAGTACGTAGCATCAACAGGTTAGTGTTCATCAAGAACGTTGTTTTTCAGTCAGTGCAATGTTTACAAATTCGGAGTTGGCGGATGCCCATTTGATGTATAGATTAGCACGGGGCAATAACCGTGGCGCGGTACGTTTGTATCGAGACAGATTTCCAGAACGAAGGTGTCCCGACAGGACGACGTTCGAAACAATTGATCGGCGTCTTACGGAGCATGGAACATTCCAGCCTATGACTCGCGACTGGGGAAGACCTAGAACAACAAGAACACCTGCAACGGACGAGGCAATTCTTCGTGCAGTTGACGATAAACCTAATGTCAGCGTCATAGAAGTTGCTGCTGTACAAGATAACGTTGACCACGTCACTGTATGGAGAGTGCTACGGGAGAACCAGTTGTTTCCGTACCATGTACAGCATGTGCAGGCACGATCAGCAGCTGATTGGCCTCCAAGGGTACACTTCTGAGAATGGTTCATCCAACAATGTGTCAATCCTCATTTCAGTGCAAATGTTCTCTTTACGGATGAGGCTTTATTCCAACGGGATCAAATTGTAGATTTTCACAATCAACATGTGTGGGCTCACGAGGATCCGCACGCAATTGTGCAAACACGTCATCAACACAGATTTTCTGTGAACGTTTGGGGAGCATTGTTGGTGATGTCTTGATTGGGCCCCATGTTCTTCGACCTACTCTCGATGGAGCACGTTATCATGATTTCATACGGGATACTCTACCTGTGCTGCTAGAATATGTGCCTTTACAAGTACGACACAACATGTGGTTCATGCACGATGGAGCTCCTGCACATTTCAGTCGAAGTGTTCGCACGCTTCTCAACAACAGATTCGGTGACCAATGGGTTGGTAGAGGCGGACCAATTCCATGGCCTCCACGCTCTCCTGACCTCAATCCTCTTGACTTTCATTTATGGGGGCATCTGAAAGCTCTTGTCTACGTAACCCCGGTACCAAATGTAGAGACTCTTCGTGCTCGTATTGTGGACGGCTGTGATACAATACGCCATTCTCCAGGGCTGTATCAGCGCATCAGGGATTCCATACGACGGAGGGTGGATGCATGTATCCTCGCTAACGGAGGACATTTTGAACATTTCCTGTAACAAAGTGTTTGAAGTCACGTTGGTACGTTCTGTTGCTGTGTGTTTCCATTCCATGATTAATGCGATTTGAAGAGAAGTAATAAAATGAGCTCTAACATGGAAAGTAAGCGTTTCCGGACACATGTCCACATAACATATTTTCTTTCTTTGTGTGTGAGGAATGTTTCCTGATAGTTTGGCCGTATCTTTTTGTAACACCCTGTATTCTTATATGGATATGGGGTCTGTTCATGTACGAAAGAACAGACACCGTATCCATATATGTTCAAGTAAAATGTCTCCCCTGTACGGGAATATGCATAATGGATGTAAGAGTACAGGTTCAAAAAATGGCTCTGAGCAGTATGGAACTCAACTGCTGTGGTCATAAGTCCCCTAGAACTTAGAACTACTTAAACCTAACTAACCTAAGGACATCACACACATCCATGCCCGAGGCAGGATTCGAACCTGCGACCGTAGCAGTCGTGCGGTTCCAGACTGTAGCGCCTTTAACCGCTCGGCCAATCCGGCCGGCAGAGTACAGGTTGTGCACATGGTTGACCACGTATGGAAGTTACGAGTTTGGACGTGAGTCGTGCTCGAATAGCCAGATGAGAAGGCGACCGGTAATGATAGATGAGAAAGTCGGGTTCGAGGCCTGGTATGGCATAAAGTTGCACTGTCGTGATTCCATTACACAGCTCATTGTAGTCCATATTCGCAATTACGAATACATGGCCTTCTGAATGCGGATATGTTTACTTACAGTTAAGTCATACCCCGGCCAGTATATGGCAGTGTCAGTTTTTGTAGATATTAATAACGAAGGACGAAATGCAACACAGCAACGGACCATGTTGTTCCAAGAGCTACAATCGAGTTTTAGTGACCGCCTTATTGAAACTACTGCAGTACACATATTTTAGCAACATATGATGTCTTACAAAGAAGAATTCGATATCGGAAGGCGTATACGCAGCACCGGAATAGCTAGCATCTGTTGCCATGGAGACCAGTGCCTTTGGACTCTGTCGCCGCGCGTGAGCTCACGGACGATGCGAACTCGAGCGCTGCCTGGAGACCGGAGCCGCTGTGATCTCGCGCAGTGAGCTACTTTGAGCAGCTAATCACCTTAACTAGGTGGGTTTAGCGTCCCGAGCATCGGCAAGGGGCTTACGTGCCGGTGCTCGGCGGCCTGGCCGCAGCGCGCGCTCGGTACGTACAGCCGAGGCGCGGCGCCACAGGTGGCCGGGGCTCGCGGCGGCCGTCAAAGGCGCCGGCTGCGCGGCGTCGCCCTAATGACGGCCGGCAGACGTACTCCCCACACTCGCAACTTTGTCAGGAGCGTACGCACTAAACGCCATTTGCAATTTATAGGTCAGTGTCGGGGCAAGCTACTGCTTAACATATCCACACTGTCAAGATCAAAGGCGTCAGGTCTACACTACTGGCCACTAAAATTGCTACGCCAAGAAGAAATGCAGAAGATAAACTGTTATTCATTGGACAAATATATTATACTAGAACTGACCTGTGATTACATTTTCACGCAATTTGGGTGCATAGATCCTGAGAAATCAGTACCCAGAACAACCACCTCTGGCCGTAATAACGGCCTTGATACGCCTGCAAACGTCGTCGAACTGTTCGTGCAGATGGTTGTTCTCTTGCAAACGTCCCCATCTGTTGACTCAGGGATCGAGACGTGGCTGCACGATCCGTTACAGCCATGCGGATAAGATGCCTGTCATCTCGACTGCTAGTGATACGAGGCCGTTGGGATCCAGCACGGCGTTCCGTATTACCCTCCTGAACCCACCGATTCCATATTCTGCTAACAGTCATTGGATCTCGACCAACGCGAGCAGCAATGTGGCGATACGATCAACCGCAATCGCGATAGGCTACAATCCGACCTTTATCAAAGCCGGAAACGTGATGGTACTCATTTCTCCTCCTTACACGAGGCATCACAACAACGTTTCACCAGGCAACGCCGGTCAACTGCTGTTTGTGTATGAGAAATCGGTTGGAAACTTTCCTCGTGTCAGCACGATGTAGGTGTCGCCACCGGCTCCAACCTTGTGTGAATGCTCTGAAAAGCTAATCATTTGCATATCACTGCTTCTTCTTCCTGTCGGTTAAATTTCGCGTCTGTAGCACGTCATCTTCGTGGTGTAGCAATTTTAATGGCGAGTAGTGTAATTCAAGCTGGCACCGACATAAGAGTTAATTCGTTGTCATCTACCAACTGACACTACTTCGCTAAGACAGTAAAGTACGTTGTAGACATAAAACGAAATGACATTGTGCATAAAATGACACTTCACAACTGGCAACCTCGTGATTGCGTGCGTACCTAATACGTTCCAAACCGTCGCGCATAAAAACGGGATTTTCTGGTGCTCATACCCTCTGTTCTGTTGGCGATAAGAAGGTAAAGTCGAGTGTTTTCCATAGCCCTTGGGCAATAGACAATTTGTATACACAACGGAAGGACTGTCTTAGCGTCACTTTCCTACAGTACCGGGTCAAAGTATGAATGTTACACACTTCCTCCTGTTCAGGTGGCAAATGAAATAAATAGGTTCGTCCTTTTAACATTTTATGTGGTCTACCGTGGGCCTCATTACGCACCATTAGTTCGTGGGCGGGTTCTCAGGAAACCCGCCAAAAAATGTTCGGTTTTTAAACAATATTTTTGCCGTCACCAGTGGACGAAAACCCAGCCGAGGATTGCAAGACGGCTTTGAACAGCAAATGGCTCTAATTTTCACTATGTGTTCCTAAGACCCCGATTTCGAACAAAAACCTTGAAAATTTTCTCCATGTCTTTATCTGTTTCAGAGATAAAGAGGTTCTGAGCTCTACTTGTACGCGTAAAATGTGCACGTCAAATTTCGTGTAGGCGAAAACGTAGTTTATAAAGTGATGTAGCACAGAGAAATATGCTGCAAAGTGTTTCTGTTATTTATTGCACATAAAATCCCGTCTGCACTGTAAAATTAGGCCGGCCGGTGTGGCCGAGCGGTTCTAGGCGCTACAGTCTGGAACCGCGCCACCGCTACGGTCGCAGGTTCGAATCGTGCCTCGGGCATGGATGTGTGTGATGTCCTTAGGTTAGTAAGGTTCAAGTAGTTCTAAGTTCTAGGGGACTGATGACCTGAGAAGCTAAGTCCCATAGTGCTCAGAGCCATTTGAACCATTTGTAAAATTAGTTTTGAGCTATTTAAGTTTCACATAAGTAAAATCTCTAAATCTTACTGACCAATACGTTTCTATTCATGTAAGTTGGATGCCCTGCTGCAGCTGGAAAAAATAGTGAATCAGAGAAAGAAAACTGCTGCTGCATGCCAAAACCTTTGGCAAAACTTTTAAAAGAGCTGACAAAGTTTCGATTAGATAGCTCGTACTCCACTTTTCACTCACTTTTTAAATGAAGAGGTATATAGTCGCAATTTTGTGATCCAATAGGAGCAGTTTTCCGCTGCTTTTATTTTGATTGTTACTTATTTACTGTTAGTGCTGTTAGTAAGCGACCCCTTAAAACAGGGCCGGCCATGGCATGCCAAACTTCACACGGGCCAAGTAAGTGGGCTGCGGGTGGGCCTCGGCTCGGCGTGTCTCCGTTTTGCTCGTTCAACCTCGGAAGTACTCAGTATAGCGCGACGGTTCACTTAGTATTGCGGTGTGTAATATTTCTGTTGCCACAATTCTCCTCGCATCGGCAGAATCGTGGTCTCAGCGGTGTTTACCCTTCGCTATTTGTTCACAGAATGAAAGATGTTCACAGGTACACTGGATGTTTACTCAGAAACAAGCTGTCTCGTCACAAGCCTTTAGGAATGACAGAAGTAAGGGATAAGAATTCCCAACACGTTTTTTCCATTCGCTAAATTTGCAGGCATATAGCACATGAAGAAATTGGTGGTATGAATAGTAGAATTTCTGAAATTGCTCGCATTATTCCACTGTCTGTTTTCGATGGAACTGAATGCAAGTTTATATGTTACTGCAAAGTACGGCAGTTAGCTCAGGAGTCATGACTGGAACGATTTATCAATGAATTTATGAAGAAAAAATGGATGCACTAACGGAAACTGAGAAATGACACGTCACACTCTTACTTTAACAACATTATCAGTCAGATTAACGTTCATATTTTAAGTCATGTCTAGATGTCCCCAATTACTACATTTGATACGTGCGATTTATGACTTTTTACATGACTTTTTTACATGAGGAAATTGCGGACTGAAAGTTCTTATAGTTGCATGTGTAACCTGTAGAGAACGAGGGCCATAGTGGAGGCGACGGCGGACATACAGAGAGATAAATTGGGAGTCACAAATGCTGTGTCCAGCAATCAGGCTGTGAGAGTTATTCTGGGAGGTAATGGTCTGTAGATTACACCTGCAGAGGGACGTCAGGCTGTAGCATTCTCCTTCTGCTAGGCATCGAACAGGATGGCGCTGGTTCACAAAACATTTTACCTGGTCCAGGCAGCAGACTGTTGCAAAGGCAGCCAGTTGGCGGAAAGTGGGGTGAGGAAGCCATTTAAGAAAGACTGCTGTAAACTGATCCTTTGTGCAAACGTTGGGACGGGCATAATACTCCATTCTTTTTCTAGGTGTTATAAACTAGGACAATATGGACAGAGAGGATGCTGCACGTGTTTAGTGGAAGCAAGACTGTAACCTCTCTGGTACCAGGTTCTTTTAGCGAGTGGCAAATACATATAAGTCGTGGGCACGACTTGTAAGTTGGCTGTTTAGGTTTTTTTATTGGTAACGCCACCTCTGTATAAAAATCACTGGCTGTGCTGTGTGCAGTCTGTGTCTAGTTTGCATTGTTGTCTGCCATTGTAGTGTTGGGCAGCGGCAGCTGGATGTGAACAGCGCGTAGCGTTGCGCAGTTGGAGGTGAGCCGCCAGAAGTGGTGGATGTGGGGAGAGAGATGGCGGAGTTTTGTAATTTGTCATGAACTGCTATATATATTATGACTATTAAGGTAAATACAGTGTTTGTTCAAGAGTTTGTTCCAAGGAGTCTAACTTTTGAAACTGTTGCTGTGTTTGTCTCTGATTTTGTTCCATTGTGTCTAACTTTTGAAGCTTTTGTCCCATTTGTTGCATTAATTGTAATAACAATGCACTGGTGTCTGAAACATGTTCCTCAGTGCTATTCGGCAATGCATTTGAACCGGCAATATTCGCAGTTTGAAAAGCAGAAAATGTGTCTTGACTTATTTGAGAAAAGGGTGAGGACGCAAAACCTGAATCTACAGTATTTGCAAGATTGTGTCCTGTCATTTCGGATTCCTGGGGCAAGCTGTTGCCGACCGATCGATCGATAATGCTTCCCTGTTCACTAATTGTTTCACTGTCTACACCATTGTTTGCAGCCCGCTCCATTTCCCTATGTACAATTACCAAATTACTACTTTGAACATTAGTTAATTCATTACTCGGTGGCGCTAACACACTGCTTTCGTCTTCACTGTCATTTCTCAGTTTACTTTGGAGCCTAGTATTACGTTTTTCACACGCCATTATTGTCACAATATTTCACACGATAACACAGAAAAACACAATTTAAAGAGCAACAATAAGAGAACACATTAACATAGCACTGAAAATAATATCTAGTTAATTGCAGCTGCGAAATACTTGGTGCAAATCTACATGCATGCCACAACTGTTTTACTGTACAACAATGAAAGACTGCAACTACAAAGGAGATTCTCTCTACAATTACGCACTAGCAATAAACAATAGCTACACTAATTACACAAACTACAAAAAAAATCAGAAGATTCCAGTGAGGTATCCTCGGCTAAGGGTCGACATATGAAACGTCCCCTTAGAAAAATTTATACAGGACTGTGCTTAAACTGATACACAATATTTTTAGCGCAACGCAATCTGACTTTCAGAAATCCCTACAAAAAAATGGCCCTGACTAACATTAACCTATGCATTTCACAAATCGCTTACCTCACAAAAATCTTGGTTACTCGAACTACTGCAATACAGCGAGCGCCACTACTGCCAGCTAAATAAAAGATTCAAACTACGGAAGGCACTAACTACTGATAGGCATAGTTAGCAAATGAAAGATTTTAATAGAGAACAAACACTGTATTTACCTTAATAGTCATAATATATATAGCAGTTCATGACAAATTACAAAACTCCGCCATCTCTCTCCCCACATCCACCACTTCTGGCGGCTCACCTCCAACTGCATAACGCTACGCGCTGTTCACATCCAGCTGCCGCTGCCCAACACTACAATGGCAGACAACAATGCAAACTAGACACAGACTGCACACAGCACAGCCAGTGATTTTTATACAGAGGTGGCGTTACCAATAAAAAAACCTAAACAGCCTACTTACAGACTGTCTGGGAAGCTTAACAGCCTTCTTTCAGAAATTGGAAATGATTGGCCCAGAAAGATTAGATCTCTCCGTAAATGAGGAACTGTGGTCTTGTCTAGGTAGATGTTTTTTTGCCAAAACTTAGCTATGCTTACTATGAGAACATCGGCTCCCTAGTCTAAAATCTTCTTTTTCTCAGACGAGAGAGATTTAGAGATGCTGGTTGAATCCTGTCAGGACATGTATAGTGGAGTTTTGCTGTCCCAGCGCGGGAGCCCCTGTGCTGTGTCTGGATTGGCTTCCAGGCCAACAGGACAGTCAAAACGGGAGATTCAATGATTAGAGGATAGTTTGACTGCTTCTTACAATTTGGGAGCTGTATCGTTTTCGCTAACTCGTCTTCCGTACGTATGCTTGATGAAAAGTATTGGTGATTCTTTGTGGGATTTGTCTTCTAGTCTTCCTCTCATGAAGAAGTTTAGGTCTTTCCCTAGTGCCTGAAACTTGGGTGCTGTATCTTGTATTGGACTAAGAACCAGTAGCAGTTTCCAAATGTACCAGCAGGGGAGCTGCATATCATCTGGGACACATCCTGTATCGGTAAGATCAACTTATTCATCCTGAGTCAACCATATGACGTTTGACAATTCCAGTATACACCGTCGCACCTGTGAGTCAAATTGGTCTGGCAAGGCCAGCGAACGGGTGCACCTCGCACTGAAATCTGCCGGGATTTCAGAGCTCTGATATCGGAAGTTTTCAATGCTCTTTATAATCAGAACGCCAGACCGTGTAGGTCACAAATTATCGTAGACGCGTCAGAACATTGCAGCTGCCGCAGGCACCGCTCCTCTCACACAATGGGCCGTCTTCTTCTGCCGCTTGAATCAGGGTGTAACGGTAAAATACCATTGCGCTGGCGTAGGGTTGTTAAATGATATTCACAGCTCACTGTTCTCAGGTGAACCATAGTTTGTGGTGTACCTGGTCGTAGTTGGTTCCATTTGGACAGAGTTGGGCCTCACTGCGGATTTATGGAAATAGAGTCAGTTTGCGTTGTAAAAGGGATTAATTCAGGTGAGAATTTGTATAGCTTCCACCCCAATCCATGCTTTTCCAATCAAACACCATTCCGTTTGTGGTTTTGTGTTTGTCATTTTTCTACGTCTACATCTACGTGATTACTCTGCTATTCACAATAAAGTGCCTGGCAGGGAGTTCAATAAACTACCTACAAGCTGTCTCTCTACCGTTCCACTCTCGAACGGCACGCGGGAAAAACGAGCACTTAAATTTTTCTGCGCGAGCCCTGATTTCTCTTATTTTATCGTGATGATCATTTCTCCCTATGTAGGTGGGTGCCAATAGAATGTTTTCGCAAACGGAGGAGAAAACTGGTGATTGAAATTTAATGAGAAGATTCCGACGCAACGAAAAACGCCTTTGTTTTAATGATTGCCATTTCAATTTACGTATCATCTCTGTGGCACTATCTCCCCTACTTTGAGATAATACAAAACGAGCTGCCCTTCTTTGTACTTTTTCGATGTCATCCGCCAGTCCCACCTGATGCGGATCCCGCACCGCACAGCAATACTCCAGAATAGAGCGGACAAGCGTGGTGTAAGCAGTCTCTTTAGTAGACCTGTTGCACCTTCTAAGTGTTCTGCCAATGAATCGCAGTCTTTGGTTTGCTCTACCCACAATGTTACCTACGTGATCGTTCCAATTTAGGTTATTTGTAATTGTAATCCCTGTGTATTTAGTTGAATTTACAGCCTTCAGATTTGTGTGACTTATCGCGTAATCAAAATTTAGCTGATTTCTTTTAGCACTCATGTGAATAACTTCACACTTTTCCTTATTCACTTTTATGTAAGATTTATCAGCTAGTTGTAGTTACCAAATGATTAATAAAACTTGTCATTACTTTGTAAACTTAAATACGCCACTGTTCTCATTCCTGCTCCCTCAACTATTCACATTTTTTATTTTATTGTGGCGGTACATGGGTACCCCAGAAATTTAAGTTTCAGTCCTATTAAATTAATTAATTAGATTATTAATTTCAGTTGTGACCACAAGTATACGCAACAAAAGGGAAAAGTGCGTAGCCGAGCGGTCTAAGGCGCTGCAGTCGTGGATTGTGCGGCTGGTCCTGGTGGAGGTTCGAGTCCTTCCTCGGGCATGGGTGTGTGTGTTTGTACTTAGGATAATTTAGGTTAAGTTGTGTCTAAGCTTACGGACTGATGATCTTAGCAGTTAAGTCCCATAAGATTTCACACACATTTGAACATTTTGAAAAGTGCCGTGAGTAAATTCGCTAATTCATACATAGACATTAAGGGTGTAGCTCAAGATTTGAAGGTGTTGAGAAGATAATACATTTCTGTATGTAAAAATAATATTTAACATCACTGAGACATATTTTTACGATTAAAGGAAGGAACGGCTTGCATTTGGCCTCCGTGGGCCAGGAACTCGAATCATGGCACTTTTATGATGTAGTTAGTGGGTTATCTTTCTGAGCAGGTGCGTGTTTTTCTTTCTTTCCAAAATGGGGCCTATGGTGCACTGAGAACATTCAGACTCGGGTTTGGCGCTATGCGTTGCATCTGAGCAGTTTCTTGTATATTGTAGCCATTTTATTTCAGTGTATGTATTCTTTCTGTCATTAATATTTTTGTTTGTTTATCATTATGTCTTGTCAGTAACTTCTGCATCACTTCTTGTCTGATGGTGCGTCGTTGCTAACAGCGTTGTGCAAGCTTTTGCGGAACAAATTTGATTATGGGGATGTGTACGACATTTTAGAGTAGGTTTTCTCCATGGGCTCAGGCATAAATGTGTGCATTATTTAAAAGATCAGAGTAGAGTTGTGGCGTGTGATGCTTTAGAATCGGAAGTTTGCGGGAATAGAAAGCGATTTGAATGCTTATGAGAAGCAAAGCACGTTTGTATAGTGAGAAAGGCTGCACACTAATGTCGTTCAAAATGGAACACCAGCCAGCCTTTGATACAGAACAAGATAGAACGGAGGAAGAAGTTAGTTTAAATCAATCTGCAGACAGCCACAAATGTCAAATGCAGAATACTCCTATGATAAGGGATCAGTTCACTCAGGAAATGAAAGTGAAAACGATGTCGATACGGCAGGCCGTGTAGGTTCTGTAAATAAGAAAAGAGGTACAGTCAGGTAAAATAAAAGTCCTATTTAGCGGGCAAGACCTCATAGAGCAGTTGAGTCGCGTGCGTCTACTCCAGGGTATGTTAGTGGATGTACGCAATCGGAATCGATCATCCAATTTATGCAAGAGGCAGAGAAGAGACGACAGAAGGAGGAAAAACAGAGGAAGGAAAGTGAAGAAAAGAGTCGGCAGGAAGAAGACGAAAGACAGGAGATTCTCATAAATGACACTAGGGAAACTCAGAAGCGACTAGACAAGGTGGCGTTCGATCAGAGTTATCGCAGTGGAGCGGTGTGTTCTCGTTGGTTGGATAATCGCCTATGGATATGGATAGTACCTGCAGAGGAACTTCAAGCAGTAGAATTCTCCTCCACCTGCTACGCATCAAACAGGAGAGCGCTGGTTAACAAAACATTTTACCTTGCCCAGGTGGCAGACGGTTGCAAGGCAGCCAGTTGGTGGAAAGTGGGTGGAGGAAGACATTTAAGAAAGACTGATACTTTGTGCAAATTTCATGTTAGATGTTGGAACTATATGGATAGTGAGGTTGGTGCACAAATTTAGTGGAGGCAAGACTGTAACCCCCCAGATACCAGGAAGTCGACACAGGTTATTTTAGAGAGTGGCAAATACATATATCTTAAGGGCACGACACTATGATAAGCTTAACAGCCTTCTTTCAGATATTGGGAATGGTTGGCCAAGAAAGATTACCTCTCCCCATAAATGAGGGACTATACACCTGTCTAGATAGATGTTTTTTTTACCAAAACACGGCCATGCTTACTGTGAGAACGACGCCTCCATAGTCTAAAATTTCTTTTTTTCAGACAAGGAGAGATTTTGAGGTGCTTATTGGCTCGTCTCAGGATACATAAAATGGAGGCTTGCTCACCCAGAGTGGGAAACTCCGCGCTGTTTCTGGATTGGCTACCAGCCAATAGGACAGTCAAGAGGGGAGATTCAATGAGTAGAGGATAGTTTGATTGGTTTGTACCATGTGGTGGCTGTTTCGTGTTTGCTAATTCGTCTGCCGTACCAATGCTTGATGAAAACGCCACCATGTTTAATAATGCTTTTCGTGCAGCCACAGGACGTCGTATTACGACTCAAACTGTGCGCAATAGGCTGCAAGATGCGCAACATCACTCCTGACGTCCATGGCGAGGTCCATCTTTGATACCACGACACCATGCAGTCAGGTACAGGTGGGCCCAACAACATGCCGAATGGACCGCTCAGAATTGGCATCACGTTCTCTTCACCGATGAGTGTCGCATATGCCTTCAACTAGACAATCGTCGGAGACGTGTTTGGAGGCAACCTGGTCAAATTGAACGCCTTAGACATACTGTCCAGCGAGTGTAGCAAGGTGGAAGTTCCGTGATGTTTTGGGGTGGCATTATGTGGGGCCGACGTATGCCGCTGGTGGTCACGGAAGGCGCCTTAATCGCTGTACGATACGTGAATGCCATCCTCCGACCGATAGTGCAAACGTACCGGCAGCATATTGGCGACGCATTCGTCTTCATGGACGGCAATTCGCGCCCCCATTATGCACGTCTTGTGAATGACTTCCTTCAGGATAACGACATGAATCGACTAGAGTGGCCAGCATGTTCTCCAAACATGAACCCTATCGACAATGCCTGGGATGGATTGAAAAGGGCTTAAGGACGACGTGACGCACCAACCACTCTGAGGGATCTACGCCGAATCGCCGTTCAGGAGTCGGACAATCTGGACCAACAGTGCCGTGATGAACTTGTGGATAGTATGCCACGACGAATACAGGCATGCATCAGTGCAAGAGGACGTGGTACTGTGTATTAAACGTACCGGTGTGTACAGCAATCTGGACCACCACCTCTGAAGGCCTCGCTGTATGGTGGTACAACATGCAATGTGTGGTTTTCATGAGCAATAAAAAGGGTGGGAATGATGTTTATGTTGATCTCTACTCCAGTTTTCTGTACAGGTTCCGTAACTGTCGGAACCGAGGTGATGCAAATCTTTTTTTGACGTGTGTAAAACTTGTCATAGTTTTGTAAACTTAAATACGCCACTATTCACATTCCTATTCTCTTTACTGTTCACTGTATTTTTTATTGTGGTGGTACATGGATACACCAGCAATTTAAGGTTCAATCTTATTAAATTAATTAATTTCATTATTAATTTGAGTTGTGAAAGTGACCACAGGCATACGTAACCAAAGTGCCACGAGTAAATTCGCTAATTCATACATAAAATTAAGAATGTAGCTAACGATCTGAGGGTTGTTTAGAAGATAATACATTTCTTTATGTAAAAATGATAATATTTAGCACCACTCAGACAAATATTTACGATTAAAACAAGCGACGGCTTGCAAAATTAAAACACTGATACGTGAGACACAACTTCTTTCTGATTTGATGGGGATGCATTTAAAAAGCAAAACTCGTTTTAGAAACGAAATATTCTGAAAAATACGGTCCTGTTCCCTAAGTTCGCTGCCGTTAAAGAAAATGGGAGCTTCGAAGAACTCGTTGTGGCCCTGACAGAATTGCAAGGACAGTTTCGTTTGAGGACACTGTCAATGTTACATCTGTTTTCGAGACCGTTTGCTGTTTCAGTTGAAAGTAATCCTGTGTATGTGCAGATGTAACTGATTAATCTGCAAGGTAATTCCCATTTTAATGACAAAGCCTTGTACTTTAAAACTGTCAGGTAGAGTTTCCACGCCTCCATAATGAGGTGGAAAAAGCGCTACAGTATTCCGATCGACATATTTGAGTGAAAGACCTATTTTCGATTATGAAACTGAATAAGTCACGATTATGTGGCAACTTGAGTGCGAAAATCAGTGAAACTGTCTTCGTCTGCCCTTACGCTGAAATTTTGTAGCAGTTAAGAGTTATGTCTTCAGCGCGCCAAAAATAATTCAATAATACTGAAAATTTGTTTTCTCTCTGATGTATGTTGTTGATTAATGTGGGCTATATAAACAAGTCGTATGCAGTACGATTACATTTTCATTTAAGTGCGGCGCGTTCGCGGTTTCCTCCTCTCCCCCCTCCAAGCGCTCAGATAGCGTGCCGTGGCAGTGGGGGAAATATGTGGTGCGGCTGAGTGCTATGACAGTCGTGCCAAGGCACTGCTCCGAGCTGAAATCTTTGCCAGCCCTGCCTTAAAACGACTGGAAGCGATGTTTCAAATTACTATTAAATAAATTAGTAGAATTTGTTCTTTAATACGTACTTCACTCTACAATTCCAATACTTCAGTTACCTTGAAATTTCTTTTGGTGTCTACAAGAATAAGACAATGACATTTCTCAGAGGAAACTGTCTTCTCTCAAAGTGCCAACATGAGTTAAGAAAGCATCATTCTAGCCTTCCTTTCCAATACACAATTCCTCTCAAATAGTGAAAGAAAGCGCGCGGTTAGACATATTCTAGTTTTTGTTTATAAATAAATGTAAAAAATAACACACTAATAATGAGAGTGGTTCTCGGATCAGCACGTGTGCCTACCGTCCGATAGGTGGTCTTCTTCGTAGCATCATGTTCCCAAAATAATTTCTGATGAGCTTGGCAATTGTCTAAGTAGTGTTGCTAAAGTCTTTCTACGTAACGTGGTAGTGGGAACTGGCAGGAATTCATCTATCTATTTAATTAGGAGCGCAGCCTCTTTAAAGTGCGTCTACTGCTCTTTCCTAACATTGTAAACAATACTCAAAAATCATTTTCACTAAACCAGATAATTTCTGTGTCGAAAACACACATGCGTCTGTAGGTTGCGGTTTTAGATATACCTAAATTCACCTCTTCCTTCATAGATCTTCTTTTTATTGTTCATATACAGGGTGATTAATAAAATCGACAAACTGCAGGGCGGACTCCTGACGGGAAAAAGAGGAAAAAAGGTCCTATGAATACTTGTCTGGAAATGCATCGTTGTCATGGTAGATGGCGCTGGCGGGTGACAGTTCCTCTGACCACGTTCCGTGTGTTACTTGTGTGTTGCAGGTTGTGTGACTAACGCAGCGTACTGTAAACAGCAGAATGGTCCAGTATTCATGTTGGGAACAAGCCGAGATGGTGTTTGTGTACGGCCAGGCAGACGGAAACGGTCGAAGGGCATCACGGCTATACCAAAACAAGTAGCCTCACAGACGCGAACCACATAACATAACATTTCAAGCCCGTTTTGGGCGTTCGTGTGATCATGGATCCTTTCAGACAAGCGAACGTGCAGGGTGGCGGCGAGCTGTACGTACACCAGGTTTGGAGACCAGGTGCTACAGGATACTGAGACGATCCCTAGTATAAGCTCATGGCAACTGGCCCGCCAACATGGTGTAAGTACGATTATGTGTATCTTGCATGACAAGCGCTACTATCCCTATCATCTGCAGTCCCACAGAGGCCACTTTCAGCATCTGTTGTGACGTGGGTGCGATGCAACTCTGTACTGTGTTCCAAGACGATTTGTTGTCATTGCACGCACACTGTCCATTTCTGGACAAATGTTCATAGTCCCTTTCTTCCTCCATTTCCAGTCACACATCCATACCTGCAGTTTGTCGGTTTTATTAATGTTCGCCCTCTACATTCATATTAAATTAGGTCGATTTCAGAAACAAATCATCCGAAACGTAACAGATTGAGAAACTTTCTTCGTGCTCACATTGCAAGCAGTTTACATCCAGTGAAGAAAGTGATACATCGACATGCTGGATTTTACACGCAAACGGTGTAGATTCCTGCTGTCATGGGGACCAATATTTCTGGGCGAGCAGCGCACATTTTCAGTGACAAGATGCCAATTTGATTCTCCTCTTGATTTTCAACACTTAATCACTGTACGTTTTCTACCAAATGAGATGAAAGAATAAAAGTAAGCTGGGCGATCGTAACATCTCAACGACCTTGACGCTAATGTTACCTCCTCACCCTGGTCACCCTGCAACAAGATGATAACTCTCGAGCACACTCGGCCTGTACACATATATCTTCGACAGCAGAAACTTCAGTTATTCACGTGTTCGACGCCAGCTACCAATCTCTATCCCATAGAGTGAGCATGCTTGTTGAGTTCTCAGGAGACGTATTGCTGCTCGCTGTACTCCGTCCCAGGCCACAATCACGCTGAAAGCAGTTTTGCAGAATGTGTCGTATTATCTTTCCATGAGGCTAATAAACATCATAATTAACAGCGTAACATTTCGTTATATTTGCTGTAAGTGGTGTCCCAGAAATGTTGCGACAAACTTCGAGGGTTGGTTGAAGGTGTCATGAGGAATAAATCGAGGATAGGACTCCGTGTCCGGAAACGTCATCCAACAACTTTACAAAGCGTCAGAGTTACAGTCGCCGGCACTTGCCACTGGGCCACCTCTTCTGCACCAAACATGACTTTATATGCTGATGTACCGTAGGCGGAAGTCTCGCACTGTTGTCTGTCATTCAGTGAACGTGAGTCAATGCCACGATCACCGGTGGAGAAGATTGAGCTACCTGCTGCGTAGGAAGCCGTTGTCTCCTGTGACTGCGATGCTGTGTTGCCTTGGGGGATGACGGTTTCAAATACGGGCTCCCATCTGCTGTTTACTTTTCTCCAGTACACCGAAAAACATTGGATATTGTAAAGACTTCTTGGAGAAAAATAAACTACAGATGTAAATCTGTATCCATCCAAAACAGTCAACTATCAGGCAACAGAGCATGGCATTAGTAGGAAACAAGGTATTTCTAAGCAGCAGCTAGCTCCACCGTTTCCACTACTGATCGTGGAAATCAGTCACGATCACTGAATAACAAACAACAGTGCGAGATGTTCCGCTTACGGCCCGTCAACGCACAAAGACACGTTTGCTGCCGAAGGGGTGGCCTAGTGGCAGGTGCCAGCACCTACAACCGCCCGAAATGTGTCGCAAACTTTCTGGCATACAGTGAATAGTCACTGTAAGTACTGGCACTATTATTGTTGTGTACTACTGACAGTTTTATTTTTACATTTCGAACAGGTACAAGCTGCAGCCTAAATACTTATTCAGGATAGTGTCTGTTGCCAGTTTGATTCAGGATAGTGTCAGTTGCCAATTCGACATATAAATCTTTGAGCTATAGTTATGCCTTTGACTTTTCCTTCATTTACGGAAATCAGTGTACATGAATTTTCAATACTCCGCTATTAACTGATTTATTAAACTTTGCCAAGCAGAACTTTCAAGTTCTATGTTGGATCGATCCAGGAACTACGCTTAACAAACTTTTTGGCTTATTTTGCATGAGTGAACCCTTGTGATTTGTATATATACAGGAGGTATACTGCTCTATTAACAGTCTTCTGAAACTAGAATTATGTCTAATTTCTCTACGATTTGGGGCAGATCATCTCAGCATCAGGTCTTCAGGTGGAGTATCTGTGTTACGAGTGGTTCAGAAATAATTTTGAATTTGTCAGTTCTAGAGCATCTGCTTTGTTGTTCAGAGAGGAGTGTTAAAACTGAAGCAATGTAAGGAAGAGTGCACAAGTCGAAGAGACAGTAGGCAAATTGAGGGTATGTTATAGCCGCCTCTCTGATTTTCCGTACAATGGCAGAATAGTTGCGTGTAAGATGTACAATCAGAATGAAAAGGCAAATTTCACAAAATTTTCGCGTACAAATGATCATCAACAGATCCAAATGAAGTGAACTCTCTTTTGACAGTCCTTGCTGATCAGCCTCATCATAACTGAGAATTAGAGGTACTAATTATTATTTACAAGGGAAAATCGTCTTTAATATTTTTTGTGGGGCGTGGAATGAAGGAAGAAAGAGACTAATTTGGAGTTCCGTCGACGACGATGTCAATGGAGACGGAGCAAAGTTGGCATTGGGGAACGCTGGAGTATGAAGTCGGCTGCATGCTTTTCGAAGGAATCGAACTGCAATTTTCGTTAAGCGTTTCAGTGAAACCATGGAAGTCCTAAATCTAAACGGTTGGACGGGAATTTGAACCGCCTTCCACCGGAATGAGACTCCAGTTGGTATGGGGAGATGACGATGTCGTGTTAGAAAGTGTTGCTGTGCGTTCAGTCCAGTTCAAGTTCTTTACTGAGAAAGAGAAAATTACTCGCGTACAGTTTAAGTTAGACTGGATTAAATTCTGGAATTGACCGGTTGTATAATCTGGGTCTGCGTCTCCGTAAAGAAGTGCCCGACTACAAATCCAAAGGTCTTGGGTTCACTCCCAGGTCAATCCTAAGGTTTTTGTCTGTCACTTATCACTTCTATCACCTCTCACGATGTCTGTTCATCTGACAATGTCTAGTTACACCGTGGTTCAGAATTCGCGCTAAACTGTAGGTCTGTCCGCTTCCCTAGCTGTGGGATCGGTATGGCAGATTGCTAGCCGAAGGTCTCCGGGTTCGATTCCCAGCCAGGTCGGAGATTTTTTCCACTCGGCGACTGGGAACTGTGTTGTTTTTACCTTTGTCCCGTCATAACCGACACGAAAGTCGCCTGCATAGTGTTACACGGCAAGTCTAAGCCTATGTAACTTCATACCAGGATAGCGCTTGACCCTAAAGAATATTCTGAATTTTCGAAACACACTGTCGTATCATTTTACCACTCTTGAGATGGCTGTATGGGCACGTCCCAGAAAAAAAAGCTGTAGGTCCCCCTATAGCTGGCTCGGTAAGTCAGTTGAAATGTCAGAGGAAGGGAACGGCATACTAACTCCGACAGGACCACGCCTAGTAAAGCACTGTGATGTTTAAAACAGTCTTTGGACTGATGATAGCTTTACTTTTTTATGCATCTTATGAGCGATGAAAACAGAGAGAGTTGCTGAATGCAACTTCCTGCTGGATTAAAACTTGTGCCCGACCAAGACTCGAACTCGGGACCTTTGCCTTTCTCAGGCAAGTACTCTACCTACTGAGCTATTCCCAGTATGATGTGTAGCTGTGAGGACGGATAGTGACTCGTGCTTGGGTAGCTGAGTCAGGAGAACACTTGCCCACATGAAGGTCTTGAACTAGAGTATCGCTCCGTCACATAGTTTTTATCTGCTAGGAAGTTTCATATCAGTGCATACCCTGCTGCAGAGTGAAAATTTCATTCTACGGTTTTGAGAATGATTGGGTTTATGACCTACTGCAATTACAAAAATTAATTAGGGTAGCCGGCCGAAATGGCCGTGCGGTTAAAGGCGCTACAGTCTGGAACCGCTAGACCGCTACGGTCGCAGGTTCGAATCCTGGCATGGATGTTTGTGATGTCCTTAGGTTAGTTAGGTTTAACTAGTTCTAAGTTCTAGGGGACTAATGACCTCAGAAGTTGAGTCCCATAGTGCTCAGAGCCATTTGAACCAATTAGGGTAGATTTACCAGATACCTAGGTACGTTTAAAAATAATTTTTCTTTCTTTCGGAAATACGAATCTGCAGCTGATGTGGCTGCTGCCCTACGGTTGAAGTGCTTACGGGGCTTTCACACGTTATTTACTGCAACCAATTACCGCTATTAGGCGCACGCGAGGTCCTCCCGCCGGCGGAGCGATGCGACGCTCGAGAAAATGAGATGCGCCGGCGAGCGGCGGCTGGCGCCCCCATTTCCCCGCCGCTCCTAGCCGGCTGCAAAGTGCCGGCCAGACAGCCACGCACATCTCCTGATCGCCCGGCCGCCTCTTTGTGGCGATGAGTTCGGACCGCCGCTAAGGAACTCGCCCGGTTTAAATCAAGGCGCAAATTTATTCCCCAGTTTACGGCCAGCTTTGAAAAATTTATTAGCCCGATAAAAATCTAGCAGTGGCCGGACCACTTAGGCGTGGAAACATTTTACTACAACCTCTAAACGTTCTGTACGGGCCACGGCAGGGCCATGTAATCTACCCGTTCGGCGGAGCGATTTAGTGCTCTGTTGCATAAAACGTCTTTCCGATGAAAATTGATCCGGAATAAATCTGGGGAAATTTCCATTGCTGATGTTCTTGTACGCTCTGAATGGCGTACAGTTTTTATGGTATTGCCCCAGTTTTACCGACCTTCTTTTCATCAAAATCTGGATTAAATATTTTATTCTATTTTAACCGTGAAACGGTATTGCCCCAATTTTAGCGACCTTCTTTTCATCAAAAGCTGGATTAAATATTTTATTCTATTTTAACCGTGAAACTCGATAGTGGCTGTACTTAAAATATAGTGAAGCGATAGATTTCCTGCATCACTCTAAGGTTAAATTCATCTTTTGTGGAAGTCTTTTCGTAATAAATCGCGTAATTCGATGATTAACTGACGTTTTAGACTCGCGGCTTACCTTGACAGTGACTTTTATATTAAAGAGTTACTAATAACAAAGAGTATCCGGCCACAGGTTGCTCATACCTTTTTCGATGTACGAAGCATCTCAGAGACTGACACTTAAAGATAGCGTCAGATTAGTGAAAATGTAACACTGTGTGCAGAAATTTCTCACTGATACAGGAAGCAAAATATTCTCTGATGAAGCAAGGCAGCCCTGTTTCGATAGCTGTCACGTTGTAATGGCACTGCCCTTTCTGATAAAATCATTACTGGCGGCAAAATTCTTACGTTGAGTAAGGTGGCGCAGTACTTTGGTACACTGGAGTCGCGTTCAGGAAGTCGACGGTTCAAATTCCCCTCCAGCCATGCAGATTTCGGATTCCCATGAGTACCCTTGCCAACTCCAGCAAGTGAAAGAGATATGTTACCCTGAGTCCTAGGGCTAGTACAGGACAGTCAATGAAGGAGAGTCAAACCTGCCACAGGTCGGCCGCGGTGGCCGAGCGGTTCTAGGCGCTTAAGTCCGGAACCGCGCGACTGCTACGGCCGCAGGTTCGAATCCTGCCTCGGGCATGGATGTGTGTGATGTCCTTAGGTTAGTTAGGTTTAAGTAGTTCGAAGTTCTAGGGGACTGATGGCCTCAGATGTTAAGTCCCATAGTGCTCAGAGCCATTTGAACCATTTTTGAAACCTGCCAAAACTCGCAGCCTTTTTTGAATATCATAGCGCTTCCATTAAGTAAGCATAGTCCTATTCGAGGTGCAATGCTGTTGCCTCCCTCTGATCCCTGAATTAATTTCCCTAACCAGGGGTCCTACGGTTCAATTCCGAACCCCCTTGTACGGACGTGTAGTCGTGGAATCCTGGAACTGCAGAAGGGGGCAAAATTTAGTGCTCACTTTTCGATATCTGCAGACCCACATCTACATACACATATGCATTCCACAAGCCAGCGCGTGGTGCGTGGCAGTGGATACACAGTGCACCAGCCTCGTTTTCTACCCTTCCCATTCCACCCACAGACTCAGCGCTGGAAGAAAGACTGCCGGTATCCCTCCACATGGGTTCGAATTTCTCGCGAATTTTTACCGACGAGGTCGTATGCGAGATGTTTGTTGTCGGAAGTAGTACTTTCTTGACTGATTTTGAAACGTGAGCTTCTGAAATATTGTACGATGCACATCATCTCTCTTGTAACGTTTCCGATTGCCGTTTGTTGAACATTTTAGTGACGCTCTCACGCTGATTGAACAAACTCGTGACAAGTTCTGCAACTTCCTTTGAATTTAGACATGTATTGGTATTGTATGTTAACCGGGTGCATAGAAAGGACAGAGAGGCTCCGCCGCAGCCGCAGTGGTCCACAACCCCAAACGACTACCGCAGTCTACTTCACCCCTCCACCGCCCCACACCGAACCCAAGGTTATTATGCGGTTCGGCCCCCGGTGGATCCCCCCAAGGAACGTCTCCCATCAGACGAGTGTAACCCCTATGTTTGCGTGATAGAGAAATGGTGGTGTACGCGTACGTGGAGAAATTGTTTGCGCAGCAATCGCCGACATAGTGTAGCTGATGCGGAATAAGGGGAACCAGCCCGCATTCGTCGTGGCAGATGGAAAACCGCCTAAAAACCATCCACAGACTGGTCGGCTCACCGGACCTCGACACGGATCCGCAGGGCGGATTCGTGCCGGGCACAAGGCGCTCTTTCCCGCTCAGAAAGCCGTGCGTCAGACCGCACGGCCAACCGGTTCAAATGGTTCAAATGGCTCTGAGCACTATGCGACTTAACTTCTGAGGTCATCAGTCGCCTAGAACTTAGAACTAATTAAACCTAACTAACCTAAGGACATCACACACATCCATGCCCGAAGCAGGATTCGAACCTGCGACCGTAGCGGTCGCTCGGCTCCAGACTGTAGCGCCCAGAACCGCACGGCCACTCCGGCCGGCTACGGCCAACCGGGAGGGCCAATTTAGACATGAGTCGAATAGTCATCAGTTGGCGCTGAACAAGGCAGAGTTATTGAGGAACGTGAGTGTTTAGGCAAGGGATATTTTCTGCACCTGCGCTAATATGGACATTGTCACGGCTGCGGAAGATGACAGACCGTAACTACAAAGTGTTGGCGGGTACGTGGTTTCATGCATGCGGGGTATCCCATTCATCTTGACCACTTCAAGTAACCTTTTGTCCAAGAGCAGAACCAAAAAATGTATGAAGCAATACGGTTGCGTTTCTCGTAACTTTGGTCGTTTCGAAGTTATGAATTATTGAAAACATAACTCAAAACTGACCCTGTCTCTCCTTTAATAGCACTGTCGCCCAGGGTAACGTATCTTGTTTTCTTATTTACAACGCAGGTTCTTGCAGTACAGCACTTAACTACTTCTAAACGATATGATGCGTACAATAGAGTCGATCCTGGACTACTCTCACATAGACCTTCAACAGGAGACTGTGAACCAATTGGGCGATATGCATTTTGCTTGTGTTCCGTTTGTTTACTGTGAACCCCGGAGCATGGACGAGATACATTTCCCTGGGCGCTAGTGCTAGTACAGGAGAGTCAGTCAGTTTCGTGTTACGTTTCCAGTAACGTCATTTTTAATTAATTGGAAGTACACTGTGATATTTTTTGAACAGGTCTTGAGGACAGGAAATAGATTATCGCATAAAAATATAGTGTGCTACTTAAAAAACACAAACTGCTGCTCATATCCTCGCAACGGTCAAAGTTACAAGAAAGGAAACCATGATGGTTAACATCTCCTGGAAGCTAAATAACATTTTCTTGATTCTTTTTTTCTATTTTGCAATTCCAGTAAGTAGTCGAGATACACCACCCCGAAAATCTTCAATGTCTGTTAGTACAGGAAAGTAAATGTAAATATTATGCTACGTTTTTAATCATGTATTGGTTACATGAATGGTATAGCGTGATGCGTGTATGAACAGATCTTGAGGAGAGGAAGTGGTCAGGTCGTTTGAAATAACTCCAGCGAAAGTAATTTTTTTTTAGTTACTGAGAGCTTCACAGAAATGTAAAGAGTTTTATTCAGATTGAACTGTTTTCCACAAACTGGAATTCGTCAGGTTTTACTATGAAGTATTAACTGAATAATCGGCGGCACTAAATGTTGATTCACTGAGCAATAATGTGATTCTTCCGCACCCCAACAACTCCTTACTTTTCGACGTCCCTTTGCCCTGCAAACTGGAAAGTGGTTCGAGTTGAGCTTAGAGGCGGATAACCAGGACGGATAACCGCTAATGGATCGGAAGTGCTGTTTGTAATCAGTTCAAAAATGCAGTCGATTTTCAATAAACAGTTGTATTACCTTATTTATTTTGTCCCTTGGGGATACATAAAACAGTATCCGTTGAACGAGATGCTGTAGCATCTCATAGATCTGACTAAGACAACGTGATTGAACACTCCGGATATTGCTCCTTCAGCAGAGGTGAGTATTGCAGGACTGTAACCGCCGACGCACGCTCCGATCGTGATTCCTTATTGATGCACTCTCCCTCATCGTCGTAATCAAACTGTAAACTCAGTGGGAAGACGAGTGTTTGCAGATAGTAAACAACAAACTGCGGTCAATCAAAATGATCACCAAGCTCTGGCGAAGCTCGTGTAAGACATATCTATGAAAGAAAGTGAAGCCCACCATGTTACGAGTAGGACACTGTTCTTCGACACAGTTTCCTCCTCCGGTGGAAACCTCCAGCATTATCTGAAACTTGTGGAATATCAGTTTCGGTGTAATATGTTCTAATTACATATGTTGCATATGTTGACATAAGGGATACCCAAAGCTTAAATGGAGAACCAGTCACCATCCCGCTGACAACGGCAACTGTGTAACACACTTTTGGGTACTTTGTGAAGTGCAGGGCCTCCTATCCAAAATGTTGAGAGAAGAAGTAAATGAGCTCAGAGTAGATGGCGGACAAAGGTATTCAGACACAGGCCACATGCCTATCTCACGGTCAATTATGACTGATGCGTACACGGAATGTGTATCTGCGTATGTGCCATAATACAGGGAATATTTCGAAAGACGTCGACTATGCGAATGTCACCGTGCCGCCTACCTAGAACGTTTAGTTCTGTTTTTCACGTGGGACAAAAGTAATCAGATACCGCTGCTTGACAAGGTAATTGCAGTCTGAACCCTCAAATCGGCGGCAGCAAGCAGTAAGTGTGCGCAAGGCAGCTGCCTGGTACAACAGGAAAGCGCAGGTCTCGTCAAAAAAGACCAACTTAGCGCTATGCCCCGTAAATGTAGGGAAGCGAATGTGGAAGAGCGAAGGCTTATTGTAAGGCTGCATAATGAGGGAAAAAATCATATGCAGAAACAGGCAAGGTCGTCAATCGAAGCCGAAAAACTATATTTAGTATCGTCCAGAAATGGAAAGAAGAAAGAACTCTTGTCAGTCGTCCAAGACAGGGCGTCCTCAGGAATTCACGAACACAGGCAAGAGGAAGAGAGTTGGAATCGTGAAAAACGACGTGCGGAGAACGGCCCCTGCTATAGAGGCAGAACTGGCCGGAGGCGTTGTTATCGAAGTTAGTGTTAGAACAGTGCGCATATGCCTGAACAGTGCTGGGTACAATTCCAGAGCGCCTAGATGCAAGCCGGCCGGTGTGGCCGAGCAGTTCTAGGCGCTTCAGTCTGGAACCGCGCAACCGCTACGGTCGCAGGTTCGAATCCTGCCTCGGGCATGGATGTGTGTGATGTCCTTAGGTTACTTAGGTTTAAGTAGTTCTAAGTTCTAGGGGACTGATGATCTCAGATACTACGTCCCATAGTGCTCAGAGCCATTTTTTGCCAAGACGCAAACCGTTGTCAGAAAAAAAATGGTTCAAATGGCTCTGAGCACTATGGGACTTAACATCTATGGTCATCAGTCCCCTAGAACTACTTAAACTTAACGAACCTAAGGACATCACACAACACCCAGCCATCAAGAGGCAGAGAAAATCCCTGACCCCGCCGGGAATCGAACCCGGGAACCCGGGCGTGGGAAGCGAGAACGCTACCGCACGACCACGAGATGCGGGCCGTTGTCAGAAAGCGTAACTCAGAAAAGCGTATGGTTTTTGCAGAAGAATTTGTCGGGAAGGATGTGATCCTTTGGGACAAGCTTCTATAGAACGATGAATGCAACTTTACTTCGATCCACGTGGATGGACGTAGTTTAGTGTGATGTCAAGCAAACGCAGAGTGGGAGCCCAAAAACATGCAAGCAGGCAACAAACATGGAGGCGACAGTGTGATGATGTGGGGATGCATGTCTTCCAGAAGTGTTGGCGAGCCTGTCTTTATTGAAGGCACCATGGACAAAGTTGTCCATCTCGATATACCCAAACAAAATCTGACGAAAGGTGCTGCGAAGCTGGATCTTGGAGGTGACTTTTATTTTCAAGAAGACAATGATCCTAAGCATATTGCGGAAATTGTCAAACTGTGGATCCTGTACAGCACGCCTCGTCGCCTCATTATCACACGGCAGTCTACGGACCTCAGTCCCACTGAAAACATCTGGAATGATCTGAAAACGAGACTACACAAACGGCATGTGAGCAGTTTGGCACATTTGCATGCATTGACAGAAGAAGAATGGGTGAATATCGGTTCGGATATAACGAAAAAGGTTGTTTACTCCATGCCACATAGACTGAGGGCTGTAATACAGAGAAAGCGATGCATTACGAAATACTGACTGCTGAGTGTCCGAATATTTTTGCCCATTGTATATTTAGGTTTTCTTTCTTTTTTTACATAAGGCGCGTTTTGTTGGTTTCTGTTCTGCATATGTTCAGATTGATGTGTGAATGTGAGAGTGCATTGCTCTTTGTTTCCGGTCTGAACAATGGGCCTCGTTTGTAGCGCGACAGCGTGCTGTGAGAGTTGTACAGTAGCCGGCCGTTGTGGCCGAGCGGTTCTATGCGCTTCAGTCCGGAACCACGCTGCTGCTACAGTCGCAGGTTCGAATCCTGCCTCGGGCATGGATGTGTTTCATGACCTTAGGTTAGTTAGGTTTAAGTGGTTCTAAGTTCTAGGGGACTGATGACCTCAGATGTTAAGTCCCGTAGTGCTTAGAGCCATTTGAAGTTGTACAGTAGGATGCGTGAGAGGGAAACGTTGTGTAACAGGCCGTACTGGCCTGGCACGTTTATTGAGTAGCATCTTACATATACGGCTGTCTGCGTGGTAGCAGCATACGATTGTAGAAGACGTAACAACAGTCATTATATTTGTTGTGGGAAACCAATAAATAAACGTAGCCTTCGTTCCGCATTGTTCGACTTATGTGTTAACATGCGATCGTCACAGACATTTCTTGAATCTGACAACACAGAGTCTACATGAGAATTGTGTGTGATCACTCGCTATGCCACCCACACGTGAATAGGAGGATCAAAAATCATATCGAGCGAGAGGATAATTGGGGAAGAGCTTACAGCATGGCGACGGATTCCGGACGCTGAACGACGTACAGGCTATGATGCGGCCTGTGCAGATCACAGCAGTTATACGGTGAGCCTGTTCGTGTAATTTGTAGCAGTAATAAACTTTTAAGTGAAAATTAGTCATACAGTAAGAACAGATCGTGAATTTTAAATTTTATTAAAGGTAGTTACGAAGTATTTTAACTGAGTTGGACTTAAGTGAATCAGATACAGTGGCTAGTGGTACAGAAAACAGCGATTCTGAATTTTTAGGAAAAGTAATTAATTATTATGTGCCAGAAGAGAGTATACAAATTACAGAAACAGTCAAATTAGTAAAAATGGTAATGTGAATTTGGCCACAGCCGTGCTGGTTACGTAACCTGAAACTCTACAAGAAGAATTATTATAAGAGACACAGGTTTAGGCGTTGCCTGAATTCCTTGAAAGGTTAAATAATGAAACTGACGCAGGGAATAAAATAATATAGAGAGTATAGATGAATTAAGAAAAACAAAAACTGAACTTCCGATTTATCTTCACAAAAGCAAGATGCCCTCAAGGCCGAATTTCGGAGTAAAAGCAACAATCTTGAATGTGAAATTACCGCAGTAAAATCTCAAATGTGTTAATGTCAAATCTGCAACTGAAACTTCTGATTTGATCAGACGCAAGAATCAGGTAATTGCTACCGTAAGGCAAAAGTGCACTGGCAATGCGTATGTTGGAATTAAAAATTTTCGTGTTTTATAAGCTGATAATACGGAATTTGAAGCAAAACATAATGACATTAGTGAAGTGGTACACAACTGAGTCGACAATACATCAAAATTTGATCACTAAATTTTGAAGAATAAGATTTATTCAGTATTCAGTGAACGGAGTAGCGAACTTATTGGTACCACAGCTGGACTTATTGTGGACTGCAGTTCAAATTTGAAAAGATTCCAGGAATTCAAACAATTTCGAAATACTTTCCATAAAATGTCAAGAACGACAGAAAACTGACACAGGTGTTACATATCTAAAAGATGAGGCTCTCGTGTGAGGCAGTAAAGCACTGGAAAAATGTGAATCTCTTAAAGATTTTGAAATCATTCAAGAATACTTACAAAAACATTGGATTAAAAACGCATATTTAGATGGTCCAGTAAAAGATCGCCAGTTAATTGAAATTTTAACTAAAGGTTCTCTTTTGCGGTGCGACAATAATTGGTTTTGTCTTTGCACCATGAAATTGAAGAAATATATGTACTGTCTACAACAGATAGATCGGAACCCCACTCATGAAGGAAATATACTTGATATAGTAACAACAAATAAAGCTGACCTATGTCAGGATTCCCACATCGGAACTGGTATCACTGATCATGATGCGGTTGTGGTGACAGTGATTACCAAATTACAAAAGGCAACTAGAAAAAGCATAAAGATATATGTAGCTAACCGTGCTCTAGACAGATATGGACCCAGTGTAACAGTTCCCAACGGGAGCGACCCTACACGGTATACAATCAGTCTAAAGAAACGTCAAAAGAAACCGGAATTGCTGTATAATAGCTATAAAAACAAAGCATAGGACTATCAATAGAGAGATACTGAATTAAATGGGGTTGACTGTCAAAGAGAGAAACGCGTGGATGCCTTCACTGATTACCTTAGTAGAATATAGTTAAATGAGGTTTCACAAAACTTAAAGAAATTCTGGTTGTATGTAAAGGCTGTTGTTAGTGGCACCAAAGTTAGTGTCCCGTTCCTAGCGTATGAGAGAAGAATTGAAATTGTGGGTAGCAAAACAAAAGCTTAAATGCTTAACTCCATTTTCAAAATGTTCTTTTACAAAGGAAAACCCAGGGGAATTGCCCCATGTTCATCCTCGTACCATTGAGAAGCTGAATAAAATCAGTATTAGTGTCGGCAGTGTTGAGAAACACCTGAAATCGTTAAAATTGAACAAAGCTCTAGGTCCCGATGAATCCTATCATATTCTACTTTGAATTTGCGGTTGATTTAGCGCCTCTTCTAACTATAATCTATCGTAGATCCCTTGAACAAAAAAAAACGTGCCCAGTAGGTGAAAGAACGCAATGGAGCACCCGTCTACAAGAAGGGAAGTAGAAGTGATCCGCAAAACTACCGTCCAGTATCTACGACATCGATTTTTTGAAGGATGTTGGAACATGTTCTGAGCTCAAACATAATGAAGTAAATTGAACAAAATGACCTCCTCAATGGGAGCCAGCATGAATCCAGAAAACATCGTTATGCGAAACCTAACTCACATTTTTCTCACATAACATACTGAAAGCTTCGGATCAAGGCAGTCAAGTAGATGCAGTATTTTTTTTATTTCCGAAAAGCATTTTACTCAGTACCACACCTTCGCTTATTGTCAAAAGTTCGATCGTATGAGGTATCAAGTAAAATTTGCGACTGGATTGAAGAGCTTTTGATAGGGAAGACACGGTATGTTATCTTGGATGGAAAGTCATCGTCAGATGTAGAAGTAACTTCGTGTGTGCCCCAGGAAAGCGTGTTGAGACCCTTGCTATTCATGTCGTAAATTAATGACCTTGTGAACAATATTATTAATAACTTCAAGCTTCTGCAAATGAGGCAGTTGTCTATAATGAAATACAATTTGAAAGAAGCTGCATAAACATTCAGTCAGATCTTGATAAGATTTCAAAGTCATGCAAAGACTGGCAACTTGCTTTAAATGTTCGGAAATATAAAATTATGTATTTCACAAAACGAAAAAAACGTAATGTCCTGTGACTATAATATTAATGAGTAACAACTGGAAGCGGTCAACTCATACAGGTACCTGGGTGTAATACTTTGCAGGGACGTGAACTGGAATGATCGCTTAGGCTCAGTTGTGGGTAAAGCGAGTGGTAGACTTCGGTTTATTGGCAGAAATCTGGGAAACTACAATAAGTCTACAAAGGAGATTACTTACAAACCACTCGTAGACCCATTCTAGAATACTGCTGAAGTGTGGGACCCTTACCAAATACGACTAATAGTGGATGTTGAACGTGTAGAGAGAAGTACAGCACGAATGGACACGGGTTTGTTTGACCCGTGGGAGAATATTACGGTGATGCTGGAGAAACTGAACTAACGGACTCTTGAAGATAGATTTAAACTATCCCCAGAAAGTCTGCTAACAGAGTTTCAAGAACTGGCTTTAAAGTGTGACACTAGGAATATACCTCAATCCCCTAATCTCTCACATATGGTTTGTGAGGACAAGATTAGAATAATTACAGTATGCACAGAAGCATTCAAACAATCAGGCTTCCAGCGCTCCATACGTGAGCGGAACGAAGAGAAATCCTAATAACTGATATAATGAGACATACAAATGGTTCAAATGGCTCTGAGCACTATGGAACTTAATATCTGAGGTCATCAGTCCCATGGAACTTAGAACTACTTAAACCTAACTAACCTAAGGACATCAGATACATCCATGCCCGAGGCAAGATTCGAACCTGCGACCGTAGCGGTCGCGCGATTCCAGACTCAAGCACCTTGAACCGCTCGGCCACACCGGTCGGCCAATGAGACATACCCTCTGTTATGCACTGCGCGGTAGTGTGCTGAGTGTGGATGTGGATCTAGATGTAGACATTAAATCGCATGGACAATATTTTTCTAGTAAAGAGACAAAGAGACAATACAATGGACGGAATTCTGATAGCACAAATCTTGTAAATTTTTCACTACATGAAGATAAGTCTCACAGAAATTATGGACCTCAGAATCGCTTTGATAGAAGGGAACATGAACTGCACGGACACATGGACTATAGACAGGTTAGGGAATACTGTAAGTAGCATGAAGAGGATTATCTGCTGCAGAATGATAGAGAAACTCAATACGTATCACTGGATTGAGAATATGAATGACGAACACATTCTAGACCGAAATTCACAGTTAAACTAATTCAAATTTCGGATGGGACTCAGTCCGAAAGTATAATTGCAGTTAGCGAGTTAGCATCTGCCGTTAATAATATTCAGTGTGATTTGGAGTTTGACATAAAATATGACTTAACGCGAGAGTGGAAAGTGATTACTGAATAGGTGTTGATGCTCGTTAATGAAAATGATGTTTGCGGTATTATTGTTGACGGGCTTCTGTACAACGTTGATGATGTCGGTGCACTATCGAATACATTGTGTACGAAGTTAAGTGCGATTGGGCACATCACCAACTTTCCTTTGAATAGTGTTACGTATTACCAGTGCTGTGGGAATTATAAGTAAGCCAAATAAGAATCAGATATTATTGAAGTTTTACATTGATGGCGAAGTACACGAGCAAAATTTCCTGGTAGTTCAATCATTACCTGTTGGGTGTATTTTAGAGACAGGCTGAATGATGGCGGAAAAATGTAAAATGGATTTTTATGAGTGCAAATTCTATATCTAGAATGGTTATGAGGAAAGGGAAGTTTAATTTAGAGGATGCGTCAATAATTAAGGCTTGAGCAGTGGGTGCCCCAATTTACAGTATAGTAGTCATGCACAAGGAGTGCGCTGCAACTCAGATAAATGTTATTGATTATGTTAGGGAAGAAGAAGGCATCCCAAATGCAGAAAATGCAGAAACTTTTCCTTGTCAGACTACTAAGAAAATTTAAAAGATGCCTTATTTGTCAGAAGATATGAAGAATTAAATGAAATGCTTTGTCAGTATCTTAAGGTATTCCCTAAGAGGCTATGATTAGTTAAAGGTTATAAATGTAAACTGAAAGTAAAAGAAGATGAGGCATTCTACAGCAAAAGTTATCCAATGTAATCTGCAATCGTGAAGCCGGAGATCTTGAAATTCAACGAATGCTATGACCGATTATTAAGAGGTCAGGTAATCACTACACTAATTCAATGCATGTGGCTAATAAACAAGACAGATCTGTCAGGCTGAAGTTACATACAAGAGCGGTCAACAGAATTATTTCACTGCAAGGCGACCAAACAGAAATTTTAGAGGAGCAATTGAAACCTTTTCACTCCATCCCAATAGGTCTTAAAGGTCTGATGGTACCGACTGTCATGTCATCGTCAGCCTATAGGTGTCACTAGATGCGGATAAGGAGGGGCATGTGGTCAGCACACCGCTCTCCCAGCAGTTGTCAGTTTTAGTGACCAGAGTCAGCCAAGCCTGACAGCGATTTACATTGGTGATCTGATAGGAACCGGTGTCACCACTGCTGAAACCCTTTAAAGTCGCTAAATATCTTACCAGCTTTGATCTCACGAGCAGTTTTCGCCAAATTAAGTCATATGAATACAGCAGGAGATACATCGCTTTTTGGTATAATGGAAGGAGTTATCAGTTTGAATAAATACCATGTGTGACTGAACGTGTCTGCAGTTGCTTTCATGTATACTCTGGATGAAGTTTTAGGAGATAAATTTCACAGACCATTGAAATTTTTTTTTAAAATCTGTTTTTACTTTGATAGCTGATCTTTATAGATTTTTATGAGCTGAATCCAAATCTAGCCTTATTTTTTTGTATCACACACAGTATTTGAGCAATATACTTTTTATGATATAGTATAAAAATCCTATGCTATACGGCAAATGGGGAAATTAATGAAACGCTTTCTTACAACATAACTATGGCTTGTATTTACAGTAAGCTACTTAAAACAATGATATGTGTTAGCAGAGGTTTCACATGTCAGCTGGAATTGGTTTGTATTTTCTTTCTCTTTTTTCTTTGAAGCTTCTTTTTGTATTTTCTTTCTCTTTTTTCTTTGAAGCTTCTTTTTGTATTTTCTTTCTCTTTTTTCTTTGAAGCTTCTTGTGTAGCTTTTTCTACGCTGAGTCGCTTGGTGAACTTCTCGGTGAAGTGACCAACAGTAGTCCCCCATCATGTTGGTGTTCCAGTGACCTTGGTAGCGGTTTTCCATCACTTTAATGTCCTGGTGGAAACGCTCTCCTTGTTCCTCACTCGCATCTCCCATATTGTCCGGGAAGTAATCAAGTTGACTGTTCAAAAAAAAAAAAAAAAAATTGGTTCATATGGCTCTGAGCACTATGGGACTTAACGTCTGAGGTCATCAATCCCCTAGAACTTAGAAGTACTTAAATGTAACTAACCTAAGGACATCACACACATCCATGCCCGAGGCAGGATTCGAACCTGCGACCGTAGCGGTCGCGCGGTTCCAGACTGTAGCGTCTAGAACCGCTCGGCCACTCCGGCAGGCGACTGTTCAAAAAGTGAACTTCCAGGCGCATTAAACATCCTAAAGTTTTAAACTTATTTTACATTGTAGCTGTAATAGAAACTTATTCTGGGTCTTTTTCATGTCCTAAGAACTTTATAATGACTTGCTTGAATGATACCCATGCTTCTTTCTCATTTAAGGTTATTGTGGATTCAAAGTTAACATCAAACATCAATTTCCTAATGTCAGATCCGAAAAGACGCCTTCTTTTAGTTTAGCTTCTGAAAGGTATGTAAACGTTTGGCAAAGATACTTATAACATGATCCATCTTTTTAAGGCAAGGCCTTTACAAACTGTTTCATTAGGCCTAACGTTATATGTAGAAGTGGTAGGAGTACGTTTTTTGGATCTACAAGGTTTTTGCGTAGAATGTTCATCTCACCAGGTTTTAAAGACTCCCTCACAGGCCAGTTCTTTCTGCATCCGTGTTGATTCCTAGCCCTACTGTCCTATAAAAAAAAATATGGAAATTTGTTAAAGCCACCTTGATGACCAAATAGCATGCATGTACTTTTAGATCGATACATATCATCCAACCATGAGTAGAATAGCCTATTTTATTCAGCACTGTTTCTAGGTTTTCATAGCTTTCTTTCATATGGACACGAACTCCAAAAGTTACAGATGAATACATGTTACCATTGTGTAATAAAACAACCTTTAAACTAGTTTTTGATGAATCAATAAACAGCCTCCAGTCTTCCTTTTTCTATTCAGTACCAAACTCATTCATCAGACTGGGAATGTCTGAGCAGAACACTAAATCACCTTCTTGTTGAAAAAACTTGGAAAATTGCTGCTCTCTCTTTCTGTACATGTATATGCTCGTTCCAACTGCCAATAACTTCTTTTCTTTTATTCTAGAGCCAAGCAATTCAGCTTTTTCTTTCGTTAAGCCCCAGATCCCTAACCAGATCGTTTAGCTCAGTCTCAGTAAACAATCTGGGCTCTACATTGTGTGCATTACAATGGAATTCCTCATCATCTGGTTTATGTAAATCAGATTTTTCATCAGAAAATGCTTCTGTTGAAATAGAATTTAAATTATCTGGTGGTTCAGGAACTGGCAAATCTACACCATGCTACACCATACTACAATACTTCAGTATAGTTTTATGATTCGCTACCCACATTTAACAGTAGCACAATGATGATTAGGTTTTTCACTATCTATAATATGTTACTATTATGTACTATAAGAAATATGCTACAACATTTTTCACTGTTTTTAGTCTCATACTTAAATGCACTAATCACTTAAAATAATTTCGTATTTTGTCTTGCTTCAAACTTATTCTGGCAGTAATGTTTGAGGATGCACATATTAAGTTGCATTCAGCCCTTATGACACTAAATAGTTAGATTTACACATAATTATGATGAATGTAACACACTTTTGCTGTTTATTTATTATTCGCATTACTTTTCCATGCTATATCACATATGCTGTTGTCCATATTTTTCTAATCGCTCTGAAAATCATTTTCAACATGCTGACACTAGTTTTTCATTTGAGAGATTGTAGATAAGTTTCTTTTTAGGGTGCATATTTACATAATATTTATTTACATTTTTGTAGGATATTTCATATATTTTGTTCATTTGACTGTAATGACCTCTTTTTATTTTACTGTGTTTTTGTATTAGTGGCTCTATTTTCCATCATCTACATATTGAAATATTTTTGTTATTTCTGAGGATATGCAAGATATATGTGCATCTCAGGGGTTCCAGTTTTGTATCAGTTCATTGAATGCTGAGCGAGTTTTCTAGTGTGAATGTCAGAATACATTTCTCCTTGTTTCTGGTCTCAACAAGGGGTCCTTATTTAGTACACGCCAGCATGCTGTGCGTATTTTACTGTAGCATGAGTGGGAGGGAATTGCTGTCTGGATGTGTCTAGCAAGCCTCCTTGATCTGGTACATTTATTGAGTAGTTTGTTTTGTATCTTACATGTAGGGCTGTCTGCATAATACTCAGACATATAGAAGAGTTAATAGTTGTCACGATTGATGTTGTGTGGAACTGATAAATAGACATAGTTTTTATTTGGTGGTATACCGGTATGTGTTAATTTGCAGCTGAACTGCCATAAACATTTCTTGTACCTGGCAATACAAGATCCTACCAATGAAGTTTGTGAGCTTCCTTTGCAGTTCACATGTCAGAAGGAGGGCCAAAAATCGTGCCCAGCAAGATGTCATTGTGAGAGGAGTGTGCAGTGTTTTTCCAAAGAAATAATGGATTTTAATTAAAACTCAATGAATCTGAAGACACTGTGGTTTCACGGAAAGTCACTGAATTCTTTTAGCAATGCATAATCTGAACTCCAAATTTCTTACATGGCAGACTGATTCTCTCAACATCAAAGTACTACAATTCACAGTTGTGTCAAGGTATACTTTAATTATGTACAACCTTTTACTTTTAGACAATGGGCAAAAGGATCAATGGCTGAGTATATAGACTTATTCCTGCAATTTTAATATCTTTTTCCTCTTATGTTACAGCACTTATGTTTTTGATAAAAAAGAATGATTTTAGTAGACAAGAACTTTCATTATGAGTGGTATCTGAAAGTTTTTCATTGCTTAATCAAAGTATTACATAATCTTGTTTTGTTTTATCTACATTGTTACAATTGTTTTAGTGTTTCCATTTTAACTAACAGCGATCTCTTTGTAGATGAAAAACGACGTTTCACAAACCATGCAGCTTCATCATATTGAACACTACTAAATAATGGCTTTAATAAAACTGCCCAAAAACGCATGTCCTCAAAATGGGCACTTTGAATATCCCATAAATTCTGCTATTGTTCTAAAATTTAATAGCTATTCATACAGTAACAACTATTTTGCTATTCTGTGTATTCAGTTTAGCATAAAATAATGTTATCTTATTAATAATTCATCACAGTGTTTCGTACAAGCTTCTATAAACAGCACCTACAGCTAATACAATACTATTGTATTAAAAGCAGAAATTCGTCTTCCACTGACATATGATTTATAAAAAAACATTACAAAACGAAAGAACATTACACAACATTAGTAATCTAATGAAACAAAAAGTTTACTGTTGTTAGACACAATTTACTATTTTCCGCAGCATGTTTCAAAGGTTTAAACCCCCATTAGCAGCTGGATTTATACAGATTAATGCAGCATGCAGGTGCTGTATTATGGCATTGGAGTAACATGTGACACTGTCTACCAGAAGAAGAGAAAAACAAAACACTCTTTCAGTCCACAGATCATAGCCCTGTGGCTCTCTTAGATTGAAAGAATGAATAAAAATAAAATGTTAAAGTAAAAATACCTCCAGTGGTCATACACTCCTTTTCCTGGCATGTTATATCAAATACACCATCATACTTTGAAAATACTGAAGGGAGTAAAGATGGTGTCTACATGGTAAGATCACATAAGGAAACAAAAAAAAATTCAAAGCATTGTGGACATGTTTAGTTGCACAGATGAACAGACATACATGTGTAAATGTTTCAGTGGCCCACATTCTTTCCTGTCAAGTTTACATATTGTTTGCATAATCAGAGTGGCATGTTAGAAACATTAAGCGTAAATATCTGATGAAAAAATTAATATGTGTGTTTGTGTGTGTGTATGTGTGTGTGTGTGTGTGTGTGTGTGTGAGGATAGGGTTGAGAGATAGAGGGTAGGAGCAGGTGGGATTTTAAGATCACATCCATTACATGCTAGATCTAAATAATGATTGAAGTGACATGTGGATTATGATTTAACTGATATATGTAGATTTAACAATATAAAAAGGTATACACATTCTCATTTGTTTACATATTCTCACCACCCATTAACCTTGGATATTGCCATTGATGGGGAGGCTTCCGTGCCTCAGCTATGCAGGTAGCCATACCATAGGTGCAACCACAATGGAGTGGTATCTGTTGATATCCTAGATAAAAGTGTAGGTCCTGAAGAGGGGCGGCAGCCTTATCAGTAGATGCTGGGGCAACAGTCTGGATGATTGACTGATCTGGCCTTGAAACATCAATCAAAACGAGCTTGCTCTGCTGGTACTGTGAACAGCTGAAAGCAAGGGGAAACTACAGCCATAATTTTTCCTGAGAGCATGCAGCTCTACTGTATGGTTAAATGATGATGACATACTCTTGGGTAAAATATTCTGTAGGTAAAACAGTGCTCCAATCGGATCTCCAGGTGGAGACTACTCAGGAGGACGTCATTATCATGAGAAACAAAACTGGTGTTCTGTCGATCCCTTAATGAGGTAGGCAGGTTAGAGAATTTCGAAAGGGAAATGAATAGATTAAAGGTAGATATAGTGGGGATTAGTTAAGTTTGGTGGCAGGAGGCACAGGACTTCTGGTCAGGTGAATAAAGGGTCATAAATAAAAGATCAAATAGGGGTAATGCAGGAGTAGGTTTAATAATGAATAAAAATAGGAGCACAGATAAGCTACTGTGAACGGCATAGTGAACGCATTATTGTAGCCAAGATAGACCTGAAGCCCACACCCACAGTAGTACAAGTCTGCAAGCCATCTAGCTCTGCAGATGAGAAGATAGAGGAAATGTATGATGAGATGAAAGAAATTATTCAGATAGTTAAGGGAGACAAAAATGTAATAGTCATGGGGAACTGGAATTCATTAGTAGGAAAAGGAAGAGAAGAAAAAGTGAATATGGACTGGCAGAAAAGAATGAAATAGGAAGCCGCTTCATAGAATTTTGCACAGAGCACAATTTAATCACACCTAACTGTTGGTTTAAGAATCGTGAAAGAAGGTTGTATATGTGGAAGAGGCCTGGAGACACTGGAAAATTTCAGATAGATTATATAATCGTAAGACAGAAATTTAGGAACCAGGTTTTAAATTGTTAGACATTTCCAGGGGCAGATGCGGACTCTGACCACAATTTACTGGTTATGAACTGTAGGTTAAAACTGAAGAAACTGCAAAAAGGTAGGGATTTAAGGCAGGTGGGACTTGGACAAACTGCAACAACCAGAGTTTCTAGAGAGTTCCAGAGGGAGCGTTAGGGAACCTCTGGCGAGAACAGGGGAAAGGAATACAGTAAACAAAGAATGGGTAGCTTTGAGGGATGAAATAGTGGAGATAGCAGAGCATCAAGTAGGAAAAAATACGACGGCTACTAGAAATTTTTGGGTAACACAAGAGATGCTGAATTTAATCGATGAAAGGAAAAAATATAAAAATGCAGTAAATGAAGCAGACGAAAGGGAATTCAACTGACTAAAAAATAGGATCGACAGGAAGTGAAAAGAGGATGTATAGGCATATATTACTAGGGGTAAGATAGATGCTGCCTACAGGAAAATTAAGCAGACGTTGGAGAAAAGAGAACCATCTGCACGAACATCAACAGCTCTGGTGGAAAAGCAGTCCTAAGCAATGAAGGGAAAGCAGAAAGGTCGAAGGAATATATAGAGAATCTAGACTAGGGGCATGTGCTTCAGGATAGTTTTACAGAAATGGAAAAGAACGTAGATGGAAGTGAGAAGGGAGATACAATACTGTGTGAAGAATTTGACAAAGCACTGAAAGGCTTAAGTCAAAAAAAGTCCATGGGAGTCGACAACATTTCATTAGAGCTCCTGATAGCCTTGGGAGAGCCAGACATTACAAAACTCTTCCATCTGATGAATATGCTGTATGAAACAGGCGAAATATCCTCAGACTTAAAAAGAATATAATAATTCCAGTTCCAAAGAAAGAAGGTATTTCTCCAAACTATCAGTTTAATAAGACATGGCTGAAAATACTAACACGAATGCTTTACAGAAGAATGCAAAAATCGGTAGAAGCCGACCTTTGGTAAGATCAGTTTCGATACCAGAGAAACGTAGGAACCTGCAAGGCAATGCTGACCCTACGACTTCTCATAGAAGGTAGGTTAAGGAAAGACAGACCAATGTTTATAGCGTTTGTAGACATAGAGAAATCTTTTCTCAGTTTTGACTGGCATAATCCCTTTCAAATTCTAAATATGGTAGGAGTAAAACACAGGAACCGAAAGACTATTTACAGTTTGTACAGGAACGAGATGGGAGTCATAAGAGTCAAGGGGCATGAAAGAGAAGCAGTGGTTGAGAAGGGAGTGGGAGAAGGTTGCAGCCTATCCACAATGTTATTCAATCAGTTTGTTGAGGAAGCAGTAAAGGAAACAAAATAAAAATTTGTAGTAGGAATTAAAGTCCAGGGAGAAGAAATAAAAACTTTGAGGTCTGCTGATGACATTGTAATTCTGTCAGAGACAGCAAAGGACTTGGAAGGCACCTGAAAAGAATCAACAAAAGCAAAACAATTATAATACAATGCAGTATAATTAAGTAAAATGATGTGCAGGGAATTAGGTTAGGAAATGAGACATTTAAAGTAATATATGAGTTTTGCTCTCTGGGAGGCAAAATAATTGATGATGGTCGAAGTAGGTTGGACATAAAACGCAGATTGACAATGGCAACAAAAGCGTTTCTGAAGAAGAGAAATTTGTTAACACTGACTATCGATTTAAGTGTCAGGAAGTCCTTTTTGAAAGAATTTGTATGGAGTGTAGCCATGTATGGAAGTGAAACATGGATAATAAATAGTGTAGGCAAGAAGCGAAAATAAGCAACAGAAGAATGCTGAAGATTAGATGGGTAAAAAATGTAACTAGTGAGAATTGGGGAGAAGAGAAATTTGTGGTACAACCTGGCTAGCAGAAGGGATCAGTTGGTAGGACACATTCTGAGACATCAAGGGACCACAAGTTTACTACATTAGAGGGGGGGGGGTCTAAATTGGAGAGGGAGACCAAGAGATGAACACATTAGGAAATTCAGAAGGATGTACATTGTGAAAGTTACTTGGAGATGAAGAGACTTGCAGAGGTTAGAGTATCATGGAGAGCTGCATCAAACCAGTCTTTGGACTGAAGACCACCACAACAACATATTCTGAAACTGACAAGAGGAACAAAGTAGTCTGGTGTGGATTGTTGTATTTTTATTTTTATTTATTTTTTATTATTTTTTGAGGCACGTCAGTTGTTAATTTAGAAATTAACATGGAAACATGCAAATAATTAACTTGCTAAATATGAAGGGGAAGAGGGAGCCAATCAGTGTGTGTGTGTGGGGAGGGGGGGTTCTCAGTATATTTAGATAAGCTGCTGCTAAAACACATATGATAATGTTCCAGATTTTGTCAGTTTTGTCATTTAGACAGAGTCAGGTTATTTTCTTTGGTGTATTTATATTTGAAATGTCTCAATGATGTCAAGTTGTTTGCTGTTATGTTGGATACATCTAATGTTGCTACTTGTACTGTTAAGATAGTTTCCAGTTAATACAAGTAGATGGCTGCTGTTGATATGCAGTACTTTTTATTCGTTAATGTTGCCATGTGTTCCTTGAATGTGGTCTCAGATTATTTACGTGTGTGACGTATGTAGAAAGAGTCACAGACCAAATGTTCAGTTTTGTGTACACCTATATAGTGAAGGAAGCTTCTTGTGTTGTTGCTGTGAGATAATTTCTGCTCCACCTTGTTTGTGTTGAAAGATATGAATATTCCTTTGTGTTTACAGACCTTGACAGTCTGAGAGAAACATTACACATGAGTCTATGTTACATTGTGTCTACTGTGGAGCTGCTATAGTCACTTGCGAAGGTCATTTGTTTTATTACTTTCATTTCTGTTTATTTAACTTCAAAGAATTGTAGCTGGACTGCTCTGTTGCCAATATAATGGAATGCTGCCCTTTTGTGGGCTGTGGACTACAAGAGACATTTTGAATGTGCAGGATGTAGTGGCAGGTTCCAAAAATTTAAAATTGGCATACATTATTTATTATTCTGATGATCAGATATAGGAAGTTTATGCTGTTATCTACTTGATGCTTATCTGAGAGCATGGAAGCACGTAAACAAATGGTTTAACTCACAGATCTCATCTTTCATGACATTGACATAGTATAATCTATAAATGGTTTTAATGGTACAGTTGTATGAGTTCGGAATGTGTCCACTGTACACGCTGAGTTGTCATCGAGTTTTTCTGAGGTGCTTTTGTAATCGAAAAAAGTCTATCTTAACTGTCATAGAAGATTAACTTTAAATGTGAACAATTTTGGATACTGTCAGTGATATCAAATGAAATAATAAGTTTACTGGTGACAGTAACAATTTATTTATTCCCACAACACGTTTCAGGATTAAATTTTTATCATCAGGTGGATGTATGTGGATTAATACGACATGTAACCTGTGCAGTGTTTGGTAGGTGTCAAGAACGACAAAACACTCTTTTAGTACATTACTCTTAAATATGTGGAGGTCTTAGACTGAAAGAATGACCGAAAGTATAAACAGAACGACCCCAATTGTCACAGGTTTCATTTCCTGTTGTGCTACATCACATATGTTAGCACATTTTGTAAATTCTAAAGGAACCAAAGATGGCATCTAGAAGCCAATGAGTACAAAGAGCATGTAGCATAACAAAACATTGTTTTGGAGCGAGTCTCAAAGCATTGTGGAGAGCTGTAATTCCATAGATGAAGTGAAATATATACCTCTAGTGGTTACAGATTCTATTCAGTCAAATATATACAGCTGAATACTTTGTATATATGTAAGTAACCATGACGAAATGTTACAAACATTAAGCATAAATATCATTCCAAAAAAATTATGTTACTAGCAGTAGCAGAATTTATATATAACAATTTACTTATAATTAATACGTTACAGTGGTAATTCCTGCTCACTACTTAAGAAGCAAGAAACGTTCTTACAAGAAACCCCCAAGAATGTACCTTCAGATCACAACCAAAAACACACAATAATATTGCATCTGCAGTGAGCTGTAGGAACAGTCCAATGTTGAAACACAACAGAAAGCTCTTTAAAATCCAAATGAAGCATACTCATTCAGTTATAACAGAACACTTACAAACACTACAGTTTACCACATATATGAGAAAAATAAAAATTACAGATGGTGTCACTCTAGCTCATTTGACATACAAAACTTATATTTTTCTGTAGAAATTCATCCCACACTAGATATTATCAATGCTAATGTTCAGTACCATAAAAAATATCTTCTACACACATTACTGAGCTAATGCACCTAAAAGAATTCACACTCTAGCACAACTACCTCAAATTCAACAATAAACTTTGCAAGCAAACAAATGATCTGGCAGTGGGTTCAAAGCTGTCTAGACTGCTAGCTGACGTATTTATAACCAACTTGGAAGATAAGATTCTGAGTTTCTACAAACATACATTCGAAAAATTCTTTACTATTGCTGATGTATATATTATGATATTTTAATCAGTGGCACATAAGATGACATTAGTGAATTAAATCAATTGTTCAACTGGTTTCATTAAAATATAAAGCTCAAGGTTGAGCAGCAAGTTGATGACAGCATGAGATTTCTCCACCTGACCATTAAAATTATGAATAAAAGATACCAATTTGAAATTCATCAGAAAACCACCACAATACAAATTATCAACCATAACACCTCTTGTCATCCCACTACCCCCAAAATGGCACCATTCTGGTGTATGGACAAAACAACAGTCCAATTACCACTCTCTGCAGATAAATGCAACTCCACAGTACATACACTGAAACAGACTTCCATATCTGGCTAATGATTCATATCAGATTGCCAATGTCTTTAAACAAAAGGTGTAAAAATGTCTTTCAACACTGACAATAAAATTTGGTGGAAATTACATCATATCAGAAATGCATGAAACCCACTATACCAAACAGGGTAGACAGAATTGCGTGTTTGGACTGTGACTGTTTCTGTGTGTATGTGTCCGATATAAATCATTTGAGATCAGACTCAAGGAACACCTGGAGCTCTTCTGGCAACATGTGCAGTATACCTGTAAGAGGTGAGAAAATCTACATGACTGACATAGGCTCCTTTAAATATGTAATGAAAAAATGACACAAATGTTATCCAAAGCCTTTCAAAATGTATTCAACCATTCCGACAAACCTTGTGAGTCCTAAGAAATAGGGTGATGTCAAATGGTTGTATGAAATTAATTTTAGTGAGAACTGGCATCAGAATGAAAAGTTGCAGTTTTAAAAGCCTCTAATACACAATGCCCATCCATCAAATATTCCTAACACTACAGACAATAATGACTGTGAACTAATGAACGAGTCTCCAGCATTGAGCTTGTAGAAAATGTATATATTCTGATCTGTTTTAAGTTCAACCAATGAAAAATAAAACTTAAGCCCTTGGCATTATGCTTATTGTTAACATAATAATAATAATAATAAACTGTGTTATCCATATTTAATTTCAAGCCTTCAAACAGACTTTCAGAGCTCGCCTTAAACCTGCCTAAGGTACAAACTTAGCGAAATCGACATGAGAAGCTAAAACAGTAATATCCATATTAAAAGCGTTCTAATCTGTTTCTACAGCTACTTCAACATAAAAACTACTATATTAAACTGTTTTCTAATATAAACACATATATGCACAGTATCATCATTCATATTTTCGTTTCATGAACACCCACACAGTTTTTTGCTTCTACTGCAAAATTTTCCAAAGTGGAGATTACTAACTTTGCTTATAGGCACTTCACATACTACTTCAATCATTACCTATAAGTAGCTTGTAATCGATTACTCTTAAAAGCAGATTGTTATCTTACAGTCAAAAGTGTGCACCCCTTCTCCCACTTCCTCCTCTATCTCTCAATCCCATCCTCCCATCACCACCACCCACCATCCCACATACACCCATTTCCCAATAATATTGTCACAATAAGGGTCACTGCTGGAAATATAATTATTTATGTGATATTTACACTTAATCCAATTTGTCATAAATAGAAAAAGGGTTAATTTATGTAAACTAGACAGGAAAGTTGCTTGTTACTAAGATGTTCACAATTACATTTTTGTTCATCGATGCAACCTAAGTCTCCATATTGCTTTGAGTCCTGTTACTAAATATTTTGTTATATAATATGTTATTGCATCCACTAGATTCTAGGTGCCACCTTTGCTCCCTTCAGTTTTTACAAACTGTTATGGTGTGAGTGATGTAACAGAACAGAACAGAATCAATGTAGAAATTTTTACTATTTCATTCATATTTTCGCCACATTCTTGCAGTCTAAAACCCCTACAGCATCATGATCTGTGTTCTGAAAAATGTTTTGTTTTTCTTTTCTTCTGCTGTACAACGCCACTGCTTACCCCAAAGTTATAATGCAACACCTACATATTCCATTAATCTACATAAATACTTTAAATCATGTACATCTAAACATCATGGAAAAAATAAATTGTAAGTGGTAACAGGTTATCTTGTTTCATTCAGCTTCAGCAAGTGTGACAATAAAGCCTAACTAAAAATGTTCACATTTATGTGTTAGTAACATAATTATGAGGCTGCCCATTATGCTTGGCATGATTATTGAATTTCATTCATTTTTTTTATTCCATTGGAATCTTGAAGTCCCCATTATTTCACTAATTTTCGTATAGTATTTCTGTATGTTTAAATTTAAGAATCCGGCCATTTGTCTGGTTGATCTAATCCATGTTGATCATTGGCTCTCTCTGACAAAAGCTTCTTCCTTTTGATGTAATCATAGGTACTTACTATGAATATCAACTGATTACTTTTCAGAAATTAACTCAGCTTAGAACAGGTCTTTTAACTTTATATGTAAATATATTCCAAATTTCTAGAGCAGAGAAAGGTGAATTGGTAATGTAAATGAGCAGTTATACTGTAAATGTAAATTCCATTTTACTGTTGTTTTTTTCTATGGTTTCAAATATATCTTCATGGTGATATTAAACAGGTTGTTATCTGCAAGCTACAATTTTCATTGAGAATTCGGAATGTCAGAGAAGACTAGTAAATAGCCCCTTATCTTCATGTTGAGGTTGTTTCAGCATATTTTTGTCTCTCATCATCTTGGTTTCAAATGAAATTTCATACAGATAACGGAAGAATTTTTTAATAATCCTGTAAATATCTGAGAACAGGTATTCTTACTTTTGCTGCTGCATTTTGCAAATAACGTTGTGCAATCAAAATATTAAATTGAATTTTTGAATGTTTCTGAGTGATTATACAGACTCATCCAGACCATTAGACACTACACTATTTCTTAAAAAGAAAGGACTAAGGACGGGTTCATATTTTAATCTGACAATCCATGTGTTCTTAGAAAACAGTGCCAGCATCAATTTTTTGCTTACCATAGACCTCTAACGCTTCAAAAATTACGTCATGTGCATCCATAATGGGTTCTACATGATCATGATGATCTTAACGTGGAAACATGTTTAGATTTGCTGATATGACAGCACTGGAAAACTGTGTTATGTAGTAGGTCTGGTATGAAGATAACAAAGTTTGTTTCAAAGTCGAATTATGAGCTAACACGGGACCTAATACAGTAGTGTAGTTTGGAAATTGTAATCATTTACACTCACATCAGAAGTTGTTCTGTCAAGAAAACAACTTTATTTCATATTATGCACAACGACATTGTGGACAACTATTTAAAAAGAAACTTGAATCATTCAATAGTAAGCTGGAAAGGCATACACAGTTCGGTTAACAGAAAATGTCCAGGAAAAACTACATACAATTAAAACAACAAAAAGCGCACATTTAACAACATACTTTTTTCGAAGATTCAGCCATCAGATTCGAACGACAAAGTTCTGAATGATCACACGTTTACATAAATATTCCTCCTTACCTTATCCTGTAACTATTTCTGTGGAAGTTGCATAGTGGTCTACACTAATGACGAAGTAGGATGACAGCTAACACACAAAACAATAAACTGCGGTCTATAAAAGAAACATGGCAAAACCAATGACAATGGTGCAAGATTCATCAATCTTTGTCCCTTAGAAAACAAAATTAGCAGCAGTATAGATTGCAGTAGGAACTACAAAATAATGAAAATGGTCTCTCAAGATGGGTGGACAAGGAACTAAAGCTGAATAGAAAATCTGCAGTAGGAGCAGAATGTCGCCCTGACCATAATCTAAGTAGGATGTATTTGAAAGTACAGTGGAAAGCAAAGGTGCAAACAGAGATTTGTCAAATTCAAAGGGATAAGTTAGGAGACCATTAGGAATAAAACACACTTAATATCAACTTGACAAATCATTCTGATACCAGAACCAATTACAATGTGGAATTTAAACAAAATCCACAGAGTAATAAATGATGGTATTATAGATACCATCCAGCATATTATCCCAAAACAAGTGAACCAGAGACAAATAAAGTTCAGAAACAAATATGAAACAGCTGCCCTAGAAACACAAAAGCTAAAGTGAGCTAAGGTGGAGCATACAGAGACGCTAAAACTGTTTGCAGCGTTATTTGTCAAAGAGCTTGAACCACTTCAAGAAGAGTAAAGAGGTGCTGTAGTAAAAGATGTAAAAACGACATTCATAGAAACTGAACAAAAATTATGTAAAGAAAAATTAAATTGTTGAAAGACAGGCCAAGGCATTAATACTCGTTTACAAAGGATGAGAGTGAGAAAGTAATGGCTAATGAAGAATAGGCAGCAAGAAGGTAAGCCAGATATCTTGAAAATCTAATCTTTTATGTCCTGGTCTTAATGGAATTAGAAAACTCATAAAACAGCTAAAAAATGACAAAATTGCTCGAGTAGATGGATTGACATTCAAACTGCTGAAGATCACAAGAGAATACTTGCTTCAAAAATCAACGTAGTGGTGCACTAGATTGGAAAGAACAGACATTGCTGGAACAGTAGGAGGTGTCTCTAATCTGTCCTACAGAAAAAGGTAAAATGGTTTGTAAAAGCTTCTGAGGTATACCAGTTTTAATCAAATGCTATCGAGTCTTCTCTAAATACCTATTAGTTTGTATACAATACTTAACATAATGTATTACCCTGAGCTGTGCTACATGCAACTTACAGTAGCAATAAGCACGGCTGACTGGCATGCTGCGAGTTACCAGTTCAATTCTGACAACCAGCAATTATTTATTTAGTATTTTTCGTTTCTAGAAGGGTATCGAAATTTCTTATGTTTTTAATATGTACATATTACGGAATATTCGATTTTTATATAAATAGCAGCAGTCTCCATTCAGTAATAGTTCTTTTCTGTCTCTGCATTGGTGTTCCTAACACACTTACTTTCAGTACTGTGTGTTGTACTTCAGTCATGACCATGCTTTCACATTTGGACTTAGTTATGATTACAGTGTGACAGTATAATTGAAGAGTGCCAAACGGATTTTCAATACATACCAAACACCACCTGCCATGAAACAGGAGCAATAAAAAATACACGAATGCAACCTTGAAATAATTATCTTTTATGCTAACTTAGAGCAGCCATATTCTAGTGTGAACAGACCTACTTTAATCAATGACTTAACTGTTTCTTGCATTTCAAAGGAACTCGTTAATTTAATAGCTTTATGTGTCTCAAATACGCTGTCTCTAACGACCTCACTGTCGACAGGGCATTAAACTACACTCTTCCTTTTCTTTCAAATATAGACTCTAAGATTAACATAAGAAGTAAAGTTCCTACAGGCTTCTAAAATACGACCAACTTCAGAGAGGAGAATTGTTTTTAAACCGACAATCGAGTAATTCATAAGCGAAATTTATAAGTAAAACTATACTGACATCAGTTTGAGTCAAAAAGCATTTCACATTTAGCCTATGCTGATAATACTATGTTAATATCGTAAACAGTAACTGAACTGAAAAATAATACAAAAAATCAAACAGTTGGGGATAAAAGTCAATACTTCAAAAAGAGTGTGCATTGTGATAGGAACACAAGAACAGGTAATACGAAGTCTACAAGCAGATGGTAACAAATACAAGTGGGTATGGCTTCAAACACCAGATAATCCTGCTCAGTAAAGCAACATCAAGTGAAGAAACGACTGAAGCCAGAATCCAGGCCTTTGAAACAACGATTGAAGCCAGATTCGACGCCTCTAGTAGATACTTTTCTATGTCCAATACAAAGTATTGAGTTCTCAGAGAGTGTCACGGGACCTCAGGTAAGACTGTGTAAGACCACAATATTCGCTCATACTTTTTTTGGATGTCGCCTTGGGCCGCAAGAAAGCGACAACTGAAAAAATTTCTCACTTTTGAAAGAAAGTAAGATCCACAGAACCATAGAATCCGAGGGAAAAAGAGTTGTGCACAAAGAAAAGCTAGGAGATGTACAGCAGCAGCCTAACATTGTATGTACGGTTAAGAGCAAGATGCTAGAACTGGCTAGACACGAAGCTAGAATGAAAAACGAACAATGGAAAAACTTTCGTATGCATCTGGTATCACATGCTAGAAGACCTGTGGGAAGACATGGAGAAACAGAGCAAAAGAAAACGTTCCTCCGTTGATATTCAGGGCCAACTGTAAGAGGTTTGCAAAAATCAGAATAGAATGAGGAGCCTTAGCCATAAAGACGCGTGGTGAACGGCACATGATCACGTAGAGGACAAAGAACTAGGTGCATACAAAGTTTGCTGCAAAATTTGTTCAGCCTATTAAATACGTAGGCCACTCGGAAATAAGTTTAAAAAAAACGCCTTGAAGAACATCTCGATGCATTTAGTTCAGAGTCATCCACTTGAGGTCCATGTGTCATAATAAACAGATAAGCTTTCTTATGCTCTATACCAGGGTAAAGAGCAAATCGACCGATTTATTAGAACAGCAGAAGATTTATTTGCACGGATGATGCACATCAGTTCATTTCTTTATCATTTTAGACAAAGTACACGAATTATAGTTAGATACATACACGCTCTATGCTCTGACATAAACAGGAATTTATATGCCATAAAATAAAACAATTTAGTATCTACTGCAACTCTTACACATTCAACATAGTAAACAGTTTCTCGATAAAATCTCCGTACACTTTATTTTTCGTACTGCCTCGAAGTTCATACAGTCATACTGGAACTGTCGTGTGACTTCATAGAGTGCTGTTTGTTTACGCTCTACGTAAAGACCGAAACGTAACTATTGCAAGGATTTGACGCGCCTTCGTCTCTGACTGCAGCTGGAAATTATGTATTCGATCATATGAATTACCGCAGTCATTACTATTTGGAATGAACAAGCAATGAGTTTCAGACTCATGCTTAAGCAGCATTGTTTGTTCTCTGATCAAATAAATTTTCGAATCTAGTTCTTCTTATACCTTTAGACCGTGTCATTTACGGTATATATCGTCCTTTGTCCTGCATGAGGAGGCTGTGCCTCGAGAAGGCAAAATAACAGTACTTTTTCGTACATTTGTGCATTCCCACCAACTATTATCTCATTACTGTCAATTAATATACATTCTTCTCTTCTTGTAGAACATTTGAAATTTTCCAACCATTTTATGAAATAATAATCCGTGTCCAGTTCTATAAGCTATGCCTGTAGCAAATCACACTGACTTAAGAATTTTTATTCATTGACTCGTCCATAGAACGAAGTATATGAAATGAAAGCTGACGTTCCAACAAAGCATCGCTGAAAGTCTAACTGCAGTTATGGCCACCACACCGTATAGTTAGGGCTTTGCTGAACTTCCAAATGGACGTTTTTCCCCTTTCAGATGCTGCTGCATTGATTCATTTTAAAAGCCGGAGTACTGTTTACTGCCCAATTAAAATCCTTCCCGAAGACAAATTTATTTCGGTAGTAAAACCTGTCATGAGCAGGTCAGGGAATGAATATCGCCCATTTTAAACTGCCTGCGTTAGTTCTACGTAATGAAGCATCTCGTTAAGCCATTGTTTGTTCTGGAAGAGTCATACAGATGCCCAGTTCGTAGAAACGGCTTTAAATCCATGACCTGTGAACCTCCTACACTGCATTCATTTTAAAGAAATGTTATATCGCTAGATATTACATGTATAATCAGCGTTCTTGTCTGGAAGAAAGCTGAAGACTGCTGAAATAATACACCTTCCATCACGTTCATCAGTTAATTCTACATGAAAACAAAAAAAACAAAACAAAAAATATTTCGCGTGAGATGATAGAGGGATGCAGCAGAATAATTTTTTATGGCGTCAGCTGTTCTTCAATTCCAATAGCTTAGTACAGAGTGTAGAACTGAGCAATTCTTTTTTTAAAGCAGTATGGGTTACAGCCAATGCCCAGCGGTAGATGGCATTATTATGGGCACCGTAAGGCGAGACTGGAAGATTTGTACGCCAATTTTGTGCTGCACAATACCTTAAGAAAAAACTTTCTACCTCTTTAAAAAAAATCTTATACTATACCACTATCGTATTTTACCGTTTAGCAACGTCGGCCGAATGGGAACTTATCAAGGGACTGGCGCTAACGATATCAGTCTATAAAGGACTGGAATGTACGTGACACAGAATGACACTATAATTTGTATTATTATTACACAATGGTGTTTACATGTCAATGGCACGTTAGATAGATACGCCTTATTCGGCGAATATTTACTATTTGCACAATATACGAGAGAATAGTCAGAGCATGTGCTTCGATAAGTGACGAAGTGATAAGAAATATCACTCAATCCATGATAAGAAGATTGCAGCTCTGCATTGATGTCAATGGTCATCACTTCGAACACCTTCTGTAAATGGACGTTCAAGCCACCTTTGTGACCTTCATTGACCTTCCAAGACCTTACTGTTACACATCATTGGATTGATCTCCATCGTCACTATCAGGAAATAAGTACCGAACTATAGCATCCCATCTAAAAAACAAAGTTGACCTTCATATCTCTGATGCTATCCCACCTTGCAACCAAAAAGCAACGTCATATTATGCCCCCCGTTGTCCCATGCAACTTTCGTCCCACAAACTTTTCAGCTCCTGTCGTATTTTCGGAGCTATTCTTGGCGCAATAGTTAGTGACTCACCCTGTATAAAATACTTACAGTTTTACACATATATCACTAAACCGTTATCAAATTTAACATTTGTAAATAATATTTTGTTATTGAAAGGTGCATGCATATAGTATCCAGTCCCCAACAATCCAAAGAATGTGCCTGGATCTCACGGAAGAGACTGAAAGTTTTTCAGGTTACGGTAAACATCCAAATTTCGGTTTAAATTGTAGCTTGAACCGAAAAAGAAAAATAAGCATATTGACAATTTGGAGGGTACTGTCTTAAAAAGATAATACTGGTCATAATAGCAATTCTGTGACATTTCATTTTATGTATTATTAGGACAGTTGTGTAATGAATACTCCCTGCATGTACCTTCGCTTAACAAAATATTCTTTACAGATGTTATATTTTGATAACTGTTTTATGTGATACATATCAAACCTGTTATTAACTAAAATTGTTAAGTATTGTGTATAATTTACTACAATTTTGGTAGACACTTTTTGCTTGAAACTTCTGCTGTAAGTTGTACAGCAGGTACTGCAACATGATGTGGTCATTAATATTAACACTAATCATGTATACCTGTCATGTAAAGTGACTCGTTCCGCATCATTTCGATAAAAGAATCTTTCAAATGATCTATGGAACATGTAACTATCTTACTAACTATGGTTTCCAAAAGCTGGTCTAGACTTTGCTGGTCAAATCTGCCCCATCTTCGGCGATGGCCCTCTTGAAGCCATCCAGTACGTGAGGGCGGCTCGTCCGAATCATACCCAGCTCTGCCATTCCATTCGACTCCTACCTTCTGGAGAAACGTGTTCAGGAAGCTGGCGCAGAGCGCATTACCATCTTCAATGCAAACAAATCACCGAAAGTTAGTCTGTAACGCTCGATAGCAGTATGAAGAACCCTGTCCCACTATGCATAGCCTCCTTTTTACCCTCGACAGCGATGGGTAGTGTCTAATTTTCGTACATGGTAAGAACGGAAAAGTTTAGCGCTCTGGCCCCAGACATGCCATTCAGGTCCGTGTCATCCTCTGCCAATGGCCCCGCTGGATACGTTACGGAGGCTCATGTAGTCAGCACACTTCTCTCCCGGTTGTTGTTGGCTTTCTTGACACTAGAACCACTACTCCTCCTTTGCTCACAACCATGCTGGAGAAGTTACACTGTTGTAGATAACAGACGGCTAGAGACCAAATTGGCTGTATCCAGAAGGTTGCGTATTGTTTTTGTCGACACAACATTCGCAGTTGTCTCTTAAAAGACAGTGCACAGTTCTGCATTCTCCTCGTGGAACCTGCGGACAGTAATTTGTAACTAGCACCCACTAGTCTCGCTGACAACAGGCGATCGCTAAGAGGCAGATCTACAATGTTCTTTGCCTCACGATAGCAGTTCAACATGTGAACGACTTCACCGTGGGGTAAGCCAACACGGTGGCAGCTAACCTTTCTGAATAACCTTCTTGGTCTAATGTGACACTGCACACACGGTCTGAGCTTGAAATGACTATTCAAGGCATGTTGACACACAGAACACCGTACACAAGCCGCATTGTCGCGTTCGTGATGGTGGAGGTAGCGCGCTCAACTGAACTGCACTAAGCATGAAAGTTTACTTCTGCCTGCATTTCACAGGTGATTGTACATAGTGATTTCCTGTGGCCAACAGAACATTGGAAGAAGTTTTCCAATCAAAAAACACAAACTATGCAAGTCACATCATGGGACTTACTGGGAATAGACTCAGCACGGAAAATATTCTGTGACTCCCTCTAGCGGTCAATTCCAACAGCTATGCCACAATGTTTTTCAGGAGCATATACAGTGAATGGTCAAAAATATGGAAACACGAAAAACACAGTGCTTCACCATGCCTACTACGGTATAGGAAAACCGTTGGCAACAAAAACAGCTTCCAGACTCCTCGGAAAGGATAAACATGGGTCTTGTATGGTTTTCAGGGAACCTTATACCATTTTTCCTGCAAAACAGTGGAACGTTCAGACAACTGCGATGGAAGTGGATAGCAATCACGCTCTCTTCTCGCCGAAGTAGGCCATAAAGGTAGAATATTATTGAGATACTGTCACGGTGGTGGCCAGGGGAGATGTTCAAATCATCACCGAATCCTAGTCATGGCAAGAAATTAGAAACATTGTGAAACGAGATACATCCGACCAAATGACATACTTCAATTGCTCCGTAGTCTGGTTTTATGCCACTGGAACCAAGTTTTCCTGTTTTGGGCATTTTGAAATTCTAGCTAGCCCAGAAGTTACCTGCTTATGATGCTCCCTTCGTGGTGTTTTCATGCTGATGAGGTTCGCGAGTGTGACGTTGAATACTGGCAAGAATAGGGAGGCGAGGATAAAAAAAATAATATATAATGGAAACTGATTAATAACAGCTGCTTGAATAATCAAAAAATTGGAAAGAATAATTGAAAGAAATTGGAAGGTACACATATCCTGAGAGAACTTTAACTGGCACTAATATCAACAGACCTTTAAAGTAAATATATATATTTTTAGATTATCACTCATCATTTAAAATTACGTGCTTATTTTTCCTGCTACCGCTATTATCCATAGAGCTTGGTATGACAATTCTGGTTCCGGATCGCCCTTCCTCTGCTCACGCAAATTACTCTTGTCTGCTTCGATGCTCTTGATGCAGAATTCTCAGTGGGGGCGAAATGATGAACAGATGTGGTTATTAATAAACTTTGTCTCCCTAATAACTTTTATAACGCTTCTTTAATGTACAGTAAGAATACACATTTTTGAACAATATTAATGCAGCTGAAATCGCCATATGTCCGCCCGCTACCACTTATAGAGACAAACAGATGAAGATACAGAAATCAATCAATTGAAGAGCGTATCTCTACTTGTTTTGTTTGTATCCCAAGATAGTCGCTGGTACAAAATAACTTATATATATGTTGATGTTGTTGTGGTCTTCAGTCCTAAGACTGGTTTGATGCAGCTCTATATGCTACTCTATCCTGTGCAAGTCTCTTCATCTCCCAGTACCTACTGCAACCTACATCCTTCTGAATCTGCTTAGTGTATTCATCTCTTGGTCTCCCTCTACAATTTTTACCTTCCACACTGCCCTCCAATACTAAATTGGTGATTCCTTGATGCTCAGAACATGTCCTACCAACCGGTCCCTTCTTCTTGTCAAGTTGTCCCACAAACTCCTCTTCTCCCCGATCCCATTCAATACCTTCTCATTAGTTATGTGATCTACCCATCTAATCTTGAGCACTCTTCTGTAGCACCACATTTCGAAAGATTCTATTCTCTTTTTGTCCGAACCATTTATCGTCCATGTTTCACTTCCGTACATGGCTACACTCCATACAAATACTTTCAGAAACGAATTCCAGACACTTAAATCATTACTCGATGTTAACAAATTTCTCTTCTTCAGAAACGCTTTTCTTGCCATTGCCAGCCTACATTTTATATCCTCTCTTCTTAGACCATCATCAGTTATTTTGTTCCCCAAATAGCAAAACTCCTTTACTACTTTAAGTGTCTCATTTCCTAATCTAAGTCCCGCAGCATTACCCGACTTAATTCGACTACATTCCATTGTCCTTGTTTTGCCTTTGTTGATGTTCATCTTATACGCTCCTTTCAAGACACTGTCCATTCCGTTCAACTGCTCTTCCAAGTCCTTTGCTGTCTCTGACAGGATTACAATGTCATCGGCGAACCTCAAAGTTTTTATTTCCTCTCCATGGATTTTAATACCTAATCTGAACTTTTCTTTCGTTTCCTTTACTGCTTGCCCAATACACAGATTGAATAGCATCGGGGAGAGGCTACAACCCTGTCTCACTCCCTTCCCAACCACTGCTTCCCTTTCATGTCCCTCGACTCTTATAACTGCCATCTGCTTTCTGTCCAAATTGTAAACAGCCTTTCGCTCCCTGTATTTTAACCCTGCCACCTTCAGAATTTGAAAGAGAGTATTCCAGTCAACATTGTAAAAATCTTTCTCTAAGTCTACAAATGCTAGAAACGTACGTTTGCCTTTCCATAATCTTTCTTCTAAGATAAGTCGTAGGGTCAGTGTTGCCTCACGTGTTCCAACATTTCTACCGAATCCAAACTGATCTTCCCCGAGGTCGGCTTCTACCAGTTTTTTCATTAGTCTGTAAAGAATTCGCGATATATATATTTGTACCATATATATCTAGACACACACACACACACACACACACACACACACACATATATATATATATATATATATATATATATATATATATATATATATGAAGATAGTGCACAGTGTCTGGGCTTATTTCCTTTTTTGAGGGTTGATAACCCTAACTGGCATGGTCATAGCCTTTATTTTTTGGCCTTTTGAGTTATCCTATATGGTTATCAATTTATATGGGCATGTCAACTTCCCTTAACAGGTACATACATACGTAAGTTTTCTTTCATAACAAAGTGCTTGCTGTAACCGCATTGTCCCATTACTGTCAGTATCTACCCTGTGTTTGGCTGGCGAAGCATGCATGCACAGCTCGATGTCTGTTACCTACCTATCTCGCTTTCACATGTTTACTACAAAATCAGAGTGGCAGTGTCCTGCGTTCACAGTAGCCTTCACTGCACAAATTCGCGAAGCTCGTGTTAGGCAGCTTGATTCTTTGGGAAATCTTCTATGCTGTGACAACTGGTTCCCATATCAGCGGCCTGAGGAATTTATTTCCCCTTGTCGCTCTCACTTAATCAGTGGGGACACCAGCCGCACATCCGACATCCGTCGACAAGGTAAGTTTCTTGCAGCTTTTACGACGTTGTCGAGCGCAGAAAATTCATGTTACACGAAGTACTGTCATCTTTAGTTTATCACGTGCACACCCATTTCTCTCACACGCACACTTAAGACTTGCAGGCAGGATTCGTATGTTTCTCCACTTTGTTTTTGAGCGTCTTTCATACCGTTGCATTACACAAAGTTTCTGCGGTGATTTTTCCACATACTGTACACATAACAAACAAAATACAAATACAACTACAAAAATAAACTTATCCTATACATTTGCTGACATGCCATTATCGTTGCTTATATACATTATAGTCTGATCGTCATTTTGTTTTAGTACATTTTGTTAGATTATAATTTCGTTACATTGTTCAATTCCAATTATATGAGTTTACGTTTTACTCTCCTTTGGTTTTACATTCTTTACATTACATTCATACAAAATGGATTCTGATTTCCTTTATGGCGTAGATTGACATACATTACATTCCAATTCACAGCTACTTCTTGACAGAGCATATTTATTAATTTCAAAGAATTAAAGAAGTAAACAATAGTCGCAACAATAGTTTCTAGGCGCTGCTCAAATAACTACAAGTGGCCTCGCCTCTCTAGCATTCTCCAGGAAGGATCTACACACTACAGGGTTGAGGAAATTTCACGGAAAGGCGTTTATGTGCTCAGTTACGTCTTGGTGCTAGCCTTAATTGTGATCCCAAGAACAAAACAGTTTGTTGCTTATAAACACAATGCAAATCTGACGATACCAATCTATTGAATACTTATTCAGCGTTTAAAGTTCAGCTCAATCTTTACTTTTTATTTTCATTGTATAAAGGATAACCATTCCATATGCTAAGGTATAAAGAGTTATATCATCAACACTATGCGTTATGTACAATGAGCGTAAAACAGTGTTTATAAAGGTAACAAAGGTGCAAAAAAAGTTCAATGTAAGTCAGGTCTTGACGCTTTCATGGGTAGTCGACGCTCACAGTAGTTTGGTTTCGACCCCCTTGATTATTTGGTAGTGTTCAACCTTAGTTCAGCATTGTGATATGTCACGTACAACAACTGTTTTCTTCTACACGTCACGTGTATCGTAAACTTATAACTATATTTGTCTTGTGGTGCGGTCTTTCTTATTTTTATATGTTACCTAACACTCTACAAGCATTTTTTCTTCACTTTAGAATGTGTCGATGCACCGTTCCCTGGAAGAAAAAACTTCATACTAACTTAAAACTAAATCTTCATAGGTAAGTGTATAGGGGCTTGATGGTTACTAATACTGCCTTCATATATTTAACCATGAATTCATTTACTTCAGCGTGCAGGCGTACTATCACAGACTCATATAATATCATGTGTGTGTCTCTACTTACTTTATAAATTTGAAAGGTAAAGCGCATTAAAGGCGTAATGAGACCACTTATTCAGTTTGCCAGTTATACTGTACTCGCCTGTTTACTTGCTGCAAGAGATTTCTGGTCCCTCAAATATAATTAGTGCGTGTACTTTCAGTACTTAAATTTATAAATATTGTACGTATATAGATATAGGGTACATAGTAGCGTTACTTAAGTAAATATCTCGTAGTTTAGGGTCCCTTTCCGTATAGCTTATATAATCCCTTAGCTTATCTTTGTTTGTGTGTATTGTGTAGATAGCTGTAGTTATAATATAGGCTCTCCCTTAATTTTCTATTTCGCTGTTTATGCAATAGGCTTTACAACTGCTAGTAGCTATAGCTCATAGGGTTTGTCTGTTTTGGGTGTTCCAACACTTTCAGCTGTGTCTGTCTGGCGCACAGGCGCTTGCTGTTTGTTGACTAACTTCCTCCCCAATGCGCATGCGCTGCGTCACTCTGATACCACTTACGTCGCGGCAAGTGTTGTGTAGCATTGCGCGCTACCGTGCGTTTCACAAGTTCGTTTATTTGTTTACAACTGGGCTACGCCCACGGCGAAGCGTTTTACGTAAAGTTTCGTCACCTCTAAACACATAAAAGTAAAATTCTCCCATGTTACATTCACTCGCCTTATCATTTACACATTTGACACAAGAAAAAAAATTTCTTATCAACTAACAACATAAATTCTGGAATGTGATTTTCCAGCATCCTAAATCTAATATTATTATACATATATACAACTTAAAAAGTATACAGTCCTTCAACAATATCAGAAATTGAGTCAGCCTTGATGCAAAACACCTTGTTATTTGTTTACTTATTTATTTTTGCAACCAAGTTTCAACGACAAACATCACCATCACCAGCGGTTTTTTTTAATCTTAATTATTGTATGTTATGGCATATTTTTACGAATTATTCTCGCTGTTGGCGGCATATTTTCTGTGCTTTTTTCTGTTGCCGTTTTTTCTCAGCGTACATCATGTCATCTGCAAATTCGTTGGACGGCATGTTGCTGATTCTGTACACAGAAAAACATAACTGTTGTACTTTGTTTATGATCAAGAAACATTACGCTGAGAAAAAACGGCAACAGAAAAAACCACAGAATATATGCCGCAAACAGCGAGTATAATTCGTAAAACGTGCCATATCATACAACAAATAATATTTTAAAAAACCCACTGATGGTGGCGATATTTGTCGCCGAAACTAGTTTGGAAAAATAAACAAGTAAACAAATAACAATGTGTTTTGCATCAAGGCGGACTCAATTTCTGATACTGTTGTTTTTCTTTGCAAACACGGACCAAATCGAAGAGTTCCAAGGTAAAGTTATTGTTACACATTCCTTCTTCAATATATAAACGTTCTCAAGTTTGCCGTGCGGTTCTGGGCGCTACAGTCTGGAACCGAGCGACCCCTACGGTGGCAGGGTCGAATCCTGCCTCGGGCATGGATGTGTGTGATGTCCTTAGGTTGGTTAGGTTTAATTAGTTCTAAGTTCTAGGCGACTAATGATCTCAGAAGTTACGTCGCATAGTGCTCAGAGCCATTTGAACCATTTTTCTCAAGTTTTTGTGTAGGTAAAGGCCCTCGTCTTTACCTGTGTTCATGTGTACCAATCTGTATGCTCCTGGGTAGGGGATTTTAGTAATTATGTATGGTAATTATGTATTGTGGTTGCCACTTACGGTTCAGTTTTCCAATTTTTGTGGATTTGGTATGTGTTCTAAGTAACACCTTTTGTCCTATATAAATTTGTGTTGTACGTTTCAGCTTTCTGTCGTAAATTCCTTTCCTGTATGTAGCCCAGGTTTCAAGGTTGATTACTGCTTGTCGTATTTCATCATCCAGTGATAATTCCAGTATCGGTATCTTGGGGAAAAGTTTCTCCCACTCATCTACCTGCTCATAATTGTTCATTTGGTGTAAATCCAGTTGTGTCTGGGGAAGGCTGTTAACAACTTGTAGGAAAAGAGTGACATATTCTATCTACTTGGTATGTTTACGAAGTATATAGGTCCCTACAAACCTGTTGAATTCGTTAAACACTCTTTCTATGGTGGATGCTTCGGGAAGAAATTTGGATACTAAAATGTGTTTGATTCGGTTGGAATCTACAAACTCTTTCCATATACATCTCACATAATGTGAGGCATTATCTGTTAATATTACTTCTTGTTTTCCTACTCTTGCAAAATAATCCTCTTTAATTCGTCTTGTAATTGAACTATCTGTAACGTTCTGTACAAAATACAGTAATACACATTTTGTGAAAATATCATACAGGCCTACTATATATTTTACTCCCCCTCCCCCCTACCTTTGGGATAGGATGCAGCCACATCTAACGATACCTTTTCTAGAGGTTCCTTAGCCACAATGGGATGTAGTTCTATCTGTTTGGAGACGTTAGAATTATTTGCTTTCTGGCAAACAATACACTTTCTTACCACCCATGGTACTCTTCATTGGGGAAATAACAATATTTACCTACTTTATCAGTGCATTTTTCAGTGCCATAATGGCCCCAAGTATTGTGTGCATATAAGATAAAATCATCCACACATTCCTCTGGCAAACACAAGCGCCATTGTTCTAGTTCGGGAGGGTTCCTATGGAACAGAACAGCTTAGCGATTAGTGATAAACTTTCTTAACTCTACATCACCACTATGTGTAAGTTTTTCTATTTCCTTACTCCAGCGTGTGACTTCCTGCTATAATTGCTCCATGTTTTTACACATGTGGACATAGTATTGTCGGAGTGTTTTGTTTTCCATCAACATGGCTCTTACTTCACCTTCCTGCTCTAGAAGATCGTTGAATTCCTGTAAGCCTTGTAGTAGTTGAAAAAGAGCATCAGCTATTATGTTTTGATTTCCTTTTGTGTTCACTATTTCAAAATCGAATTCTTGAAGAAACATACACCACCTGCCTATCCGTTGGTGTAGCAATTTACAAGTTAACAAAAGCGGTAGAGACTGATGGTCACAGTATACTTTTGTGTGTTTACCCCAAAGGAAATATTCAAACTTTTTAAAGGACCAAATTACAGACAAACCCTCCAACTCCGTTACTGAATATGAACTTTCAGCTTCGAATAAGGTACGATGGGTGAAGCAAATTACTTTAGAGATGATATTACCCTCTTCTTCTACCATTTGAAAAAGGCATGCACCCAGACCGTGAGAAGACACATTGGTGCATAACCAAGAATCTTTCTTCATGTCTGGTTGAGATAAAATATTAGCAGTTAATAAGGCTTGTTTGATGTTTTCGAAATCGCTTTGACATTGGTTGTCCCATAACCAAGGTCTGTTTTACTGGAGAAGTTTGAGTAAAGCATCACTGTTCATTAGTTGGTTAGGAACGAATTTCTTGAAAAATAACGCTTGGCCTAAGTATGTCTTTAATTGTCTCTTGTTTTGAGGAACAGCGCAGTTCCTAATGGCATCACGTTTTTCAGGATCTGGCGGTATGCCTTCTAAAGACATTATGTGTCCTAAAAATTTTACCTTTTCTTGTCCGAAATAATATTTCTTGAGATTTGTTGTTAATCCATATTCGGAAAAGCGGCACAATTCTTGTTGAATTAATCTTAAATGTTCAACCCAAGTGGACGTAGTGACTGAAAGGTCGTCCACGTGTACTGTTACCTTACTCAAAAGTTTGGGCCCTACCACTCTGTTAAGTGCAGTGATAAATACACCTGCACCTACATTCAGTCCAAATGGTAATACTTGAAATTCAAAGCTCCTGTCCAACATACGAAGGCAGTGTACTTCCAAATTTCTTCATGCAGTTTTATTTGCCAATATGAAGACTGGAGGTCGATTTTAGTAACAAATTTAGCATCACAGAATTTCATAAGCTGTTCCTCTAAATTTTCTGGACATGTTCGGTCTGGTAGAATAATCTTATTAATGTTATGTGCATTGAGGACCAAGTGCACCTTGCCATCTGGCTTACCCACAGCCAAAATAGGACTACAGTAAGGGGAAAATAATGGTTGCAGTATGCCCCATTCAAGCATCCTGTTAATCCCTTTTCTTACTGCTTACCTCTTTGTCCATGGTATAGGGTGTAGCGCCACTACCGTTTGGGATAGGAAAACTCAGTTTTGGTGCAATATTTTGGAGCGCACAAGTTACAGCCAGGCACAGGCCTGTTGACAGTAAGTTACACTACCAGCAGTTGCAAAGCAGAATGGAGGCCACAGGGCTGTAGACACACTGAAAAGAGTAAACGTACCAGTTTGCATGGCGCAAGTTGCAGGCAGAAGGGGCCTAGCTAGGTGTTATGAGTACGTGACATGGAGCAGCACGTGTAGCCAAACAGAGGCACATAGCTGCTTGTAAATAGGTGCCAGTTTTCTAATAAGGCATTCAAGTGTGACAGCTCTCCCGTACAGCGGGACATGTCACACCACTGGCTACACGCAGCAGCAGATGGGGCGCCAGCGTTCCAGTCCATGGCAGGTCGCTGGTTCGACCCTCTGAGGCCAACATGGGACATTCAAGTGTGGTAGCACTCCTGGATGGTGGGGCATGTCACACCACCGGCTACACACAGCAGCAGATGGGGCGCCAGCATTCCAGTCTCTGGCAGGTCACTGAGGCCGACGTAGGGTCTGTGGCCAGCCAGTGACGGACCACTCCATGGATCGCTACCGTAGACAGTTGTCTTGGCTCCCAACACACACCAGAGACATCCTGAGGCAAGGGCCGCAGATTCAGATGCCTAATCGTGGGCGCTCGTTTTCGCTGCATTTTTAGCCATGACGGCAAGGAAGCGCGTTGCGGGTTGCCTTGCAGTGGGTGCCGCTGAGGTGGCAGGGGCAGAGACCACTAAGTCGACTGTTGGTACAGTCTGACAGTGCCTCAACTCCGTGGCCGCACAAGGCTGACACGCAGCTGTGGATTGCATGCTTCGCTGAGGCAGCCATTCTGCACCAAGCCGTTTCACAGACAGTGAAGTGGTGTCCTCAGCATTGTGGGACCCGGTGACACAGACTGAGGGAACGTGGCACTGTAGTTGGAAACAATAAATCACTTGGAAAGCTCAGACGAGTCTTAATACAGTGCCTTATACCTTTTCCCATTACATTTGGTGTTGCTGTTACATTCGGTGGCAGAAGTTGCCACTACAAGGGTATGAGGTAGAACAAAAATTTTCGTGAGGGTTCACTTCCACTTTGTACAAGAAATCCTTAATAATGCCTGTTTTTCAAATACATCTACATAAGGAAATATCAGTTTCCTAAATTCTGCTTGCTGTTCTTGAGACGAGCACTTTGATTCACTTACCTTTGTGCTTATTGTGTCGACGTTTACTTCTCCCGGCCCCCGCTGTTGGTTATTGTATGTGTTGACAAACATAACTATGGGATTTACCAATTGAACTTCAAGGTCGTGAGTAACTTCAGTTTTACATCTATTAGTACTTCCCCTGATTAGTTCTATTACAAATAATTGGTTATTTACAGTGAAATAACATTGGCCTTTTCCTATATCAATTTGTACTTGGTATGTCCTAAATGTATCCATACCGATTAAACAATCAACTATTAATTTCTCTACTATAAAAAAATTGCAGCGTACAGAAAACTATCCTAATTGGACGGGAATTAAGGCTTGTATCACGACTCCTATCGATTTCTGACCGGTGGCAGTTTGTACCTTGCAATTTTGCACTGGCAGTGTTGGTATATGCTCATGTTTCTTCAGTTCTTGAAAGAATTCCTGTGACATCAAATTAGTCATAGCACCTGGGTCAAGCACAATAGGTACATCAAGGTCAAATATTTTGGCTTTAATAGTAGCTTGTACCTTGTCCTCTGTCAACTTTTTCTGTGTACCCTCATTACCTTGATAAAGATCATCTCTCATATCACTACCATGATCGTATCTGATAAAGTAAATGTCGATCAAGCTCGTGCCCTCATTCTCCTCGAAGGTCACAGAACGGGGGCCTACCGTGACCGGTTCAAGTTTCCCGGCGTCGCAGTTGCATCGGGCTCTTGAATTAGGCGTAACTTCTACTAAATGGACTGTGGGAGTCTGATTACGCCACTTAGTATCCTGTGAGGCTCTCGACTGAAATTTTCTTTGCCTCCGCGCGTTATTTGGCATATGTGTGTTACTTTGGAGATTGAATTCCGCTGTCTGTGGGTTATTCGGTTGCCTGGTATTGTTTTGTGTTTGCCAAGCGATCGGTTGATTACTGCTGGCAGCATGTGTTATAAAATAAATAAAATAAAATAAAATAAAATATTAATTATTTTATCTGTATGATTGTCTCTCCTATGAGTCGTCAGGTTTTAATTATTCGGTATCAGACGCTTGACAATGGCTTTTTCGTAAAGGCAATGTTACTCGTAGTTGACCGTGAAATAAAACTGAAATAATCGGACTTCGCAATTAAATCGTTTCCAAAGACTGCTGCGGTAGGTGCGGACTCATAATCTAAATCTCAATATTACAATAATTTGCCAGCCATGCCAAAACGTCGTACAGAGGTGATTGTCTACTAAACAAAAAAATTACACAGTTAGTTAAATCAGATATATTCAATGAATAAGCCTACAGTTCATAATCCTACTTACTTTTATAAATATAAATTCTTTTCAGAATCGAGTGCCTAGTATGGTTGCAACTCGCAGTAATTTTCTATAACATGAAATATGGCGGTGTGCCAGACAATAAACTAAAATACGTGCTTCTCGCACCACTTCAACCAGAGCTCTCCCCTTTCTTAATCAAACATACGAGTAACGAAATTGTGCTTTTGTTTTATCAGCGACACAGCGCTGCAGTTGTGTGCCATAGGCTTTATTTATTTGTCACTGATTATTTATTTAATTAATATCTCGCGTTTCCGAGGAAACTCACGCTCGGCATGCAAATGTGCCTTTATATTGCCCCCTGAATTGCGAGGCGAAAGGACACACCTGCAGGCGAGCAATTCACCTAAAGGCACAAGAAAATCTAAGTTATCTACAACTATTTACATGACCTACATTATACACATTATACACATTATATACAAACTTTGAATGACGTGGGTGCGCCGTAAAAGTTCTTATGTTGGCAGATAGAGTGCGCGCATGCGCAGAAGCGCCTGTGTGACTGCCGTTATGTCGTACAGTTAGATCATGCGGCACAGTATTGCAGTTCATATTGTTCGTGTGCGCGCGTTTCTCAGTCGTTGCACAAAGAAAATATTCAACCAAGATTACATATGAAGACTACATTCTATGACAGGTAACTTAGTTTTAAATTTACAATATTCGTTATAACACAATACAACTTAGATTGTTGAATGTTCTTAGTTACATAGTATTGTTTTGAAATACTTCAAAGAAAAATGTCCGTATTTTTCAGGTGCGTTGACCTATACACATCGTGTCGTTATTACAGTTCATATTCATCTGCTGCACAATAATTTTTTACAGGTTAGTATCGTCGTGGTAAAGTTTTTTTTTTTTTTTTTTTTTTTTTTTTGATCAGAGTAACATCGTTGTATAACAACGTGATTATTACATAAGCGTGTCCATTTCCTATTTCCATTATAGTCGTTGTGATGCAGTTCGTTGTGAGTAAAAGCATTGCTTATTACAGATCAGACGTGACCCGTCGAGTAATTGGTCCACGTGCAGTTCGTTTTTTACATTCCGTGGAAGCTTGGTTGCAGAACCTCGGACGGCACATAGCTGGCGTCGATCCTTGGACAGTCCAGGTAAGAGTGTCCGTCACATTTCGAGAACATTTCATTCCCTGAAGTTCCAACCAAAATTCTTCCACCCGTCGTGTTGTTTTCTGGACAGGCACTATGTGTCCATTTAATCCAGTTAACATCTTGAAGTTGGGTACTGTAGTAATGTCACTAGACGATGCACGAATTATGCACTTCACATTCTCAGTTTTTTGCTGAGTATAGCTCACCTAAATGTTCGTAGTTATTAATCAAGGAAATCGTTTATCGCGTTTACATAGGTACGATGCATAATGAATGGCATTAACCGTTTCCTTCACATAGGTTTCTGCGTAGTTGCAGAGTTAGTAATGTTCGTTAATGTCCGTGAACAGAGGTTCACTATGCAATGTCTTTTTGGCACTCGTTTTGTTCAAATTTTTACATCATACATCAGTTAAAAAAAATAAGTAATTATACATACACACGTCACATATTTTCATAGTATAAACATAATACAGTTGCACACAAACACGTTTACATCATCATTACATAGCTATAGGTTATTACATTGTGTCACATTTGATTACATGAATTGCAGATATTTACGTCCTCTTTATCGGTTTTGTGATGTCATCTGAAATTAAGATAGGTTAGACACAACATTCATTACATCAGTAGGCAAGACCAGGCGTTTTCGCTACTCAATAAATATTCAAAATAGTAAGAGAGAGAAAATGTTCGATTCCTCGCGTTTTTTGCGTGTGTGTAGAGTGTCTGTGTGGCCTTGACTACTGATAGATGCTTTTCGTGTTGAGAGATGTGCGTCTAATCTATTTCTCAAAGTAAAAGATCGCTTCACAGATGACGTCTGTCAGTTCGTCAGGTGTCATACCAAGTCAGTGGTACCTACAATAACAAATGTTCCGTGAAAAATTAATATGTCATTCACTGCTACGTAATCATAAATTTTACTTTAATATTCAGTCTTCTCGGTGGAGCCGCGGCGTTGAAAGAAAAGTTCTTCTGTCTTCAACTGCGACTCTGGAACGCTGAAATGAAAATTTCTATACTACTTATTATCTGTGTTGTAGCAACAGAGTTTTTCGAGTTGCTTAGCAATATTTTGATGGGTATGACTTTGACATTATTCAGCATGAAATGCTCTAAGATCTCGGTGTGCGTATAGCCCAATAATTTTGTTAGTTCTACGATGTTGTAACAGATACGCACCAGGGTGCGGTATGTTAACAATTATATAAGGTCCTTCATATAGCAGACGCCACTTAGCGTTGCATCGTTTGAGTGCAACAGATTTATGATGAGTACGAAGTAGTACAAGCATTCCTACCTCGAATTTTTGTTTTCTTTTTATTATGTTTCTGTGATGTTTGTTTCGTATTTGTGCGTGATGTGTCAATGTAGTCAATACTTCTTTTATTTTCTGTTCAGGTGTGATTTCCTTGTCTGACAACTTAGGTAATGGTTCTATCCACTGATCGTTCTGTTTGCAATTGAACATGATCTCGTTAGGTGTGTAATTTGTATCGTAAATATTTAAGTTATTGTGTACGTCTTCGAAAAGACTTAGGTAGGACACCCAATTAGTATGTTTTGATGAAATATAGGTCCTCATGAATCGATTTAATTCTCGGAAAAGTCTCTCAGTCGCGTTACATTGTGGACTAAACCTCGAAATAAATATACTTTTAATGTTATTGTCCTTCAAGAAATTTCTCCATTTGTACCCAGAGTAGTATGCTGCATTATCTGATAGAATTGCTTTAGGTTTTCCCACGTGCGTCAGGTAATCACTTGAGAATCTTCGTATTATAGCACTTGCAGTGGCGGATTTTAAAGCATAAAGTTTAACATGTTTAGAAAATATATCGTAAAAAGCTAAGATATATTTGACGCCTCCAGAGCTTGCTGGATGCGGTCCACTGATGTCAGTACACAGAATTTCCAGGGGTTTACTAGGTAAAATAGAATGTAAATCTGTTTTTGTGGATAAATTCTGAGGTTTTGATTTTTGACATATGACACATGTTTTCAGTTCCCTGTAAATTTTTCTTCTCATATTGCTAAAATAACAGTATGTACTGAGCTTCGCTAAACACTTTTTTGTCCCATAATGACCCCATACTAAGTGTGTGTGCCAAATTAAATTACGTTCAGACTCTTTGGGAATGCATACACACCAGTTAGTAGCATTTGGATGTCGGCGGTAAAATAGCACATCATTGTGTAACTTGTAATACTTAGTCAAAGGATGATTGTGTTTTTCTACCAGTAATGTTATTATTTTATACCAGTGAGGATCAGATTTTTGTAATTCAGCCATGTTTCTGCACATATCAATATAATATTGGTGATACTGCTTGTCTTGCATTAAGAGAATCCTGTAGTCATTTACATTTTCTAAGTCACTGTTGGTATCATTCATACCTTGTGGAAGTCCAGACAAAGTGTCTGCAATGGTGTTGTCCTTACCTCTTATGTACTTAATTTCAAAAGAGTAGTTCTGAAGTGTAACTGCCCATCGTGATAGTCTAGGATGTACAAGTTTACAAGTTAACAAAAATGTCAGGGCCTGGTGATCGGTGTAAATTACTGTATGTTTTCCAAATAAATAATAATTGAATTTCTTGAATGCCCATACTATGGAAAGTGTTTCTAACTCAGTAGTGGAGTATGTACGCTCACATTCAGTTAGAGTGCGACTCGCAAACCCAATAATTCTTATCTGTTCCTCCTCTTTATTCTTTACAACTTGAAATAAGCAATAGCCCAAGCCAGTACGTGAAGCGTCACTAGTCATACAAAAATCTAAATTGAAATCTGGATGGCTCAATATGTTAGCATTCACTAAAGCATGTTTAACTGTATTAAAGTCATTCTGGCACTGTTCCGACCAGATCCAAACTTGATTCTTTCTGAGTAGATTTAGCAGATGTTTACTGTTCAAAAGTGGTTGTGGCAAAAAACGTCTGAAAAATGAACATAGCCCAAGGAATGATTTTAACTGCTTTTTAGTTCGAGGGCTAGGAAAGTTTCTGATAGCATCTAATTTACTGGGATCCGGACGTATGCCCTGTGAATTAATGATATGTCCTAAATACTTTATCTCACTGCAACCAAACTTTGATTTTCTAAGGTTGGCTGTGACTCCAGCTTGTGCAAATTTTTCTAAAATTCTTTGAAGTGTGTCAACGTGTTCATTCCAGGATTGTGTAGCTATCAGTATATCATCTACATAGTGTGTGACTGTCTCAACTAAATCGTCGCCAAGCACGGTATCCAGGGCTGTAATGAATACCCCAGAGCTGACTTTCAGTCCGAAGGGTAGAACACAAAACTGATAGGTTCGCCCCCCGAACATAAATGCAGTATATTTCCGAGAATCAGGAGTGATACCCACCTGCCAAAACGAATTAGCGAGATCTATTGTGGAAAAATATTTTGCATCTAGAAATTTCTGTAATTGCTCTTCTAAATTTTCAGGTTTTGTGTGAACCGGTAAAATTATTTCATTAATAGCTCGTGCGTCTAACACTAACCTAATGCTTCCATTTGATTTTTTGACAACAAGTAGAGGACTACAGTAAGGTGAGGTGGATGGTTCAATGACCTTCCAGTCTAACATTTGTTTTAATTCTTGCCACACAGCAGGTCGTTGAGATAACGGTACGTTATATGTCTTATGGTAGAAGATCTTGTGAGGCTTAACTTCAATCTTGTACACATACGTGTTGATAACACCTAATCGTTTGGTAAAAACTTTTAAATATTTGGATAACACTTCCTGTAGTTTTATACGTTCATGTACACTGAGAGCTGTAGCTTCACTTATCTTATGATCAAGCAATGTTTTCAAGTCCATTAACTCTGTGTCAGATGAGTGTGTTTGCATGTCTTGAATGTCTTTGTCAAGTACTAACTGAACCTTGTAGCCTGTACAGTGTTTGTCATGCTTTAGAGTTCTCCTGTCCAAATCAATAATAATTACCCTGCTTTTATCATTTAAAATACATTTACCTTTGGAGAAGTCTATAATGCAGTCCTTCTCGCTCATAATATCTATTCCTAATATGCAATTAGTCACAAGGTTTTGTACAACCAGGAATGGCCATTGTACGGTTCCATTACCTATTTTAACGTTTACAAAAACTTGCTTCGTAACCCTACATGACTTATTACCTAGTGCAGTAGTTATTTTACAGTTTTGGGCAGGAAACTCAGGCACAGGTTCCAATTCACACATCTTTTTATAAAAATTAAAAGATAAAACGCTCACAGCTGCACCTGTATCTAGGATAATAGTAGTTGGAATCCCACCTACTACACCAGTAGTGGATGCTAAAACAATTTCATTTGTGTTTAAACGACATTGTGTACTGTCTTGTAAAAGTTCATCTGATATATTGTTATTGTGGTTGTATCTTATAAATAAAACAGGTAGTTTTTGTTTAGAATTACTCGGCATATCATTATTCTGTTGTTCAAGTGTGGTGTCAAATAACTGATTAACATTGAAGCCGCCCCCCAAGGATTCTTCAGCCACGACCTGGGGCAAAGTAGTGACTGTTTCTAGTTTGTTGGATTAGCATTTGTACTAGGTACTGACACAGATTGAGGTTGTGCATCAGGTGTCATTTCTATTATATTCACATTCGGATATTGCCTATTATGATCTCCAAACTTTTGCGGTTGTTGTTGCTGTTGCGCATTATAACTTACCTGTCGGTCGTAAGGTATGCTCCAATTTTGACCTGGTGGCTGCTGTGGTAAAGCAGAGTTTGAATGAAAGTACTGATCGTTACGAGTCCAACCTTGATGCTGTCTTGGCTCGTAGTTATTATTATTTCTACTTCTGTTTGTGTTTTTGTTATTACCTTTGTATCCATTGTTACCGTTGTAGTTATTACCGCGGTGCCTTTTGTATGGATTGCCGCATGAAATGTTATTACTGTTGTAACTATTGTTTGTATTGGAATACGCGTGTTGATTTTGATTCCCGTACTGAGACGGCATGTGAGTTTGCTGTTTTTGTTGTACCGCGTATCCAACCGTGGGCGCGCCAGAATTGTGTTGGCAAGCCTGCATGTTTTGCATACCACTAGTGTAAACATTGTGGCTGCTGTTTTGCCGCGCGAAGCGCTGATCTTCAAGTAACATGTCAACCGAATCTAAAGCTGTTAAAAAATAATCTGAATCGTCATCCGGGATATGTAGGAGTTTTTCTTTAATGTTGAAAGGCAATTTGGCCTTCAACGCACGGAGTATATCTCGCGTTGCGACTGGTTCGTCTAAAAAGTGTCCCATGTTCAAGTATTTTTCAAAATATCTGCGTAAGTTACCATTTTTACTGTTAAAAGTTTCAGGTTCTAAAATTTGTCTTCTGAGTCGCTCCTGAACGGATTGCGACCAGAATTTGTTCAGAAAAGCACGCTCAAACTCACTGTACGTGGTACATACGTCAGCTTGACTGTATGCCCAGACAGCTGCATCGCCTTGGATGTAACCGACAATATATGAAATCTTTTTCCGGTCACTCCAAGTGCGTGGAAATGCGTTACTAAAAGATTTGAGAAAAATCACCGGATGAATGGTTCGTTTTTCTGGGATAAAAATCTGAAATTGCCTGTGTTTCATTAAGCTTTCGTCTTCCTTTGCATTATGATATGGATTTGTCCCACTGTAATTACTGCTATGTCCAGCTGGCGAGCAATTACGATAATGTTGCTGTGGTTTAGCATGATAATAGCTTGTGTTTGTGTTTGCACATCGTGGTATGTGTTGTAGTCGTGGTGTGTTTTGTTCTTGTGTGTTTGTCGTGTGCGGTATGTGTGTGTCATACTCGAATGTATATTGGTTCCTGAACTGTGCATTTTGACTGATATTTTCGTTACATTAAGACTGTGGTCGATCGGTGAATTGTCTCATGGGTGCAGTGACGGATTGTACTGCGTCACTGATCAGCTGTTTGTTATTAGTAATGTATTGCGCTACGGAGTCGTGCACAATTGTTGGTAAATTTTCACGTAAGCATCTATCAAAATGTTTGTCTTTGTTGACTACCCAATCATGAAATTCTTTATTAATATTTTGAAAATGAGCTGTGGCATCAGATTGTAAGATGTCAGTCAGGTGTTGTTCAACATTGTCAAATTTATTCTGTACGTCAGTAATTCGTTTTTCAAGGTTGTCATGTACTGAAGGATATGTTTGAATTTGTTCAGTAAGAACTTCACACGTGACATTAAGGTTTTTTACTTTTGTCTGTAAAAGTGCTACGTCAGTTGTAGTCTTTTCTTGTCTCGTATTAAGCTGGGAAAATTTAGCACTGAGTTCAGTCATCTGTTTGGTCAGTGTGGCGTCTATAAGTTCCACACGCTTACATAAAGTGTCATTATCTGTCTTGAGTGCTATGAGATCAGATTTGATTCCGTCATTTTGTGTCTTTAACTGTTCATTTTGCGCCTGTAAGGTTGCCATGTTTTCTGCGTTTTGTTTCATTAGCATTTGTAACATGTCGGCAATGTTTACCGTTTGCAAGGTCTCTGCCCCCGCCGCGTCATTAGACGTGACGTCATGCATTAACATGGGCTCTGATTGAGACTTTGAAATTTTTGTGGTGGAAGGCCTATTGTCAAAATTTTCGTCAACACTTGCGTCAATGTTTGATGAATCGTCACTACCGGTTGCTGTCGTAAAGTCATTTTCTAACATTTGTCTCTCGTCCGAGTCAGATTGCGTCTGAATAGTACGTCTTTGCTGTTCCATTTTTGCGTATTGTTTTCTAGTTATTACCATGCCACACGTGATATATGTTTCAAGAAAATATTTGACACTGATTTTAAAATAAAATGCAGTTGAGCATGAATCGGTCGTAGCAACAATGGCTGTCTGTTAATTTAAAAATATAAACTGAATTTGAGATTATTGGTAATGGCTGCTGGCCATGTTACATGATATCGTACAGAAGTCGGCCATATTGTACACTCGTGTATTGGTATTGTTGCATACGTTATTGTTTAGGGAAAAGTACTGAGAATGAAATTTATCACTGAAACTGTTATGCGGAAAAGAAACACTACAGAATTTTACTGAAAAGCTAATACACTGAATTATACGTCTGGTCAAGCCTGCTAATGCAAAGATGCTGCGTCTTACCTTATTTTGCTGGAAGCTTCTTTGCGTCTTCCCGCAAAATTTTATAACTGGCAAGTATCTTCTGATTTTTGTTATTTCTCATATAGTCAAGTCCAGGTCCAGAAAGTTGATTTTTCACATGAAACAAAGAGAACAATGTAACAAATGACAAACTGAACAACGTCCTGTCACGGTCGCCAATATAAAATAAATAAAATAAAATAAAATAAAATAAAATAAAATATTAATTATTTTATCTGTATGATTGTCTCTCCTATGAGTCGTCAGGTTTTAATTATTCGGTATCAGACGCTTGACAATGGCTTTTTCGTAAAGGCAATGTTACTCGTAGTTGACCGTGAAATAAAACTGAAATAATCGGACTTCGCAATTAAATCGTTTCCAAAGACTGCTGCGGTAGGTGCGGACTCATAATCTAAATCTCAATATTACAATAATTTGCCAGCCATGCCAAAACGTCGTACAGAGGTGATTGTCTACTAAACAAAAAAATTACACAGTTAGTTAAATCAGATATATTCAATGAATAAGCCTACAGTTCATAATCCTACTTACTTTTATAAATATAAATTCTTTTCAGAATCGAGTGCCTAGTATGGTTGCAACTCGCAGTAATTTTCTATAACATGAAATATGGCGGTGTGCCAGACAATAAACTAAAATACGTGCTTCTCGCACCACTTCAACCAGAGCTCTCCCCTTTCTTAATCAAACATACGAGTAACGAAATTGTGCTTTTGTTTTATCAGCGACACAGCGCTGCAGTTGTGTGCCATAGGCTTTATTTATTTGTCACTGATTATTTATTTAATTAATATCTCGCATTTCCGAGGAAACTCACGCTCGGCATGCAAATGTGCCTTTATAGTGTCTGTATATACTGTATTGTACAGACTGGCCAAACGCTACTCGCACATTGTAGTTGTTTTTGCTAAATTTTTGCCCATTCCTTTCATATCCGCCTTTGAATTTACGGCTTTCTCCAGTGCCGATGTGATTTCCGTTACCATTACCATAGGTCTGTGTGGGGTAAGGTTGCCATCCGTGTTGTACTACGAATCCGTTGTTTACTTGTTGGTCCGTAAATCTCTGTGACGGTATCGGCATATTAACAGGCTTGGGTTATACTGGTCTCTCTTCGTATGTAAACTCTACTGAGTCCAGTACAGATAGAAAGTATTCGGTGTCGTGTTCCGGGATGGTAATGCGTTTTTCCCTAATGTGGGCAGGAAGACGGCTCTTAAATTTTCAGCACGTCTACTTGAGATACCGGGTTCGTCCAGTATCTGGTTTTATTCAAACATTTTTCAAAATAGCCCCTTAAGCTTCCATACTTGCTATTGAATGGAGCTTGGTTGAATACTTCACATCTGAGCCTCTCTTGTACGGCCTCAGACCAATAGTTATTCAAAAATGGTTCAAATGGCTCTGAGCACTATGGGATTTAACATCTGAGGTCATCAGTCCCCTAGAACTTAGAAATACTTAAACCTAACCAACCCAAGGACATCACACACATCCATGCCCAAGGCAGGATTCGAACCTGCGACCGTAGCAGTCGCGAGGTTCTTGACTGAAGCGCCTAGAACCGCTCGGCTACCAGCGGCCGGCAGTTATTCAGAAAAGTTCTCTCAAACTGCTCATAGTAGTGGCAACGTTCCGCGATGTCCTCAGTCCATAGCAGAACGTCACCCCGTATGTATACAACAACAAATCAAATTTTCTGGGATTCGGTCCAGGTACGAGGTAAAACATTTCGAAATGCTCTAATAAAGACTACAGGGTGTGTTCTTTCCCCTTCAGAGGTAAATATTGGGAATTGTCGATGCCTAAGCAAACCCTCATCTGCAAGTAATGTTGACAAACACGCCGCGCTTTCAGTGACAGGCGTGTTTATGTCCGCTGTTGGCGTAGCGCATGGCAACTGCGCTTGCTCGACAGTTATAGCTGCGGGCAAGTGTTGCTGCGTTCTGCAACTTTCGCTATTTGCCTTCGATGGGCTAGCTCCAAATTGTGGGTATCCAGTAAAAGTATCTAACTTTTCTAAAAACATGGGTTTGTTTTCTGTCAAATGCTGTTCTGAAATTTCAGTAGTTTTAGTAATACTGCCTCGTAACCTTTCCTCTGCTTCCTTTAAACCTGAATCTGTTTTAGCTAGGAGTTGACTTTCTTTCTCTTTTAGAGCATCTTCTACAGTATCTACATAAATTTTGCACTCTGACACTACCTTTTCAGCAGAGGTGCTGCCCTTATCCAGCATCCCGGCTTCAGCTTTTTCAGTTATTTCCTTTACATCTTCACGTAACTTATCTCTCTGTTTTTTGGCAAATTCTGACTGAAAACTTAACTGGTTTACTCTTAGACTCAACTTTTGTACTCCTGTAGGTAAGTTTTTGCACACGTCTTGCAGCTCGCTGACTGCCTCCGTCACAATTTTTAGTGACGCATCCACTTGGGATTGCTTCTCCTGAATTTGAGAATATGCCTCACTGAGGTTTTGTAACTCACCTGCAAGTTGTTCTTGTTTACCGTCTACTGATGAGACCCTTTTCGTTTACTTATTTATATTGCGGGACATGTCGGTGATTATTTCTCGTTTACGTTGTTTACCTAGTTCTGTCAGCTTCCCGGATTCATTGCAATTAGTTTTACTCACCTCCCTGAACTGTTGACTAATACTCTTCTTGAAATCTTTAAATGCCTGATTTTGTTGTGTGAACTGTTGTCCTATATTTTCCTGATGTCTTGTGAACTGCTGTGCTACACCCTTAAGCTGTTGTGTTCCACTTTCCTGAAATTGCTGTTGTTTTGTAAACTGTTGTGTTATTAGTTGCATGAGTTCTGTCAAATTGTGGGTGTCACTAGTATTTACATCGCTTTTTCGAATTTTTTCTTGCTCTTGCGTTCGCCACGTCGTTAGCAAATAGTCAGAGAAAGTTTTTGCTGCCGCACGCTTCAGTTTCACTATTTGGAAGAATGTTTCCCGGAGACAACTGAGAAATAGTCTAATCAGCGTCATAGAACTGACGTCATGATTAGTTATATCACCAGTGTCATCATTTTTTAGTAGTGGGACGCCATCCTCGTTATTTTGGCAGCCATCGGCCACTTGAAGAGTTGGCGCGTTACTTTCTACTTACTATTGTCAAGCTCGGATTTCGGACATCCTGGCATACAGCATTTTGTAATGAGTTTTCAACTACGGCTATTTCCTTTGACTCCTTTGTGAACAGTGTGTAACAATATTACGAATAAAAATTTCAAGAATGAAATTTTGTTTGCATTGATACTTTTCATTTAAAGCAAATTTATGTGCGTTATCGTTGATGAACCTGATTATGCTCTGAGACAGTCTTATAGAATTCGAATGACTTAGCTTGCATTTTAATAATGACTTTACACAAATTTTCTTCTTTCTAATGGAATTGCACTTTCCGTTAAGGTTAGTCTCATTAATTTATTGTAACGATAAAATGGATTATTTATTTCAAGAAATTTTTATCTCAACATTTGAAATTTCTGTTACATTCCGCTCGGTGCCGTCCTTTAAACGGTCGCCATTGAACAGTGGCAATAATAGGGGGGTGAGGATAATAATATAATATATAATGGAAACTGATTAATAATTCCTGCTTGAATAATCAAAAAATTATAAAGAATAATTACAGAAATTGGAAGATGCACATATCGTGAGTGGACTTTAACTGTCACTAGTATCAATAGACCTTTAAAGTCAATACATTTTTTAGATTATCATTCATCATTTAAAATTACGTACTTCTATTTCCTGCTACAGCTATTGTGCATAGAGCTTGGTATGACAATACTGGTTCCGCATCGCCCTTCCTCCGCTCACGCAAATTCTTCTTGTCTGCTTAGATCCTCTTGATGCAGGATTCTTGCCGCGGGCGAAATGATGAACAGATGCGGTTATTAATAAACTTCGTCTTCCTGATAACTTTTAGAGCACTTCTTTAATGTACGGTCAGAATACACATTTTTAACAATATTAATGCGGCATCATAAAAGAAGGTTGTACACATGGAAGAATCCTGGAAATACTAGAAGGTATCAGATAGATTATATAATGGTAAGACAGAGATTTAGGAACCAGGTATTAAATTGTAAGACATTTCCAGAGGCAGATGTGGACTATGACCACAATCTATTGGTTATGAACTGTAGATTAAAACTGAAGAAACTGCAAAAAGGTGGGAATTTAAGGAGATGGGATCTGGACAAACTGATTAAACCAGAGGATGCACAGAGTTTCAGGGAGAGCATAAGGTAACAATTGTCACAAATGGGGGAAAGAAATACAGTAGAATAAGAATGGGTAGCTCTGAGGGATGAAGTAGTGAAGGCAGCAGTGGATCAAGTAGGTAAAAAGACGAGGGCTAATAGGAATCCTTGGGAAACACAAGAAATATTGAATTTAATTGATGAAAGGAGAAAATATAAAAATGCAGTAAATGAAGCAGGCAAAAAGGAATACAAACGTCTCAAAAATGAGATCGACAGGAAGTGCAAAATGGCTAAGCAGGGATGGCTAGAGGACAAATGTAAGGATGTAGAGGCTTATCTCACTAGGGGTAAGATAGATACTGCCTACAGGAAAATTAAAGAGACCTTTGGAGAAAAGAGAACCACTTGCATGAATATCAAGAGCTCAGATGGAAACCCAGTTCTAAGCAAAGAAGGGAAAGCAGAAAGGTAGAAGGAATATATGGAGGGTCTATAGAAGGGCGACGTACTTGAGGACAATATTATGGAAATGGAAGAGAATGTAGATGAAGACGAAAGGGGAGATACAATACCGCGTTAAGAGTTTGACAGAGCAGTGAAAGACCTGAGTCGAAACAAGGCCCTCGGAGTAGACAACATTCCATTAGAACTACTGACGGCCTTGGGAGAGCCAGTCCTGACAAAACTCTACCATCTGGTGAGCAAGATGTATGAGACAGGCGAAATACCCTCAGACTTCAAGAAGAATATAATAATTACAATCCCAAAGAAAGCAGGTGTTGACAGATGTGAAAATTAACGAACAATCAATTTAATAAGCCATAGCTGCAAAATACTAACGCGAATTCTATACAGACGAATGGAAAAACTAGTAGAAGCCAACCTTGGGGAAGATCAGTTTGGATTCCGTAGAAATATTGGAACACGTGAGGCAACACTGACCCTATGACTTATCTTAGAAGAAAGATTAAGGAAAGGCAAACCTACGTTTCTAGCATTTGTAGACTTAGAGAAAGCTTTTGACACTGTTGACTGGAATACTCTCTTTCAAATTCTAAAGGTGGCAGGGGTAAAATACAGGGAGCGAAAGGCTATTTAGAATTTGTACAGAAAGCAGATGGCAGTTATAAGAGTCGAGGGACATGAAAGGGAAGCAGTGGTTGGGAAGGGAGTGAGGGTTGTAGCCTCTCCCCGATGCTATTCAATCTGTATATTGAGCAAGCAGTAAAGTAAAATGTTGTGACTTGGCAAGACAGCCAAGTCACAATGAGAGGAAGCCGGAAGGCACGCGTTAAGCTCACGCAGATTGGCGTGAGGTCTGGAACAGTCAAAGGAATTAATAGTAGCAAATAAAGTACGTAGTTGATGTAATACTTAACTTTAATCCACAATTGCAGAACATCTCTCTTGACGGTACATGTTATAGCCACAATATAAAATAATATCAAATGGTATGGCGCGTTGCTAGATCGTAGCAAATGACGTAGCTGAAGGCTATGCTAACTATCGTCTCGGCAAATGAGAGCGTAGTTGTCAGTGATCCATCTCTGGCTAAGTCGGCTGTACAACTGGGGCCAGTGCTAGTAAGTCTCTCTAGACCTGCCGTGTGGTGGCGCTCGGTCTGCAATCACTGACAGTGGCGACACGCAGGTCCGACGTATACTACCGGACCGCGGCCGATTTAAAAGGCTACCACCTAGCAAGTGTGGTGTCTGGCGGTGACAAAACAGAAACAAAAGAAAAATTCGGAGTAGGTATTAAAATACATCGAGAAGAAATAAAAACTTTGAGGTTCGCCGATGACATTGTAATTCTGTCAGAGACAGCAAAGGACTTGGAAGAGCAGCTCAATGGAATGGACAGTGTCTTGAAAGGAGGATATAAGATGAACATCAACAAAAGCAAAACGAGGATAATGGAATGTAGTCGAATTAAGTCTGGTGATGCTGAAGGAATTAGATTAGGAAATGAGACACTTAAAGTAGTAAAGGAGTTTTGCTATTTGGGGAGCAAAATAACTGATGATGGTCGAAGTAGAGAGGATATAAAATGTAGACTGGCAATGGCAAGAAAAGCGTTTCTAAAGAAGAGAAGTTTGTTAACATCGAGTATAGATTTAAGTGTCAGGCAGTCGTTTCTGAAAGTATTTGTATAGAGTGTATCCATGTATGGAAGTGAAACATGGACGATAAATAGTTTGGACAAGAAGAGAATAGAAGCTTTCGAAATGTGGTGCTACGGAAGAATGCTGAAGATTAGATGGGTAGATCACATAACTAATGTGGAGGTATTGAATAGAATTGGGGAGAAGAGGAGTTTGTGGCACAACGTGACAAGAAGAAGGGACCGGTTGGTAGGACATGTTCTGAGGCATCAAGGGATCACAAATTTAACATTGGAGGGCAGTGTGGAGAGTAAAAATCAAGAGATGAATGCACTAATCAGATTCAGAAGGACGTAGATTGCAGTAAGTACTGGGAGATGAAGAAGCTTGCACAGGATAGAGTAGCATGGAGAGCTGCATCAAACCAGTCTCAGGACTGAAGACAACAACAACAACAATGCGGCGGAAATCCGCCCGCTACCACTACAGAGACAAACAGGTACAGATACAGAAATTAATCAATTGAAGAGCGTATTTCTACTTGTTTTGTTTGTATCCCAAGATTGTCACTGGTACAAAATTCCTTATAGAAATGTGCGAGTGAAAAACAATAATAATAATTTGATTCATTACAACGTTCAGCTCTGCAGTGACTTTTGCAGGCGTCATTCCCTTATTTTTCGTCATAATCCTCTTCCATGATCGCCTGCCACGATCACCTAACACCCACTTTCGCCCGCGTCGTTTCTTAGTGGAGGATGTTTTTCCGCTTTCCATACGAGCACCAGCAATTTGCCCACGTTCGTCTTCACGTAGCACCGAAATAACGCACTCACTACTACTCAGGACACTATTCCGACCACGAATGACACTTCCAACGTATTGACAACATTAATACAAGTGGCGTTTCCGGTCAAATACAAGAGCGCCCCTTGCCGGTATGGGTAGCATATACATTCATGTTCGAGCGTGCATTTCTTGCGAAGTTTTCAAATTCTTTCCAACCCTTGTATTTGTGACATCGTGCGCATTCCATCAACCTAAATTCACCGTAACACATTATTTGAAACTTCCTGAAAGATTAAAACTGTGTGCAGGCCCTGGATGACAGCAACTGGCAGAAGAGAAATGAGTCATGCCTGAACTGTTCAGTCGGCAAGAGCATTTCCAGTGAAATTCAAGCTTCCCTCTTCGAATCCTGGTCCGGCACACAGTTTTAATCTGCTAGGAAAATTCAAATTGGTGCAAATTCTGCTGCAGACTGAAAAATTAATTATGATGGTAATATTAATAATGTTATTATTCCGGTAAGTCTTCTGAACAGAATATGTAGTGTACCTGCACCGGCGCCATACTGAGAAAAAAGAAGAAGGAAGGAACATGGGGTTTCATGTCCCGTTAACATCGAAGTGATTAGAGACGGAGTACAATCTGAGATTGTTTCAAGGATGGAGAAGGAAACCTGCAGTACCCTTCCACAGGTACCGTCCCAACATTTGCCTGGAGTGATTTAGGGAAATCATGGAAACCTATGTCTGGATGGTCGGACGCGGGTTTGAAGCGTCATCCTCTCGAATGCGCGTCCACTGCGCTAACCGCTGCGCCACCTCGCTCGGTGGCCTATATATCGAGAACAGTGCTGGGGCGAATTTTCTCGCGTATATGATCCTCAACGACTGTCCGTACTGTGAATCATGGTATCCATCTCCCCTTGTTGTAACTACCAATGTTCGACCAACTTCGTCTGGAGGTCAGCACCGGTCGGTTATGACAGTGTCAGCGCTGCAGTCCTTTGCTGCGGAGCATCGCATTCAAGGTCACTTGTCAGAGCTAACGTAATCGTCCATCAGAACAGCCCTGAGTGGTCGCACATTACGATCCATCAGATGGAATGTGTACAACAGAAAAGACGCACACTCTGTAACACGATGTTATCCATATAGACCGAACTGCCGCAGCACTCCTTGTAAATACATGAAGTGGAGTACACACGCCTAATGCGGCCGCCCTAGGCGAGATTTTCGACACCATCAGATCACTTTCTTCCCACTACTCGCATACTGGCTGGCTTGCAACATGTTGTACGTTCTTATCGGACGGCCAGGTGGCAAGAATCAATTCCCTGGCAAAACGTCCACTCATAATATACTACCACACTGTTCCTGAGCCCATTTTTGGTCAGAAAGGCCCATATTTGCTGAGCTTCGCGGTATGAGAAGAATCCGTCTAGAGGATCATCTATAATATGGAGCGGCAGCTCGCCACCGAGTAATACAGTCTAATGGCAGGCGAGTGACATGGAGTCTGTTGCGAAGTATATGATCATGTCAGATGGTTTACTGTTTCGATTCTTCAGACACTTAGATCGATGTAAAGATACTGGCTCTGGGTTGTAGCAAGCTGTCGTCTTCTGCAAAGTTAACAAGAGTCGCCAAGGGCGTCGATAATCTACCAATGGTAATGCCAAGAGACTTCCATATAATATAGAACAAGCACAACTAATTAATGACACCAGTATTGCAATCAGTCCATGCATGCACGAAGGAAAAGAAGAAATGGTAAGCAATGTTCTTAAAAGTTTCCTTGAGTGGCTTTCTGCGAATGACCTTAGCCTCAGTTTTAAAAAGACACAACTTACTGAGCTCTGAACATCTTGGGGTGCTATGCCAATGATAAGTGTAACACATGGAAAGAAAATAAATTGAAATTTAGACATTTTAAAAAAAAAAAACAAAGTTGGTTATTGATTCTGCTGTTGCGTGCATACAGTAAATCTGAGTCTGCGATATTATTATCGCGAGTAATAGCCAACGAACAATTGCAGTTGTTGAGAGCAGTCGGACGCAGCCTGGTGTGGTGAGAAGCTGCGTGTCAGTAGAGGTCGCGTCCTGCCCTGACCGTGCAGGGCAGCCTGCTCTATTGGGGAAGCGATAAAAAAACACAGGACTGTATGCATGTGTATGAACAAAACAATATTTTCCGATTGGAATGTAGCGTACGTAGAGAGCGAGTTACAGTGAAGACCCAAAGAAACTCGTACGTCTGCCTACTATCGAGTAGGGCCCCAGCGAGCACGGAGAAGTGGCGCAACACGACGTGGCATGGACTCGACTAATGTCTGAAGTAGTGCTGGTAGGAACTGACACCATGAATCCTGCAGGGCGGTCGATAAATCCGTAAGGATACGATGTGGTGGAGATCTCTTCTGAACAGCATGTTGCAAGGCATCCCAGATATGCTCGGAAGCGTTTAAACTCAGAAGAGTGTTCCTGGAGCCACTCTGAAGCATTTCAGAACGTGTGAGGTGTCGAATTGTTCTGCTGGAACTGCCCAAGTCCATCAGAAAGCACAATGGACGCTAATGGATGCAGGTGATCAGACAGTATGCTTACGTACGTGTCACCTGTCAGAGTCGTATCTTGACGTATTAGGGGTCCTATAACACTCCACTGCACATACCCCACACCGTTATAGAGCCTCCACCAGTTTGAACAGTCCCCTGCTGACATGCAGGGTCCATGGATTCATGAGGCTGTCTCCATACCCGCACACATCCATCCGCTCGATACAATTTGAAACGAGACTCGTCCGACCAGGCAACGTGTTTCCAGTCATCAACAGTCCAATGTCGGTGTTGAAGCGCCCCAGCGAGGAATAAAGCTTTGTGTCGTGCTGTCATGAAGGGTACACGAGTGGGCCTTCGGCTCCACAAACCCATACGGATGACGTTTCGTTGAATAGTTCGCAAGCTGACGCTTTTTGATGCCCCAGCTTTGAAATCTGCAGCAAGTTGCGGAAGGCTTGCACTTCTGTCACGTTGAACGATTTCCTTCAAGCGTTGTTGGTCCCATTCTTGCAGGATATTTTTGCGGCCGCAGCGATGTCGGAGATTTGATGTTTTACCGGATTCCTGATATTCACGGTACATTCGTGAAATGGTCGTACGGGAAAATCCCCACTTCATCGTTACCTCGGAGATGCTGTGTTCCATCGCTCGTGCGCCGACTATAACACTACTTTCAAACTCACTTAAATCCTGGTAAACTGCCATTTTGGCAACAGTAACCGATCGAACAACTGCGTCAGATACTTGTTGTCTTACATAGGCGTTGCTAACCGCAGCGCCGTATTCTACCTGTTTACATATTGTATGTCAGTATTTGAATATGCCTGTCTATACCAGTTTCTTTGGCGCCTCAGTGTACGTTCTAACAATGTCATTGTTGGTGAGCTCTGTTACGGAGAACTAGACATTCCAGAATTACCTTGCCATATCAAAAACATTAATCCATGACTTGTACAGAAGTATGTTATACATTTTGATTTCTTTTTTATTTTCAGTTTGTTGTCCTTTTTAAACCTAGTAATGCAAGTTTGTCTGCTACATTTTTATGTATGTTATAAATAATTGAGTAAAGTAAGTTGCTTTAATACTTTATTGTTTCTCTATTTAAAAAAATTATTTCAGAATTTCTCTTTCGTTGATGAGTGAAGATGTAGGTTCAGCTACAGTAGTGATGCAGTGCCTATTGTAGCGCGTTAAGTTAATGTCTGTGAGATGACGATTTTTTCCTCTTGTCATTAAGCAATACTGAAGGTCAAGAGAAGTTATTTGCTTCATTTTTCGGTTAATAAGCCGTTTCTTTCAGCTACTACTGAAGAGTTCGAGAATAAACGTTTTTTGTGTTGCACCTTTGAGTTAGTTATGTCACTGTTACTTGCTTTGTAAGATGTGTCTTCAGAATGTTGTATTCATATTGCTGCTGTGACTAACTACTCATGGACATACAGTTCTGACTCCACACACATACAAATTGACATTTGACATTTGATGATATCGACCTTGTGATGCTATTTGCAATTTTCTGTTCAATGATCATCTAGTAAACATTAGTATGATTTTTAAGAAATGACATATTTTTACTATAATAAAAAGGGAAGCACTTATGATAATCACTAACCCAATATTCAAAGATTAAATGTGCAGTAAGTCATTGAAACTGAACTGACGATACAGTAATAAGAAATGACATTCTTCACTAACTCCAACATATGTTAACTGGAGCACAAGTCTCTTATAATATATATATATATATATATATATATATATATAAAAGAACTGCATGTATAGTCATATATATTTATCTTAAGTGTCTGTTACGGAAATTGGGTTATATGTACTTTTTGTTTTGTTTGTTTGCCTGTAGTTCTTACTCTGTATGTGCATGCGTCTTCGAGCAACGTTAATTTTCTATCTGTATGATAACTGAAATTACATATATATATCAACACTGGGATCTTCGATTAATAATAAATTTTAAGTATGTCACTATTAGTGCCTTTGGACAAATCTGTATGTCATTTAATAATTTTATATGTCAAACATTTTGCGTGTTCTGGATCAAAACATGTACTTCATAGTACACTGTATACTGCACCGTCCGTAAATGAATTTATAAAGAGCAAGTCTGCCACTCTCTGGTTGGCCTTTACAAATGTAGTTCAAGAAACTTGCCACACTTATGGAATTATCTGTGACCATACATATTTTGAGACATTTACTGAGCTCTGAGATTAAGTGCCTGTTCACATGATTTGCATTTCATACTCTTGTGTTTATAGCTCGTTCACTATTGTTCGTTTCTGTTATTATGTTAAATATGAGACTTTTGAACTTCTGTGTCAATTATGAAAACCTGTTTTATTCAAAGAGATAAAACTTCAGTGCTTGTATGATCTTATCATGAATTGTTTGGTATTTAACAACGTATCTACTGCTTGATACAGTCTATATTGATTCTGTATAGTATCTTTATCTGAATATGGAAAGGAGTAACACTAAAAGACACACATCAAAAAATGTTTTGCATCACCTCGGTTCCGATAGTTTCGGAACCTGTACAGAAAATTGGAATAGAGACCAATATAAACATCATTTCCGCCCTTTTTATTGGTATGAAAACCACACATTGCATCTTGTACCACCATAGAGCGAGACCTTCACAACTGGAGGTTCTAGATTGCTGTACACACTGGCACCTCTAATACCCAGTAGCACGTCCTCTTGCATTGTTGCATACCTCTATTCGTCCTAGCATACTATCCGCAATTTCATCAAGGCACTGTTTGTCCAGATTGTCCTACTCCTCAACGGCGATTCGGCGTAGGTCCCTCAGAGCGGATGGTGGGTCACGTCGTCCCTAAACGTCCCGTCTCTATCTATCCCAGGCATGTTCGATAGGGTTCATGTCTGGAGAACATGTTGGCCACTGTAGACGATTCATGTCGTTATTTTGAAGGAACTCATTCACAAGATGTGCACGATGGGAGCGCGAATTGTCGTCCATGAAGACGAATGCCTCGCCAATATGCTGCCGGTACGTTTGCACTATCGGTCGGAGGATGGCATTCAAGTATCGTACAGCCGTTACGGCGCCTCCCATAACCACCAGCGGCGTACGTCGACCCCACATAATGTCACCCCAAACCAGCAGGGAACCTCCACCTTACTGCACTCGCTGGACAGTGTGTCTAAGACGTTCAGCCCGACCGGGTTGCCTCCAAACACGTCTCCAACGGTTGTCTAGTTGAAGGCATATGCGACACTCATCGGTGGAGAGAACGTGATGCCAATCCTGAGCGGTCCATTCAGCAAGTTGTTGGATCGACCTGTAATACGCTGCATGGTGTCGTGGTTGCAAAGATGGACCTCGCTGTGGACGTCGGGAGTGAATCTACGCACCATGCAGCGTATTGCGCACAGTTTGAGACTAACATGACGTCCTGTGGCTGCACGAAATGCATTATTCAACATGGTGGCGTTGCTGTGAGGGTTCCTCCGAGCCACAATCCGTAGGTAGCGGCCATCCACTGCAGTAGTAGCCCTTGAGCAGCCTGAGCGAGGCATGTCATTGACAGTTCCTGTCTCTCTGTATGTTCTCCCATGTCCGAACAACATCGCTTTTCTTCACTGCATTGTCGAGAGCCCTTCCTGTCACAAACTAACAATGCGGACGCGATCGGACTACGGTATGGATCGTCTAGGCATGGTTGAACTACAGACAACAAGAGCCGTTTACCTCCTTCTTGGTGAAATGATTGGAACTGGTCGGCTGTCGGACCCTCCGTCTATAAGGCGCTGATCATGCTTGGTTGTTTACATCTTTGGGCGGGTTTAGAGACATCTCGGAACAGTTTATGATACAGTATCCACAGTCAACGTCTACCTCCAGGAGTTCTGGGAACTGGGATGATGCAAAACTTTTTTTGATGTGTGTATTTGGATGTGGTTGATAGTGGACATAGTGTATGTAGTTAGTACCAGACTCTGCTTACACCTCAAACTCGTGTGTTTTCAACTGAATATATTAACTTTTCGGTGTGGTTGTCAGTGCACATAGTGCGAGTTGTGTCTGAATATGCTGCATATAAAAAATGTGTTTCTCTACCTGGTTTTCCGTTGTCAGATGATGTTTTACTCTATTGAAGGTATTTAAATAAGATTTTGTTATCTTGATAAATGAACTACCTCCAATGTTGTGCGGATATGAGAGCCTACCTGCACAATGACGCTTCTACATTTTTTTTTCTGATTGCTCTATATGCAATTCTATGTTATATCTCTAACAACGTAACTGAAAGACATTTTTACACTCTTGGAGAGCTATAAATAACATTTTGTTATCCCGTAAAATAAAGCACTATCAGTGCTATGAGGATATGAGTGCTTAAATGCACTAGATGATACTTGTATATTATTTCCCTTGATTGTATTGTAGAGCTTATCAGTGTCCTATTATGTACATAAGTTATGTAATCATACGCTCATATTTGTGTAGTTTATCCCCTTTCGTAAGACATCTGATGCTATATTTCTCAGTTTTATTGTGTAAGAATTTTGTATTTGCTCATTGCCAACATGTTAGACATGAATCAGCTCATAAAATTCTTAAAACTGAGAGTGAAGTTTACGACAGTTTTACTTTCACTTTTTTAAGTTAGCTATTGATTCTGCTGCTGCATGCACACAGTAACTCTGAGTCTGAGATATTATCACGAGTGACGTCGAGCGAATAGTTGTTGAGACTAGTCAGACGCAGCCTGGTGTGGTGAGAAGCTGCGTGTCGGTAGAGGTCGCAGCCTCCCCTGACTGTGCTAGTGGCGCCAGAAGATATTTTTATATTAATCGAGGATTTTTGATAATTTGCCTTTTTACTATGCGTAGTTGTTGCTTTCTTGTGCGATGGAGGGATTTTGTCAGATTTGTGTATGCATACATTGAAAGTAATACTCATATCATTGTTGTGACCAGATACGTGATTATTGATTAAAGACATTGTGGAATAATTTAAGTATTTGCTAATCAAACTGTCCAAGGAAAAGAAAGGTCTGGGTAAAGATTGATAGTGTGTGCATCGTCAACTTTCAGAATGTAGTAAATTAAAAGTATTTACTGATTCCTTACATTTTTTATACTGCTTAAGGCTTGTTTACCAAACTTCTCCTGATCACTGAATATCTATAAAAAACGGGGGTGGGGGTGGGGGAGTAGGTGCATCAGTAGCTGTGACCATGCACTGCACTCTGTGTCTTAATCGTAAGGATTTATTCATTAGTAAAATTATGTTATTTTACGAAAAGGCCCCTGGTTAATATTGGTGATTTTAACTACTGCTAATAATGCTGCATGGATTGCAGTGTTTCTTTTGAATTATTTTTGCATGTTGCTGTATGCAGAGTATTATTGCAAATGCAGTGGCAAGATTGGCAAGATTAGGTAAGTTCTCTATCTGTGCAGGAGCATTACAGTGTGGTTGTTAGGAAATGTTAGGGAATATTTTTACAATTGCTGTCAGGTACAAGAGAATTGATTTTTCATGATTTATTGGAAGAGCAACCAATTACTAATTTCGCTTTTTTTGTTTTGTTTCTGTATCAGAATACTGACATGTCACATAACAGGAAGTTCCAGAAAATGTTTGAATACTGACATATCGCAGTAAGGATTTTCGTAAAATTCTTCTTGATGGGAAATGAAACTGGAAAAACTACATTTTAAATCTGCTAAAACAACTTAGTTCAGCCAAATTTGTGCTTAGAATAATTGCAAATCTAGAGGTGATACAAATCAGTAAGTTGAAATACAGTATTTTGCATATTTTCTTTCAATAATGTGATATGGCATAATGTTCCGTGGTAACTTATCAAAGAAAGAGTCTTTATTGCTGAGAAACGTTCTGTAAAAATAGTATAAGGTACTCACGCATGATTATCTAATAGATATCTGCTTAAGGAGTTAGTCATTCTGACTACTGCTTCATAGTAAATTTATTCTCTTGGGAAGTTTTTTTAAAATAATGCACTACAGCTCAAAAGGAAGAATTACATACATCACTACAGTACCAGAAGAAAAAATGTCAATCTTTACTCCACATAGAAGTTGTCTTTAGCACGTAAGGGGGCACAATGCTGCAACAAAACCTTTTGATCACATACCTAATGATATAACATGTCTGACAGACAGCAAAGTTTAATTGGACTAAAATAACTCATTCTACATCACTACGATGTATCGTACGAAATAATCCATGAAACATGAAACTAACTAACTCATCCAAATGTGCTCATTGAGATATCCTGCTCCCTACAGCTCGTATATACTGTGTGCCAAATGTGCACAATGTGCAGCCACATCTAGTATACACAAATCTTCTGCCTACAGTGATTGTTTTAGGTACGTCATGCTGTCTCCATCTGGCATGCCAAGTATGTTATACGTTCTTGTATCGTCCCACCATAGTTCAGTACTGAGAGTGTTACCATGAAACAAGACTTTCTGGTGCAGTACATAGATTCCTTACGTTATGGACATGCGTGTGTTGCGATTTTTTTGTGTTATTGTAACATGTGCTTCATGAAGCCGAATTTATGGTTACAGGTATGAGCAGAATTTCGTCTAAAAATATCTGCGTCATCTAACTCTGACAAAAACAAAAGAACATGAACATGGAAACAAAGAGAGATTTACCTTCTGCCATGCAGTGTACAGTGAGCTACTGATTATTTACTTTAATATAGTTAATATTTACGTTAATATGCACCTCCTTTTCCTCTAATGCGCTGCGCTGGAAGTATTGCCACGAAAAGGAATGTGAAAACTTTGTATTAATTCTGCTCAACATTTTCTTCAGCTAACAGACGCAGCTTCAGAAATGACTACAGCACAATGTACTGCATGTAGCATCTTTCCCCGTAGAGAGCACAGCGCTAATAATGCAGACAGCGGAAACACTGGCGTCACGTAATCAGCAGAGGCGCTGGTTCTCAAGGCTCCAGAATAAACGGTGCGTTCTAAAGTATATTTCACCTTCGTTAATTATAAACGTGACTTTTAGTAGCCAGGAATGTACGCTGAGAACCAACTCATCACTAGACGGGTAGTGTGAGATACTCATTACATCTCACGGAAGGTTATGGGAAAATGCCTTAAGTAACTAGACCCAATAGTAAGCAGTGCGTTAAACATGTACTATGTGATCTCAGAATGGACTTTTACGCAAAACATTTCGAAACGTCTACGTTTCTGTTCCAGGGAAATTATAAATCTTCAGATAATTATTTTCTTCTTCTTTCGTTTCACCCTCTTTGGGGTACGCTGGATCAATCATTTCTTTGTGCGTTGTTCTTTTCTTAGGGCCCAGTATTTCTTCATTCTTTCTGATCTTCTTCTCCTCTCTTCTTCCGAAATGAAGGATTTGGACTTTTGTGTGGATTTGTCTTGGAACCTTATGTTTTCATCTTTAGTAATTAATTTAGCAGTTCGATCAATAAGTGAATTTTCTGAAATATTTAATTCCACTAGATCTTTCTCAGTTTCTTTAAACCAGTTGGGCTTCGTTTTTCGGTTACGGAAGAAGTCAAAGATTTGTTTAGTTAATCTGTTGGAATTCATTCTGAGAAGATGACCATAAAAATTTATTCTCCTTTTTCGCATAGAATCTGAAAGTTTTTCAATTTTCTTGTAGAGAGTTTCATTTTTAATGTATATAATCTTATTGTCTTGAAATTTTGGCCCAATGATTTTTCTTAAAATTTTTCTTTCCTTTATCTCAAGTTTCTCCATTTGGCCTTTGAAATTTATGTTAAGTGTTTCTGCTGCATACAGTGCTTCTGGCTTAATCACTGTCTTGTAATGTGTAATTTTGGACCCCCATGAAAGGGATTTTTTGTTGTATGTATTTTTTGTTAGTTGGAAGGCCAGTTCAAGTTTATTTTTTCTGGATTCCATTGCTTTGCTTTCCCCAGCATTCCAAGTAATCCATTCTCCGAGATATTTGAATTCTTTTACTATTTCAATCTTCTGTTCTTGAACTTTGAGGTATTTACATGAGTGCTTGATGTTTGTCAATATCTTAGTTTTTTCAGGGGAGATGTGAAGACCAATTTTAGCTGCTTGTTTCTTTAGTTCAAGGATTTGCTCCCGTGCTTCTTCCATTGTTTCAGCAAACAGGGCCATATCATCTGCAAAAGCAATGCAATTTACTTTAAGGTTCTTCTTTTTGCAACCCAGTCTTATACCACTCTTAATATTTGTGTTCCATTCTCTGACTACTTTCTCAAGAGCACAATTGAACAGCAACGGTGAGAGCCCATCGCCCTGTCGCACTCCCGTTTTTATTTCAAAGGGTTCCGATAGTTCGCCCATAAATTTAACTTTCGAAAATGTATTCGTAAGGGTCGCTTTTATAATATTAGTTGTTTTCTTATCCAAACCCATTTCTTCCAGGACTGATAACAGAGATTCTCTATCAATCGAGTCATATGCTTTTTTGAAATCAATGAAGGAGATTACGTATGTCTTTGCCCTTGATTTTTGGTAAGCCATGATGTTTTTGAGGTTTAGTATTTGTTCCGAACATGATCTACCCTTTCTAAAACCTCCCTGGTATTCCCCGATTTTCGGATCCAATTGCGGCTCTGCCCTGTTCAAAAGGACTTTAGAAAGAATCTTGTACGTTATATCCAGCAGTGATATTCCTCTGTAATTGTTGGGGTCTGTCTTCACACCTTTCTTATGGATAGGGTGGATGAGAGCTGTTCTCCATTCTGCGGGGATCTCTTCTTCTTTCCAGATTTGATCGAAAACACATTTTAGGGATGTAACTGCATTTTTGTCAGCCTTTTTCCATAGTTCGGCCACTATTTGATTTTCTCCGGACGCCTTGTTGTTTTTAAGTTCTGAGATGACCTTCTGTAGTTCTTCAGTCGTCGGTGGTTCTGAATCCGGCTTCTCACGGTTGTTTGGAATGGATTCAAATTTTTCAAGGATGGGTTCACAATTCAAGAGTTTCTCAAAGTAGCCTGCTAGTATTTTGCAGTTTTCCGTGTTGTTGTGAGCGATGGTCCCATTTACATCTCGAAATTGGAGGGTGGGTGCTTTGTATCTTGATAACCTTTGTTTGAAAGTTCTGTAAAAGCTCCTTGTGTTGTTTTTAGCAAATTCTTCATCAATTTGGAGGAGAGTTTTGTTTTCATGTGTCTTCTTAATCCTTTTTATATTTTTATCTACCAGTTTTCTAACTGTAATGAAATTCAGTCTACTTTCTTCTGTTTTCTGTGATTGCCAATTTTGCCATGCCTGTTTTCTCGTTTCAATGAGGGCATCACATTCCAGCGACCACCAGGCATGTTTTTTACTTTTTTTGTTAGGTGCTATCCGTTCAGCTGTAGTAATGAGATTTTCCTTGATATCCCCCCAGCTTTGTGTCTGAATGGTTTCTGTTGCTTTTGTAAATTCATCTGATTTTAATATCTTTTCTGTGCTATACTTCCGTCCCTTAATTTGTTTCATGCTGCGTTTCCTGTTTGGGATGACTTTGAACTTAATTTTAGAAAGGTAATGGTCTGAATCCAAGTTTGCACCCCTGAGTACCCTAACGTTCATGATTTCTTTGCTAGAAATCTTCTTAATTGCGACATGATCAAGTTGAAATTCCCCAAGGCTAGGATTTGGGGATACCCATGTTTTTTGTCTTCGTGGTAGTTTTTTGAAAGCTGTGGATTTAAGAATTAAATTGTGTGCTTGGCAAAGTTCTATTAGTCTCTCACCATTTCTGTTTGTTCTCTTGTGTGCAGGATAGTTTCCAACTATTTTCTTATATCTTTTTTCTTTACCAATCTGTGCATTAAAATCTCCAAGAAGAATGATGATGTTTTTATCTGGAATTTTCTGAATAATGTCATCTAGATGATTCCAAAAGGCCTCCACTTTTTCTTTGTTTTTCCTGTTATCCTCGTTTATAGGGGCATGTGCATTGATAATTAGATAATTATTTTGTTTTGAGCCTTTTTACTATAATTAAAAATCAAAATTCTGTTTAATGTCGCTGTGTTTTAAGAATGAAACCACCGAAAAAACTAGTCTTATACCTACGGTTAGGAATACAACAGCTTTTTTCTTACACATGGTGCGTCAAGGTGCAATGGCGCGACTTTTTTATCATCATGTGGCTCTAATTCTGCGAGAGTTTTCCACGCGCTTCAGTAAACCCCTTACCTTCCGCCGCCTGATCTGACGACTCGTGAGGCTACTCAGCCAAGAAAAGCTGTGAAAACTATTACTGCTCTGCATGTGTCCCTATACTGCCTCATATTTGCTTTGAAACAGCTGAAAATATATTATAATGCTTTCGGGCTACTTTCTCGAATACTTTAAGTAAGTGCTTCAAAGGATAAATTATGTATAGTGCCAGCCAAATCGCAAAACCGTACCCAAGTCCGTACTCTAGGAGCAACTGGAAGTCTCTAGTGCACTATTCAAGAATTTCTGCTGAAAGTTCAGCTGTAATTTCACACGCTACATTCTCCATAATACAGGGTGTATCAAAAAGAATCATCCGATTTGGCATGTCTATATTTTTGAATCTAATAAACATATAGCATAAATTTTGTTTTCTGATGAACGGGAAACTCAAAAAGTATTTTTAATACCTTTTCATGGATGTTCAATACGACCCTCTTGAGATGCACGGCATATGTCAATCCGTTATTCAAATTGTTCCCATACTGCGGTGAGCATGTCTTGAGGTACAGCTTCCACAACTGCTGTTATGCGATGTCTCATTTCACAGATTGTTGTAGGTAACGGAGGTGCATGAACAAAATCTTTTACAAACCTGCACAAGAAATAATCACATGCAGTCAGGCCCGGTGACCTTGAAGGCTGACTCATTTGGTCCAGTGCGACCGATTCGTCGTTCAGTAATCCTCTGATATAAAAATTTCCACACTTCCAGATGCCATAGGGCGGTGCCCCATCCTGCTGGTAAATGAAGTCGTTCGAATGAGTCTCCAACTGTGGGAAAACTAAATTCTCAAGCATATTGAGATAAGTGCTTCCTGTAACAGGTTCTCGGCAAAGAACAATGGACCATACAACTTTTCCTGAGAAAATGCACGAAACACGTTAAATTTTGGAGAGACCTTCTCATGTTTCATAACGTCATGTGGTTGTTCAGCACCCCATATTCTCGCACTATGACGGTTCACTCTTCCATTAAAATGGAAAGTTGCCTCGTCACTAAACACTAAGCGTGGAAAAAAAATGTCATCCTCCATCTTGCGAAGAATTAAATTGCAGAACTCCACACGTTGTTGTTTCTCACCTTCACGAAGAGCTTGCAGTAGCTGATTTTTGCATGGTTTCTCGTGTAAACATCGACGCAACACACGCCAGACGGACATCGGGCGCTTGTTGAGCTGTTGAGCTGCGTGGCGAACATATTTCTGCAGACTCTTTGTGAAACTATGGCTAATGCGTTCGACGACTGTGTCAGACATTCGGGGACGGCCCGGCTATTTGTCTTTACACAAACAATCTGTTTCTCTGAAAGGTTCATGCCATCGTCTAATGCTCTGTGCTGTAGAGGATCCACACCCTACCCAGTACGAAAGTCATACTGAACAGATATTACTGACTCGCACTGCGTAAAGCGTAGAACACAAAAAGATTTCTGTTGTCCCGACACCATTTTCACTAGAATTTAAGTGGGCGTACACTGCTGCTACCTAGCGGGAACCATGTAAAATTCGAGAGTTGGCTCTTTCCAGCAATGCGTTGTTCAGGCACATATCTCAAATAACATAATAGTTACGATTTTTTAAAACTGGGATTATTCTTTTTGATACACCCTGTATTTAGTAGTGACATGGTTTTATGACACCGCAAGCGAAATAAAAAAACTTCCCGGAAACTTCGCTCAGTGGAACAGCGGTCAAAATAAGCGAACACGAGTCAGGCTTATCCATAGGTAACTGCCTGTTTCAGAGAAAATGACGGTCTATGTTTTCGAGGTACTTTATTTGCCATTTTCGCGAGCAAACAGCGCAACCAACGCGGTGGCATAGTCTAGCGACACGTGTTCGAAACCCGATTGTAATTTTTATTTTTATTGTTCATTTATCTACTCATGTCCGTACAAGATTACTGCACGAACGTTTTCTAATGTATGATAAAACAACGTTGTCCTTATTCGACTACTAATTGTATGTCTGATTAATAAATAAAAAACAATAAATGAATGATGAAATTATTAGAAATCCTGTTCGGCAAAATTCTTGTACTATGCCTTCAGTCACAATGAATTGCAAGCCCCAGTTTTCGTAAAAGTTGTCCGTTATGCGTGGTTTCCCGAGAAATTGTTGTCAAAGTGTGCAATCATCAGCAGTGTTAACGACTTTTTTGCCCCGAATGAGATTCATACGAAAAAATGTCATTGTCTTTCCGCGATGCCCGTGGTGTTCGGAATTTCTATGTTTCGAATGCTTCTACGATTGGTGTCATCAAAGAGAATGCAGCAAATCTCTCTGAAGAATAAACATAAGAATATAAGTTGAGGATTAATATAATGCTTGATACACGAATGAAATGAAAGTATAAGAAAATTTAAAGACTGTAACTCTTCAAAATCACATACATGCATCAAAAAAAGTTTTGCAGCACCCCGGTTCCCACAACTCTTGAAGATAGACGTCGACTGTGGATATCGCGTCACAGACACAGTCCCTTTGACTGTTCAGAGAAGTCACTAAAGCCGCCCAAAGATGTAAACAATCATGCATGAGCAGCGCCTTTTAGGCGGAGGGGTCCGACAGCCGATCAGTTCCAGTCATTTCATCAAGAAGGAGGTACACGCCTCGTGTTGTCTGTAGTTCAACCATGCCTGGACGGTCAATACCGCGGTTCGCTCGCATCCGCAATGTTACTTCGTATCAGGAAGGGCTCTCAACAAGAGAATTGTTCAGGCGTCTCGGAGTAAACCAAAGCGATGTTGTTCGGACGTCGAGTAGATACAGACAGACAGGAACTGTCGATGTCATGAATCGCTCACGACTCCAAAGTGCTACTACTGCAGTGCATGATCGCCACCTACGGATTATGGCTCGGAGGAATCCTGACAGCAACGCCACCATGTTGAATAACGCTTTTCGTGCAGTCACAGGACGTCGTGTTACGACTCAAACTGTGCGCAATAGGCTGCATGATGCGCAACTTCACTTCCGACGTCCATGGCGAGATACATCTTTGCTACCACGACACCATGCAGCGCGGTACAGGTGGGCCCAACAACATGCCGAATGGACCGCTCAGAATTGGCATCACGTTCTCTTCACAGATGAGTGTCGCATATGCCTTCAACTAGACAATCGTCGGAGACGTGTTTGGAGGCAAGACGGTCAGACTGAAAGCCATAGACACATTGTCCAGCGAGTGCAGCAAGGTGGAGGATCCCTACTGTTTTGGGGTGGCATTATGTGGGGCCGACGTATACCGCTGGTGGTCATGGAAGGCGCCGTAACAACTGTACGATACGTGAATGCCATCCTCCGACCGATAGTGCAAACATACCGGCAGCATATTGGCGAGGCATTCGTCTTCATGGAAGACAATTCGCACCCCCATCGTCCACATCTTGTGAATGACTTCCTTCAGGATAACGACATGAATCGACTAGAGTGGCCAGCATGTTCTTCACATATGAACCCTATCGAACATGCCTGGGATAGATTGAAAAGGGCTGTTTATGGACGACGCTACCCACCAATCACTCAGGGATCTACGCCGAATCGCCGTTGGGGAACGGGACAATATGGACCCACAGTGTCTTGATTAACTTGTGGATAGTATGCCACGATGAATACAGGCATGCGTCAGTGCAAGAGGACATGGTGCTGGGTATTAGTGATGCTGGTGTGTACAGCAATCTGGACCACCAGCTCTGAAAGTCTTGCTGTATGGTGATACAACCTGCAATGTGTGGTTTTCACGAGAAATAAAAAGAGCATAAATGATATTTATGTTGATTACAGTTCCAGTTTTCTGTACAGTTTCAGGAACTCTCAGAACTGAGGTGCCGCAAAAATTTTTAATGTGTGTATATTACGTAATAAATGTAAGATATTGTGAACCCCAGCTGTAATTTTACAATTAGAATAAAGTCCTTGTATTCCCTAACTTGATAATAAACATTCGAGTAAGAAGTTTCTACAGACAACAAAAAATAAATAAATAAATGAAAACAATGATCGGGCTTGGAAGACAGGGCGCGAAAGTGAGGGATTACGACGCTAGCCACTGTGTCACCGTTTTGGCTCAAAATATCGTGGTAAAGGCATCTGAATTACGTCGAAAACTTTGACCGCCGTTTTCTCAGAAACGGTCACGTTTTCGCTTACTTTGGCTCCTCTTCCAGTGAGCGAAGTTTCTAGGAAATAGAGCTATGACACTTGGCATGCTCTTCCCGTTAGTTTCTAAACGACTTCTCCGAAATGTGTCACATGTCGTTAGGAGATGTAATAAGAAAGACCTGTTTCACTTAATCAGAATACCTTATGACGTCCGACATTGAAAACGGGTGCCAGAAGTTCTTTTATGTGTCTAAAAGTATTCCCCGCAACAGGTTTGCAAGTAAGTTGAGAAAGGAACATAAGATATAATACTTCAGTGAGAATAAGGGAGATGGTGCGCATAGGTGAAGACATTGAATTCGTGTTCACTCAGTATCGTTCAGATTGCTGTCCCGTCATTCAGGTTTATTTTCTCTTTGGTTACCCTAAATCTTTTAAGGCGAATACCGAGACGGTTCTTTTCGAAAGGGCACGACCTAACGGTTTGCGTAATCTCACCCCATTCGAGCTATTGCTCCGTCTCTGACTGTCTCGTGGACGCGACGCTAAGCCCTGTTGTTCGTTTCGTTGTTTCTCCGTCGAGCATAGGACTGAGTTAAAAAACTCACCTGAAGCGTTCCCAAGTCTCGACTCTGTCAATTGTAATTCAGTCACCGCACCACGGCTTGTGGTAATTACCACCGCTACGAATTCTGCCACAAAATTAGCGAGTAGCGTCGAATGTTGCTCCTCGAACGAGAGCAGCAAATTGCTCCGCGGCGGCTAACATCACCGGTGTAAGCACGGCAATATACGCTGAAATATTTCCCGAATATTCTCCGTAAATGGCGAACACTGACTTGGACATGTTGGCCGCGAAAATAAACGGGCGATATTTCATCTTTATGCGGCGCTAATTTTGTCAGCGCGGGGCGCGAGGTGCGGCCCAGGTTGATCCCGGAAACGCAGCGCGCGGCCTGTGTTTATGGCTCCATACATCACGCGGCTTAATCTGGCGCGCGGCCGCGGCCGCGCTGGCGCGACAGCATCACAATGAGTTGTACGGAAGGCGCCCGGCCGTCGCGTCGTTGCGATCGCAAGTGGCCGTCACACGGGCGCGTCACCTGCAGAGCCGCCACAAATCACAGCCCGGCGCCGCCCCTGTCCGGCCACCAGGTAACGCTGGCCGTGCAAGTTTCAGCTGCGTCGAGAATCCCACAGTGGTGATGGCAAGAGTCGACCACTTCAAGGAACCAAAACGTATCGAATACATACCCGAGAACAGGAAACATTTACGAGAACCTTATAGTTGGTAGGGCTCTATACGCTACAGACATGCTGGTAACGTTCTAGGTCCCGATGTTACTGTGTCTAGAATGTGGTATTTCGTGTCATCTTCTGGGTCCATGCTGTTTAAGAAGGCCGGAGTCAGAGAGATTGTTTTGTGGTTTTGAGCCCGCCGGTGTGGCCGTGCAGTTCTAGGCGCTTCAGTCTGGCCGGCCGGTGTGGCCGTGCGGTTAAAGGCGCTTCAGTCTGGAACCGCGTGACCGCTGCGGTCGCAGGTTCGAATCCTGCCTCGGGCATGGATGTGTGTGATGTCCTTAGGTTAGTTAGGTTTAAGTAGTTCTAAGTTCTAGGGGACTTATGACCACAGATGTTAAGTCCCATAGTGCTCAGAGTCATTTGAACCATTTTTGTGGTTTTGAAATTCATTCATTACGGCTTTTCGCTGTGATTCATTACAAGATGCGGCAGTGTGGTCGAGGCATCCAGTTGCCTCCCGCGTGTGTGTACGTGACGTCCTGCAATGCAACAGAGGGTGATGTGGCTGAGCGGTGTCGTGGTGCCGCTTGTAATGGTTCTTTATTTACGTGAGCATTACGGCACTCCAACCCCAGTTCTCGATACCAGTAATATCGTACCCCTTTTCTGCGAAGTAACAGACATATTTTTGTGGCAGTATTCACCTTTTGTTTTATTAATGTATAGGTACTCCGATGTATCGATATATTACAGTGATATGGTTCTTGTGTGAATTCATTTCTGTGAGACTCATAATTTTTCACTTACTTGTAAGCGTTTTGGTGCGAATGCGCACAGAGCAGTCTCTGTTTCACTTTGCAGAAGTTAAGTTGTTATTTCGCTTTGTAAAAGAACAGTCAAGTCTTGCGTTTGGTTAACGTGGAAATTAAATATATGAAGATTGATACAAAACTGTTTTCCTGACGATGTGACAATTAAGAAGAAGTATATGTGAATTTACAAGAATGTGGATCGTGAGCACCAAGTCAAAAATTATTTCTAGCATACCATTGTTCTGATCTGAGATTGTTTGATCATTAACAATTTCCTGAAAAATGAATGTTTTAGGTCTTCAAATACTGCTAAAATACAGATCCGGACCTTCTAGCAGCCAAAGTGGAATCACCCTAGAATCAACAAGATGAGCCATAACAATTTCGACGAAATCTACGTGGGAATCCATTCAAGATAAGTGCCAAAATTAATGACTTTTTTACAGTGACTTCATTATTTCCATTCTGGCGATACCATCCACAGTCAATGACTGTGTTGTTGCCCGATAAAGCGAACATATGCTGCGTGAGTAACATTATTAATCAGATTTCTAACCTACTTTGTAAGTGGTGGTATTGTTAGACGCTGCTCCCGTCGGCGACGTCCCCCGGACTCGGCAGGTAAGCTGGCGACTACCGAGGCGCAGTTGTTGCCTCCCCCGCTACGCGGCTGACGGTCGGTGACGCAGTGGCCGTCTTACACAGCAGTATCGCTGTAGCCTGCGCACCGTGTCCCAGTTCTCCGCTGGCCCCCGGCGGCTCTGTATCTCGTGCCTCAGGCAAAGCTGCGCCGACGCGAGGTCGAACTCCGACACCGTACAGCATTCCGGATAACGCCCCAAGAGTCGTAGCCCTGTGCTGGCAGGGCTTCAATGCTCACAAGGTATAATTTTAGTACAAAAATGGCTAGCATTTATAAGCTCGCTGGCTGCAATTGCTTGGGCTTTGCTATGCCTTGGAGCACATATAATAACCTGTGGTTGCTGTTGTGGAAAGGCCTTTGCTTTCTTCGACTTAGGTGCAGCTGTGTCAACTATTTCCACACCTCACCTGGCCGGCTCGCCTCGCAACGCGCGATGGCTGCGTTGTGTTTTACAAGGCACAACATCCTCACTCGCCTTTGGCTCGTTCCATTGTAATTTACACTACACAATGTAACGCACGAATTTTCCATCGAACTGTGGACCTGACTGGAAGTTCCGTCGTATCGTTGCTCCTTTGTCATCAACACACACCAACGTCCCAAAACCACTGACCCTGCCTACCTACGCCAAAAGGTGGTGAACATCGCTCCCTTGCGGTCCACCATACCCTTAATTCATCCCAGCGATCGCCCCAACTCTATCTTCTCAACTTCATCTCATGGGGTAACCAGAGAAACTTTTCCACTCATTCCGCTAAAACCCAGGCTATATGTATAGCAAAAAGCAACAGGTACACCGTCCCAGTGACATTTACCTAACAACCCACAACCGTGCAATCCACCAGATTATACACTGAAATGTCTTGGACTAACATTCAACTGGCTGGAGTGGCCGTGCGATTCTAGGCGCTACAGTCTGGAACCGAGCGACCGCTACGGTCGCAGGTTGGAATCCTGCCTCGGGCATGGATGTGTGTGACGTCCTTAGGTTAGTTAGGTTTAATTAGTTCTAAGTTCTAGGCGACTGATGACCTCAGAAGTTGAGTCGAATAGTGCTCAGAGCCATTTGAACCATTTGAACTAACATTCAGTCAAAAACTAAGGGTGTAGCCCTCACCTACTAACCAACCAACAGGAAGCCCGCAACAGACTAGATATACTAAAGTGTTAACCGATCGAAGACCAACATTCATACACATAAAAACCCTCATCCGCATCGTTCTCACATACGCCAACATAGCGTGAACTTCCGCTCCTCACAAGTGTCGCTCCATCCAAATCCTGGAATGGCGTGCACTCCGTCTCCCTTCTGTATCTAACTACCTTCTCCCAGTCACCCAGTAGTATCGCTGTAGCCTGCGCACCGTGTCCCAGTCCTCCGCTGACCCCCGGCGGCTCTGTATCTCGTGCCTCATGCACTTTTTTCAGTTTCTTGCTTATGTCTCTAAAACTATGCTTTTCTCGAAGATGACCACTCTAATATAAAATGAAAGTAGATAAAAGTTCGTACAAAATAAACTATTCAGGATTGATTTTCTGACAAGCGGTATCGGTACTCGAGCGGACTAAAAAGCATCGATTTTTTTACCCTTCTGAGAAAACTTTTAACATCCACTCCTACACCCTACAACTCGAAAAATATAGACTCTGCCAACAAACATGGCTGTAACAGGGAACGATTACGTCGAAATTAATATGAGACGAAGTCTCTCACATGCCAATATGGCATCGTTCATGCAGACGATGGAGAAATTTTTGCATGGAGGATATTTTCATGTGATGAAGTGGAAGTGCTAATACGTCTGTTAACGTATCTCCCCAGCGAACGATTCAGGAACCTACCGTTCCATAGTGTACTTCCATTTGTTCGCGTGCAAACCTCGCAGACCACTTGTACCTTCAACAAGGCAAATACTGGACAAATACTTTACGGCCATGAGGGTGATTGTGTTGTTCAGATGGTGCCTGATCTTAACCCCATTCACATCTGAAAGGCTATCGACGAGCTGTGCGAACCAAAGACGCAGCTCCAAACATCTTCGTGAGTTGTGGTCGGCGACTGACGATTGAACAGTAAGACAGCTCCCGAGTTCTTTTGACGTCTCGTGTAGTCTGTAACACGATGCGTCGTCCGCATGCGCAAGGGATAGCTATACGTTGCTAGGTAAGTGTTATTATTTAATTGTTAGTGCATGTAAACTGATTTTTTGAAGTTGGCAAAATGTCCTGGAGTTCAGCTTCAGGCGTCCCTTGCCTGTAGTCCCTCGTCGCTTCCGCAGAGTCTCGCGAGCGCCTGGTCGCGGTCTCGCTGTCACGGCCACAGCAGGAATCTTCCCACGCTTAACGACCCGTGGCGCGTGTGACAAATTACGAAACGTATTGCTCCTCAGATTTGCTCAGAAAGGTTTATTAATGGACGTGGATTAATTTTCAGGGCTGCTGAACTATTAAAACCAGTAAAAGAAGGGTCGCCAGCCCCTCTTGGATCCACGAAAGAAGGTTAAAACTGTCACACTTCCCGTACCACAAATAAATGCCCTACGTCCATCTAACTACCACACTAAAGATTCCGACATTCGACCACTGAGCTGGATAATGAATGTCGGTAACATTTTATACATCGCTAGGCCAGTCAAAAGGTAGTTTTCCCATAGCAAAATTGTGAAAACTTTTTGAGGTGTTGAATCTGAATTTCATGTATGCTCTCTTGTAAGAGGTACGCTTCATAAAGAAAAATGAAAAGGAACCTCAAATTCTTCGCACTTTTTTCAGTTTATTGCTTATGTCTCTAAAACTATGCTTTTCTCGAAAATGACCACTCTAATATAAAATTAAAGTAGGTAAAAGTTCGTACTAAATAAACTAGTCAGGATTGATTTTCTGACAAGTGGTATCGGTACTAGAGCGGACTAAAAAGTATCGATTTTTTTTTTACCGTTCTGAGAAAACTTGTAACACCCACTCCTACATCCTACAACTCGAAAAATATAGACACTGCCAACAAAAGTCCCTATACCACGTGAACGTACATTATTACATTTCGTAGAAGAGACAGCCGTAATATTCAACTTTCTCATAAGGCGCAGGGGCCAAAGAGAAAAACACGAGAAATGGCTTCTGCTCCCTACACCCAAATAACCCATCCTACCTGTCTATCTCTCATCGGTGCTATACTTTAATTTTATTACGCTTAAAAGGAGTTGTTTTGAATGAACTGATGTAAAGACACGATTGATGAAAACATCAAGAAATTATATTTACGGCATATTAAGTACATGGCACTAAACAGAAAGATAAATATGATATCTGTACGTAATAATGTACATATGTCGTGAAATGACTGAATGTCGAGCCGGGGATTGGGTCATCACTTCGAGCAGGTTCTACAACTGGAAAAGAAAGACAGCAGTTAGACAGAAGATATGGATACAAAAGACAATTAAGTTGTGTAGTAAACTATCGATGTATGAAGGAATACCTGTACTGATGCCTTGTGCACAGGTTTTTTTACTCGTCTCCTTTTGGCTGCTGGCGGCCCAGGCAGTGTTACTTGGGCAGTAGAAGGTCCAGGTGAAGGGTCTTGGTAATGGAAGGTACAGGCAGAGGAGCGTCAGGGGCTGTGAACGGTCCGTGTTGAGCAGTGAGTTGTTGCTGTTCTTCAACTGAATAAATTCTAATTAAATGATTAATATTATGCCAAGGAAAAACTAATTAGTAACTATGTAGAAGGATTCAAAATACTACGTGAATCAATACATTATGTAGCCTTATCTGATTCAGACTGTTGTGCTGCTAGTGCTCGTCCAGGTCGTCTTCGTCTTCCTTAACAATACTGACGTCGATGCTAGAGCATATCCCTTCACATTGCTCGCACAGTTTCGAGTAGAACAATCCTGCATGCCTACACCGACATCGATCTTGGAAATCTGTCTTGTATTTGGAAGATATATGCTGAAAAAGCCTCACGGGAGCCGAGGGTTTCAACATGGTAAAGGGAGACAAACTATTTTTTGTCAACTTCTACCCCCAATGCGCCAGATGGGAAACTCTGAAAGTGTGTTGAGCTTCAGCTGATCCGCTGTAGGCTGATGCCACGTATGCATATTCCTCGTTTTGTTGAGTGTTTTGGTTGGGTGGTCACCTCAACAAGAAATTTTTCACCAGCAGTAGTTATTCCCTCCACTTAGTAATTGCTGACTCGAGACCCGGATTTTTGGAGAGGTTCTTGAGAAATTTAATCACACCTTGGTAAAAGAATGCTGACGTAGTACCCAGCAATTTTGCGGAGGAAGAGCACGTAGTTGGCAGCTCTCTTCTCCAAGGCGCTTCCCAGACGGTAGAGGAGCTGAGAGGTTGTACCTCTCCCTGGCTTGGGTAGTTTAAAGACACAGCATTATAACCAGCAGGTCACCATATACCCCAAAATTGCGACACTCTTGTGAGCAGAGCAGAAGCCAGAGGCCAGGGATTGTGCCGTCCGCAAAATCAGTGTGTCTACGTTATCAGCTGCCAGCTTTGAGGCGACTCCACTTGCATTGTATTTTAATCTTCGTTGATCCATTATGGATCGTGGGACAACGGCTGGCATGAACTTCTTGATGCAATAATTTACCAACAGCCGTATGATTTGTAGAAGTTTATTTTATTTTATGAACTTCTATGTGCTACCAGTTTTGGCATTACACTGATGCCATCTTCAGGCCCCACTCGTCATAGCCGTAAAATCGCTATACACGGAAGGAGCCATATAACTGGATCCGTGAATCAATCGTCCTGCAACAGCTCTTGGTGGCCAGGCGACACAGGCTGATGCAGTTATATGGCTCCTTCCGTGTATAGCGATTTTACGACTATGACGAGTGGGGCCTGAAGATGGCATCAGTGTAATGCCGAAACTGGTAGCTCATAGAAGTTCATAAAATAAAATGGACTTCTACAAATCATACGGCTGTTGGTAAATTATTGCATCAAGAAATGCATTCCATTTTGTCATCAGCATGATGATTAGTCTATCTTTATTTTTCGCAGTCGATGGAAAATCTGCATGTGAAACTTTTGGTGTCATGGTGGTTCTAAATTGTACCTCCAGTGAGTGCTTTTGGCCGACCTCCTCAAGCGCTTCATAGATTTGGTGGTCTTCTCTGTGTCCGAGTACCCATCGAGCCCAGTTGTTCCACTTCGGTTGTACTTACTTCTGGCCGACCTCCTCAAGCACTTCATAGTCTTAATGGTCTTCTCTCTGTCCGATTTACATAAACGATCTGGTTGATGGTATTGACAGCGGCGTTAGACTGTTTTCACATGATGCTATGGTTTACACAAAAGTAGTATCACACGAAAGTTGCGAACAGATCAGTGAAGATCTGCAGAATAAATACGTGGTCGTCCGCAGCTCGTGGTCGTGCGGTAGCGTTCTCGCTTCCCGCGCCCGGGTTTCCGGGCTCCATTCCCGGCGGGATCAGGGATTTTCTCTGTCTCGTGATGACTGGGTGTTGTGTGATGTCCTTAGATTAGTTAGGTTTAAGTAGTTCTAAGTTCTAGGGGACTGATGCCATAGATGTTAAGTCCCATAGTGCTCAGAGCCATTTGAACCATTTAAAATGCGTGGTGTATTGTCTGGCAGTTACCTCTAAGTATTAGTAAGTGTAACCTACTGCGTATAACAAGGCGAAAATCCCCATTAATGTACGAGTACAAAATTAATGCCCAGTCTTTGGAAGCGGTAACATCCGTCAAGTATATGGGTGTGACTATTCGAAATGATCTCAAATGGAATTATCAGATTACACAAGTAACGGGTAAGGCAAACTCTAAATTGCGGTTTATTGGTAGAATCCTTCAACAAAGAAAATATCTTACAATACTTTAGTTCGTCCAGTCTTAGAGTACTGTTCGTCTGTATGGGACGCTTACCGGTGGCGTCTGATTCAAGAGATTGAAAGGTCCAAAGAAGAGCGGCAAGATTCGTGACTGGTACACTTAGCCATCGCGAGAGCGTTACAAATCTCATAGAAAATTTGAAGTGGGACACACTTGCAGATAGACGGCGCTCTGAATGGAAGGGGCTTCTCACAAACTTCCGAAATCCGCTCTTCACCGCGGATGTTGAGCCACCAACTTTCAAGTCGCGCAATGATCACCATTCAAAGATCAGGGAAATTAGAGCTCGTACTGATGCGTTCAGACGGCCGTTTTTCCCTCGCGCGATCAGCGAGTGGAACATTGGGGGGGGGGGGGGGGGGGGGGGGAGGGAGGGGAATATGACTTTGGTGCAAATTGTGCCCTCCGCCTCACACCGCTTGGTGGCGGCTAGCAGAGTATATATGTATATGTAGACTACTCATCGAACACAGTTGTACTTCAATTGAACATACTTCGTAGATGTTGGATATGTGAGTTGCAAGATTGTTTGAAGATATGCCCACTCGACCATACGAATCTCTGTAACAAAACTCTGCCATCAATCACATACACAACACTGCTTGGAGCCAGAGCAGTAAGGGCGTAATTTGACAAAAAAGGTTTTGCTCCCATTATCATAAAGAAAACTCAGCCTCCCGAGAGACTTCTTCGGTTTATATCTTGCAAATACAAGACTATTTGCCAAGGTCGGTGTGGCTGTAGGCGAACAAAGCTTTTATACACGAAACTGTGCAGCCAATGTGAAGGTTCGACTCCAACATCGATGTCACTTTTACGTACAGAAGACGAAGACGACCTGGACGAGCCCATAGCAGTACAATTGTCTGTAACAGGTGAGACAACATAAGGTATTGATTCGTGAAGTATTTTTCATCTTTAGGCATAATTACTACCCAATTTTTCTCTATCATAACATTAATCATTCAATTACAATTTGTTCATCTGAAGAATAGCAACAACCCACTGCTCGACACGGACCGTTCACAGCCCCTGACGCTCTACCTGGACCTTTCATTATCCCGGACTTTCACCTGAACCTTCTATTGCCCAAGAAACATTGCCTGGGCTGCCAGTAGCCAAACGAAGACGAGTAAAGAAACTGCGCACAAGACATCAGTACAGGTATTTCTTCATACATCGATATGCACTACACAACTTATTTCCCTTTGATATCCATATCCTGTCTCTAACTGCTTTCGAACTATCTTTTCCAGCTTTGCTCCCCTCCCCCCCCCCCCTCCCCCTCTCCCCATATGAGAAAAGTGAGTGTTACGGATGTCTCTTGTACGAAATTTAATGTACTTTTGCGTGATTTGCTGTGGTCTAGTCCATTTAGTTAATGTTAAAAATATTCTTCCTCGAGGCAAAATTTCATGTGGCTAGATGAGTATATATGTAGATGTAGATGTAGAGTACCCATCGAACACAGTTGCTGCACTTCGATTGTACTTACTTCGTAGTGCTGCAATCTTCTTATCATGTACTGAGTGGTATTCCTTATCACATCGGCACTTATTGAAGCACATGCTCTGACAATTCTCTCTCGTATATTGTGCAAATAGCAAATATTCGCCAAATACGGCGGATCCACCTTACGTGCCATTGACATGTAAACACCATTCGACCGTTTCGCAATACTACGCTAATAGGAACGGTGCGACAAGTATTGTCGAATCAAGCGACTATGAAAGATGTATTCCTTCGAAGAACAAGTTGATATGTTTCTCATTTACGGAGAATGCCAAAGAAATTCAGTGAGAGCTAAAGACTTTCACGCTGAAAGATATCCTCAACGTACTCACGCTACACGTCGTACATTGAAATAGGTCTATGACAAACTGAGAACAACTAGATCTTTAAGGCTTCGGAAACATATCTGACAAAGGAAAGTTACTAACGAGAAAACGGAAATTGGTACTCTTGCCACTGTGTTTCGAGACCCTTGTGTTAGTTCGTTTGAAATCGCAAGAGAATCTGGCATGAGCCAGAGTAGTGTTGTTCGTGTTCTGCATCGCCATAAATATCATCCTTACCATATCAGTCTCCACCAAGAATTAACTGGTACAAGTTGTATGCGTCGCGTTGAATTCTGCCGATGGGCTCCACTTCAGATTCAGAGGGATGACACATTTATTAATTTGATTTTATTTAATGACAAGGCTACATTCACGAAACATGGAAATGTTAATTTGCATAACATGCATTATTAGGCAACTGAAAATCCATGTTGGCTGCGGCAAGCTGCACACCAAAAACCGTACTCGGTGAATGCATGGTGTGGGTTTCTGGAACACAGAATTATAGGCCCCTATTTCATCGAAGGAAATCGTAATACCGGCCCCGGGGTGGCCGAGCGGTTCTAGGCGCTACAGTCTGGAGCAGCGCGACCGCTACGGCCGCAGGTTCGAATCCTGCCTCAGGCATGGACGTGTGTGATGTCCTTAGGCTAGTTAGGTTTAAGTAGTTCTAAATTGTAGGGACTGATGACCTCAGAAGTTAAGTCCCATAGTGCTCAGAGCCATTTGAAATTGAATTCCTATAAGAAACATTAAGTCTGTTATTGGAACAAATACCTTTATGAGCAAAGAACAGAACGTGGTATAAACACGATGGGTGTCCGCACCTTTTTCGCTGATGGCTAGAAATGAGTTGCGAAGACAATTCCCAAACCGATGGATTTGACGCGGAGGTGAGTGTCGTGGCCGCCTCGTTCGTCAGACTTGACACCTCTCGACTTTTTCTTGTGGGGATTCGTAAAAAATTTGTTTATAACGACGTTCCAACTACACCTGAAGATATGCGGGAGATATTTGTCAGAGAATGTGCTTCGATAAGTGCCGATGTGATAAGGAAAACCACTCAATCCATGGTAAGAAGATTGCAGCACTGCATTGATAGTAGTGGTCATCACTTCGAACATCTTCTGTAAATAGACGTTCGTGCCAGCTTTTTGACCTTCGTTGACCTTCAAAGACCTTAATGTTACACATCATTGGATTCGTCTCGACAGCCGCTATCAGAAAATGAGTACCAAACCATAGCATCCCATAAAAAAAAAGTTGACCTTCATATCTCTAACGCGACCCCACACAGCAACAAAAGCCAACGTCATATTATGGCCCCCGTTGTCCCGTGCAATTTTGTCCCACAAACTTTTCAGCTCCTCGTACTTTCGGAGTTATTCTTGGTGGCCGTATACTGCAAGAGGAGTGGGAAAACTCAGAGTGATCAGAGCAAGAGCGGAGTGGCCGAGCGGTTCTAGGCGCTACAGTCTGGAACCGCGCGACCGCTACGGTCACAGGTTCTAATCCTGCCTCGGGCATGGATGTGTGTGACGTCCTTAGGTTAGTTAGGTTTAAGTAGTTCTAAGTTCTAGGGGACTGATGACCTCAGATGTTAAGTCCCATAGTGCTCAGAGCCATTTGAACAGCAAGAGGAACGATCTTTTTGTGCGTGATCAAAAGCACATATAGCCAAAAATAAAAAAAAGTAACCAGTATTTGAGCACGAAAATCGTCGACATGAACTTAATAAGACAAGTTCTAACTATTGCTTTTTTGTAAACTGTAACTAAAAGGGTGAAACGTAATATTTGTTTGTCTGCAGTAATGAGTGAATCAAAGATAGTGTTTCTTTCTGAAATCAACCTATCAATCCTGATGACACTGTGATTTCATGTATATTGCTTATAAAAGAAAAAAAAGTAGTAGTTCTTCACAGTACTTGGCAACAATGAACTTCTACAGACTGGACGTCTTTCGAAGTAGTACAAAGCTTTCTTACATTAAAGGCCTTCAACCACACAATATAACAATTTGTAAATACCTTCAGTTAAGTCAGAATTAGGCTTTTGCCATAATTGGGTAAACATTTAGCTAGCTAATAAAGTAAGAAAAGTGTTCTTGCTAATTTAAAAGTAACCCTGTTATAGTAGTGAACCAGAGTCAATAATAATTCATGGAAGCAAAACTATTTTACAGTTCAAAACGGAGTATAAATTACATCAGTTGTTAAGTTTTTTACTGTCGAAATAATTTCTCACAGATTACCGGTGAAGCTTAACAGAACTGTTTTATTACATAGATAATAATAAATCTCACACATTTTACAGTCGGTGATCCCGCTATGTTATAGCCAAAGTCTAAGCATCGATTTATATTCTTGTCAAGTAATAATGAAACAGTTTCAGCAGTTTAATTGTCTGTAGCTTCACCATTTTAGTACGCCAGTACATGTACAGTTATTAGCCTGTAGAATGCTCATGGGGAAGTTCTTAAAGTACCTACAGTATTTTTGTTTGGTAAATGATTAAAGTTCAGTTAGAGTACAATGACACTATGTTCCCATGTCTCAAGCCACAGTATATTTTAAATGAAACATTCAAATTTACGCTTCTTTATACGTTTCAGAAGTTGTAAGTCGCTTTCAGACTTAAAAGTAACTTCATTAAACTTTTCAAATCAAAAAGTTGTCAACTACACGAATATGTAGGAGAAAAATTTAATGTTAATTAGCAGCTATTGTCTTTGATGGATATGCATGTACTGTACTGTCCTCAACGTGGATAGCGGAGAATAAGATCACAGCAAGTAAGAAGTGAAATACTAATTAACGACTTATTTACAGTATGTGGGGTCTTTGGATGCGATTGGCCATGTTAGAGGTAGGTTACGGTCTAGGCGCATTGTGCAGTATTTCGGTGATTAGATAGTTAATGTAGGACCCAAATAAACACAGCCAAAATAGCTCTCCTGGTTTTCATTACTTAAACATGGGGAGTAATTCATCCTGCAGTGTTCTTTTTACAGCACACGGCGTCAGTTAAATTACTCAGTAAAAAGCGAAAATAATTTATAGGTAAATGAGAACGATTACTTACTTAATTAGTAAAAGCACATAATTTTAACCAGTTAACTACACGCAGGAGAACACTCAAACTTCTTAAACGATTAGGATGTGAAGTAGTGGGGGGAGGGAGGCTAGAGACCGTTTCCAGTGATAGACGTTAGTACAGATGATGATATGAATCTGAACCGTTGGGCAATTACAACTTCAATTAAAATTCTCCAAGTCTGTTCTTTCAATCAATATTAACTCCAGATAGATAATGACCACCCCACTGCACAATAAGGACTCTTCCTGCAAAGCACTTATACGTACACTCGCTAAATCGCAATAGAAAAATGGAAAACGATCGATTGGAATATCACACCAACACAGGAACTCACTTTTGGACTTCCAGTATTTTTGTGTCGCCGGCCGTGATGGCCGAGCGGTTCTAGACGCTTCAGTCCGGAACCACGCGGCTGCTACGGTCGCAGGTTCGAATCCTGCCTCGGGTATGGATGTGTGTGATGTCCTTAGGTTAGTTAGGTTTAAGCAGTTCTGAGTCTAGGGGACTGATGACCTCAGATGTTAAGTCCTATAGTGCTTAGAGCCATTTGAACCATTTCTGTGTTACCAACTACTGCCTTCAGAAATACTCCACTCTCAGGCTTCAAGACTTGCCTTCCGTAAAACTGAGGGGGCTGCCGGCCGACTATTCGCTTCTGCAAGTTCCCACCCACTCCACAAAAGAACTCCGACCTTTCAGCCAATTATCATGCTGAAAGTGTTACACAACAATTTTCGTCACAACTGCCACATACCATAATCAAACCCCACCAAACGAATAAGGTCATCTGATCTACACTAATTCCCAACTAAAATTGATAGTAAGAGGTGAGAAGCTGCGCTTTAACTACAGTGTGGACTGCAACTATTGCATGGCAGCGAACAGATATGCTAATGCCTTAATGTAGAACCGATTTACGCTGGCGAAAATCTGGCGCAGTTCACGGTTTGTATGATGGTATGACATATACGCTGTCATTTGACAATCCGCAACGTCAGCGAACAATGTGGCTACCGAGAAGTCAGACGGTGTGCTGTTTGTAAAACTGTTTTACGTGAACTGCAGCAATTACAGTGCTGCATTGGGAGAGTATCGTCGAATGAAAGGACTGAGGAAAGGCCCAGTGTCATTAAATGGTTTAAGGAAACTGATAGTAAAATTGGAAAACATGGGTGAACTTGGTGTGGTACCAGGAATAGGAAGGCGTCGTATCCTGGGGGAAGTTATTGACGAGGTTGCTGTTGTAACTGACCATTTTTAGTGCTAGTGCTCGTACAGTGTCACGAGACTTATCCCTGCAATAGTCAGCAGTACGGAGAGTTTTGCGGTCTATTTTACGTTGGTATCCGTACAAGATCGAGACGGTGCAGCAACAGAAAGCTCATGATTCGCAGCAACGTTCTGAATTTGCTCTTCGGTTTCTGGCACTGATAGAAGTTGATGACATGTGGTAGGGCAATATTCTATGGAGTAACAGGGCACATTTTACCTTTCAGGGTGTAGTGAACGCACAGAACTGCGGAATCTGGGGTACTGTTATATTGCATGTTGTACGCGAAGAGCCATTGCACTCGTCGTATGTGACTGTGTGTTGTGGATTCACAAGAACCTTTATTCTCGGTCCGTTCATCTTTGAAGAGGGTACACCCAGAAGACCTGCCGTGTGTATCCTGATGTCTGCATATTACCGTGACCTACTTGTACAGTATGTAATTCCTGCTTTAGGAAAGCACAGCTGTATGGATAGTGTCGCACGCCATGTGATAGGTCTCCTTAGTGCAACCTTCCACGAACGTTTTATCTCCGCAAGTTTTTCAGGTACAAGTCGTGCAAGGACATCTGATCTGAATCCATGTGACTTTTGGCGCTGGGGATATCTAAAAGAACGCGTTGACTGGGGACACTTTCCGTCTCTACCTGATCTGAAGCCCAGTATACGGGAATACGTTACTCATATTCCACAGGAACTGCTGTGGGCAACTGTTGATCTCGTCGTTTTACGGATGCAGCATCTCGTCGACGTCTCCGGTGCTCCTATTTGACAAATTGTGTAAGCGGAAATTAATAATAAAATTGAAACTTCCTGGCAGATGAAAAATGTGTGCCGGGCCGAGACTCGAACTTTCATTCTGGAATAATAAAATCGACATTTCGTCTTTCTCACTTGCCTGACCTTTCCTGCCCACATCCCGTTTCCAATCCCTTTCATATGGAAAAATTTCTTAACACCATACGATATTGCAGTGCCTGTGTTATTCTGTATTTTGATGCAGTTCATTGCATCGTAATTCGGAATAACACAGGCACTGAAATATCGTATTTACCTGATGGCACCTGGCAAGCGACTTTCAAGTAAAATGTCTCCACTATACGAGAATATACATAATAGATGTAAGACTACAGGTCGTAGACGCATGGTTGACGACGTATGGAAGTTTGGGTGTGGCTGTGAGTCGTCCTCGGATAGCCGAGTGGTGCCGGCACGGTAGCTCAGAGAGTTGGGTCAGAGAGCTATCTGCTCTCTGTAATAAACAAAATAAAAATGAAACAAACTGAGCAATAGGATCACCAACGAACTTCAGAGCAAATGCAACGAACCATAACGAACAAAATGCAAAAAAAAGTAAGTCCACCGCTTGCGATAAGCGGAAACTCGGGGTTCGAGACCCTGACCGGTACAAATATTCACCGTCGTCATTCCTATATACAACTGATGGTTATCCACATTCGCAACTGCGAATACATTTAACGTACATTTCTAAACGTCCCTCTTGCATTCACAACGCCAGATTTGCGCCTGGTGGCCAAAATTGGAACTATTTTTTCCAAGAAAAATCGGTCCTATATTAACATATTAGAATATCTATCTAGTTTCGCCGGTATACGATAATGACAGCCCACCCTGCACTTTTGTCAGGAGCTGCACTTTAATTATAGGCACCCGGTAGTTGGCAGACGCCAGCAAAACAGGAGAGAGAAGCAGTATCGGGTCGTTAGCGGACTGCAGTCATTTTCGAAAGACGAATCGCCACTGCCGGATAAGGACGAAAAAGAAACCAGTTGGCCCGGTACATTGCGTGTGGTCTGAGGCCTTCCGGACGGTCGCCGTTTGTGTTTGCGTCCCAAATGATGGAGAGCTATTGAGTAATAAAAGATTATTTTTAGTGTGGCGTGTCTGCCGGCGGCAGGGAGACACATTAGGAGCTAACAGAAACAGGACCCATAACGCACCGCGACCTGCACGAAGCACTTATTGTGGAAGCTGCTGGGCATACGAAACACAGGAGATAAAGAGATGCCATCCGGCTCGATTGTGCTTTAGAGCGTCGCACTAGCAATCATCAGGATGACTTTAATCAAATGAATTGTTATTGACTGTGCTAGGAAACAGTAAGAGCAGCTGCCATTGGGTAACACAAATAAAATCTGGAGTGGGAGAACAGAACTCGCTTTGCGTAGGTGTATAACACCTTATGGCTGAAACATGAAATAGGACAGATAGTGGGAGTCATAACGTGCCTATTTGTGCACTCAGTCACTAAAAAACCCTCACTGTTGGTTAATTATATTAAAATTAAGTATGTAAGGGTTACTGCTGCCTTATTGGAACGTATATACACTCCTGGAAATTGAAATAAGAACACCGTGAATTCATTGTCCCAGGAAGGGGAAACTTTATTGACACATTCCTGGGGTCAGATACATCACATGATCACACTGACAGAACCACAGGCACATAGACACAGGCAACAGAGCATGCACAATGTCGGCACTAGTACAGTGTATATCCACCTTTCGCAGCAATGCAGGCTGCTATTCTGCCATGGAGACGATCGTAGAGATGCTGGATGTAGTCCTGTGGAACGGCTTGCCATGCCATTTCCACCTGGCGCCTCAGTTGGACCAGCGTTCGTGCTGGACGTGCATACCGCGTGAGACGACGCTTCATCCAGTCCCAAACATGCTCAATGGGGGACAGATCCGGAGATCTTGCTGGCCAGGGTAGTTGACTTACACCTTCTAGAGCACGTTGGGTGGCACGGGATACATGCGGACGTGCATTGTCCTGTTGGAACAGCAAGCTCCCTTGCCGGTCTAGGAATGGTAGAACGATGGGTTCGATGACGGTTTGGATGTACCGTGCACTATTCAGTGTCCCCTCGACGATCACCAGTGGTGTAGGGCCAGTGTAGGAGATCACTCCCCACACCATGATGCCGGGTGTTGGCCCTGTGTGCCTCGGTCGTATGCAGTCCTGATTGTGGCGCTCACCTGCACGGCGCCAAACACGCATACGACCATCATTGGCACCAAGGCAGAAGCGACTCTCATCGCTGAAGACGACACGTCTCCATTCGTCCCTCCATTCACGCCTGTCGCGACACCACTGGAGGCGGGCTGCACGATGTTGGGGCGTGAGCGGAAGACGGCCTAACGGTGTGCGGGACCGTAGCCCAGCTTCATGGAGACGGTTGCGAATGGTCCTCGCCGATACCCCAGGAGCAACAGTGTCCCTAATTTGCTGGGAAGTGGCGGTGCGGTCCCCTACGGCACTGCGTAGGATCCTACGGTCTTGGCGTGCATCCGTGCGTCGGTGCAGTCCGGTCCCAGGTCGACGGGCACGTGCACCTTCCGCCGACCACTGGCGACAACATCGATGTACTGTGGAGACCTCATGCCCCACGTGTTGAGCAATTCGGCGGTACGTCCACCCGGTCTCCCGCATGCCCACTATACGCCCTCGCTCAAAGTCCGTCAACTGCACATACGGTTCACGTCCACGCTGTCGCGGCATGCTACCAGTGTTAAAGACTGCGATGGAGCAAACTGGCTGACACTGACGGCGGCGGTGCACAAATGCTGCGCAGCTAGCGCCATTCGACGGCCAACACCGCGGTTCCTGGTGTGTCCGCTGTGCCGTGCGTGTGATCATTGCTTGTACAGCCCTCTCGCAGTGTCCGGAGCAAGTATGGTTGGTCTGACACACCATTGTCAATGTGTTCTTTTTTCCATTTCCAGGAGTGTAGTTGGTCGGCACTCAGAAGAACCATTGTCATTGGTGATCAAAATCATGCACAACGCTCACACGCAGAAAGCAAGAGCAAAAATTCGATTCTTGCGAGGTTCACTTCTTGCTGGCTTCTGAGGAAGAGCAGTATTTGGTGCAGGCCAGATGACTCAAAATTTTTCACCCACCACAACAGCCATTCGCGAGCACCGTTAACTATAAGTATGGTGAGGAACAGCAGCGTTCGCAAGCCAGGTTGGAGGAGGCAAGCACAGACTTCAGACTAAAGTTAGGAATTTCATATTTTTTAATGGAAGTTCGCCTGTTAGCAATCGCAGGCTTAGGATGCGTTCAGTCTAGACAGCAGGTCATGCATGATTCTTTCTGTAATTGTTTCCTTCCATCTTGATTAACAATCAGTAATCACTGTGAAACTTTCGCAGACTTAGTTTTTTCCCCCATATGTGGTTTTGACTTTACCGTATTTGTGGTATCGATAGCTACGATGCCACGGCGCAGGTGCAAGTTCGTAGTTTGGCACTACGACACAGACACCGACGACAGCGCCCTCTAGCTGGCGCTGTGCAGCTTTACGAGCGCCGCTCCTGATTCAGCCCATTTGATGCCGAGAAGACGACCAAGCAACATTGTTTCTATTTCATAGTGGGCGAGCCATTACTTGTAACTTTGTAACTTGATGTACAGCTTCGCACCTACGTTCTCATCTCAGCCAAAGTACACGGTAAAATCACTTTTAATTGCAGTACCAAGTGTTTAACCTCACCTGCTCCTCCTAGCTTCCGACATTCGGCCTACCCTTCAGTTTTCAGGAGCAGACCCACGCGCCGCCTGCCAGGCGGGATACAAAAGTACTCAATTTAGATTCACCAATCCTTACCAAGGTGCTGATACTTCAATTCACTTCTGACCAGTGTTAATATTTAATGACTGTAACTGTCCTCTGTCATTTGTGTCCTTTCTGTTTAATTTGAAGTCCTCAGGGACTTAGAATAAACAAGGCTTTATAGTAGCCATTGTTTCATTGAGTACTTTGATGATTCCGTATCCTTACCGTCTTTGTCTCCTACAGCACCCATATTTCATGTGTGTTACGGACACCCCTGCTTAAATAATTCAGTTCGCTATGTTATGCTTTGAGCAACAATTGTAATTCACGTGATCCTATGGGTAGCTATATGTGTATCGGTAAGGTCATTCGGTACAGGTCAGTCGACATCCAAAAGCGTATGTCGATTGCCCTTTCATTGGTCTTCTTCTACTGTCGCTAATAGCGTTTCTCTTCAGATCTTGGCTCCTGCAGGAAATTCAAGAAGTTTATTTCCAGCAGGTGCTGAGAAACACGTGCGCTGAAGAGAAAATCACTACCCCTCAACCCAGTTTAATAGGCCCAAGCCACAGCCCACCTCCAAGGATTACAGGAATTTCGACCCGTCATCTCCAGGCTGTACAAAGCCTCCTTCCCCCTAATACTGGAAACGGTCATCCACAGTAACCAAGAGGACAGCACCCAGGTGCCACTAGGAATGATATCAGTTGTGCTGATGATCATATTTTTATGCACAGTATTTCGAGGACTAATTTAGAGTCGCAACTGAAGGTAATGTCTTGTCAGGTATCTAACGATATCAGTAACAAAGGACGCATATACGAGGTGCGACAATAAAGTAATGAGACTGATTTTCTTTGCAAGATGTGGCAACCCTGCAGGCTTGCGTAGGCACAATATCTTTGACCTGGGTCTATAAGCTGCTTCTAGTCCTAGCAGCATATCGATGCAACTGCTCAGTTGTGAGTTGTGCTGTTATAAGTTAACACGTGTTTGTGTCTCTCGTCACGGAAATGGAACCGCATAATATTGCGCAACGGTATGCCATTTCTTTTCGGGTTAAATTGGGTGAAAACGCGACTACAACTTACGGTAAGCTTCAGAAGGCTTTTGGAGAGGAGGTTATGTCAAGAGCTCAAGTTTTTCGTTGGCATAAAATGTTTAGTGAAGGCAGAACGAATGTTGAAGATGAAGACTGCAGTGAACGACCATCAACCTCATGGATGGATGTCAACTGGGCCAGGGTGCGTGAACTCGTACGATCTGATCGAAGATTATCTGTCAAAATGATTGCACAAGTTCTGAACATCAATCGAGAAACAGTTCGTCTAATAATAACTGAAGATCTTGGTATGAGAAAGATTTCTGCAAAAATGGTCCCCAAAAATCTCACACCGCAACAACGAGAAACACTGAAAAATGTGACAGCCGATCTGTTAGAGCAAACGGAAAACAATCCACAATTGTTCAGCCGTGTTATCACTGATGATGAAAGTTGGTTTTTTCAGTACGATCCAGAGACAAAACGCCAAAGTTCGCAATGGTGCTCAAAGTGATCACCAAGATCAAAAAAAGCATGCATGTCAAAGTCAAAAGTGAAATGCATGCTTGTGTGCTTCTTTGATTCCAAAGTAATTGTTCATAAAGAGTGGGTGCCTCCTGGACAAACTGTCAACCAATATACTTACAAAGAAATTTTAAAATGATTTCGTAAAAGAGTTCTTCGTGTCCGTGCCAACATTGCTGATAATTGGATTCTGCATCTCGATAATGCGCCATCCCACACTGCTCTGTCAGTAGAGCAATTTTTAACCTCAAAAAAAAAAATTCAGTGCTACTACAGCCACCTTATTCACCAGATATTGCTCCTTGTGACTTTTTTCTATTTCCGAGAGTCAAAACGGCGGTCAAGGGACACCATTTTCAAACAAGACAAGATGTCCAAAAAGCTCTGACGAGGGTCTTGGAGGATATTACAGAAGATGAGTTCCAGAAATGTTACCATCAATGGCAGTAGCGCTGGAAAAAGTGTGTGCAATCAGAGGGGGACTACTTTGAAGGAGACAACAATAAACTTGACTAAAGCGGTAAGCAACATTTTTTTTCACATCAGTCTCATTACTTTATTGTCGTAACGATTCAGCGTTAAGGTACTTGGTTTTAGAGACCACTGTCAGGTCTCACATAAAAGTGTCGACATCAGCTGCGACTGCTACGCACTTGAATATTGCGAACTCGGATGCTTCCATTTCTTCCTTTTTTGTTGAGCTACGCGAAAGTTACGTATCTAGCTGGCTTGTTTATGACTTGTTTAACGGACAGGGCCGCCGTGAGTGCCGTGTTGTCAATTCATTACCGGAATGCGTGTTGCGCCGCGCCGCCAGCCGGCGTCACATTACAGACGGCTGCCGGCTGCCGGCTGCTGTTTACCTGCGCCGACAGACGGACGAACGGCCGGCGGAGCGGCGGAGCGCGGCGGACACGGGATAACGTCGAACGCGCGCGCGCCGCGACTCGCCGTGAAATATGACGGGGATCGATGCGACACGGGCGCCGGTCGCCCACACAGCCACGGGCTTGGCCGGCTGTTTGCTGAAGACAAATTCCCGCCATGGATTTCATCCTGTATATGCGAGCCCTGCCGCCTCTACAGCCGTGCTGCTTCCTCCTACCCTTCCAGGCGAGCGAGCGGTCGTTTGCCCGGCGAAAATAAACTCGACCACTCCGAAGTTTCAGTGATATACTTGCCCAGTTGAGCAGAATCTTGTGAGGTGATACTAAAACATCTCACAGTTATCCCGAGTGTAATAACTCAATAACTAAAGCCCTAACAGCCTCTGGAGACCTACTTCTGTCCTCCTTCGCTCAACTGGCCTCGTAAAAACGATTTATTCGATGAATGGCAGGAACCGTTTGCGCAACGGGCGCTCAGTTATTGAACCATTTCAGTTTCAGGAATGTTCGCCTTCGGCGGAAATGACGCATAGTACTGGGATCAACAACTGTTTCCAAGGTGTCCTCTCGCTTAGCCATCAAAATCGTGATGACGGATTCTTCCACTAGTGGAATTCGGATAGGCTGTCTCCGTCTCAAGATCGTGATTTTACGTCCTCGACTACCAATGCACTGTTGACGGCTGTAAGTTGAACGGGGACACTATACCCAGTGGTCCCTCCGGCGATATTCGGAAGTAGTGATTTGCATGGCCGAAACGGATTACGCACTCTCCTTTTCTTTCTACTAAGTACAAATACGAGCCTGAGTATTACAATCTCTTACTGCAGTCAGTTTTGCATAACCCCGGTTCCCAGAACTCCTGAAGATAGACGTTGACTGTGGATATTCTATCACGGACACAGTCCCTTTGACTATTCAGAGATGTCACTAAACCCGCCCAAAGACGTAAACAACCATGCATGAGAAGCGCCTATTAGACGGAGGGGGTCCGACAACCGATCAGTTCCAGTCATTCCACCACGAAGGAGGTACACGGCTCCTGTTGTCTGAAGTTCAACCATGCCTAGACGGTCAATATCGCGGTTCGATCGCGTCCGCATTGTTACTTTGTTCCAGGAAGGGCTCTCGACAAAGGAAGTGTCCAGGCGTCTCGGAATGAACCAAAGCGATGTTGTTTGGACGTGGAGGACAGAGAAACAGGAACTGTCGATTACATGCCTCGCTCCGGACGCCCAAGGCCCCTACTCCAGTGGATGACCGCTGACTACGGATTGTGGCTCGGAGGAACGCTGACAGCAACGCCACCATGTTGAATAACGCTTTTCGTGCAGTCACAGGACGTCGTGTCACGACTCAAAACTGTGCGCAGCTTCACTCCCGACGTCCATGGCGAGGTCCATCTTTGCTACCACGACAGCATGCAGTGCGGTACAGGTGGACCCAACAACATGCCGAATAGACTGCTCAGCACTGGTATCACGTTCTCTTCACAGATGAGTGTCGCATATGCCTTCAACCAGACAATCGTCGGAGACGTGTTTGGAGGCAACACGGTCAGACTGAACGCCTTAGACATACTGTCCAGCGAGTGCAGCAAGGTGGAAGTTCCCTGATGTTTTGGGGTGGCATTATGTGGGGCCGATGTATGCCGCTGGTGGTCACGGAAGGCGCCGTAACGGCTGTACGATACATGAATGCCATCCTCCGACCGATAGTGCAAACATACCGGCAGCATATTGGCGAGGCATTCGTCTTCATGGACGGCAATTCGCGCCCCCATCATGCACCTCTTGTGAATGCCTTCCTTCAGGATAACGACATGAATCGACTAGAGTGGCCGGCATGTTCTCCAGACATGAACCCTATCGAACATGCCTGGGATGGATTGAAAAGGGCTCTTTATGGACGATGTGGCACACCAACCACTCTGAGTGATCTACGCCGAATCTCCGTTGAGGAGTGGGACAATCTGGACCAACTGTGCCTTTATAAACGTGTGGATAGTATGCCACGACGAATACAGGTATGCATCAATGCAAGAGGGCGTGGTACAGGGTATTAGAGGTACCGGTATGTACAGCAGTCTGGACCACCATCTCTGAAGGTCTCGCGTTATGGTGGTACAACACCCAATGTGTAGTTTTCATGAACAGTAAAAAGAGCAGAAATACATGTTTATGTTGATTACAATTCCAGTTTTCTGCACAAGTTCAGGAACTTTCGGAACCGCAGTGGATACAAAACTTTTTTTTGATGCGTGTATTTTATTTTCACATTTGGTACAGATACAGAGGCTTGCGGTAAGCATTGGTTAATCTACTTCACTGGAGTCCTTCTCTGAGAGCCATACGGGTTAATGTTCGTTGTCACCATCCTTACTCAATGAGTACATTGATACACCTTTACACTCCATTTGTTTATTTGTTACTTTCTGTGATCGCTCAATGCACTGAATCGGTATCTCTGTTAAGAGCATCATTGTTTGCATACTTATACATATCCTACGGTTGTTACTGTATTACTAACCGATCGCCAATCGTAGAACAGAACAATAAAATGCAATTGTGACTATTTATTCATAGTACGAAGCATTTGTTTATAATGAGGATGATCTGCTAAAATCGCATCAAGCAGCGGCCCTCTGTAGGTCTTCTTGCGTTCCACTACAGCTATCTGACGCTGAAAGTTTTTTGTTCACAACAATATCACCCTCGAATAACCTGACGGAGCTTCCTATGATATCTACCAAATCATGATCAGTAGCGGCCCTGTGAGACTGCCCTGTGGTACATTCCAAGTTACAATTCCTAAACGCGGGATTTTTCCACGATGTATCGCCCACTAGTGGCAAGACCACAGGGACTGTGTCGTCCAGCCATTACGCTGAGAGAGTATTTAAATATTCCGTTAGTACATTATGTGATCAAAAGTATCCGGACACCTGGCTGAAAGTGACTTACAAGTTCGTGGTGCCCTCCATCTGTAATGCTGAAATTCAATGTTGTTTTGACCCACCCTTAGGCTTGATTACAGCTTTCACTCTCGCATACGTTCAATCAGATGCTGGAAAGTTTCTTGGGAAATGGCAGCCCATTCTTCACGAAGTGCTGCACTGAGGACAGGTATCTATGTCGGTCGGTGAGGCCTGGCACGAATTCGGCGTTCCAAAACATCCAAAAGGTGTTCTATACGATTCAGATCAGGACTCTGAGCAGGCCAGTCCATTACAGAGACGTCATTGTCGTGTAACCACTCCAACGCAGGCCGAGTATTACGAACAGGTGCTCGATCATCTTTAAAGATGCAATTGCTATCCCCGAATTGCTCTTCAACAGTGGGAAGCAAGAAGATGCTTGAAACATGAATGTAAGCATGTGCTGTGATAGTGCCACGCATAACAATAAGGGGTGCAAGCCCCCCCCCCCCCCCATGAAAAACGCGAAAACATCATAACACCACCGCGTCCGAATTTTACTGTTGACACTACACACGCTGGCAGAAGACGTTCATCAGGTATTCGTCGCACCCACACCCTGCCATCGGATCGCCACATTGTGTGCCAAGATTCGTCACTCCTAGCAACGTTTTTCCACTGTTCAATCGTCCAATGTTTACGCTCCTTACCCCAAGCGAGGCGTCGTTTGGCATTTACCAGCATGTGGTGCGGCTTATGAGCAGCCACTCGACCATGAAATGCAACTTTTCTCACCTGTATGACACAAATGACACCCAATCACCTGACCACGTTCGAAGTTTGTGAGTTCCGCAGAGCGCCTCATTCTGTTCACTCACGTTGTCTAATGACTACTGAGGTTGCTGATATGCAGTACCTGGTAGTGGGTGGCAGCACCGCGCACCTAATATGAAAAACGTATGTTTCTGGGGGCGTCCGGATACTTTTGATCAAGTAGTGTATTCTCCGAGACAATAAAACAATAGAGATCCACACTCTGAGACCACTCTTGCGCAGATTCTTGGTGGAGTCCTCTTGGACGCAACTATGAAACAGTGCTCTTAAATCATTGTAAAGAACTAGTGTGGCATTCTTGCCGTCTTTACTTAACATGTATTGCCACCTTTTGTATTCGAATCTCGTATCTCTCATGGTCAGCAACAGTGTCTCCCATCTTTTTCTTGAGATGGCTTCCCCCGTTTTACTACTTACAACTCACTAGGGTATGAAAAAGCCGTTTACTTATTGTTTGACTGGTTACCTGTAGCTACTTTTAATTCTCGTTGAGGACTGGCTATACGATGAGTAATCCTAAATTGTGGATTGCTGTCATCCCTCACTGTTACAGGCTACCTCGCTTTCTGTAGTATTTTAAATAGACAATACATATTTATCCCGTCGATTTGCTGGTTTTCTATACGTGCTTGTGGTCTACCAACTGCTCCTTTTTCTCTAACTTCATATCGTTGAAACGTCTGCAGCATGTTCGATCTCTGATGTTGCCGCGGTCAAGAGACAGAAAGTCTTCGGGTAAGGCAGCTTGCATCTGGAGAGAGGAAAGCGGTAACAAACAGGGCAGCAGTTTCATTTAATTCTTCTCAATTAACTTGATTGAGACTCGTCATGCAAACATTTTAACATTTTCATTTTCATTTCCGCAACAGCCAAAAAATCATCCTCATATCAGCCTGCCGAGCGTTCACATTTCCCCGTATCCCGTATTTCATTTGTTACTGAGACATTAGCGAGAACGTTGGGCGAAATCGCAACGGGGAAGTTGGACGCTCCCGCTGAAACGCGCCGGGATTGTTCATCCTTAACTAATCTTCTTCGATGTCCGAGTTGCGCTACATCCCACAGTGTTTGCATTTCTTCATCCGTGACAACATTACTTCCCTACCAGCGCGTTATCTGAGTTCTCTGCTTCTCAGTTTTGCGCGTCAAAGCGAATACATTCAGAAGCTCGATGCACGCATTAAATTCTTGCTCGCAAAGCAGCGTGTAGTGTAACACGCAATACCTCCACCCAGGAGCTGTCATTGACATTATGCTCCAGCTACTGCAAAGTCGTTCTACTGCACTGCCTTTATGGTACGTTTTTCCCTATTTTGTAACACAGAGGGGACGCTGCAGTTTAATACCATTTATCTTGTGAGCAATCAAGTCTGTGTTTACACTAATTAGCTCCTGTTAACGGTTAGGTGCCCCACTGTGTCGAGAACTGGCAAGAATATCACCAGTACGTCCGGGAAAAGCAACTACACGTTAAGTGATTAAAGGAAGAGGTGGTTTGCACTGAGGCTGTGTATTAATTTGAATAAGATGCTTTGTTAACCAGTGTTGGCCAATTTCATCCCAATGTATCTTATTCAAACTTTCATCTACGTATAACTATAGTATCCTATTTGTAGCTCGTATATGTTTCCAAGCGTGTTCGGAAATAGTAGGTGGAAACGTAAGTGACATTCCGAGTCGGGCGTGTTTAGCCTAATTGTTAACTGCTCGCAATGAGCACTAAATCCGGTGTTGTACAGTTTTTCAGTTGACACTACAGATTGTAAGATGTGTAGTGTAATCTTCATAATTGCGACATAGCACTGGAGACCTCTATTATTTGTTCCAACAATTTAGGAAGTAATTAGTCGTGTCGGCAATACAGGTATACATGTGTGGCAACTAGCGCTGGGAGCCAGCATCAATTTCTGTCCGACCTTCAGATCAAGCTGTTTCCTTGACCATTGTCGTGACCTCACATGGTCTCTGTTTAATGTCAACTTCTCTCTGTAGCGTATCTAGTATAATATTCGTAGGAAAGTCGCTCTGCTCTTAAACAGTTCTTTAGTGGGACACCAGTACGAAACTGTGTGACGAAAAATTGGGGCTGACATACATCCCAATTTACTGGGAATGTCTCACTCTCTCACATTGTCCCAAAGAGGTTCCAATGTGAGCCTAGCTGCCTCGATTTTCAAATAGAATCGAAGATTTATATTCTACTGGTTCAATATATTAATATACAATGTATAAGCAACCACCAGTGGTCTACTCTCATACTATCTCTAGTTTATGTGACTGCAGTTGGCAACCCTGTATAACAACCATTATTCGCTTGTTTGTATTGTTGCGTAACTTGAGTTCCATAAAATCGTTTATCGTTGAAGTGCCTGTGTGCGTTATTGTAAAATGTGAGTCCTCATTGCCTTGTGATGCCAAAAGCCAAACGCTAAGTGCTCTTTCAGTGATGGATGCACAGAAATATGACCTTTCATAAAAAGAGGCAATATAGATGGCGAAGCATTCTGAATACACTGTTCCTGCTATATTTTAGTGGAGCTTGGAGAGAAATCTGATGTAAGTCAGCATATTGAAACCAAAAAGGACGAGAGAAATACACAAGGACAGACATTCAAATCAAAACCCAAAACTTTTTTTGTAAAACTAGTCACATGAGAGGAAATTCTCAGTTGAACTTATAACACAATATAGAACTGCAAATCATCACCATTCATTTAAGTCACTCGATCTGACGACGAAATTTTGTTCAGTTATGTATCCCGATACTGTGATGGCTAAAATGCAAAGTTTCGTAAGAACAAAAGCCACAGCAATAATCAGTTACATTCTTTCCCTTCATTCTGTATCCATTTGCACTTTGGACTTGGAAAAACCTTCGTTTGACAGACTGGCAACTGATTGCGGCAATCACGAAACATTGAAATTATTTGCTATAGATTGTCAGTATTTTGATGCAACTGAGAGGACAAACACTAAACTAGACTAAAATAGTTACATTGTATTCTGTACAAAATGAAACATTAGAGACTATATCCAATTTATGCATTTCAGTGTTCATAGATCTTAAAATTGACTTAAAAAGTTGTGTAGCATTTCCCGGTGACAACTGCAGCACCAATTTCGGGGGTTGAATCGTAGAGGTGAAAACATACTCAGTCACTTAAAAACGAATCTTGGGAAGAACATGGATGGATTGCGCTGTCCAGCACACATTTTACATAACATTGTATTAACTGCTGCAGACATTTTACCTGCTGGTGAGTTAGTTGTGGTGAAACTTGCAACTAGTTTTCCAGCTACACTATCAGAACCTCAGAACTTTCTGAGTTTCGTGAATTTCTGAACACTTCCTATAGAAAACTAGCGGTTGTCTTTTAATGCCTACAGTCAAGAAAATCTTCCAACTGCCAGAAGCTCTGAAATCTTTTTTTCTTGTCAGAAGAGAAACCACCAAAGCTTTTGGTAGAATTTTCATCTGTTTCTTTAAGGGAGACTTTCCTTTCAATTATTCACTCTCAGCTGAGTTTGGTTAGTAGGCAAATAAAGAAAATTGAGAGTAGTAACATGTCTGTGATGTAAGTGAAGATCATTGTTGAGAATATAGTAATTTCTCTACAGCAGAAAGAAAACTAAGGAAATTTTTAAAAAAAGTGCAGAAGATTTTTGTTTTGAACTAACCATTGAAAAATTTCAGTGACGTAAAAACGTTTTATGAAACTGCCATTACTTATCTTACAAAAGTGTCTCATCAAGTATTAGGTTTTTGGCAATTTTGAGGTTGTTGTTGTTGTCTTCAGTCCTGAGAATTGTTTGATGCAGCTCTCCATGCTACTCTATCCTGCGCAAGCTTCTTCATCTCCCAGTACTTACTGCAGCCTACATCCTTCTGAATCTGCTCAGTGTATTCATCTCTTGGTCTCCCTCTACGATTTTTACCCTCCACGCTGCCCTCCAATGCTAAATTTGTAATCCCTCGATGTCTCAGAACATGTCCTACAAACCGATCCCTTCTTCTCGTCAAATTGTGCCACAAGCCCTTCTTCTCCCCAATTCTATTCAATAACTCCTCATTAGTTATGTGATCTACCCATCTAATCTTCAGCATTCTTCTGTAGCACCACATTTCGAAAGCTTCTATTCTCTTCTTGTCTAAACTATTTATCGTCCACGTTCCACTTCCATACATGGCTACATTCCATACAAATACTTTCAGAAACGACTTCCTGACATTTAAATTTATACTCGATGTTTACAAATTTTTCTTCTTCAGAAACGCTTTCCTTGTCATTGCCAGTCTACATTTTATATCCTCTCTACTTCGACCATCATCAGTTATTTTGCTCCCCAAATAGCAACACTCCTTTACTACTTTAAGTGTCTCATTTCCTAATCTAATTCCCTCAGCATCACCCGACTTAATTCGACTACATTCCATTATCCTCGTTTTGCTTTTGTTGATGTTCATCTTATATCCTCCTTTCAAGACACTATCCATTCCGTTCAACTGCTCTTCCAAGTCCTTTGCTGTCTCTGACAGAATTACAATGTCATCAGCGAACCTCAACATTTTTATTTCTTCTCCATGGATTTTAATACCTACTCCGAATTTTTCTTTTGTTTCCTTTACTGCTTGCTCAATATACAGATTGAATAACATTGGGGAGAGGCTACAACCCTGTCTCACTCCCTTACCAACCGCTGCTTCCCTTGCATGCCCCTCGACTCTGGTTTCTGTACAAATTGTAAATACCCTTTCGCTCCCTGTATTTTACCCCTGCCATCATTAGAATGTGAAAGAGAGTATTCCAGTCAACATTGTCGAAAGCTTTCTCTAAGTCTACAAATGCTAGAAACGTAAGTTTGCCTTTCCTTAATCTATTTTCTAAGATAAGTCGTAGGGTCAGTAGTGCCTCACGTGTTCCAACATTTCTGCGGAATCCAAACTGATCTTCCCCGAGGTCGACTTCTACCAGTTTTTCCATTCGTCTGTAAAGAATTCGCGTTAGTATTTTGCAGCTATGACTTATTAAACTGATAGTTCGGTAATTTTCACATCTGTCAACACCTGCTTTCTTTGGGATTTGAATTATTATATTCTTCTTGAAGTGTGAGGGTATTTCACCTGTCTCATACATCTTGTTCACCAGGTGGTAGAGTTTTGTCAGGAGTGGCTCTCCCAAGGCCGTCAGTAGTTCCAATGGAATGTTGTCTACTCCTGGGCCCTTGTTTCGACTCAGGTCTTTCAGTGCTCTGTCAAACTCTTCACGCAGTATCGTGTCACCCAATTCATCTTCATCTAAATCCTCTTCAATTTCCATAATATTGTCTTCAAGTACCTCACCCTTGTATAGATCCTCTATATACACCTTCCACCTTTCTGCTTTCCATTCTTTGCTTAGAACTGTGTTTCCATCTGAGCTCTTGATATTCATACAAGTCGTTCTCTTTTCTCCAAAGGTCTCTTTAATTTTCCTGTAGGCAGTATGTTTCTTACCCCTAGTGAGATAAGCCTGTACATCCTTACATTTGTCCTCTATCAATCCCTGCTTAGCCATTTTTTTTGGGGGGGGGGGGGGGGTCGTCAGTGTTCTGTTTAGTTTGATAAAGTCTGCCACGATTTCCTCTCCTGCGCCAATTTCTTCATCTTATAGTAGCAGTTACGGTCAACGTTCCCAATTATTTCTCGGATATTTTCCAATCTCCGGCTTCTCCTTCAATTTTGGTCTCTATAGCTACATCTGCTGTTAGAAAAGTTTATCTCTGGTGTCTTAATGCGTGCCCTGTTATCCGATCCCTTCCCCTTGTGTTTTCTACGTATTTCTTTCTTCACCGATTCTGCGGAAGACATCATTTTTTACCTTATCAGTCCACTTAATTTTCAACGTTCTTCTATGGTATCACATTTCAGATGTTTCACTTCTTTCTTTCTCACAGATAGCTCAAACGAGAGCTGTGTTATGAGAGAATCATCATTTTAATAAAACCATTTCGGCTGTAACATAGTGCATTAATTTTCAAGTGGTTTGCTTAAGGTGGCAACTTGCGGTCACTAACATTTGAAACCTAAGAATAAGGTAAGCCCAGTAAGAATTACGTTGTAAAGATTTACTGTTATCAAGTGTACACGACGGTAAAAGAAAGTAAAATAGCCCATTTACGTTCACTATATAGCGTCATCTAAACAAGTCCAAATCCTCATCGGTAACATTCAATGCTAAGATACCATAGGATACTTAGCATAAGGTTAGTAACATCTCAGAAGAACGATTTTTACAGTCCGTACACAAAAGGTTCCTAAATTAGGCAGCTAAAAAGCTAACATTATCATTAACATAGTGATATCATACTGTGTCAACACCAGAAGTTTTCAGTTACAAAAAAGGGAAGTTAGAGTATTTAATGTATAGAGTTTCACAGTACTAATTAACATGAACGATATGTAAGAGTCAAGATCTCAATAATTTTCGGACTTTGTACGATAGAACATTGGTGCTTCGATATGACTGTGTCCAGTATTCTCTCCATACCCCTCAACATACATACATATTCGAAAAATAACCGTTATGCACCAAGTAGATAGTTGAATCCATTCAGACAGAAATATTCACTGGCTCCTATATACTAACCTCGTAGCTAAGTGTCACGTGAAGAACAACTCTGTTTACATCAAAGATCGTCTCCATTTCTATGGTCTATTCAGCTCTCACGAAGACAAACTAATCTTCGTCAAGAGCTTCGCCCCTTTTTCTTTTTTTCTCTATACTCTTCTAGTCACCAGTTGACAAACATGAGGTGTCACTCTCGTTTGACGCCATGGGGGACCAGTCTCGATGCTGAACGGTGGATGCGGGATGGATTCCCAGTAAGATATTACTCAGAATCGTTGAGGACATCTGGGGTGCAACTGGAAAATTTCGAAAGCTGACTGTAATGTCTGGAAGAGCGGTAAATGATCACTTGCCAACATCGACCGGTGGGGAATGCTGTGTCATAGAATGCTATTCCCACAGAGATTTCTTTAGTTCAGAGAGTCCAAGTCGATTACCTCATTATTTATATTTATCTCTTGCTAAATTAATTAGCAGTTCGTCGCTAAAACGTTTACGGAAATCTGCCGTTGTGTCTTCTGTTTTCTACATAATCGACAGAAAGTCCACTATAATCCATCGTCTTGTCCATCTCCCTAATACTAACAGTTACGAAAGTACCACGGTGACTCTTGTTGATACGAGATGAAATGAACACTCATCAAAAGCGAAAATAAGGTACCAGAGCTTGTTTCGAAACAAGACGTCTTGCCTTTATTTGCCACATCCATGCACAGCTAAAAGATCAGTTATAGTTGCTGCCAGTTCATCTGAACTGTTCGTGTTGTGTGTACAGGGGGCTCAATTGGAATAGCGTAGCAAATTGCATAGTAGGACTCCGTTTCCGATTCCGTGTTGTTCTCCAGCTCACAGTTTGAACCTGTCACAAATATTCAGCTCGGAATATATTTTTTTTCAACAGTACAAGACTCTCATCATTGTAACAAAGATGAGATCTTTTTCAACTCAAATTCTCCTCAGTACAATTGCCTTAGCGAAGAGTGGTTAGTTCACTGGACTCGCATTCGGGAGGATTGGTTCAAATGGTTCAAATGGCTCTGAGCACTATGGGACTTGACATCTATGGTCATCAGTCCCCTAGAACTTAGAACTACTTAAACCTAACTAACCTAAGGACATCACACACATCCATGCCCGAGGCAGGATTCGAACCTGCGACGGTAGCGGTCACGCGGTTCCAAACTGAAGCGCCTAGAACCGCACGGCCACAACGGCCGGCTTCGGGACGATGACGATTCAAATCTACGTCCGGCGATCATGATTCAGATTTTCCATGATTTTGTAAGTAGGCTGTTTAGGTTTTTTCATTGGTAACGCCACCTCTGTATGAAAATCACTGGCTGTGCTGTGGGCAGTCTGTCTCTGCTTTGCATTGTTGTAATACTCGCCATTGTAGTGTTGGGCAGCGGCAGCTGGCTGTGAACAGCGCGTAGCGTTGCGCAGTTGGAGGTGAGCCGCCAGCAGTGGTGGATGTGGGGAGAGAGATGGCGGAGTTTTGTAATTTTTCATGAACTGATATATTTATATATGATGATATCAAGGTAAATACATTGTTTGTTCTCTATTAATATCTTTCATTTGCTAACTATCCCTATCAGTAGTTAGTGCCTTCAGTAGTTTGAATCTTTTATTTAGCTGGCAGTAGTGGCGCTCGCTGTATTGCAGTAGCTTGAGCAGCGAAGATTTTTGTGAGGTAAGTGATTTGTGAAAGGTATAGTTTAATGTTTGTCAGGGCCATTCTTTAGTAGGGAGTTTTGAAAGTCAGATTGCGTTGCGCTAAAAATATTGTGTGTCAGGTTAAGCACAGTCGTATATAATTGTTCAAAAAGGGGACGTTGCATATGTCGACCCTTAGCCTAGGATACCTCACTGGAATCTTCTGATTTTTTTTCTTGTAGTTTGTGTAATTAGTGTAGCTATTGTTTATTGCTAGCGCGTAATTGTAGAGAAAATCTCCTTTGTAGTTGTAGTTTTTCATTGTTGTACAGTAAAACAGTTTTGGCATGCATGTAGATTTGCACCAAGTATTTCGCAGCTGCAATTAACTAGATATTATTTTCAGTGCTATTTTAATGTGTTCTCTTATTTTTGATCTTCCAATTGTGCTTTTCTTTGTTATCGTGTGAAATACTGTGACAATAATGGCGTGTGAAAAACGTAACACTAGGCTCCAAACTAAACTGAGAAATAATAGTGATGACGAGCGTAGCTTATCAGCGCCGCCGAGTAATGAATTTACTAATGTTCAAAGTAGTAATTTGGTAACTGTGCACAGGGAAATGGAGCGGGCGTCAAACAATGGCGTGGACAGTGAAACAATTAGTGAAGAGGGAAGCATTATCGATCGATCGGTCGGCAATAGCTCGCCTCAGGAAGCCGAAATGACACGACACGATCTCGCAAATACTGTAGATTCAGGTTTTGGATCCTCACCGTTTTCTCAAATAAGTCAAGACACATTTTCTGCTTGTCAAAATGTGAATGTTTCTGGTGTAAATTCACTGCCGAAAAGCACTGAGGAACATGTTTCAGACACCAATGCATTGTTATTACAATTAATACAACAAATGGGACAAACACAGCAAAAGCTTCAAAAGTTAGACACACTGGAACAAAATCAGAGACAAACACAGCAAAAGTTAGACACAGTGGAACAAAATCTTCAAAAGTTAGACACAATGGAACAACACCAGAGACAAACACAGCAACAGTTAGACACAATGGAACAAAATCTTCACACCACGCTTGAACAAACGCGTGAAGATTTAACTACTGAGTTACATAACATTGAATCGAAATGTCAAAAAGTCTGTAATGACGTAAAAACACAAATTTGTGAGCATTTTCAACCTATTTTTTCGCGGCATGAAAATGCATTACAGAATCACGAAGCAGCCATAAAAGAGCTGCAAACCATTGTTCATGAAAATCATGAGACCTTGTGGGCTAAATTTGACTCAGTTGCATCTACCGATTCGGTTACGCAACTTGCAAAAGCTCAGGAAAACTTAAAGGACAAAGTAGATACTCTGAAACTTGGTTCAGAAAAACACGCTGAGGAAATAAGTACACTATCGGAGAAAGTAGCCGAACTTTCGGATCAATTCACTAACTTATCTACAAAGGTAAATGATAATCTGAATGACACAAAACCGGTAGTCTTTAATGACACAGAAGAGTGCGAACAAATTAGGAAACTGAAACAAAATCTGAATCAAATTAATACGCAACACCAAAGAGAAATCCGGGAAGTACAAGAACAGCTGACACAGGTGATACAAGAAATACGTATTTCAGAGGACACTCGCGCTCCAACACGGGAAGAGGAACTTAGAAATACGCAAAAGCCACAAAATAATAACACAGGGCATTTCGGTAATTATGAAAGAAATTGGCAAGGTACACCGAATTTTGAGATGGAACCGCCGACACGACGTAACAATGACCGATATGCTACTCGCCGACACGATGATTTTGACTATAAGCTGTTCATTACTACACGTAAATTCAAAACGTTTAAGAATTCTGGCAACGACATTCATCCACAAGCATGGCTCCATCAATTCTCTCATTGTTTCCCTCCCAACTGGTCATTGGAGCACAGGTTAGAATTTATGTGTGGCTACTTAGAGAATGAACCAGCTGTAAGAATGCGATCGGTCATTCACGATTGCCACAGTGAAGGAGAATTTTACCATGCCTTCCTCTCAGCATATTGGTCTCAAGCCACACAAGACCGCGTAAAACATGGCATCATAATGATGAAACATTTCGAACAATCTGAATTTTCCAGTCTTATGAAATATTTTGAAGACATGTTGCATAAGAATCAATATCTTTCAAACCCATACAGCCCCTCAGAACTCATCCGCATTTGCTTAATCAAATTACCTGAACATTTACGGCATATTATTTTAGCAGGACGTTGCAAAGACGACATTGAAGCTTTTCAGGGACTCCTACAAGAATTAGAAATTGACACAGACAGTCGCGGGATGCGAAAACAGGAAAACAATCACTTCAGGTCACATACGTCACAATTCCGTGATGACAGAAACAATAACTGGACACGAAAAGGCTATTCTTACAACGCAAATCGTGACCAAAACAGACACCATCCGTATGACAACCGTTGGCAGAGTAGTAAAAACTACAGGGAAAGATCACCTCTCCGTGGTAATGACTATCACAGAGACAATAAGAGAAACAGACAATATGGGAACCAGAATAATTATTATCAAGGGAGGCAGAATAAATTCAGGCGCAACAGTCCGACGCACAGTTACGATTCAGGGAGAAATTCTCCACCACGTGACCGACACGAAAGAAACTACAGGAGCTATCGACATGACGACAGACGATGTGATCGTAACGACAGACCTGAACTGCATCAGAACTGGCGGGATTTAAACAGAGCTGGGCCCTCTCGAGGAGGTGAATTTGTAGAAGTTAGGTCTCCAAATCCCAATAACGACGCGCGCCAACAAAGAGACAGACAATGACTCGCACAGCAGGCAGCCGCGTGCGCCAGGTGGCTCAGAGAAAAATAACATAGACGCTAACCTTGAGAAAAACTCCAGTATTCTTTACCGACGTATACCGCCTGACAATTGCATTCAAGTTCAAACTCTGAGTACTATGAAGAGTAAAGGTTTACACCACATTTCACATGTAAAACCGTTTATTGAAAGATAATCTGCTTTTTAACTTTGTCTTTGTCATATAACTTTTCACTTCACATTTTTAGTATGCTTTGTCAGATTTAAGAAACTGTTAACATGCAACAATGTTTGAAGTTAAGTATCCAATCAAGAACCAAGAGAACTTATTTAAACAGAAATGATGAATGCATTGTTATAGTGAACAGACGTCACAGTGTTATTGTGTGTGTACATTCTTGCTTGTTAGTTGTACGATTACGTAACGACTATAAGGCTCACATACTTAGAACATTTACCAGTACTGCTAATGAGATTTTAATGCAACATTTTGGTTACCTGAAAATACATTCTGTATTTAAAGTGCTTTCTGAGAGATACCAGATGACACAGAGGTTAGTTTATGTGACAGCTACACGATTTTTATCACGACGCTACTAATGAGTGACAATGTACAATGTTGATTTTGCGGTGTTTCTGTTTTATATCTGCACAGTTTTTCTGTATTATTCTGGAAAGTAAAACATGTTTTAGTAGTAACTTTTATGGTATAGCTACAAGGAGACAGCCTTTTTCGTGGCACAACATTACGTTACTGTACAGTACTTTCTTCATCACGCCAATAAGCATAATAACTACGACATCTATACGCAAAGCATTTCACTTTTGTTTATCATGTGGTAAGTACATTGACTTCTGCAGAACTTAGCTTTCGGAGGACGATAACTACGACACTTCCACAGAGATTATGTTGCGACAAGATGCACAGTTTAGCGCTACAGTACACGCATTTGAGTGATTAATCTTATACTTAAAACACTTATTTTTAAAGATTTTTTTTTAATTACAAAGAAAGTTTTCCGTGATACATTTCATTCCATTGCGGTAATTTGTAACACCTGGGAGTATAATTACATTAATCCTCAGGGGGGTACACGCCTACTTTGTGTACCATGTGTGTGGCAACCACAAGGAACCCTAGCTAATATGGTATTTGCTTATACAACTTTACACATCGGTACCATATTTCTCTAACACACAAATTACACAGCTATCTGATTATTTAACTGAGAGAGACAAACATTTATTTTACTACATCAGTGACACATGTTTACGCAATTATACAGTTGGATAACTTCACACTTATGAAACTGTATTTTGTCTGTACTTTGTAAACTGTTCATATTTTTTCGGAACCATTGTGATACTATGAGAGCTTTGAATGATGTATTTGGTATGGATTCATGATTTTTAAAGTACGTTTGAGGCAGATAACACTTTTGACAGGAGCAGAGAATTTTTTTTAATTATTGGAGGAAGCTACGACGATTTTGAGATTTGACTGAGGTGTTATGATGTTATTTTTACGACGACGATGTGTATTATGCTGCTGAGGTATGTTTATGATTAATAGGCTGAGGCTATATGGGTTATTTGAATATGCTTCATATTTATAATGACGAAATATTGACGAGTGTCGATGGATACGTATATGTGTAATAAGGTAAGGAGTAATGAATAGTGGGTAGGGACTCTTGACTTGTGAAAAAGGATGTTGGAAACCAAGAATCGTACTTTAAGAGTTATGACGTGTGAATCATGTGTGAATGTATCACAATGCCACTGAACATTTTTTGGACACTGTTATATTCATAGGATTTTGTTTCTACACATTTGCAAAGTAAATTCTCGACCTGTGAAATTTTGTATATATGACTGTCACTGTAGCGGTAAATATTTCCGTACGAAAGTTAAGTGACCACCTGCACGTAATGCGTCGCGGGCACCCAGCTGTGTCAGACGCCTGGAGAAAAAGCCATTATTGCGAGCCCTTTTCAGCGGCACAGGTAAAAAAAAAAAAGGGGACGTGGGACGTGTCAAACACCTGGAGAACAAGCCATTAGGGTGTGCCTTTCATCGCTAATGCGACACCCTCGTTACTTGAAAACATATGATTACTCGCACTTTGTGCTAATTGCTGAAATGCTTATGAATTGATGGGAAATATTCGTACATCTGCACACCTGATTATGACAAGTGTCTTTCTATGAGAGTTGAGAGCTACTGACTTACGAAATGCCACATGACTATTGAATGATGTTTTTATGCTTTGGTTTGCGTAATTGCTTATTTCACTTGATATCTGGTTTCCAGCTGTGTTGCAGCATTGCTTTTATAAAATGAAATGCATTTGCTAATGTGAACACTTTCTGTCAACAGATCTATTAAATAATTATTTTATGATCCACATTCTTTAAAAAAGGAGCACTTGGAAAGGAAAGAACAATAAGAAGGGACTAATACCAGTAACTGCATCTATAATTTTCTTTTCAAGTACATGGTAATATTTCTTTTTACAATCAGTTGTTGTGGTGCACCACTTTAATTACTTAGACATTAAGATGTGATTATACATTTCCCTTATATGCATTGTTGTTTTTACTGTAATATTTTTTCTGCTTGAGCTATGTCATGTTTAGATATAAGTTATTGCATTTGCTGTTGCTGTTTGCCAGGCATAGTGCTACTAAATTTCACATTACATTACTCTGCTAAGCCAATTTTACTACTCATTGATTTTTCATGTTGCTGCACATTGGCTCATATTAGTTGTAATTTTGCATTTTATCTGTAAATTAGATTTACTGCTGCTTGCTTTGCACTCTGCATTTTTTTGGTCATTGCTGTTTGTGTTACATGTTTTGTGCTGCTGCATTGCCTCGTCCCTTAGTTTAGCATCTGAGCTCAGTAGATTTAAGTTAGCTTAAGAGGGGGTAGCCTCTAAGAGAATGAGTTGCGATGAGTTGGAAGAAATGCATTGAGAAAACAGGTTTAGGTAGGATTTTCTTGGAAATAAATGTTGAGGTAAGAAATGTGTGAACATATAAATACAGAAAGCATGCTTAGATAGAATTTTTTTTGGTGGAAACAAAGGATGAAATAAGAGGAAAGATATATGAAGTTTTGGGTTGGACTGCAGTACCAAATGTTACACTGAAAACGAACCCTGTCCTTTCCTATTGGTGTTATCCCACTATGTGTTTGTGTACCCTTGAGTATTTGTTTTCTTCCTGTCTCTGTGTACTGTTTCATAGAATTTTTTCTCTCTTCTAATACTAAGCTATATTCACTATGAGGAGGAATACTGTTATCCTCAAATATAAGTTGCATTAATAATATGTTATTTTCTTTGTAAAGTTGTTTACAATTCTGTTCTGTTTCAATGTTCATGTGTGAAATTAATGTTTCGAAAACTATTCTCATTATTTTATGTATGTACTTATGTCACTATTTTTGTAACACTGATGTATATGTTTATTTCTATTCTTTTGTAAAGCCTATACTACAAATGTTATCTGTATTATTATGTTTTTAATGATGTATTTTGTACCTTTGTAATTGTATTCTTATGTTATAAAATTGTAATTGTCACCAGTTCATGATATTATTAACTTGTTAGTTACATTTCACTGCACACGTTTCTGTCGGTCATAGTATGTGGACAATATGTGAGAAGTAGGGACTGTTAGTGTTTGCACATGTGTTAATAACTCAGCAAGGGACTGGATAACAGCATTGCTGGTTCTAAGGACAATTTCAAAAACTTTGTGAGTGCACAAGTGGTGGTTTATGGACTTGCTATATTATCCGCAAGACTCTTCAATGGTGATTGTGCACCTGCACAGTCACAACAGATGGCTGCTGGCCATCTCTTCAAGGACTACAGTGGGTCTACATCTTTGATGATCCATCAATACCATTACTTCTACAAGGACTGCAGTGGGTCTGCACCTCTGGTGGCCCACCAATACCGTAATCTCTACCAGGACTACAGTGGGTCTGCTCTGTGATGACTTACCTACCAATACTCTTCAAAACTTCGAATGACTCTGCTGTGGGTTTGCTCCATTGTGGCCCATTACCTGTCAGCATGTCAAGAGCCAGCACTGTCTTTCCGTTGGAAGGACAACACTACTTCTTCAAGACTGCATGGAAATCCACTACTTCTGTGTGCATTTTCTTTTACTGCTCAGACTTTGAGAAAAACACTGCAATTTTACTGTGATGAATCAGGACTGTCTTTATGGACTGTGAGAAATTTTTAGCTTTTGACCAACATTGTATCAATAAGTGTGTGCATTTGATTTCTTTGTCATTGTAATTATGAAAAAAAATTTTTCAAATCTGTATTGGCCACTGCCCAATCCCATTTGTAAAAATTTTTTGTGGGGAGCATGGGGGCTATGTAAGTAGGCTGTTTAGGTTTTTTCATTGGTAACGCCACCTCTGTATGAAAATCACTGGCTGTGCTGTGGGCAGTCTGTCTCTGCTTTGCATTGTTGTAATACTCGCCATTGTAGTGTTGGGCAGCGGCAGCTGGCTGTGAACAGCGCGTAGCGTTGCGCAGTTGGAGGTGAGCCGCCAGCAGTGGTGGATGTGGGGAGAGAGATGGCGGAGTTTTGTAATTTTTCATGAACTGATATATTTATATATGATGATATCAAGGTAAATACATTGTTTGTTCTCTATTAATATCTTTCATTTGCTAACTATCCCTATCAGTAGTTAGTGCCTTCAGTAGTTTGAATCTTTTATTTAGCTGGCAGTAGTGGCGCTCGCTGTATTGCAGTAGCTTGAGCAGCGAAGATTTTTGTGAGGTAAGTGATTTGTGAAAGGTATAGTTTAATGTTTGTCAGGGCCATTCTTTAGTAGGGAGTTTTGAAAGTCAGATTGCGTTGCGCTAAAAATATTGTGTGTCAGGTTAAGGACAGTCCTGTATAATTGATAAAAAGGGGACGTTGTCATCAGTCCCCTAGAACTTAGAACTACTTAAACCTAACTAACCTAAGGACATCACACACATCCATGCCCGAGGCAGGATTCGAACCTGCGACGGTAGCGGTCACGCGGTTCCAAACTGAAGCGCCTAGAACCGCACGGCCACAACGGCCGGCTTCGGGACGATGACGATTCAAATCTACGTCCGGCGATCATGATTCAGATTTTCCATGATTTCTCTAAATCGTTTAAGGCCAATGCAGGGATGGTTCCTTCTAAAGGGCAGGTCCGTTTTCCCTGTCCATCCTTCCATAATCCGAACTTGTGCTCCTTTTCTAATGATCTTGTTGTTGACGGGACGTTAAACAATAATCTCCCCCCTCCCCCCCCCCCATCCCCTCCAACCCTTTGGCGGCGCTCGTCGCACCGCCTCCTAGGAGGGCATCTCTGAAGTATGGACGAAAAGAGAGGGTGCAGTGACATGACGAACTTTGAATTGGAGCTTGCCCAGTTGGTACTATCGAGAGAGCACCACCCTCTACATGTAAGAGGCAGACGTAAAAAAAGAGGTCACATAGTTCAACATTTTCCATAGATTTCTTATTCCAGTTATCGCAAAAATATAAAGGAAAAACATTGGCTGTAGAGAACGAAATGCAGTATATTTGTTCACTACACAAGTATCTTTTTCCATGCAAGGTATTTGGTCACTACTCAATATTTTTTTCCGATTACACATTTTTTTTAAACTCGCTCTGTACGCGTCATAAGAAACACAAGCTTTTCTGCTTGATTCGTCCTTTTAACCTGGAAAAGAAACTTGTACAAAGGGTTGTCGTACCAATAGCTGATCAAAACTATGTTATCCTGTAAGGCTTTCTCAGGAAACCTCATGACGTTGGAAAGTGGCGAGAAGCACCTGTGTACATCTGTGTCGTTCGACTTTTTCATAGTATTTCACCACTTTATGCACAGCTATCCTGGTTACGTGCAGAGAAGTGCAGGGATTTCCGAACACTGTGCCTCCTCTACAGTTTTGCCAGCTTGTACTGTCACTCAGATCTATACTCTGCATAAACGCTGTAACGTATATGCAAAAAATAGCTACAGTCAATAACGCCTATGTTCGTGTTTGAAACTGGCCTCGATAAGCAACCTGAGCTATCAGTAAACGGAATCCAACCTGCATAACACTGTGTGCGTGTTGTATGAGTGTCAGTTTCGCTGTCATTCAAGCCCTCAACAGATTGTTACATAAAAAACTTAAAACTAACATTTGGATAAGCTATCTGACTGCGTATTTGAATATGAAAACTACAGGAACAAATGAACCTGTAATAATGAATGTCTAAGCAATCTGACTGCGTTTTTGAACAAGAATTTTCAAGTGATGCAGAATCTGATTTGTGCAGCGGAATGTACTGAACTAGAGTACATGACATGTTGTGGTGTGTCAGTATCTCTGTTTTGGCTCTAAGGTTTGCACTCGCCTCTTTAGATGATTGCCTTTTTCCATGTGATTTATAGCAATGCGCAGCAACATGCAGCAGCAGCGGCTAAAGCTTATTGTTACTAAGAGTGAATTTAATAAAAAAGAGTTTGCTTGGGTCATGTTAACTACTAAACAACTTTTGAGAAGGGATATCATTAATTAAGTCTATTTAAAACTTCAGAATCGTCATGAACAAATACTAATAATGACAATGACAAATCACATATGCATCAATAATGACTGAGTGCCGAATTAAAAAATTATTTAAATTTCAAAGTTACATTAACATTTAGAACCCACAAAATATTATTATTATTTGGAGGATGAGGAGGCTGCTTTCACTGACAAGCAAAACATGGGATTATTGTAAACTCGGACTAACAACCACGAGCCTAACTCTGCAGTTGCTTTTGCGCTATGCTTGCGAATTTTACTTTGAATTCCATCTACAAGCGTTTTTAAGCCATCTGGATCTCTCCTGGCTATATAAATGAAATCAGGCCTTGAGTGTGGTAAGATCTGCCATCACCGACGTGAGGGCAGCGTGACACGACTTCTGTCTTCGAGCTCTCGCAGACAGACCTTGTCCCACAACAATGCTAGGAATTGCGCTCCCATGTTTCGCCCTCAGATTGCTAATATCGATATCTGAGTGCTTACACAACGTAAAGAATAGCTTTAAGGTAGATACATTGTTTTATGTAATGGAGAGTTCTCACACACTCCTTACAACGCTCTTATCTGAACGATATTGCCGAAAGACTTGTTCCCGACAGAGCAAAATCCTTTTTGTCCCATTCCATCAGATGGACCGTTTCAGTTGCAGGAAGCTGCCCCTGGAATGATCTCCCTCACTACGTTACAGAACTGAATAACATTCCCAGCTTCAAAAAGACAATTGATGACACAGCTACTGACAAAAAATAATGCTGCCTTTGTCTTGTACGCGCCCCTTACCCCTTACATATACGTACATTTCTTCCTTACCAGACGCTCGATATTTCCTAAATCCCTTAGATGATGGATCTTATCTAAATCTCTCTTCCTCAGAATTCGCTATGCCAAAAAACGCCCCTATCACAGTTATTATTGGTTGTTTGGTTTGTGGGGATTGAAGGGACTGTGCTGCTGGTCCCGGCGGATGTTCGAGTCCTCCCTCGGGCATGGGTGTGTGTGTTTGTCCTTAGGATAATTTAGGTTAAGGAGTGTGTAAGCGTAGGGACTGATGACCTTAGCAGTTACGCCCCATAGGATTTCACACACATTTGAACTTTTTTTTTTTTTTTTTTTTTTGTATGAAGGGAGCAGATTACAAAGGCCATCGCTCCCAGTTATTATTATTATTATTATCATTATTATTATTAGCAATAGCTGTAGAAATAGTACGGTTGGTTTTAATGTTCATAACGTGACCAATACTATCGTAGTAATAAAGTTTACTTCTCAATACGACTTGCCATATAAGCATATCTCATGGCGGTACATTAATGCATCTTTCTGTCTGCTTATCAAAGAGCCAATACCCAGTATCATGCTATGAAACAATCACGTAATTTCAATATGCACAATCTGAAGATGACCCTGAAAAGTTTAGAAAACTAGAATATGGAATAAAATATTAATTAAAAAAAGTGACTGGTTACAGTTTTCACTATGTAAATTCAATTCTTATTCCAATAACTTTTAATTCGTTTACTACCATTTCATCACTATTTAGGATCTTACAATTATTGTTTAAGAGTACGATATGAACAATACTGTACGTGTCGAACTCTAGTCCGATGTAACAGCAGGCCCTAAGTTTCTAATTCCATCATGTTAAATAAATAATTAAATTTTGCCCTTTAAGCTAATTGGCAGTGAAATGAGCGCTGAGTGAGTTTCTCCTGGACGCATCTACGGCATCGAGCGACGGGCCGTCTGCTCAGCAAGCTGGACTCGTATTCGATAAGCCAATGATTCAGTTCCCCGTCCGGCCATACAGAGCTACGATTCCCATCGTTTGCGTAGATCATTTAATGCTAATTCCAGAAAGGTTCATTTGAACGAAATATGTCCGGTTTCTGTCCCCACTTTTGCCCTGTCTGAGCTTGCAGACAGTTTCTAATGACTCGCTGATCAGTAGATCGCTAGACCCTGCTGCTGCTGCCTCCCCCACTGCCTCCGCTTGCAGCCACGGCCGCGGCGGAGAAGCCCGCCCGTGCTCGCAGGTCGGAGGTTGCGCACGAGCCATCGGAAATTTCTGGGGGCCGCTTCTCAATATCCGGCAGGGCAGGAGGCGGATGGAGCCAATGTCCCCACTCATCTGTTCCACACCGGCGGCACTTGGCCGACAGCTGCTAACAGAACCAACTTCTGCCGACGGGCGATCCACTTGCTGGCTTCCGCCTACCCTGAAGAAAAATCCAGCGTCTGTTCTCTCATTCTCTGCCCCGCTACCACAGCCGATCTCTCCTGTGCCCCCTATCCCAAGACTACTACTCAGTTTCAGGGTAAGCTGTGACACTTACTATTTACACATTGTTTTAACTGTCTGTAAGATTCTCCCATTTTCTTGTCGTTTTAGGTTAAACTGACAATTTCTCCGACGGCTGTCTCAGGAGCTGATCGCCAAACCTAATTCTGTTAATTTGTTTTATATCTCTTGGCCGAGTTACGTTGTGGTAATGCCATACATTGCTGTCGGTGACGGAGGGAATTTATTACTAGGGATGTGGAAAACTGATCGGTTAATAGCAATACCGACATTTTATTTCTGAATAATCGGTATTTTTCGGTATTTGTTTGGTCTTGGCTATAACAGGCGTTTTTTACTTTGTACTAGTAACCGATTAAAAAATCGAAGAATCAATTAGCAGTAGGATCAGTGCCGCAAATTTTCACTTTTAAATAACCCTTTTTTTTTAAAAAAAAAAAAAAAAAAAAGGGGGAATTTTTCCTTCATAAAATTGACATAGATTTGAAATTCACTGAGGCGGCAAAAGTCATTGGATACCTCCTAATAGAGTGTCAGACCGCCTTTTCGCTGCATAGTGCACCAACTCGACGTCGCATGGACTCAACAAGTAACTAGAAGTCCCCTGCAGAAGTACTGAGCTATGCTGCCTCTATAGCCGTCCATAATTGCGAAAGTGTTGCCGGTGCCGGATTTTGTGCACGAACTGACCTCTCCATTAAGAACCACATGTCGGGGGATCTGGGTGTCCAAATCATTTGCTCGAAGTCTCCATAATGTTCTTCAAACCAATCGTGAACAACTGAGGTCCTGTGGCATTGCGCATTGTCGTAGGGAACATGAAGTCTACGAATGGTTGCAAATGGGTTGCAAGTAGTCGAATGTAACCATTTCTTGTCAAAGATACTTGCAATTGGACCAGAGAACCCAGCCTATTCCACGTAAACGCAGCTCACGCCGTAATGGAGCCACCACCAGCTTGCTCAGTGCCTTGTTCGCAATTTGGGTCCGTGGCATCGTGGGGTCTGCGCCACACTCGAACCCTAACATCAACTCTTACCAACTGAAATCGGGTCTCATCTGACCAGGCCACGATTTTCCAATCGTCTAAGGTCCAACTAATAAGGTCAGGAGCTCCGGAGAGACGCAGCAGGCGAAGTCGTGCTGTCAGCAAAAGCACTCGCATTCGGGAGGATTGGTTCAAATGGTTCAAATGGCTCTGAGCACTATGGGACTTGACATCTGTGGTCATCAGTCCCCCCTGCCGCCACAGCCCATTAACGTCTAATTTCGCTGCATTGACCTAATGGATACGTTTGTCGTACGTCCCATATTAATTTCTGCTGTTCTTTCACTATACGCAAACGCCGTCGTTGTGTGAAGGTCGTCGGCCGCTGCGTTGTATGTGGTGGGAGGTAATGCCTGAAATTTTGTACGCTCTTGACACTGTGGATCTCGGAATACTGAATTCCCTAACGATTTTCGAGGCGGAATATCTCATGCTTCTAGCTCCAACTACCATTCCGTCGTGTGCGGCCACAATCACGGTGGGGGCTTTTTCACCTGAATCACCAGAGTACAAATCACAGCTCTGCCAGTACACAGCCTTTTTATACCTAGTGTAGGCGATATTACCCCCATCTGTATATGTGCATATACCTGTTCCATGATTTCTGTCACCCCAGTATGTTGCGTTATTACAGACAGTTAGAAAAGCGATCAGTGCTATTTTAATAATATTACTGATAGAAACGGGCGACAAAAACATGACGTAAGAATTGATATTAGCGTAACTGAGAGAGTAATATTACTGTTGACGTATGACGTGGCTTAAGGCGCGTTTGTACCAGCAGTGTTTAGGGCTTGCCCCCTCCTGGTCTATGCGGTATATTCTCGCTGTCGCCGCCAGACATCAGTTCTATTGCAGAACGGCATCATCCCTAATCTAAAAACAATTTTACGAAGTGACGTATCAATGAAGTACTGTGTTTCGCTTGTTTCAAAGACTAAAGGTTTGTCTGCCATTTCCAAAATAATAAAAGAAGAAGGAAATAATGGTAACGGTAATAAATTAAAAACTTAACAACAGTCTATTCATAATACACAATACAGGACTGTTGCCTGTGTCCACAGAGTGTGCCTCTATCTGCTTGTGCCCCTTGAAAACGGATAAATTAACATGAAAAACAGAGTTCTTCAGCGTCAGCGCTCACCCTTTAGCACTGACTATTCGTAATGTCCAACTAGTTGTACGGTCCCCGATTACAACATGATTTTTGAGCAGAGCTTCAAAAAATTAGAATCAGTAGAAGAATTCTGGTAATTTTTTGTAGTATTCAACCACTTACTGTGGCCGAGCGGTTCTAGGCGCTTCAGTCCGACGCCGCGCTGCTGCTGTGGTCGCAGGTTCGAATCCTGCCTCGGGCATGGATGTGTGTGATATCCTTAGGTTAGTTAGGTTTAAGTAGTTCTAAGACTAGGGGACTGGTGACCTCAGATGTTAAGTCGCACAGTACTCAGATCCATTTGAACCAACCACTTACTACTTTTCGTGAAAAGCAGCGAACGGTGCACGGACTAAGTTTCCTTTAATTTGCCTATGTAATTTAATATTTTGGTTCGGTGTACCTTCATACTGAGTGAATCGAAATTTTTCAGTCTTTGTTCCTTTTCTCCGTTTATTACTGGAAATAATAGGAATAAAAGAACGAAAGTTTTAATAGTAAGGTTAAACTGTTCTGGAGAGAAAGCGTAATTAGCGTCAATATACTAATCAACAAGACTCCTGCAAACCGCCGCATAACCCGATTGATATTATCTGTGTGGGATTCCTAGCCTAATCCTTAGCTGAACTGAAAGTCCATCAATTTCACGTTTCTGATGAACTGAAATTACTTGAGTAATTTTGTTCGCAGTTAATAATTGGTATTGTGGGTCTTTCACTGATTGAAATACAACACAACCACCAATCTGATAATGTCATACGCTGCTACAGTTTGTTAAAAGTGGGTAAATGTATGTTTGTCTTAGTTCTCTAAATGGCTCTGAGAACTATGGGACTTAACATCTGAGGTCATCAGCCCCCTACAACTTAGAACTACTTAAACCTAACTAACCTAAAGACATCACACACATCGATGCCCGAGACAGGATTCCAACCTGCGACCGAAGCGGTAGCGCGGTTCCAGACTGAAGCACCTAGAACCGCTCGGCCACAACGGCCCGCCTTGGTTCTTTCGTCTGAAGCCTAACGGCATTGTATGAGGTTTGTTTGTTCTTTATCAAAACTTAGCAGCGTTAATGCCGAACAGATATAACTATTGCTCAATTTGTTACGTATAAAAATAGGTGTTGAGTAATTGACGTGGTACTGAATCATTTGGATCTTCAGTTTAACAATAACGTTCCCGTTATAAACTTCCTCACTTCTCCCAAACTGATGATAGAATATGTTGTTCCTTTGACGTTCTTTGCTATTAAATCGCACCTGTTGCTTTGTCTAATCAGATTACGTACACCAGAGTTGGCTTTATATGATTCCTTGGTAATAATATTGACTAGATAATAGTTACACCAACGGCCTTGCCACAGTGGTAACACCGTTTCTCGACAGATCGCCGAAGTTAAGCGCTATTACTTGGATGATCCAGTGACACCTTTCATCTCAGGAAGAGACGGTGGCGGGTCGGTACCGTTGGGCCTTCCGACGCCTTATTGGATGGAGTTTAGTTTTACTTGAGATAATAGTTAGGATTAACTTATGAGTTTAATATGAGCTGGCCACGGGTTATTACGCAGTTAAAATTAGTAAAAATACATTCCAGAGCGTCTGTGCTGCGTATGCCTAACTGCTGCTGTCGATCTTTATGCTTGGCTCTAGCATTGATTAAGCCTTGTCCGTCGGTAAAACCAAAATTAAATATCGACATGGTCTGGTCACTTAGGACGGATAGGGTACCAAGATCTCAAAACTAGCTGGATGCAGGCGTAGGCGGTGATTCAGTCCCTATTGTCCGCGCTATCCGCTACGTTGTCAAATGGCTCTGAGCACTATGGGACTCAACATCTTAGGTCATAAGTCCCCTAGAACTTAGAACTACTTAAACCTAACTAACCTAAGGGCATCACACACACCCATGCCCGAGGCAGGATTCGAACCTGCGACCGTAGCAGCCTCGCGGCTCCGCTACGTTGTCAACAGGCAAAAATTTGGCATCGTTCTGTACGTGACTGAGGGTTATTTACTTGCGTAATGTTACAAATTTCGTACCATTGACTGTAACAGCGTCTGAAGCAGGGAACTGTGAGATCAGCATTACATTACAATACGTTCACATAACGAGAATTATTCCTTGCTTCACATAAACTTCGAATTTTACAATCTCTATAGTGATTTTCTTCCTGAAAATCGTAACTGCTACGTCCTTCAGAAGATGTGGAACGCAGCCACACAGGGAATGGGCATAAGTTGCGTAATATTCAGAAGCAACAGAGGTATAGCTAGCCTCCAACAGAGTGCGCACAAGGCAAGACCTTTTTTATGCTTCTGCCTCACCCCACACAAACACATTGCTCTACAAAACTAAAGAACTAGACAGGTAAAGTAACATAACATATTAATAACCCTGTGGTAGTGAATAAAAGTCCGGTAGCATGATGCCAGAGGTCTCCCAGTCGTTCACAGAAAGCTGGACGTCACATGTTGTAAGGCCAGCGTGACCTTAGCGCTAAATGGGTCTGGCCCAGCAGCTTAAGGCAATGAAGGAATGGAAAAGGACAGTGAATGTCAATCAGCGAGCAGCTACGGTGCTCTGTTCTGGTGTTCTTCATTACAACATGGCCCGCAGACAACATTTCGATGACTTCGCTCGGGGAATAATTATCGAGAAATTGGCAGACGGATGAAGTGTCACGAGTGTAGTCCAGGTGTTTGATTTTACTGACAGAATTGTTTCACATGCATGATGAGTGTTCCGAACCACATTCTGCCACACGAAGAAAAGGGGGGCGGGGGATAGGTGGGTCGACCACGGACAACAACAGAAGCAGATGACCGCTGCACTGTGAAACAGGCAAGAAGGGACCAACATCAAGCGGCGATGCAGTTGCAACTACACTGAAGACCCAAAGAAGCTGGTACAACTGCCTAAGCCGCGCGGGATTAACCGAGCGGTCTCGGGCGCAGCAGTCATGGACTGTGCCGCTGGTCCCGGCGGAGGTTCGAGTCCTCCCTCGGGCATGGGTGTGTGTTTGTGTGTGTGTGTGTGTGTGTGTGTGTGTGTGTGTGTTTGTCCTTAGGATAATTTAGGTTAAGTAGTGTGTAAGCTTAGAGACTGATGACCTTAGCAGTTAAGTCCCATAAGATTTGACACACATTTTTGAACACCTGCCTAACATCGCGTAGGGCCTCCGCGAGCACGCAGAAGTGCCGCAACACGACGTCACATGGACTCGACTAAGGTCTGAAGTACTGCTGGAGGGAACTGACACCATGAATCCTGCAGGGCTGTCCATAAATACGAGGGGGTGGAAATCTTTTCTGAACAGGACGTGCAAGGCATCCCAGATATGCCCAACGATGTTCATTACTGAGAAGTTTGGTGGGCAGCGGAAGTGTTTAAACTCGGAAGAGTGTTGCTGGAGCCAGTCTGTAGTCAGTGTGGTGTCGCACTGTCTTGCTGGATTTGCCCAAATCCGTCGGAATACACAACATACATGAACGAATGTCGCTGATCAGACAAGATGTTTACGTACGTGTCACTGTCAGAGCCGTATCTAGACGTGTCAGGGTTCCCATATCACTCCAACAGCACACACCCCACACTACTATAGAGCCTCCACCAGCATGAGCAATTCCCTACTGACATGTAAGTTCCATGGTTCATGAGGTTGTCTCCGTACCCGTACACGTCCATCCGGTCGATGCAATTTGAAACGAGACTCGTCCGACCAGGCAACATGTTTCCAGTCATCAACAGTCCAATGTCGGTGTTGACGCCCAGGCGAAGCCTAAAGCTTTGTGTGTGCATTCATCAATGGTACACGAGTGGGCCTTCGTTTCCGAAAGCTTGCACGCTAACACTTGTTGATGGCCCAGCGTTGAAATTTGCAACAATTTGCGGAATGGTTGCACTTCTGTCTCGTTGAACGATTCTCTTCAGTCGTCGTTGATCCCGTTCTAGCATGATCTTCTTCAGGCCGCATCTATTTCGGAGATTTGATGTTTTACAGGATTCCTGATATTCACGGTACATTCGTGAAATGGTCGTACTGTAAAATCTCCACTTCACTGCTACCTCTGAGGTGCTGCGTCGCATCGTTCGTGTGTTGACAATAACACCAGGTTCAAACTCATTTATATCTTGATAACCTGCCACTGTAGCAGCAGTAACGAATCTAAAAGCTGCGCCAGACACTTGTTTACTTGTACAGGCGTTGCCGACCGCAGCGCCGTATTCTGCCTGTTTACATATCTCTGTACTTGAACATAGTTTCTTTGGCGCTTCAGTGTATAACGGGACTGTAAGACACCCAATCTCATGCTTCACACTGGCACGACGATTGCATGGGATTAGTCTCTTTGCCCAGAGACCAGTACGTTGTTTTCCGTTCACACCCTCACATCGACGTCACCGCGTGCAATGGTGCCAAGAACATATGACTGGAGCAACAAGGAGCTTGGTCGCGTGCTCATCTCAGGTGAGAGAAGATTTTTTTTTTCAGTTGTGATACTGAACGTACTCTCCGAGAAGTGGGATTTCCTAACGCACTCAAGAACGTTGTCGAAAGAGACGTTTTTGGTGATCCATGTATTATGGGGTGCGAAGACATAATGTTGCATGGGCGTATTGACCTCCTAATCTTTGAACACGGTACACTAATCAGTCAACGTTATTGTAACACTGTATTCTTACTTATGTGCGTGTTTTCGGGGATGCATTCGGCCCCAATTTTATTTTTATGAATGACAACACGCGACTGCATCGAACAGGCAGGTGCAGGAGCTGTTGGAACGAGTGGATATTGGGCGAATGGACTGGCCTGCTCGATCCCCCGACTTCCGTCCCATCGAAGTTAAATGGAATGCGTTCGTGAGATTCATTGCAGCACGTCCACATGCATCAACGACCGTTTAGAAGTGTAAGCCGTGCAGGTGGAGGACTGAAACGCCCTATTACAAGAACTCTCTAACAACCATATGGCAAGCAGAGCGTGCACTGCTTGACTTGGTGATCGCACATCTCATTACGAACCACGTCCCGCCTTTTGTAACGTGCAGAGGACCATCGTGAATCTTGGTGATTTCAGTTTGATTGTTGTCATTAAATAAAAATGTCATTTCTGTTCGTCTCACTGCGTATTTCTTTCAGTCACCTTCTGTACTTCACTGTAGCAGTTCTTTCTACGTATCGTCCAAATTTCATCGAGCTATGTTACTTGGCAGTGACACATCATGCGGAAGTTATTTCCGTGCTTAAGTTTTGCACAACATTGTAAACCTCAAACGGGCATCCCTCCGCCAAACGCGGATATAAGCTGCCACACAGCTGCACTCAACACAGTACCAAGACAGTATCAACAATATCAAGGCAGTGCCAACAGCACCTCAAGACAGCATCAGGACCGTGTCAACAGTCAACCCCAAGACGATGCCAATTGGATATTCTATATGTGACGGTAGTTATCCCTCATTGGATTCAGAAATGGTTCTCATGGAACAGACATTGTTGACGATCCGAAGCTGTATTAAATATTATGGCATTTATTCACATGCAGACATGCAAAATACGACAGTATTACATGAGTAGACGGGTTATATAAAAAATAAAAACGAGACTAACACTGATCTCTGTTGCGGGTATCACATAACGTCCGAGCATTACGGGAAGTGGACGGAGTGACGTATGGAAGTTTGGATTGGTACAGGGAGCGTGTACTGCTCGCGAAAAGCGGAAAATTCAGGTTCGAGTACTCCCGGTCTTGTACAAATTTGTTTGTGTCACTAATTGATTGTATATGTACCTAGTACACCTGAGGCTAAGTGAATTCGCAGTCTGTGTATAAATGTCGTAATGGCAGTTTTGTCAATACATAGCTTCCTGGCTTACAGATTTCTGTGTACTATAGCACCAATTTCTTTCAGCAGAAATTTTCGTCCGTATGTTCACCCAGGACATTTCTATATAAATACTGCTTTTTATGTTTCGTCCTTTACTCTTACAACTAGTAGAACTGAAAATTATCTAACTGTCTTAATATTGTATCTGGTGTTAACTACACTCCTGGAAATGGAAAAAAGAACACATTGACACCGGTGTGTCAGACCCACCATACTTGCTCCGGACACTGCGAGAGGGCTGTACAAGCAATGATCACACGCACGGCACAGCGGACACACCAGGAACCGCGGTGTTGGCCGTCGAATGGCGCTAGCTGCGCAGCATTTGTGCACCGCCGCCGTCAGTGTCAGCCAGTTTGCCGTGGCATACGAAGCTCCATCGCAGTCTTTAACACTGGTAGCATGCCGCGACAGCGTGGACGTGAACCGTATGTGCAGTTGACGGACTTTGAGCGAGGTCGTATAGTGGGCATGCGGGAGGCCGGGTGGACGTACCGTCGAATTGCTCAACACGTGGGGCGTGAGGTCTCCACAGTACATCGATGTTGTCGCCAGTGGTCGGCGGAAGGTGCACGTGCCCGTCGACCTGGGACCGGACCGCAGCGACGCACGGATGCACGCCAAGACCGTAGGATCCTACGCAGTGCCGTAGGGGACCGCACCGCCACTTCCCAGCAAATTAGGGACACTGTTGCTCCTGGGGTATCGGCGAGAACCATTCGCAACCGTCTCCATGAAGCTGGGCTACGGTCCCGCACACCGTTAGGCCGTCTTCCGCTCACGCCCCAACATCGTGCAGCCCGCCTCCAGTGGTGTCGCGACAGGCGTGAATGGAGGGACGAATGGAGACGTGTCGTCTTCAGCGATGAGAGTCGCTTCTGCCTTGGTGCCAATGATGGTCGTATGCGTGTTTGGCGCCGTGCAGGTGAGCGCCACAATCAGGACTGCATACGACCGAGGCACACAGGGCCAACACCCGGCATCATGGTGTGGGGAGCGATCTCCTACACTGGCCGTACACCACTGGTGATCGTCGAGGGGACACTGAATAGTGTACGGTACATCCAAACCGTCATCGAACCCATCGTTCTACCATTCCTAGACCGGCAAGGGAACTTGCTGTTCCAACAGGACAATGCACGTCCGCATGTATCCCGTGCCACCCAACGTGCTCTAGAAGGTGTAAGTCAACTACCCTGGCCAGCAAGATCTCCGGATCTGTCCCCCATTGAGCATGTTTGGGACTGGATGAAGCGTCGTCTCACGCGGTCTGCACGTCCAGCACGAACGCTGGTCCAGCTGAGGCGCCAGGTGGAAATGGCATGGCAAGCCGTTCCACAGGACTACATCCAGCATCTCTACGATCGTCTCCATGGGAGAATAGCTGCCTGCATTGCTGCGAAAGGTGGATATACACTGTACTAGTGCCGACATTGTGCATGCTCTGTTGCCTGTGTCTATGTGCCTGTGGTTCTGTCAGTGTGATCATGTGATGTATCTGACCCCAGGAATGTGTCAATAAAGTTTCCCCTTCCTGGGACAATGAATTCACGGTGTTCTTATTTCAATTTCCAGGAGTGTATTATTAGAACTCACGCAAGATAATTTGGACCCTCCATACAAACGCATTCTCGTTCTCAATGTTGGGCGGCCACCTTAGTTTTCTGTCGCCTGCTAAGCTGTGCACTTCATCTCTCACGGATACTAAGCTTGGGGAATGGAAGGATACATACCCTAGCTGCTCTGCAGTCTTCCTCAAACGATTTTAAAGAAACTAATAGGTTAAAAGTATTATCTTCGCACATATCGCAGCCTCATTCATCATCTTCACTATCTATATATATGACATATATCTTTAATGGTCATAGTTATTGTGACATTGCCTTTCGCAGGTGAAGAATAATTTGGAACGGAAACGCTATGAGTTCGCCTTTAGCGTATATTAGGTCATACAATGTTGTTTATGAAACGTAGCTAACATATTGAATTTTTATTTAAACTGGAGAGAAGATCTGTCCTATCTCCAATCTCTATAAAATGAATTGTATGTACTGCATTGACTTCTGCTTGCTCCCGCAAATGATAAGAGTGAAAGTGAAACATTCACAACATCCCCCATCTCGTAGACGGTTCGAGTCATCGAAATGAGTTTTTGGCATATGATAGCACACAAAATGGAGATTATTTTGTCATTTAGTTAACATGCAAAAATTTCTTTTCTACTGCTGTGTAGAGGAACGTAAGTTTTTTTCGGTGAAATAATGGAATATTTTAAGGGCTATTGGTAGCTGGCGATGTGAGAGTTACAACAACATAAATGAAAAAATTACATGTTTGTTTTTGTACTAAGCGTGAGCTTCTCGTAAGCTATTTACCTGACTCGTCCTGAATTGAAACTTCCTGGCAGATTAAAGATGTGTGCCGGACCGAGACTCGAACTCGGGACCTTTGCCTTTCGCGGGTAAGTGCTCTACCTACGTTTTTTTATTTGATTGCGCGGTCACCTGCTTACCGTTGACAGTGATAAACCACATCGCCGTGACGACAGTGTCCAGTGTTACGTGGTGAATTGTCCTCCACACTACTCGCCAGTTGACGTTCGGGTGCTTCCTCTACACGACGTTATCGGGTTGTCCGCGCTGCAGGACACGATCAACCGTCCTTGCCGTCGCCAGTCGAGTCGCTGGTAAGACAAGTCGAACGTAACTGAGTTCGAGGTAAAAGACACCGAAGTAGAAGAGCGAGGAGGGGACGTGGTGTATCGGCACAGGTGGCGAGAGGGAGGGCGGCGCCAGTTCTTCTAATAACAAACTCGTCAGACTGTCCGGACGGCAATGCCGTAGTTTGACTAACATGCTCAGAAACGGGGCGACTACTCTGTCATGAACGTGATAAAGGCAAAACCCTCCCCGATCCGGTGGAAGGGTGAGTGTCTCATATTTGATCTTGAATAGCATTCCCCGCCAGTATACGGCGAGCTAAAATCACCGGTATCGGTAACATCTGGACGATGTGTGGAATGCGTGACGCTAAATGTGTGTTGGCATACTGGGTCCATTGGACGATGTCCAGTGCTCGTAGGCTATCCCAGTCCGAACATTTCATAAAAGTTGTCGAAAGCTGTGAGCTGCGGTTCGTCGTGTATCGTCTGTGAAATCAATGCCGAGACATTTCAAAGTATCTCTGAGCTGTAAGGAGATGACGATGTCCTCGGACATTCCGATCCCGATGTTCATCGCCACTGATTTTGTGACGTCTATACGATTACCAGTGGTCATGCTATATGTAGTTATCCAATTCAGTGCGTTGGCGGTGTCGTCGCCGTTGCAGATGACAATCCCCAGGTCGTCATCGTATGCTTTACAACGGAAAGTGGTACCTCGTAACGTCATACCCGTTATTCGCTGGCGCAGGCCGCTTAGGAGTGGTTCCATGCCCACAGCGTAATGTAATGTGGACAGAGGGCAGCCTTGGCGTATCGATCGAACATGGTGAGGGGCTGCGTAGGTCAGCCGTTGACGATCATCTTGGACGTCGCGCCACGGAGTAGTCGCATGACGACAGTGACAAACGGCTGTGGGTATCGTATATGTTGGAGGACCGCTTCCAAATAGTCGTGGTCCATGCGATCGAAAGCTTGACTAAAATCGATTGCCGCCCGCGCACCCTTCAGACGACATGCCCTCGCCAGTGAGATCAAGTCACGATATTCACTGAGTGCTGTTTGAATATTATTGTCACCTCCTAATGAAGTTTCATCGAGTGAGATGACGTGTTGTAACGCCTGGTGTATCCGCGCTGCCAGCAGTCGAGAAATGATCTTAAAGTCGCAATTCAATAGCGTCAGCGGGCGGTAGTCCTGCATGTGTGAGCCACCGGACGCTTTGTGAATAGGAATAATCATCCCTTCTACAAGGGCCGCTGGGAGCGACACTTCCGTAGATAGTAGTTCGCGACAGATGTCCGTCCATCAGGTGGCTAGTAAATATTGAAAAGTCCGGTAAAATTCCCAGGGGAGCCCATCAGGATCCGGAGAGTTGTTTACAGCTTCTTTTATAATGGCGTCGATCACTTCTTCCTCCGCCATTTCTTCCATTACCAGAGTGATGGTGCCATAAATCGCCTGAGAGACGTCCTCCACTGCTGTTGGATCAGGAGTCCGAGCTGAATAAAGCCGGAAATAATGATCGTAGAACGTTGTGCTTATGTCTTGTTGCAGGGTGAGGCGTCGAAAGTCCTCCGTGTCGAGAAGCGTATCAGCATTCTTTAGCGTCGTTTACGTTCACCAAGTACGTAGAACGTAGACTGGCGTTCGCCCGCTATCCTATCCTCGAGCGGATGACCATCCCCCCTAGGTGGAGTCGCATATTAGCGATGATCTGAGCCTTAACACGGTGGACCGCCGTTTGTCGTTCCGGAGACGGCGCCATAGCATTGCAGTCTTGCAGTATCCTGAAGTAAAAATCGAAAGTATGCCTACGCCAAGCAGCGTGGTCACGACCGTAGGTTATCAACGGTCGCCTCAGTGCCGGTTTGGCGCAGTCCAACCACCAGCGGATCGTTGTGGGATATGTACGGAGACGATTTTCACACGATTGCCAGGTATCCTCAATGGATTGGCCGTAATCGGGGTACGAAAGGTGAGCGACGTTTAATTTACACGTGCTGCAGCTTCTCCACACTTGTCGCCGTAGGGTGATGGCACAGATTAAAGCTGAGTTTTCTTAGAAAGCTGCTGGCCACAGTTCCGCATCCTGTGTCCCAGAGGTAAGAAAGCGTGAGACATAAATCCGGCCGATGCGACTGGAAGAGTGACTCGTGAAGTGTGTGAATCCCAGTCGGTAGCCGTGAAGATGTTCCAAAGTGTTCACCATCTGCAGGTCTCGGATTAGGGTCACGAAATCCGAGCACGAATTATGTCGTGGGAGTTGGTTCTCTGGGTACCTCCAAACACCAGATGGTCATAGCGTCCTTGGAAGAGCGGGTAAACGTCTTCCGCAAAGAATTGTGAACATTCGCGACGTTTGTCCGTCACGGAAGGTGCGTAGATATTGATACGGCGGACACCCAGTACTGTGAGTGCCATTCTTCTCACACCAGGCAGAATCAGGATATCGTCCGCTACTATCGCTTCCCGAAGACGTACAGCGACTCTGCTGCCTATGGGGGAAGCTGGAGGAGACGCACGCGTCATAGCCTTACATACCTGGGAAGTCGTCGACGTACGCCTCCTGGAGAAGAGCTATATCGATGGAAGCAGAGTTCAACATAACGTGAAGCAAGGATAACTTAGTGGGCGTCCGTATAGTTTTGTTGTTTATATTCGCAACACAATAAGTTTAAGGTCTATCCATAGCACCCGTGTTAGCCATCAACACCCTTGTAAGGGATGTGTGCACGTGACGCTGTCTCATCGCTGTCACTGATGGTGGCAAAGGATCAACACTGGTGGGGTGAATTCGACGCGTGTCGTCCGACACGATGGGCAAGGAGTTTTCCTCACCTCGTCTGCCCAGTCGCCATGATATACCATCGGCTGTTGGAGGCTGTTGGTGGCTGCTGCGGTACTCGGCGTAAACTCCTTCAGCGCTACTGGCTGGTAATCAGCAACGTCTGTCTGCGTCTGATCCTGCTGTTCTGTGGGTGTCGGAGGGACTGAAACCGTCATCATGGCGATCTGTCGGATCGGATGTTACTGTGGCCTCTGTACCACCAGTACCGTCGTCGGATTGTCCACAGTCCATGTCAGACGTTCGCTGCAAGCACTCGTCCGATGGAGCACGCCGTCGTCTCTTGTGTTTCCACGGGGAACGCTGTTTACGGACGTGTGTTTCAGTATCCAAATGTTGGTTGATCTCTTCAGCTGCTCCGGTGTCTGGTAGAAAAGCCGCTGTCGGCACAACCCGTTGATCAAAGTCCATCCTGTCATCCGTACTTTCTGGCAAGGTTGCCGGTGATTGTCCTCAGGTGGGGCCGCCGTTGTAGTGGCTGGATCCGGTACTGCAGACTCCATCGTGGTCTCGCTATCGGCGGCGGCTATCGGAAGGATGTGGTCGGCATAGGAATGGGCGGCCGCCCGTGCAACCCCGGCATAATTGAGAGGAAGGAGTCATAGATTCACTTGTCGGGATTTGAGCAAGCCGTCGTCGGAGACAATCCGACCTGACGTGTCCTTCTTGGCCACAACCGGAACAAGTGCGTGGCTGTCCGTCATACATAATAATCGCCCTACATCCGCCGATGACGAGATAGGATGGAACATGTTTTGTCAGTTCAATTTTGATCTGTCGCACCCCGTTAAGAACCGGAAACGTTGTAAAGGTAGTCCATTTTATGCCATGTGGCTGACCACTCTGCCGTAAGGCTGGAAAGCCGCGGTGACTACTTCCGGTGGTACTTCGAACGGGAGTTCGAAGACTCGTATCGTACGGAGGCCAAGCCCCGCTGATCGATAGAGACCGCCCCAATATGGCCATCAGAATGTTTGAATTTAAGATCGTTTGCAAACGCGCGCACACACCTCGTCATTTACTAACATGACGTAGACAACACTGCTCGTCATAGAAATTATATGCTGCGGACCGATTTTAACGTCGTCACGTAGAGAACGTTCCACTTCAAAAGCTCGCAGCCGTGCATGATCGGATTGAAAACTAATCTTGATGGTGGTTTGTCTGTATGAATGTGCCACATTGCGCCGTTAGTGATGGACTCTTAAACTAGCGGCGACGAAGTAGTAAACAACTACGGGCACTTGCGACCGCGCGGACGGGACGTAAAAAGGGCGTCCTCGCCGCAGCACTGCGGAAATCAGACTGCCAACTGAGCTACCCAAGCACTACTCACGACCCGTCGTCACAGCTTTAATTCTGCCAGTACCTCGACTCCTACCTTCCAAACTTCACAGAAGCAAAACTTGCACAATTAGCACTCTTGTAAGAGAGGATATTGCGGAAACATGGCTTAGCCACAGTCTGGGGGATATTTCCAGAACGAAATTTTCACACTGCAGCAGAGTATGCGCTGATATGAAACTTCTTGGCAGATTAGAACTGTGTGCCAGACCGAGACTCGAACTCGGTACCTTTGCTTTTCGCAGTTTTAGTGTTAATTCTGCAAGTTTCGCAGGAGAGCTTCTGTGAATTTTGGAAGGTAGGAGACGAGTTACTGCGAGAAGTAAAGCTGTGAGGACGGGTCGTGAGTCGTTCTTGGGTAGTTCAGTTGGTTCAAAGGGCTCTGAGCACTATGCGACTTAATTTCTGAGGTCATCAGTCGCCTAGAACTTAGAACTAATTAAACCTCACTAACCTAACGACATCACACACATCCATGCCCGAGGCAGGATTCGAACCTGCGACCGTAGCGGTCGCTCGGCTACAGACTGTAGCGCCTAGAATCTCACGGCCACTTTGGGCGGCCAGTTCAGTTGGAAGAGCACTTGCTCGCAAAAAGTCAAGGTCCCGAGTTCGAGTCTCGGTCCGACACACAGTTTTAATTTGCCAGAAAGTTTCATATCAGTGCACACTCCGCTGCAGGGTGAAAATTTCATTCTTATCCTGAATTGTTTGCTTAGCAGTAGGATGTTTCAGGTTTCTGTCATAATTGCAACGGCATTATAATTTTACTGAGCTGAAATTGTCTAAGGTGTACAGTCAGGCAAAAATAAATCACTCCTTCTGTTGCAGTTTCTGCATAATCCTGTAACCCGTTGTGTTTTTAATAATAAACCATAACCTGTTACATTGCAGTCTCGCTAGATGTACCTCACAAGCTCCAGATGACAGACATTTGTGTGAAGGCTTAAGCTGTAGAACTGCACCTCACCTACTGCGCTGTCCCGTCTGCTAGGAAACCCCACCACAACCGTTGTCCTCTCCCTAACGATGGTGTCTGCGCAGCATGGGTCAAGATTTTTTTCACGCACTATGTCCTGAAATTGTGACGGTGGTGAGTGTGAAAGAACCGTTTACAGTATCGCACCTGAGGACAAGGAATTGGTTAGTCTGATGATGCCAAGAGACTCGACGGCACAAGTACAGCCACGGAATGTATAAAGCTTTCGCTGCTGGAAGAACTTCGTATAAAGGCTTTCAAATCTAGTTCTGTTGACCGATTTTGACGTCGGTCTCCACATGAGAAACGATATAATCAAGCTGCAATCATTAATACATAGTCAATTCTCTTCGACAAGGCTTACCAATGTACTGAAATAGGCCTGACAGAACTCAGGATACTGTGACAATTTGGAATCCTTCTGAATTTTGTTTTATATTGTCTTCCCCAGCGTGGGTATTACGTGAAAGAATTTTATGTGCATGATATAAAGAAGTTATGTTTTAAACATTTCTTTACAAAATGTTACTGTTGCAATTATTTTCTATCCTAATAATGAGTTACTTATTATTTTCAATGAACAAAAGACACGTATGTAAAACGGTAAAGTAAAAAGCAAAATTTAAAAAAACCTGAATTTAAAACAATTTAAAATAATTTAAAACATAAAACAAAACTAAGTAAAATAATAAATAGAACAATAATGAATGTTTACATATTTTAATTAGATATTTTGAAAAAACACCGACAGCAGATTGTGTCCAGCTTGTTTTCCAAAAATAGTATTTCCGAAACCAGCTTCATTACACAGGGATTTATGTGGCTTGAAAACTTCCTTGATTTACGTTGTAACAAAAGTTCTCATTTTTCAAAATTAATTAATGGTGGTGGGGTATTTTCCAAAATTTCAAATTAATAGAAAAGTTGATCATATAGTTTTCAGGAACATTAACTACACATAAACTTTTATATGAAAAACATTTTTTATCTACTATCGTTTCGAAGATAGTCCCATTAAACATAAAATGCCAATGTAACTTTCTGGTCGTGTTTTACTACTTAAAAGTGAAAATGGGCACAAACAAGAAACATATGTGTTGCACTATTTTTCTCCCTCTACATACCCGCCAAGTTCCATCAAGATCTTTTATTGACACTTAGGAATGTTCCTTTGCAAGCTTCTGAGAAGGAAGAAAGCAATTTAATACTCCAAATAAAACACATGTGGACGACGTAATACTAGGCAAATCATAATAAATGAAAGCGCTAGTTTGCTGTTGTTCTACAGTATTATAATATTGTTCTACCAAGAAGCGACGGAAGATTCAGCTACCTAGGCAGATCTCTTTTTAAGAGTAAAGCAATTCTGTGTGGCTGTGCAAGTAGCGAGACGTACAACATACTGAGAAAGCTACTTCGTGTCACAGGCAGTCTCTGCCACAGCTCCTGTGCAGTTATAACAAATGTGTCTGAGGTGCTGGATTTCAAGAAAACAAAAAGAAATATCGATGTTTAATGCGACATCGACAATCTGGGCATTAGTGACGGTTTGGGAGAGATGGGGAATGAGATCCGCTGCGACCTTTTCTAAAGAAATGTCCTGCCATTTCCTCAAGGCGATTTAGGAAAAAAAACGGAAGGGACGAATTTGGAAGGGGACTTGAACCACAGTCAACACAGGCGCACGTCCAGTGGCTTAACCACTGCACCAGCTCGGTCAGTTTTAAATTACAGATACTCTAACCACTTAATGACTCTTCCATTAATGATTCATATTCCCTGGTCTCTCTGATAATGGCTGTTCAGTTAATGCACAGAAAGAACCTCAGAGTTTTCAAAATGATTTCCATGTTCATTCATTGCTGTATTGTGTTTGCAAGTAAATCGTTTCTTACGTAGGTCTTCACATCAATTAAACACGATGTGTTAGACAGAAGATACTTTGCTAGAAAGGATGTAAAATTGGCCGTCCCCAATATTATAAGACACTTCTTTCAGAGCGCGCAGTTCAGAGAAGAAAATAGGCATGAAATCTCAGAACTTATTTGACTCATTTCGAGCTCAGACATAATGAGGTCCCTGAAACACAACGACTTCCTCCTTGCCAACCAGAATATATTCCGGAAATTTCGGTAATGCTAAACGTAACTTGCCATGTTGTCGAATGATATTCTGAAAGCTATGGGTCGCGCAATCAATTGGATGCAATATGTCTTGATTTTTTAAAATCATTAAACTAAGTACCACTCCCTGTATTTTATTTCTGATAACTTCAAAATTTCAAAGAACATAGTCCAATCAACATTGTCAATAGCTTTCTCTAAATATAAAAATGCTATAAACTTAGGTCTAACTTACTTCAATCAATCTTTTAGGATAAGTCGCAAGAAAGTACTGCTTCGTGTCATCCTACATTTCTCCGGAACACAAAATGATCTTGACCGATGTCAGCTTATACCAGTTTTTCCATTCTTCTGTAAATAATGCCAGCCACTATTTTGTCACGATGACTTATAAAACTGACTGTTCGGTAGTATTCTTACCTGTCAGCACCTATCTTCTTTGGAATTGGAATTGTGACATTATCCTTGAAGTCTGAGTTTATTTCGGCTGTTATATGTATCTCACACACCAGGTGGAATAATTTTGTCGTGATTCGTCCTCTCAATAATTCTGAACTAATTCCGCCTTCCCCGTGGACTTCGTTTCCACCGTGTTTCTATTCCCAAATTCTTCTCGTAGTATCATATCTCCCGACTCATCTTCATTTACCTCCTCTGTCCTGTCTATAGTCGGCCGGGGTGGCCGAGCGGTTCTAGGCGCTACAGTCTGGAACCGTGCGACAGCTACGGTTGTAGGTTCGAATTCTGCCTCGGGCATGGATGTGTGTGATGGCCTTAGGTTGGTTAGGTTTAAGTAGTTCTAAGTTCTAGGGGACAGATGACCTCAGAAGTTAAGTCCCATAGTGCTCAGAGCCATTTGAATTTTTTTTTCCTGTCTATAACGATATCTTCATTTCCTTGCACAGACCTTCTATATATTTTTTCCACTATTCATGTACCGGCTTGCCATCTGAGTTCTTGATTCCTCCTCTTTTCTTCATTAACTACAGGCGACACGTATCATTCCCCTATCATGCATGCTTCTACAGCCTTGCGTTTGTCTTCTAGCCTCTCCTGCTTAGCCATTTTGTGGTTTCTGATAATCTTATTTTTAGATTTATATATTTCCATTCATGTGCTTCTTTTGATGAATTTTTTACATTTTCTCCTTTCGACAGTTAAAGTTATCCAAGAGCTTCCAATTTGCCTTGTCTTTTTCTCTGTTTGATCATCTGTTGCTTTCATTATTTCATCTGTCAAAGCTAACTGTTCGTCTTCTGTTGTAATGCTTTTCCCTGTTTCAGTACAACGTTGCCCAAGTCTTAGACTGAAACTCTCGATAACCTGTGGTTCTTTCAGTTTATCTAGATCCCGTCGCTTTAATTTTCTACAGTTCCTACCTTTTTGCATTTATTTAGTTCTAACCTGCAGTTCATAGCGAAAATATATGGTCAGAGTCCACATCTAGTCCTGGAAATTTCGATGTCATTGCCTTTCTATATATAACCAGTTTCAAACCTTACAGTGTTTCCTGTAGGAAGTTCTATCAGGAGGCTTCTTCTTTCATTCCTTTACCCCCGTCCATGTCCTATTAATTTACCTTCTCTTCCTTTACCTACCACCGAATTCCAGTCTCCCATCACCCTATAAAAGTTTTCTATTCTATAACTATTTGAATAAGTTCTTTAATCTCATCGTACATTCATTCATTCTCTGGGGAGCTAGTTGGCTTAAAAACTTCTACTATTGTGGTGTGTGTTCGCTTCTTCTTTAACATGGCGATCATAAAATGTTCATTATGCTGTTCAATGAATCTTACCCACATTTCTGCTTTCTTATTCGTTATTAGATCTACTCTTACATTGCCTCTATTTGATTTTATATTTATAACCCTGCACTCCACTGATTCGAAGTCTTGTACTTCCTATCATTGAACTTCACTAATTCCCTCTATATACCTTACTTCATCCAACCCATTTGCCTTTTTTTAATTCTTTAACCTATCTGTTCGGTTAAGGGATCTAACATTCCACTCTTCGACCTGTAGGATGCCAGTTTTATTTTTCCCGATGACGAAATTATCCTGAATAGTTGCCCCGCAGATATCTGAGCGCGGCACTATTTGATCCCCATAACACTTTGCTCAGGAGAGTACCATAATCGTTATGCCAAACAGCTGTCTGCCCTTGTGTTAGCAGTACCAGCACAACCGAGGCCGTGTTGACTAGTGTTACAAGACCAAATTAGCCAGTTATCTAGATTTTTGCCACTGCAACTACCAAAAAGCCTGCTGCATCTTTTCAGGAACCAGGGGTTAGTCTGATCTCTCCACAGATAACCCCCCATTGTGGTTCCCCCTAAGCAGTGGCTATCTGTATCTCTGAGGCACGCAAGCTACCTCACCTACCAGTGTCCATGGCTCATGGTTTCATACGTTTAGCATCCCATTGTAATCCTATGTACTGGGTAAATGTCCCTCGCATTTGAGCAATAATCTAATATAAGGTGCACAAGTTGTTTGTAAGCACTCTCTTTGTAGACTGTACATTTTCAAACTACGCTGCTAGTGATCAAAGTCTCCTACTTGCCCCATCTATTACTGCGCCCATACGCAAAGATATTGCCATTTGGGGCTCATTGTTGTTGTAACCAACGAATATTTATTCCTTCTGGGTATTTACTGTATGGTTAAATGATGATGGCGTCCTCTTGGGTAAAATATTCCCGAGGTAAAATAGTTCCTAATTCGGATCTCCGGGCGGGGACTACTCAGGAGGACGTTGCCATTAGGAGAAAGAAAACTGGCGTTATACGGATCGGAGCGTGGAATGTCAGATCCCTCAATCGGGGAGGTAGGTTAGAAAATTTAAAAAAGGAAATGGATAGGTTAAAGTTAGATATTGTTGTTGTTGTGGTCTTCAGTCCTGAGACTGGTTTGATGCAGCTCTCCATGCTACTCTATCCTGTGCAAGCTTTTTCATCTCCCAGTACCTACAGCAACCTACATCCTTCTGAATCCCCAGTACCTACAGCAACCTACATCCTTCTGAATCTGTTTAGTGTATTCATCTCTTGGTCTCCCTCTACGATTTTTACCCTCCACGCTGCCCTCCAATACTAAATTGGTGATCCCTTGATGCCTCAGAACATGTCCTACCAACCGATCCCTTCTTTTGGTCAAGTTGTGCCACAAACCTCTCTTCTCCCCAATCTTATTCAATACTTCCTCATTAGTTATGTGATCTACCCATCTAATCTTCAGCATTCTTCTGTAGCACCACATTTCGAAAGCTTCTATTCTCTTCTTGTCCAAACTATTTATCGTCCATGTTTCACTTCCATACATGGCTACACTCCATACGAATACTTTCAGAAATGACTTCCTGACACTTAAATCAATACTGGATGTTAACAAATTTCTCTTCTTCAGAAACGCTTTCCTTGCCATTGCCAGCCTACATTTTATATCCTCTCTACTTCGACCATCATCAGTTATTTTGCTCCCCAAATAGCAAAACTCCTTTACTACTTTAAGTGTCTCATTTCCTAATCTAATTCCCTCAGCATCACCCGACTTAATTAGACTACATTCCATTATCCTTGTTTTGCTTTTGTTGATGTTCATCTTATATCCTCCTTTCAAGACACTATCCATTCCATTCAACTGCTCTTCCAAGTCCTTTGCTGTCTCTGACAGAATTACAATGTCATCGGCGAACCTCAAAGTTTTTATTTCTTCTCCATGAATTTTAATACCTACTCCGAATTTTTCTTTTGTTTCCTTTACTGCTTGCTCAATATACAGATTGAACAACATCGGGGAGAGGCTACAACCCTGTCTTACTTCCTTCCCAATCACTGCTTCCCTTTCATGTCCCTCGACTCTTATAACTGCCATCTGGTTTCTGTACAAATTGTAAATAGCCTTTCGCTCCCTGTATTTTACCCCTGCCACCTTTAGAATTTGAAAGAGAGTATTCCAGTCAACATTTTCAAAAGCTTTCTCTAAGTCTACAAATGCTAGAAACGTAGGTTTGCCTTTCCTTAATCTTCCTTCTAAGATAAGTCGTAAGGTCAGTATTGTCTCACGTGTTCCAGTGTTTCTACGGAATCCAAACTGATCTTCCCCGAGGTTGGCTTCTACTAGTTTTTCCATTCGTCTATAAAAGTTAGATATAGTGGGAATTAATGAAGTTCGGCGGCAGAAGGAACAAGACTTCTGGTCAGGTGAATACAAGGTTCTAAACACAAAATCAAATATGGGTAATGCAGGAGTAGGTTTAATAATGGATAAAAAAATAGGAATGCGGGTAAGCTACTACAAACAGCATAGTGAACGCATTGTTGTGGCCAAGAGTACAAGTAGTACAAGTTTATATGCCGACTAGCTCCGCAGATGACGAAGAGATTGATGAAATGTATGATGAGATAAAAGAAATTACTCAGATAGTGAAGGGAGACGAAAATTTAATAATCACGGGTGACTGGAATTCGATAGTAGGAAAAGGAAGAGAAGGGAACGTAGTAGGTAAATATAGAATGGGGTAAGGAATGAAAGAGGAAGCCGCCTGGTAGAATTTTGCACAGAGCATAAGTTAATCATAGCTAACACTTGGTTCAAGAATCATAAAAAAAGGTTGCATACATGGAAGAAACCTGGAGATACTGACAGATTTCAGATAGATTATATAATGGTAAGACAGAGATTTAGGAACCAGGTTTTAAATTGTAAGACATTTCCAGGGGCAGATGTGGACTCTGGCCACAATATATTGGTTACGAACAGTAGATTAAAACTAAAGAAACTGCAAAAAGGTGGGAATTTAAGGAAATGAGACCAGGATAAACTGACAGAACCAGAGCTTGTACAGAGTTTCAGGGACAGCATAAGGGAAAAATTGAGAGGAATGGGGGAAAGAAATACAGTGGAAGAAGAATGGGTAGCTTTTGGAGATGAAATAGTGAAGGCAGCAGAGGATCTAGTAGTTAAAAATCCGAGGGCTAATAGACATCCTTGGGTAACAGAAGAAATACTGAGTTTAATTGATGAAATGAGAAAATACAAAAATGCAGTAAATGAAGCAGACAAAAAGGAATACAAACGTCTCAAAAATGAGATCGACAGGAAGTGCAAAATGTCTAAGCAAGGATGCTTATAGGACAAATATAAGGATGTAGAGGCGTATATCACCAGGGGTAAGATAAATACTGCCTACAGGAAAATTAAAGAGACCTTTGGAGAAAAGAGAACCACTTGCATGAATATCAAGAGCACAGATGGAAACACAGTTCTAAGCAAAGAATGGAAAGCAGAAAGGTGGAAGGTGTATATAGAGGATCTATACAAGGGTGATGTACTTGAGGACAATATTATGGAAATTGAAGAGGATTTAGATGAAGATGAATTGGGTGACACGATACTGCGTGAAGAGTTTGACAGAGCACAGAAAGACCTGAGTCGAAACAAGGGCCCGGGAGTAGACAACATTCCATTAGAACTACTGATAGCCTTGGGAGAGCCAGGCCTGACAAAACTCTACCATCTGGTGAGCAAGATGTATGAGACAGGTGAAATACCCTCAGACTTCAAGAAGAATATAATAATTCCAATCTCAAAGAAAGCAGGTGTTGACAGATGTTAAAATTACCGAACTATCAGTTTAATAAGTCACGGCTGCAAAATACTAACACGAATTCCTTACAGACGAATGGAAAAACTGGTAGAAGCCGACTTTGGGGAAGAAATGTTTGGATTCCGTAGAAATGTAGGAACACGTGAGGCAATACTGACCCTACGACTTATCTTAGAAGCTAGATTAAGAAAAGGCAAACTTACATTTCTAGCATTTGTAGACTTATAGAAAGCTTTTGACAAAAGTTGACTGGAACACTATCTTTCAAATTCTGAAGGTGGCAGGGGTAAAACACAGGGAGCGAAAGGCTATTTACAATTTGCACAGAAACCAGATGGCAGTTATAAGAATCGAGAGGCATGAAAGGGAAGCAGTGGTTGGGAAGGGAGTGAGACAGGGTTGTAGCCTATACCCGATGTTATGCAAACTGTATATTGAGCAAGCAGTATAGGAAACAAAAGAAAAATTTGGAGTAGGAATTAAAATCAATGGAGATGAAATTAAAACTGAGGGTCGCCGGTCACATCGTATTTCCGTCAGAGACAGCAAATGACCTGGAATAGCAGCTGAACGGAATGGACAGTGTCTTGAAAGGAGGATATAAGATGAACATCAACAAAAGCAAAACGAGGATAATGGAATGTAGTCGAATTAAATCGAGTGATGCTGAGGGTATTAGATTAGGAAATAATGCGCTTAAAGTAGTAAGTGAGTTTAGATATTTGGAGAGCAAAATAACTGATGATGATCGAAATAAAGAGGATATAAAATGTAGACTGGCAATGGCAAGGAAAGCGTTTCTGAAGAAGAGAAATTTGTTAACATCGAGTATAGATTTAAGCGTCAGGAAGTCGTTTCTGAAAGTATTCGTATGGAGTGTAGCCATGTATGGAAGTGAAACGTGGACGAAAATAGTTTAGACAAAAAGAGAATAGATGCTTTCGAAATGTGATACAACAGAAGAATGCTGAAGATTAGATGGGTAGATCACATAACTAATGAGGAGGTATTGAATCGAATTGGGGAGAAGAGAAATTTGTGACATAACTTGACCAGAAGAAGGGATCGGTTGGTAGGACATATTCTGAGGCATCAAGGGATCACCAATTTAGTATTTGAGGGCAGCGCGGAGGGTAAAAATCGTAGAGAGAGACCAAGAGAAGAATACACTAAACAGATTCAGAAGGATATAGGGTGCAGCAGGTACTGGGAGATGAAAAAGCTTGCACAGGATAGAGTAGCGTGGAGAGCTGCATCAAACCAGTCTCTGGACTGAAGACCACAACAACAACAACTGGGTATTTTGTGAATGGCACAGTTTTTCATATGGGTGGTAGGTGGTGACAAGTTCCTATGGGACCAAACTGCTGAGGTCATCAGTCCCTAACCTTACACACTGATTAATCTAACTTACTGTAAGGGAACCAAGACACATACCCACGCCCGCGGGAGAATGCGAATGTTCGACGGGGGGAGCCCAGTTTTACTTATCTGAACATTAAAAAAAATTGCCAATATTTTCACCGCTTTGAAATCTTATCGCGATTCGACTAGATATTTACATGGCTTTTCTCAGATGGTACTTCATTTTAGACAACTTTATCATCAGTATTTTGTCTGAGGCTACTATCAATAGTGTTTACTATATTATGAATACACAAACCACTAAGAGTCCCATAATATCCCTCCCCCCCCCCACGACCCTGGGGCATGCCTGAAGTAATTTCCACATATCAAAAAGCCAGAATCAACAATGGCATTGTCTTTGTTCATGGCAAGTGCTGAGTACGGACGCAGTTAGCCTACAGACTATACGTTGCTCGTCCACCAGACATGTGCGTGTTGAAGCGGAGTAAAGATCGAAAGTTTTCATTTACTGCATCAGATTAGCTATAGTCGGTTGATGATTTTAATTTAACTAAAAATCAGTTTACAAGGTTGTGAAGTTGGAAATTGGTTTTTGGGGCAACCTGTACTTTAAAATTGCACATTACGGTGTGGTAGCTTTGGTAGAGTACATGTATGCCACATTAAACAGTAAGGATTGCCGGTAGCAAGACAGGGAAAGAAAAATGAATGTGTAATAGAGATACTGGGTGCCCAAGACTTCTGTTTCCTTCTCTTATTATTATTATCATTATTTTGACATGATTACAATCGCACATCATTCAGTGTTAGTATGTTTTATATCCTTAGAGAATACAAATTGCATTTTATAAGCAATAAAACTTAGTTGATCGCGTAACTTCGGCCCTTTCATGTAACTAAAGCAATAACTTTTTATGAAAGGACAGTTTATGTTGTTATTTTGCATTGAACAGAATGTTCATCGTTACGATCAAAGTAAAGAGTTTCCTATTACTTTTGATAAATTAGAAAGTTGTATATGAATAACAGAAACATGTCTTAAAGAAGTTCAACGAAGTATTGAAATGATGTTCGATATTTTTTTGCGTTTTTCTTTATTTATCCCTTTTTTGAGGAAATTGCATTTTCTAGTGCTATACAAGACATACGTGTTGTTTTCTTTATTTTTACAACAACATACCTCTGTTTGACGATACAAATCGACAATTTTCGAATAAAACCAGACTTAACATTGACATCTTCAATTCTGCTATAAATGTTGTTTATTCTTAAGTAACAGTCAGCAGGATAACTATGTAGAACCAAAATGATCCGTAGGTTGCACAGCCCTCTACCTGTCCTCACTCACTTTCTAGAAGGTTCACCGCTTACTTTTTAGACACTGATTGCATACGTAAAGAAAAAAAGTGTGATAGCGCCCGATAGGTATGCATCACGGCTTCAGTACAGGTAATGCGGGTACGACCTTATCTGACCAATGCTACCAGGAAAACTATCGCAATTTAGGCTTACTTATGATAGTCTATGGTAGTCTACCGCACTTCTGCAGCTCTGCTTAGGACATGTGAGATACCTACCAGATTTCGGGTTTTACACGAAAATGTTGTTAACGACAGGGCTCTGCTTTCTCTCGTTACTCCTAGGATACTTTCCACGGGACTCCGTGTAAATAGTATTTCCGTGAGACAGTGGATTTCCATTACGGCGGCAATTCTCGCGGACTATTTGCTCTCCGCGCCGCCGGCCCTTACGTTATGAGCTAGTGGGGAAGTTGAGATTTCTTACGGCAGCTGCGCGGAAATATACTGCGCCGGTGCTGGTCGTGAAATACGGGGCGCAGTTCGGAACGGACCCGGTGCCGGGGCTCTCACACGTCTTAACTGGGGAGAGAACTCATCCCGCCATTCGTTCCGGCTGTCGCCGGCGGCGGCGCTGGCGGCGGAACCGATGGAGCTCGTAATAGCCGAATTATGAAGAGGGACGCCCCGCCGCCACCGGCGTCTAATGTCGCGATTCACTTAGCGACGCGGAAGCAGCAGCCGCGCGGCGCCGAAACTGCAAATAGCCGGCGGAAGGGGCGCCCCCTTACAAACTGCCGCTTCCCTACAACGACTGCTGCTGCAGCTCGCGCTCGTAACCGACCCTTGAGGAAATTTCCTTATTACCATCGGCCACACTAGCGTTCTTCCCATTGTTCGCAGGCTTGATCCCCCCCACCCTCTGGTTTCCTCCTTCCTCTCCACCCCCCGCCCGTTGCCGCGCCTCTATCGCTGTATCCCTCCCTCTCTCCACCTCCACACCCTCCATCTCCTTCATCAGGGCAATTTCCAACGCCTTCCCCTCCCAGATGACGAACTTCGCCGTGACATATACCCTTCCTTCCAACTATAACCCGGCCTTGTTCCCCCCCCCCTCCCCAGGGCCCCCTTCTCCTCTTTCTTCCTTCTCCCAGAGCGGATTTTCCTCCATCCCCCCCCTCCCCTGAGACCCTGCCCCCCATACTTGCCTCTCTCCTTCCCACATCCCTCCCTACCTGGCCCTCTTCCGAGCGCCCCCCTTTCCCCTCCCCCATCTCTTCCCCTCCCTCCCTTCTTCAGGTCTCCCTCATCTCCTTGAACCTGGCAGATCCTCTGTATTGCTCATCATCAGTGTGCCACGTCAGTGTTGTGTTTCGTGCTGTTTCCCGTGTGCGTCAAGAGGTGTGATTTTAATTGTGTACTGCCTTGAGGTTCGCCGTCAGTGTTACGCTGTGTGCTATGCCATCCGTCAACACCTTTATGCTCCAGTCATACTGTGCCTTGTGTTCTTTTAATCGTCGCAGTGTGTGGCTTTTTGTGTGTGCTACTTTTAAACAGTTTTTTATCTCCATTTTACAGTCACCCCGTTTTTTGTATATTGCCTTCCATGATGTTCTCCCTTTTTATATCTATGTTCGCCTTCTTCTCTCCTTTGCTGTTTTTAAATGTCTTCTCTTGTTTTGTTCTATGTCTTTCGGCTGAAGAGCAGCGCATATGCTGCTGCCAGCCCGCCCCGATGGGGAATTGAAATACAATAAAGGAAAAAAAAAAAAAAAAAAATAGCGTTCTTCAGCGGGCTAGGTTGGTAATACTGCACATTTCCTCCGCTGGCTGAAAAACAGACCTTTCCAGTATTAGAGAAATTGGACGAGTATACTTCCAGTTTATTTCGTCGTTTACGAAAGACTTCGCCTTGAGTCGTCTCATTAAATTCCATAAATCAGAAGTTGAATAATGCGTACCCTCCACTGTTTCAAATACTCGTACACTAGCTGAAGGTGAAAAACGAACATCGGTAAAGCCGTGACGTAGAAGCACTATAATTTCACTGTATAAAATATTACTTACCCCCTGAAAACGAGCACACTGTGACATGACAGTTAGACAGACGCTACCAGAAGTATGCATGCTGGAAAGACGACGCAGTGCGTCGTGGGTCTCAACACAGACAGGCGAGCAAAGCCCGCGAGGGGGTAGCGTCTGGAGCTGTCGGTTTGACAAGCAGACAACTCCTTAGCTTCTACTATTGGCGAAATACACGGACCAAAATGTAAGCTGGCTGGCAGACAGGCCGGCGGTAATCTGAGGAGTTATCGTGAATGTTTTTTTTTTTTTTTTTTTTTTTTTTTTCAGCCGAGTGGTCGTTGCAAGTATGCGCGCGGCGTGTGGGTGCAGCCAAGCTCAGATACCGCAAATCATTTTACGGTCGCCACGTAAGTGCAGCCCCTATTAATAAAGATAGAGAATAGGCAATGGTACTACATTAAATAGAGAAACGAGGAACTGAAGTACGTCTACACATCGACAATAATAGTTTAAACAATGTCAAAAAAATGTGGATCTCTCTATTATCTTAAACAATTAATAACTACTACACGCCTTATCCGATCTAACGAAAAACGTTTCAACAAACAGTGCTTGATCAGCACTACTGCAAAACCGGATTCTATCAAACGACCACAATTTGAATTGTGAACCGGAATGTAAATTCGGAGGGATAAAAACTCATCTTAAAGACAAGTACATGGGAAAACAATAAGGGTAGAGGCAATATTAAATAAAGATTGAAATAGTTGGCTGTAGAGAGTTAATTCTCATTAGGTTTAAAATAGGTAATTTCAAACAATACTGATTTTGGCCATATCACTAAATAAGACACAGATACACTACTGGACATTAAAATTGCTACACCACGAAGATGACGTGCTACAGACGCGAAATTTAACCGACAGGAAGAAGATGCTGTGATGTGCAAATAATTAGCTTTTCAGAGCATTCACACAAGGTTGGCACCGGTGGCGACACCTACAACGTGCTGACATGAGGAAAGTTTCCAACCGATTTCTCGTACACAAACAGCAGTTGACCGGGTTGCTTGGTGAAACTTTGTTCTGATGCCTAGTGTGAGGAGGAGAAATGCGTACCATCACGTTTCCGACTTTGATAAAGGTCGCATTGTAGCCTATTGCGATTGCGGTTTATCGTATCGCGACATTCCTGCTCGCGTTGGTCGACATCCAATGACTGTTAGCAGAATACGGAATCGGTGGGTTCAGGAGGGTAATACGGAACGCCGTGATGGATCCCAACGGCCTCGTATCACTAGCAGTCGAGTGACAGGCATCTTATCCACATGGCTGTAACGGATCGTGCAGCCACGTCTCGATCCCTGAGTCAACAGACGGGGACGTTTGCAAGACAACAGCCATCTGAACGAACAGTTCGACGACGTTTGCAGCAGCATGGACTCTCAACTCGGAGACCATGGCTGCGGTTACCTTTGACGCTGCAACACAGACAGGAGCGCCTGCAATGGTGTACTCAACGACGAACCTGGGTGCTCGAATGGCAAAACGTCATTTTTTTCGGATGAATCCAGGTTCTTCTACAGTATCATGATGGTCACATCCATGTTTGGCGACATCGCGGTGAACGCACACTGGAAGCGTGTATTAGTCATCGCCAAACTGGCGTATCACCCGGCGTGATGGTATGGGGTGCCATTGGTTACTCGTCTCTTTGAACAGTGAACGTTATATTTCAGATGTGTTACGACCCGTGGCTCTACCCTTCATTCAATCCCTGCGAAACCCTACATTTCAGCAGGATAATGCACGACCTCATGTTGCAGGTCCTGTACGGGGCTTTCTGGATACAGAACATGTTCGACTTCTGCCCTGGCCAGCACATTCTCCAGATCTCTCACCAAATGAAAACTTCTGGTCAATGGTGGCCGGGCAACTGGTTCGTCACAATACGCCAGTCTCTACTCTTGATGAACTGTGGTATCGTGTTGAAGCTGCATGGGCAGCTGTACCTGTACACTCCATCCAAGCTCTGTTTGACTCAATGTCCAGGCGTTTCAAGGCCGTTATTATGGCCAGAGGTGGTTGTTCTGGGTATTGATTTCTCAGGATCTATGCACCCAAACTGCGTGAAAATGTAATCACATGTCAGTTCTAGTATAATATATTTGTCCAATGAATACCCGTTTATCATCTGCATTTCTTCTTGGCCTAGCAATTTTAATGGCCAGTAGTGTAAGACAAAACCGAATACTTCTAGCGAAACATTAACGTCTTCGTGGAAAAGCTGGTGAAATTCAGGTCTCAATTCATGTGTAATACTTACAGTAGCGATAAGTTCAACGTAATTTTTATTCCTAGGAAAGTTCATGTCCCAATAATGACAGATTTTATACTAGTTTTACGAATAAAAAGACAATCACTCTGACTTATTTTAACAGTTGAAAGGAATCAATGTGCAATCGTGTGACAACTAAAGTGTTTAGATGTGTAGTTTTTATAGTAATACGTACAGTATGTGCAACATTGTGGGTTTTGCAACGACAGATAGACTATGTAAGGACAGCGGCCATGTTGGCCTGGGTATTTTGCGAGGTCTGTGGTCCAAGACGTGGACCGTGTCTGAAATTTTCCAGGCAACAAACTTTAAAAATCGGCCACGCACTTAGTTACGCTCTTTTACGAAGCCAGAGTAGATAAAGAGAGGCTTAGTACATCACAATACTTATTTTATTTATCGGTATCCACTTAAACAATTTGTCCAGAAAATGCCGCCAAAATGGCCTTGTTATTAGCGTTAAACAGACGTTTCAGTGTGTCTCGCGCATCCAGCAGGCAGCGCTGCACAGCAGGTGGTCCTGCATCTGACACCTCGTCACACTCGTTGAGAAAGTCTGCTACAACCAGGAGGAGGCCCTGCTGAGCGTGCTGATCTCGCAGCGCCGCACTCCCACCTTCATCCTGTTGAGAGTTCGTCTCACACAGGGTACGGGATGACCGATTTCTCCTGTTCTGTTGTCCGCCTTTCTACGCGGTGCAGAGAAATGATCTCCTCGAACATTAGTTTCATCCACAACGAGTCACAAATTGGAAACGCTGACTCACATCAACAGCTAATCCTCTTACTATCACCAAACAAGTTAGAAAGGAGACGAATAAACCGAATAAATAGCACATTGGTAGCTTCGGAGTACTGCGAAAGTATAAAATCAGTACCAGGCGATCAACTGACGCTCCAATGCTGAGGTAAGTCATGGCAGTGAAGTGATATGAATGTGCAACTCGGTTTTATAAAATCACCGCAATGAGATAAGTGTAGAAATGGAGACGTGACAGAATGGTAGGTTGGAGTTATCGTGTTTGGATGTGCCCACGACCACACTGTGCATGAAGCTGCCTGATTTGTTGGTGTGTCAAAGTAGACTGTGTACAAGGAATAGTGTACCACTCGCAACCAAAAGAGCTCGCCGTAAGATCAGTTGTCGTAAAAAAGATCATAACCGACAAGGACAAGGTAGTAATGTCTCACCTTGATAATGACTGTCGGTTTAAAACTACACAGGAAATGCTGCCGCACTTTCCATTTCAGACAGTATCCAAGCAGACGCTGCGAAATGAACTGAATTAAATGGTCATTTAGTTCTGGGTTCCTAGTAAAATTCCAGTGAGCACAATGCCACATACAGCTATACGTCTTCAGTGTGCCATGAAACACAGAAACTGGACAGCAGCTCACTGTAGACGTGTTCTGTGGTCCAAAAAGGTCCAAGTGACAGAAATTTTCGAGTACGCCGACTGCACAATGGGGCGTTTGTACCCCATTGAGCAAAGTGTGTCAGGCCGTAGGTGATTCTGTGATGTTTTGGTTGTTCAAGAAATGGTTCAAATGGCTCTGAGCACTGTGGGACTTAATTTCTGAGTTCATCAGTTCCCTTGAACTTAGAACTACTTAAACCTAACTAACCCAAGGACATCACACACATCCATGCCCGAGGCAGGATTCGAACCTGCCACAGTAGCGGTCGCTTGGTTCGAGACTGTAGCGCCTAGAACCGCTCGGCCACTCCAGCCGGCGATGTTTTGGTTGTGCTTTTCGTAGCTGACTTGGATCCACTCATTCAGATTCCCGCGAACTTCAACATTCCTTTGTTTCAGTATTCTCGTTGCCGAAGTGTTGCCCTTTCTTTTACGTCTTAATGATGTGGAGACTCTTGTCTTACAGTAATACAGCAACAGTGTTCAGAGGTCTGCAGGCGTACGTTTCTAGTTTGACAAAGGCTCAGGCATCCTATGACATCTCGACTGTCTCGCTAAATCATGAGATTTTAATCACAGAAAATGACAGGGACTCTTTATGAGAGCATGTGAAACGTACCAATTTGCCACGATAAAGAATCTCATCATCAGTGAGTGACTGTAGTTCACTCGTTCAGGCTACTAACCGGCAAAAACAGGGAAGCCGAACACACGAAACGCAAACAAACATCAGATGACTGTACACAACGAGCGACCTATTTTACAGTCAAAGTGGCCTCTCTGATGACGTCTTTGGCGCGTTACAGATATCCTCACGCTGCAAGTGGCCCAGAGACATCATCGCTGTCTGCTACAGCTTAACGCACCCTTTACTGACACTTTTTAACATCCACGCATAGACTGTCGCTACCGGCGCAAAACCGACAGCAGCGTTACAGCCCATCCAGGCTATCGGAAAAATTTTTCTTTCCCATGGCAGTTTCCGTACCACTTTTTCTCTTTGCCCTTAAAATCGTTACCCTCAAATCGCTTTCTGCTCCATTTTCTCAATGGGACCTTATTAGTGGCTGATCGTGAGTGGCTCTCTTTGAGATACCAACAGAGGAACACAAATGGCCAGGAGTGTCGCCGTAGGCACCTCTTCTCCAGCGCAGGACCGACTGAACTGAATTCTGGCAGCCTCCGGAGGCCGGACCCGGCAGGCGCGCATCATAGGCTACAGCGTTGACTTACGCGACTGCTATCGGCGTCCGCGGAAGTCTTGCGACGCGTTACCGACTATCGCCGGGTGTCGCCTCCGGTGGTATCGAAGGCAATAACACCACAGATCGCACACAGACGTACAGACAACATCGCAGTAGCATGGTCTGTGACTCCTCGATTAGACTAACCTCTTTTAGCAGAGATGAGAATATAAACTTTTGTGTGGTCGCCACGCAAGTGCGGGCGTTGAGGGACTCCACTTCCTCCAAATTAAAATAAAAGGAAAAATAGTGGCTGCAGATGGACATGGTATATCTGAACAGACTTGTGAAGTCTCTTCGTTAAATTAAGGCCATTATGAGGGCTAGAGGCGGTGTTACGCAGTTTTGGTATGTCGTTTCCAGCGGTTAATTGCTTTTCTCCCGTGTGTGCTTATTTTCTGCGGTGCACAGATACAGCGCTATGGTACGAAGATTCCCAGTGCTGTGATGCGAATGGATTAGGAAACACATGCTGAACTTACAGTTGCTCAACCTATAACAACCGTGATTTAATGAAAGTATGGTCTATTGCTTCGAGCATCGAACTACATTAACACAAATTGTAGACGCTCTAGAGCACAGATGGCGAACAAAATTCATAATATTAACTGAACTTGAACGAAATCGTGTAAGGGGTGAGGAAGCCATTATCGTCTTTCCAAATAATTGACCAACACAATGGCAGCGAGGTGTCAGCCGTGTATCTGTGTTACCGCCTGTGGTCCTAGATGTACGGCATCGTCTTCTGTTTCCGGGTAGCAGGAGAATAGAAATTCGCGTCCTCATAGCTGCATTCTTCGAGGGGCCATGGTTGATCAGCGACTGAAGCACAAACGCAGCTGTATATTTCACCTCAGCCTTTGGCTCGGGTTTCATCGTTACTACCGTTCCATGTCCAAGTTTTGTATCAATCTCTTGTTCGGGTTTGGGAAGCCAAACGAAAAAAACCGTTTGGCGACACCGTCTGTGGCAAGCTGCTTGAAATTGAGCGCGCAACGGCCTGATTGGTTAACTTCAATGCTAATTAACTTCGAAGTAACGCCAGTGTCGATTTTTTTTCTTAATAGTTATATCTCAGCACAACCCACCCCGCAATGTCCTTACAAACTTATCAGGCTGTTTCTGACCGCCCTGGATACTCGCTCCAGTCACCTGTGTTATGAGAGCAGGTAGCCCCTCGTCACATAGTCAACTGTGGAAAGCGTCGCGTTATACCACAGAGTGCAGTGATCTAGTTTCCCACTGACGCTAGACACAGCACTCTAGAGTGCAGAAACAGCACTCCTGCAGCGACGTCAGTATCTGGACCGTATACACCTCGGCTGGTTGCGTAGGACTGTCTGAAGCTCATGTCAAAACATTTCCTCCCCCTTGAGAGAATACGGTGTTGCAAATTACAGGCACCTGCTGAAGTGGTGAACTGCTAAAACAGCGTGTTACTTCTGTGTCGACAGTTTTCTCTCTTCTCCTAAGGTGCATTTCTTCTGACACCATCATTTACGTTTACACGCCGTATGTTCGTCTTCTCTATACAGTCTATCACTCACTGTATTGTACCAGACCAAACAACACACGCCGGTACAATGGTGGGTTCTTAGCTTGACTGCTGGAGGGGCCGAGATGATGCTATAACACGTAAAATACTAGATCACTTCATTATAACCTGAACAACAAGAGAGACTACTTAACTTTGTAAGAATCCACGTCCACAGGAATATGTATTTATTATTGTTGTAGAATGTTAATGTACCACTTGATACAGAACTAGATACTAGTCTCTTCTCACAGGTTACATATGACGATAAATTTTTATGCAGTTCTCTCTATTGCAACTGTCGCACTGCTGGCTCGGTAGAGAGCCAAAGTTATCATCTTCGGCGGTGACAGCTGACAGGGCTCAGCGGCACTGCGCTCAGACGTAAGTAAGCGAGCCGACGCGGTGTCGCGTGGAAAATCTTCTGGGCTTGTCTACGCCACCGTTTCTAATTCGCCGTAGGTTCTGGCAGGCACTATGCTTACTTGTGGTTGCGTCGCGAGGTACCAAGCTTACTTTGGTACCTCACTCTTCGGACGACACCACACAGTGTACGGCAGAGCACTCAGGAAGTTTCATCAGTTAGGTGTAGTATGGAGATCGATCTACTGGTTGCCAGGTAATGAGTGGCAGAAAGGAGTGCTAGTCCCATAAGGTATGCAGGACTTTACACGTCCTCTAACTCGGCACTGTGGGTTCCCAAGTGCGGTTGTTGTTGTTGTGGTCTTCAGTCCAGAGACTGGTTTGTTGCAGCTCCCTATTCTACTGCATCCTGTGCAAGCTTCTTCATCTCCCAGTATCTACTGCAGCCTACATCCTTCTGAATCTGCTTAGTGTATTCATCTCTTGGTCTCCCTCTACGATTTTTACCCTCCACGCTGCCCTCCAATACTAAGTTGGTGATCCCTTGATGCTTCAGAATATGCCTAACCAAGCGAACCCTCCTTCTAGTCAAGTTGTGCCACAAATTTCTCTTCTCCCCAATTCTATTCAATACCTCCTCATTGGCGATGTGGTCTACCCAACTAATCTTCAGCATTCTTCTGTAGCACCACATTTCGGAAGCTTCTATCCTCTTCTTGTCTAAAATATTTATCGTCCACGTTTCACTTCCATACATGGCTACACTCCATACAACTACTTTCAGAAACGACTTCCTGACACTTAAATCTATACTTGATGTTAACAAATTTCTTTTCTTCAGAAACGCTTTCCTTGCTATTGCCAGTCTACATTTTATATTCTTTCTACTTCGACCCTCATCAGTTATTTTGCTCCCCAAATAGAAAAACCCATTTACTACTTTAAGTGTCTCATTTCCTAATCTGATTCCCTCGGCATCACCCGATTTAATTCCACTACATTCCATTATCCTCGTTTTGCCTCTTGGGTGATGCTCATTTTATATCCTCCTTTCAAGACACTGTCCATTTCGTTCAACTGCTCTTCCAAGTCCTTTGCTGTCTCTGACAGAATTACAATGTCATCAGTAAACCTCAGAGTTTTTATTTCTTCTCCATGGATTTTAATACCTACTCCGAATATTTCTTTTGTTTACTTTACTGCTTGCTCAATATACAGATTGAATAACATTGTGGATAGGCTACAACCCTGTCTCACTCCCTTCCCAACCAGTGCTTCCCTTTCATGCCCCTCGACTCTTATAACTGCTTCTGTTTTCTGTACAAATTATAAATAGCCTTTCGCTCCCTGTATTTTACCTCTGTCACCTCCATAATTTGAAAGAGAGTATTCCAGTCAACATTGTCAAAAGCTTTCTCGAAGTCTACAAATGCTAGAAACGTAGTACGGTTATCAGTGTTAAGTATCACGTAGCTGTGGTCGACATTCGGCACAGATGCCTGTGTTAAGCAGTGTCATTTAAGTCTCCTTTCGGAGGAGTGGTTTGATGTAGCTCTCCACGTCAGTCTACCCTGTACAGACCTCTTCATGTCCTCATGGCTACTGCAACCTACATGGAGTTGAATCTGCTTACTGTATTGCAGCCTTCGTCTCCATCAACAGTTTTAACCCCCCCCCCCCCCCCCCCCCGCCCACACACACACACACACACGTCTCTCTCCATTACCAAACTGACCATTCCTTCAGGCCTCAAGATGTGTCCTATCAGCCGCTCTCTTCTTTTAGTTAAATTGTGCCACAAGTTCCTTTTTCCCTAATTCTATTCAGTACCTCCTCATTAAGATGAACATCAACAAAAGCAAAACAAGGATAATGGAATGTAGTCTAATTAATTCGGGTGATGCTGAGGGAATTAGATTAGGAAATGAGGCACTTAAAGTAGTAAAGGAGTTTTGCTATTTGGGGAGCAAAATAACTGATGATGGTCGAAGTAGAGAGGATATAAAATGAAGGCTGGCAATGGCAAGGAAAGCGTTTCTGAAGAAGAGAAATTTGTTAACATCCAGTATAGATTTAAGTGTCAGGAAGTCATTTCTGAAAGTATTCGTATGGAGTGTAGCCATGTATGGAAGTGAAACATGGACGATAAATAGTTTGGACAAGAAGAGAATAGAAGCTTTCGAAATGTGGTGCTACAGAAGAATGCTGAAGATTAGATGGGTAGATCACATAACTAATGAGGAAGTATTGAATAGGATTGGGGAGAAGAGAAGTTTGTGGCACAACTTGACCAGAAGAAGGGATCGGTTGGTAGGACATGTTCTGAGGCATCAAGGGATCACCAATTTAGTATTGGAGGGCAGCGTGGAGGGTAAAAATCGTAGAGGGAGACCAAGAGATGAATACACTAAGCAGATTCAGAAGGATGTAGGTTGCAGTAGGTACTGGGAGATGAAAAAGCTTGCACAGGATAGAGTAGCATGGAGAGCTGCATCAAACCAGTCTCAGGACTGAAGACCACAACAACAACAACAACCTCCTCATTAGTTATTCGATCTATCCATCTAATTTTCAGCGTTCTTCTGTAGCACCAAATTTCAAAAGCTTCTATTCTCTTCTTGTCTGAACCCCTTATCGTCCACATTTCAATTCTGTACGAGGCTACAGCGATCTAAAAACTTAAAAACAAATACCGCGTCGATTCGACGATTTCTAAACACAGATTAATTTTATAATTAAGTAGTTGAGTAACTACTCCCTTTATTTTGACTACCGCACTTCGTCACCTTTCGTCACTTCTATTACTGTTGCTGTTATTCTGTCTATTCTGAAATGGTTCAAATGGCTCTGAGCACTATGGGACTTAACAGCTGTGGTCATCAGTCCCCTAGAACTTAGAACTACTTAAACCTAACTAACCTAAGGACATCACACACATCCATGCCCGAGGCAGGATTCGAACTTGCGACCGTAGCAGTCGCGCGCTTCCGGACTGCGCGCCTAGAACCGCGAGACCACCGCGGCTGGCGGTCTATTCTGACCCGCCAGGTTAGCCGAGAGCGCTAATGCCCTGCTTCCTCTACTCGGGTAGGCGCGCTGGCAACGCCGACTCAAAGGAAGGCCTCGGCGCTTGTTCGTGACGTCACGTCAGCTAGGCACGCCGAATGCCAGGTCTGTTGCAGGCATACTGATAATGGTGGTGTCTCCCTCTCTGACACAGGGAAATGTGAAACTATTGGCGGTAGTTGACCAACACACATTGTTCTGAAAAATTTCTGCAATCAATTAATTGTGCAATTCATTACACTTCTTAACAAATAGTGTACTCCTGAACTTAAATTTAAGGATAGACATACAAAAACAACTTCATGGTCCAGCAGCAACAGAATTCGTGCTTCTTTACCTTATTTGTAAATTTGAGGAAGTTACGTTTGTACTGGGTTGCTTTTACAAGAAACTGTGAACATATGGGTGCTCTTCTTTAGGTATCTTCGTTGACTATGGGGTGGGGAGCACTGAATGTTAATGAAATATCTTGCGACTGTACACTTTGGCGGATTGGGGGGACAGAAGAAAAGGGAAAAGAGAGATACTTGTTTTATCAAATAAAATTTTTTATCTTATAAAGTTTCTCCTTTCAGTTGCAAGAGGGGAATATTTATCTTTTCTAATGCGCATGTTTAAAAAAATTTAAGCTCAGCAGTATTTTCGATGTATGAAGCTATTTTGTTTCCTGTTTAGAATTCCTTTCGTTGAAAACGACTGTAATCTAATTACTGGGAACAGCTGGACGTTTACACATGTAAATTAGTTCACATTTCCAGTGACGATGTCAAACGAAAATAAATAAATAAATAAAAGAAACGAGTTCATTGTAAGGGGGTTGGGTAAGTTTCGATAGCAAAATGGGTCAACTAAATATAGTTACTTGAATCTAATATTTCCGAAGCTCGCAATGGGGCAAATCATCTTCTCATACTTATCTTCGTTTGTTTCGACAGGATTCAGTAATACAGAACTATGATCTTCATTTGTAGCTTTACGATAGTAAGAAAATCTTTCATCTAAATAAAACTGCAGAATCCAAAACAATACCAAACATTTTGTCCAAATATAAGAGATTTGTAGTGATAAGCACGCCCAGGTGTTTCTGCCTGCAAAAATCCTGCCGTTCGCCGTGCCTAGCTGACGTGACGTCACCAACAAGCGCCGAGGCCTTCCTTTGAGTCGGTGTTGGCGCTGGCCCCGGACTGAATCCGCCTGGTGGATTAACGACGAGGGCTGGTGTGCCGGCCAGCCTGGATGTGGTTTTAGGCGGTTTTCCACATCCCCCTAGGTGAATGCCGGACTGGTCACCACGTCCCAACTCAGTTACACGATTCGCAGACATCTGAACACGCTCACAATATTCCATTGATTACACTAGACGCAGACAAATGGTTCAAATGGCTCTGAGCACTATGGGACTCAACTTCTGAGGTCATCAGTCCCCTAGAACTTAGAACTAAGTAAACCTAACTAATGTAAGGACATCACGCACGTCCATGTCTGACGCAGGATTCGAACCTGCGACCGTAGCGGTCGCGCGGTTCCAGACTGTAGCGCCTAGAACCGCTCGACCACACCGGCCGGCCTAGACGCAGACAGCTGGGGTACACCAGTTCCGTCCCAGGGGGTATGCGGTGGCGTCAGGAAGGGTCCCCTAACATTAACCTTGCTTAATCCGATACTAATTATGCCGACCCTGCGAAACCGCGGGATAATGGCATCAGCGAAAGAAGCTATTCTGTCTATTCTGTGTTGAATGTGACTTTTGACATATTGTTACGCTTTGAGTTATTTACGCTGGTTTTTCTCTTTTGTATGGCGTAAGTACGGTGACATCACTTTATCTGTGTTTCCAGGCTAATGCCATTTGACGAAATCCCAGCTGCGTTGTATAGACAATCACTGCTGCATAGACGTGGACATCATATAATCCATTCAATCGTATTGTACTGCCCGCCGGCATTTTGTAGCCCAATATATCTGCCGGACGACGTTACCCACTAAGAACAGAACGGCAACAGCTCGGCGGCGGCTCGTTGCGAAACCTCAGCAGCGACGAATATGGAACTGTAAGCGACGTCGCGTGTTCTGCCGTTGTTTCCGGGGAGTCAATAACGCTTCCCACGGGGCGCGTTATTTGCTGTTATGTATGCTCTATCGGGCGCATCAAATGGCTATTAGCTCCTAAAATGTGTACAGCGCGATGCGTCTCGATTGCAAATTTGCTGCCTCCGATTACGAACCGGTTAGAGGGTCGCCAATCGCTGATAAATTCTTACGCTGCCGTTTCACGGCGTATAGACACGCTCTGGTTAACTCTTTTTAGTCGATAAGCAATTTGTTCAGTTCATTGTTGAGCATAGAGCTGAAAACCAGCAATAATTGCTCACATGTAATTTTTAGCGGAATTAATTATCCATCCCCCGTCGGAGGTTCGACTACTCCCTCGGCCATGGGTGTGTGTGTCGTCCTTAGCGTAAGTTAGTTTAAGTTAGATTAAGTAGTGTGTAAGCTAGGGACCGATGACCTCTGCAGTTTGGTCCCATAAGACCTTACCACAAATTTCCAAAAAAATTAATTATCTGGGAAAAACATATTTCACACAATCCACCTTTTGAACCGTTTCCACTAGAAGGAAGTAAAGAATTTTTTTTTTATCCTGTCGACAGCTTCATGAGGTATGGAGCACAAACTGGGAACCACCCCAACATTTGTATTAAGCGTTGTAAGGAAATCATGGTAGACCTAAATCTGAATGACTGGATTTGGATTGGAAAAGACGTTATCCCGGGAGCGGATCCAGTGTCTTACCTCTGTCACACACCGTTTGAGGTTTCCGATACAATCTTCATAATAACCTGCTCGTCATTAAGAAATTATGACCAATAGTACAGCATTTAACAGTATTTCGAGTGAGACATTTATTGATGAGATTACGTAATTTACACAGTAATAACTTGGCATCCTACCACAGCTGCCTCAACAGAGTTAGAAAGTGACATTTGACGTCAGGTGGTTATTGCCGCTAATTTTATCTGAACTTCGCTCGGGGGACTGAGCAGATTCTGTCCGAGACGTATAATATGGGAAAGCTATTGGGAACTATGATACACAGGGTGTTACAAAAAGGTACGGCCAAACTTTCAGGAAACATTCCTCACACAGAAAGAAAGAAAAGATGTTATGTGGACATGTGTCCGGAAACCCTTAATTTCCATGTTAGAGCTCATTTTATTCCTTCTCTTCAAATCACATATGGAATGGAAACACACAGCAACAGAAAGCACCAGCGTGACTTCAAACACTTTGTTACAGGAAATGTTCAAAATGTCCTCCGTTAGCGAGGATACATGCATCCACCCTCCGTCGCATGGAATCTCTGATGCGCTGATGCAGCCCTGGAGAATGGCATATTGTATCACAGCCGTCCACAATACGAGCACGAAGAGTCTGTACATTTGGTACCGGGATTGCGTAAACAAGAGCTTTCAAATGCCCCCATAAATCAAAGTCAAGAGGGTTGAGGTCAGGAGAGCGTGGAGGCCATGGAATTGGTCCGCCTCTACCAATCCATCGGTCACCGAATCTGTTGTTGAGAAACGTACGAACACTTCGACTGAAATGTGCAGGAGCTCCATCGCGCATGAACCATATGTTGTGTCCTACTTGTAGAGGCATATGTTCTAGCAGCACAGGTAGAGTATCCCCTATGAAATCATGATAACGTGCTCCATTGAGCGTAGGTGGAAGAACATGGGGCCCAATCAAGACATCACCAACAATGCCTTCCCAAACGTTCACAGCAAATCTGTGTTGATGACGTGATTGCACAATTGCGTGCGGATTCTCGTCAGCCCACACATGTTGATCGTGAAAATTTACAATTTGATCACGTTGGAATGAAGCCTCATCCGTAAAGAGAACATTTGCACTGAAATGAGGATTGACACATTGTTGGATGAACCATTATCAGAAGTGTACCCGTGGAGGCCAATCAGCTGCTGATAGTGCACACGCTGTACATGGTACGGAAACAACTGGTTCTCCCGTAGCACTCTCCATTCAGTGACGTGGTCAACGTTACCTTGTACAGCAGCAACTTCTCTGATGCTGACATTAGGGTTATCGTCAACTGCACGAAGAATTGACTCGTCCATTGCTGGTGTCCTCGTCGTTCTAGGTCTTCCCCAGTCGCGAGTCATAGGCTGGAATGTTCCGTGCTCCCTAAGACGCCGATCAATTGCTTCGAACATCTTCCTGTCGGGACACCTTCGTTCTGGAAATCCGTCTCGATACAAACGTACCGCGCCACGGCTGTTGCCCCGTGTTAATCCATACATCAAATGGGCATCTGCCAACTCCGCATTTGTAAACATTGCACTGACTGCAAAACCACGTTCGTGATGAACACTAACCTGTTGATGCTACGTACTGATGTGCTTGATGCTAGTACTGTAGAGCAATGAGTCGCATTTCAACACAAACACCGAAGTCAACATTACCTTCCTTCAAATGGGCCAACTGGCGGTGACTCGAGGAAGTACAGTACATACTGACGAAACTAAAATGAGCTCTAACATGGAAATTAAGCGTTTCCGGACACATGTCCACATAACATCTTTTCTTTATTTGTGTGTGAGAAATGTTTCCTGAAAGTTTGGCCGTACCTTTTTGTAACACCCTGTATATATCAAGGTTGAAGCGATGAATGAAAATTTGTGCTAAGGACGGGATTCGAGCTTGGGTCTCTTGCAGATACGCTAACCACTACACTACTCTGACACGACGGCTTTGCACAGCCGCACGGACGATGGTAGCACGCCTCTCTCCTCAACTTGGGCACAATTGGAGAGCGTCTGCAATGCTGTTCGAGTTTAGGGGACTACCAATTGGGCTGAGGTGCGAATGGAATTGGGGCTGAGGAGGGAAGCGTGTTAGGGTAATCCGAGCAGTTATGCAAAGCCACTGCCCCAGGGTGCCGTAGTGGTCAGTGCATCTACCTAGTGAGCGGGAGTCTGGAGTTCGAATGCCAGTCTTAGCACAAATTTTCATTTGACGCTTCAGTCTCCATTTATACATCATATATGAGACTTGAAAAGGATCCTGGAACCGTATAGTTTCAGCCGGCCGGGGTGGCCGAGCGGTTCTAGGCGCTACAGTCTGGAGCCGCGCGACCGCTACGGTCGCAGGTTCGAATCCTGCCACGGGCATGGATGTGTGTGATGTCCTTAGGTTAGTTAGGTTTAAGTAGATCTAAGTTCTAGGGGACTAATGATCTCAGAAGTTAAGTCACATGGTGCTCAGAGACATTTGAGCCGTATAGTTTCATTTGATGTTGGGAACTAGTTCCGAATGTTATGCAGAAGCAGTGTTCAGATCCTTGTCCAAGCATTATGATTTTCGGTTTCTGTGGTTTCCCTGACGTGCTACAGACAAATGGTTCTTTTGACAGAACAACAGTCGACTGTGCTCCTCCTCCTTTACCACGACCGTGTATTCTCAGTCCCAGACAACATCGCTGGATATCAAGTGTTGCTGTCTTCTGAGAGTAGGCAAGAGCTGTGTGCAGTTTGCCTCAGCTACGTTAGTTTCAGGGCAGCGCTGCTCGGATAGCGTAACGCGCAGCACACTGGCAGGGGAGCCAGTAAATTGGAAATTTGTGGTAAGGTTTTATGGGACCAAACTGCTGAGATCATCGGTCCCTAAGCTTACACACTACTTAATATAACTTAAACTAACTTACACTAAGGACAATACACATACCCATGGTCGAGGGAGGACTCGAACCTCCGACGAGGCGAGCCGCGCGAACCGTGACAAGGCGCCTGAGACCGCTCGGATACCCCGCGCGGGGAGCCAGTCTCGGATCGAATCCACGCGACGGTGGTACGGTAAACCTGCCAGCCTGGCTGTAGTTTCCCTCGCCCGTCTAGCCAAATTATGCACTGGTCCTCGAATTCCGTCTCATAGAGTATAATATGCAAACAGTTAAAATACGACAGTGCTCATAACAAAGTTTACACGTTTCACAGACAAATGGCGCACACGATTTTGTCCCTTATGTTAGCTAGACGAGTGTGGCGTAATGGAGGGCATTTGGTCACGAAGTCAAATAATAATTTTTAAAACTTATTTACCAAATCCTGAAAAAAAAGCGGATGTCTTACTAGAAGGGATAAATGCAAGGGAAAAAGAAGAAGACTGTACGTTTGACGACGATCAAGGTAACTCGAATTTCTTTCATTATTGATTTCGTCTGACCTATTGTTGATTATTCCAGAGCTGTAAAATAGTACGTCTAACAGTACTTCTTTTTTAATTGTCCGTTACTGAGAGGCGTAAAATGAGATAATGGAGCTGTCTCCATTAATTTATCTGGGAAAATTTTTTTCGTCTCTGAATAGCTATACTTCGATCCAAACAGTAAAGTGCTTGACAGTGGGTCGTGGGAGGGAGTGATGTCGCTTCACGTGTGTGTGGCGCGCAAAATACCATTACGGAGACAACTGCTGGACGCTTCAGTTCTTGATATTCACACGCTGCACGTTAAAGTAAAGTATTGAGTTTGTTTTGCTGGACGGTAATCCTCTTATCACCTTTCTGCGCACTTTGATAACTAGTTTAGAACAGTCTGTCGCGGAAAATAAACACGCTGCACAGAGAAACGAATCACAATTTATTATTACGTTATCGGTCGTCGTTTGTAACTGACTATGACAACTGCAACCTAAAGTAGCAGTGCGATATGACAGGGGTGAGCAGAATGGAAGGCACGACAAAGTTTATCCTCGAATTGGTTGTTGCTGTGCCATCTGTCCTGTAAACTACTAATTGTCAATCACTTTGTTTTCTGATCCAGGTGTTCTGCAAGCTGTAACCTTTTTGAACCCGTTTATCCAAACCTTGGTCCCCCTACACCGCCCCCACCCTGTCCCCCAGCCTGCACCGCATTTCTCTTCATTACCAATTTAGTTTCTTTGATGCCTCAGAATGTGTCCTGCCAACTTATCCCTCCCCCGTAACATGCCCTAGTAACAAGAGACGCTGAAAAGAAGCTAGGAGTTTAATTCAGTGCATTGGGGCAGTCTCTGGTTAACTGTAACTTGTCGCCCACACCACTTCTTTTTTGTCAGCAAAATACATATTGTGAAAATTTCTTCCACCACCAGGATTCGAAGAGGCAGCCTCCGCGTCGAGTGTTACCGCGCAGACCTTGGAAGGTTCCTGCTTTTCGTGAAGCTTTAAGTCGTGTCGTAGTCGCCACATGAAAGGTGGCTGTATGTATTTTGCCTTCGATTACAGGGGATAATAATAAACGAGGATAATGGAATGTAGTCAAATTAAATCGGGTGATGCTGAGGGGATTAGATTAGGAAATGAGACACTTAAAGTAGTAAAGCAGTTGTGCTATTTGGGGAGCAAAATAACTGATGATGGTCGAAGTAGAGAGGATATAAAATGTAGACTGGCAATGGCAAGGAAATCGTTTCTGAAGAAGAGAAATTTGTTAACATCGAGTATAGATTTAAGTGTCTGGAAGTCGTTTCTGAAAGTATTTGTATGGAGTGTAGCCATGTATGGAAGTGAAACATGGACGATAACTAGTTTGGACAAGAAGAGAATAGAAGCTTTCGAAATGTGGTGCTACAGAAGAATGCTGAAGATAAGGTGGGTAGATCACGTAACTAATGAGGAGGTATTGAATAGGATTGTAGAGAAGAGAAGTTTGTGGCACAACTTGACTAGAAGAAGGGATCGGTTGGTAGGACATGTTTTGAGGCATCAAGGGATCACAAATTTAGCACTGGAGGGCAGCGTGGAGGGTAAAAATCGTAGAGGGAGACCAAGAGATGAATACACTAAGCAGATTCAGAAGGATGTAGGTTGCAGTAGGTACTGGGAGATGAAGGAGCTTGCACAGGATAGAGTAGCATGGAGAGCTGCATCAAACCAGTCCCAGGACTGAAGACCACAACAACAACAACAACAATAATAAACTGAACACGGTCTCTGAACTAAGAGGTTTGATTTTTGTGTAAATATTGAAAAGGCGCGCCTATGGTACGTCACATTCATTGATTAACATATTCGTTACATAGACTAATTGCACAACTTAACCCAATGAATAAATAAAAATAGGATTTGGCACTAAGGACAAGCAAGCTTAAAAAAGCAACCTCGGGGAAGGTAACTAATCGTAAGTCGCGCTAGACTTTACACTAATGCACATTTCTCATTTTATTCGTTACTATAAATACGTCTTGGAATTATATCCAGTGGTTAAATACAGACGGGTGGAATAATAGCAGAATCATTTATATATCCGCTACGGTCGCAGGTTCGAATCCTGCCTCGGGCATGGATGTGTGTGATGTCCTTAGGGTAGTTAGGTTTAAGTAGTTCTAAGTTCTAGGGGACTGATGACCTCAGTTGTTAAGTCCCATAGTGCTCAGAGCCATTTATATATCCAATAAGGTTCTTTTTATCACGAATGGCGACTATTTACAAGTATTTATCTAAAGATAGAGGATTTCCACCGACAGTTCCCTGACATACATTCAGCGCACAATATTCATGATGCAGACTGAAGCACCTAATCACAGTTAACTATTGAGCAGGGAGTTTGTAGCATACGGCCTCGGGCTAACGACATCGAGGTTTACTAGTGAATAGTAAAATCACTCATCCACGCACTCACACTATCTAAAAGAGAGACCAACGGTTTATCCTACCCTCGTTTGTTAGAGGGGCAAGCAGAGAACGAGTATAGTGAGTGATAGGTGAAGCCATATCAAAGACACATGATCACCAATATTTTTTGTAAAAGAAACAGAAGAGAAATGATTATTGGAAAATTATTCGGATTACTTGTAGGTGTTCGTACGAAACAGGTTTCCACGTACCTCACAGTGCAGGATACCATAATTTAGTTAATGTGATATCGTGATCATTGAAAAAAATATTAAACCTTGCACAAAATTGTCCAACTGCTACGCGAGTTAATGCTGTGCAGAATTTAATAAACGATAACCCCCTAATGCTTCAGGCAATGGAATGCGTGAATACAGAAAGATGGTTCAAATTCGAACAAAGCAGTGACCACCGAACTACTCTCCCGCTCAAAACATAATAATAAAAAAGTAAATATACGACCTCGACTCATTTCCCAAACATCTATGAACATGAAACAAGATGTTTTAAACATTCCTGTACCCAAACTAATCCATTCAGATATCTGTTTCAACTATCAAACTAGTCAGCTCGCAGATAACGTCCATCCACTTACCCAAATGCAGTCAAACGGAGGATCAAAGCACTGGCCGGAAAACTGTTCCACTATGAAATTGGTAGTGGGACGAAGAGGTCCCTCTAGCCCTTAACAACTACAGAATAACACAGTCCTGTCCGAACGTACATCTTTGACCTACTTTTCAAACTTCGTACTTCGCTAAATATGCTCACAAAGTTAGGTTGTCAAGGGATCTACGGCATGCATAGTGGTCTGGTTGTCCGTGCAAACATTCACGTTCGAAGTAAACAAGTCTTCACTGATTCATGATTTCTTAAAGGAATCACAGGAACTGGAAGGAAGGTGGATCAATAAATAAATAAAAAAGTGGGCCCATTCCGTCTCCAGAGACTACTGGTCTGCTGAGTAGGTTAATTTTCAACAAGAAAATAAGTGTTACAAGTGCGCA